>NC_049173.1:28638584-29291545 GCF_009769625.2 Cygnus olor | reverse complement strand
CCAATGTAGCTTGTATTCTCGAATATGTCACAGTCAGCAAAATTCACTACTAAATGGAAGCTGAGTAATTTGTTCCACAGTAAGAACACTATTTTCCAGATGATTTTAGTATCTTTACATAAGCAGGAAAAACTGGGTAGTTTCCACTATGGTACTCTAGCTGCTGTTATTAAAAAACTTTGTAAGTGTACCCAGGACACTTTGCATAGTAGAAGCTAACAGTCTCTTTGTTGCAAAAGGGAACAAACAGATCATCATCTTTACTCAACCTGCAGCTACAACGAGGTGGGTAAGTACAAGGCAAAGGTACCTGCATCGAACATAGCCACCAGGCTTTGTTCCTTTCCTTAATTAAAAGCTGTAAGCGTATTCGCTTTACCTTAATATATACCTTCTGAAGTATCAAGATGAACATATTTGGAGTACCAGGCCTAATAGTTTTTCATCTGGTTTATCTGTACTTGCCTTGAAAACATAAGTAATGTTAAGGTCAGTAAAGCACGTGCATCTTGTACACAGAAAATAAAATCTGTTGTAAAGTACAGGTCGTATGTAATCCTTGTATAGTGCAAAGAAAATACAGCTTATCTCTATTTAACAACCATCTTAATATATCATAAAATATGGTTTACAGAACTTTTAGCTTGCTGTTATTAAGCTGATTAAAAAAAAATTTTGTGTTCAGTATTTGATTATTCTGCTAATTTATAATTAATTGTATAAATGCATGATTAAACTGCAGAGTGGTAGTTCAAAAAAAACAGCTACAGCCATGAGGGCAATTTCTCCATCCTTTTGGTTTCTGAACAGAAGAGGATCGGTTGCATTTTTATACCATTCTAGATTTTAATCCCTGCAATATTATCAGGCCAGTGCTTGTGAATCTCCCCTATATTTTTTTTGTAGGGTAACTTACTGGTACGTGCATAGCATTGTCTTCTTCCCAGTATCGTCCCCCAAGTTGCCTGTGCACTGAAGATAACCATGAAGAGATAGGATGTGCCTGTGCTGGAGGCACAAGATACTGCTTCTCAGCCATACAGATCTCTCTGATTCCAAGCTTCCTGCAGTCCTAGACAGACTCCAGGGCTACTTCTGCAAACTAGACTAGGAATTCTAACCCTGAATCATCTCAAACCACAGCATACAGTTTGCTGTCTTAACTACCTTCCTTAACATGAACTGCTTCTGAAGTTGCTACTTAATGTCAAATAGTGCCAGTAATTTGCTTACAGAAATTCCTTTTTGGTGATCTGTTAGCACTTGCTAACCAGAAACAGCCAAAACTACTGATCACACGACTATGGAGGAGATGCTGTTAATCCACTGCTGTCCTGGATTCAAATTTTCTTAATGATATCTCTGCAACACCATCCTAGTCCCTCCCTTTCCCCTTCCCACGTTTTTCTCCATGCATTATGTTCTTAGCAGAATCTCATCTAATTCCATGGTTTATCTACTACATTGGTGTAGAAGATTTTTTTTTTAAATGCCTTTTTTTCCCTTCTGAATTGCTTCATTTTGTTTCTGGGACAACTCCCCTTGCATAGATCTTTGGAGCACTTCATGGCTGGTGTCTTCTGAAGGTCCTGAGCTTTCTTTCTATATGTTTTCCACATGCACGCACTGACTGCTTCCTTCCTAAGTATTTTTTTAAATTCATAGTGAGTCATGTCCCTGTAGCTCAAATAAGGGTCTCTGCTGCATTTATTGCCTCATTAATGTCTTATTCTAACTCCAACATTGTTTAGCTTATGCTTTCTATCTCTATGTTGTGTCTTATTTTTATTTTAAAGTAAGATGATTTGAAAGAATCCTTATCTGAAACATCAGTGCTGTTAAAGTCATCTTTCTTTTTTAGTACAGCAGAAACAGCATTCCTGACTTTGATTTCTCACTGCAGACAATCAAAAGTCTCTTAAAATCAATGGGATTCTTTTTGCACACGTCATAAAAATCAGAGCCTTTGAAATCCTCTCCTCCTTAGGCTCACCTTCTATGTCCTGGGTCATCTTTGTTCTTCCACACAGGTACTTAATTTCTCCCTGTCTTGTATAGTGTTTTGCTATTTTTTTTCTAGTTCTTTTTTCTAGTTTTTATTCTATTTTTTTTTCTCTCCTTTTCAAACTTGGCTTCTCCACTTCTATAAAGCCCTCAAAGCCTTCCCACACTTGGAACTTTTCTTCCCATACCTGTGTTTGATCTGTCATGATTTTCTCTTCCTATATGTCTCAGCTGTCCTTGGAAGTCAGCATCGTCAGCAAGGAAAATACCTGCTTCATGGACCATCTGTGAGTTGACAGGCCTAAGTCTTTTCTATTTTAGAAAAAAAAAATGAAATTCACACGAAATGGCAACTCATTCTGTAAGGAAGCTGCTACAATATTTTACCTTAATACACAAATGGGATTACTTCACTCTCTCCAAATAAAACGAGAGTTTTGCCCACATACGGAATGCCTTATTCTAAAAGCAACAAAATAAAAATAATGACCTTGGCAAGGAGTCATAAAAATGGACTTGGTCTCTTGAAATTTGTAACAAAAAACAAGGTTCAGATCAGTTATTTACACTCTGCAGCCACAATCTAGAAAAAATAACAGTATGTATGCATAAAGTCGTGCAGAAGGAAAACTTGCTAGCAAATGAAGAATGCTGCAGCCAGGCTTAGATAGGTGTCCTTTTAGAAGACTTTTTCAGTGTAGCTGTGCCAGTTGATCTGTGCAATCTCTGAAATGTCTGGCACAATACCTTTTTCCCTGGCAATCCATCAAGGTGTCAGTTAAGTGAACTACACTGCATTTGCTTAGTGGGAGAGACTTGGCAACCAGGAGAAGAGAATGCAACAGCAGTGGCCCGCGTACAGGGCCCACAGTGTCCTAGTCACCTGTTTCAGCCAAGAAAAGGGAAAGGACAGATTCCATGTGGTTTTTTTTTTGTTGTTTTTTTAATTTTAAAATATGCATGCATACCCACAGATTTGAGGAAGCAAGGATGAAGTATGATTTTCTAAGAGCTAAGAAAATGAAAATCCCAATAGCAAAATCTTCAAATTTTTTTTTAATACTTTCTGGGACTGGTAGAAAAATCTGTAAATTGATCAGTGTGGTCTTGTTGCCAGTGCTCTTTACAACGTTAAACTAAGGAGTGCCTAACTACATTTAAGATGTTGTATTCGACCTTTTTAGCCTAACGGTTGTATTTGCTTTCTGCTGTTCCAGGAAACCACTGATGCATCTTAGATGTGCAAATATGGAAATCTCGGCCACACAAAATATATAACTTCAGCTTCTTTTTCTACATTCTAAGCTACACTTAAACTCTATAAAGCAGTGGTAGTTTTGGACCAACTTTAGCTCTCTGATTATGCAATTTCTACAATGTGTAAAGGTATTTTTTACTCAGTGCTTTCACAGGGTGATTCCTATACAAGACACTGTACCACATGCATAGTACTTAAGATCTCCTGGGACAGAACAAATTAATTAAGAAGCACATCAGCTATTTAGTACCCAAGCCTCCACTTAACAATGATCAAAGTTCTTCCTCAGCCTCCAGAAAAAGTCGTTGACTAAGTCTTATCTCTCAAATTAGGTTGTGAATGTCTGGCATTTCACTAAGTGAAAGCAGTTTCCATTAATACCTACCCAAGGGCAGAAGACACAGACATTTTAATACCAGTTACAGATCTCAGCCTAAGCTTTCTCTCTAGAAGCAGGAGTGCCTAGTGCATCTGTTCAGCAGCTCTGCCATAATCCCTTCTCTCAGTTTTGGTTTGCCAAACTCTCTTGAATGCTAGGCTGGGTGTTTAAATCAAGCCAGGGTGATTCAGCAGATATCTTCTTGCAGCTCTGCAGGGCAGGAGCACCTGACAGCAAGATGACTCCACAGACTGTGCCTCAGCTATAATCCTAAAGTCTAGCATCATGCTACAACAGTCAGCAAAAATCCCTCATTGATTATGGGAGATAAATGCCTTTGGAGAGGGACACTAAATCCAAGGATGTAAGGTAGCTGAAATATATGTTTACTTCAACATACATCTATGGACAAAGGGGAAATAGTTCCAGCGCTCCGGCCTGTTTGGAGGCTTTAATAATTAATCTAGAAGTCAAATCTATTTTTACAAGGCCATCCTAATTTTAATTTAATTCAGGATTTGTAGAACTTATGAGGATAATGGCATTAACAAGTTAGCCACTACTGCATAGGCACAAACTCTACAGAAGATGCAGTACAAGGCTGCATAGGGCTAACTGCAATAGGGCTGCAATGTATTCCTGCAATAGTAGGAAGGAGCAGCTAGATCACATACTCAAGCAAAACCTCCTACGCCTTTGTAGGAGACAATATATTACTCCAAACTTCTTTTGGAAGAAAAGATTTTTGTTTAAAATAAAAGTTAAAATAACTTTTAACAAAATGGAGATTGACAGAAAAAGCTTAAAAGAATACTTGTCAGCTATGAATCAGCAAGAACAAAAGCATAAACATCTTCAGATAAATCCTTGTTTTGCAGTGTATGTTCTTCTTTGGAAAAGGGAGAATTAATGTAGCCACTACTGTGTGTAAAGTCCCCAAAAAAGAATTCATGGAAGCATGGGGAGGGCATTAATCTGCTGATGTTAGGAAAAGGAGTGGTTTGGAGAAACAGGGAAAGGGAAGTGTAAGCAAACAGAAAAGCTGAAAATCCTTCCACTGAGCATATCCTCTGGCTCACCAGATCTGTTTATTTTTGCAGTGGGCTCTACAACATTTCTGCAGTTCTTTAGCTGCTTGAATGTAATTCAAAATTATCTTATTCCTTAGTTACAACATTGGTACCTATTTAAGTAATGATGCATTAATTATTCCCGTCATTAGTAACTGAATTAATCCAACATTAAAGTTTTGCTTAGTTAATCAGTCTCATAATTTCCTTTTAACTTTACTTGTGAAAGGATTGCGATGTAAGCCCTAGTAGTTAATTACTGAAATCCAAGACTAAGCAGACCAGCAGAAAAGCATTTATAAAACAAGGGAATCCAGTGACTCCACAGAGGGTTAGGGTTCTTCCTAATGAGTGAAAGGTTACTCATATACTCTGAGTGGTTTCAAATGCTTAAGTCACACTGTTCCCTGTACCACACAACATCTTTTGCTTACAAACTCCTGGAAGTCAAGTCAGATGGTTAGATTTTATTTTTTGTCAGAAGGAATTACATTGAAAATGTACGTGGATTACATGGAAGTGTTGGAAGGGCTAACGCTTGCATTCCAAAAAGGAACTTGATTCGAAACACCAGAAATACCTTTTTTTGATTAGGCAGCACTCGGCACTTCGATTTACCCCTCAGATTTGAAAGCCGCTGCCCTACAGAGGCTGGTAACACGCCGCTCCCGTACAGACCAGCCAAAAAGCGCCTCCCCAGCGCGTGTGCGTGCCGGGGCAGCGAGCCCTGCAGCGCAAGCAGGAGCCAGGCGCTGCTGGGGGAGCGAGGTGAGGCAGCGCCACGTTTTCGGTTAATCACGGCACCGGCAGGGCCCGCGGCCGGGTTATCTGAATTTTGCTAGGGGAAGACGAGGCAGGCGGCGGGCGGGCGGGCTCGTTGCTGCCGCCATTTTGAGCCCCCCTCGCCCCGCGCGGTCGCTGCCGCTTTAAGGCCGCAGGCACGACCCCCCTCCCCTCACCGCCCCTCCATCACGCGCTCGCCCCCCTCCCCTCCCCGACCTGCGCTCGCCCTCTGATTGGCCGCTCGCCGCGCCGCCGGATAGTCAACATGTCCCGCGTGCGGCGCAGCGGCCGCGGTGGTGCTGGGGCCAATCGGTGGCGCTTTTACTAAGGGAGGCGCCCGTGCTCAGGGCCAACGGGAGGCGGCTTTGTTGGCGGTCGGCGCAGCCCGAGCGAGCCTGCGAGGAGCCTGGCGGCTGGCGCTGCCTCTGAGGGCGGGAGGGAGACGGAGAGGGGCCGCGGGCAGGTGAGGGCGCGGCGGGGCCGCCGCCATCGGCTCCTGGCCCTCTGGAGGCCGCCGGGCAGCGGCCGGGCTCGCCGGGGACGGGGCTCGCGTGCGGCGGCCGTTAGGGCCTGAGGTGGGGCGGGGTGGGGCTGGGCCCGGCCGGCGGCGGCGGCGGGACTGCCTGCGGGGAGGGGCCCGGCACCATCTTAACGCTGCCGCGGGGACGTGGTGCTGAGGGAGCGGGGGGCGCTGCGGGGAGCTCGGCCTTCCCCCGGCCTCCTGCGGGAACGGGGGGGACGAGGAGGGAGGGCTGGGGAGCACTTTTGCCTCGTCTTGAGTCAAACCCGTCGCTGCTGAGGTCAGGCGTGGTGCTTTCGTTTGACCTCATCCAGGATCTTCCTTTCGCTTAGCGTGCTCTGTGCTTTTTTGGGGCTCTCTTTTCGTTTCGAGGCTCCCGCCCTCCAAGTGAGGGCCTCTTTAAAATTTTCTGCTGTTGCATCGGTTGTTTGCCGCACGTAATAATAGCACGTTCTCCGTGGGATTTGTTTGGTTTGTTTCTTTAACACCCCTCTACAGGTAGAGAGGCAAGTATGTAAATTCTGGAGGTGAAACCAGAACCACTAGGCAGATTTTTGTATAGTCGTCTTAAAAATTATTTGCAAAGTCATTTTTATAAAGTCAAAATAGTGTGCCCTCAGTACAGCTTTCAAGGTGAGCATAAGTGCTGCTGATGTTCAGGGCTTGTGGAGCAGGTTAACGAGTTTCTTTCTCTTGACTGTTTTTTTTCATTATTACTTCTAATTTTGCTTATAGAAAGAGTCAGAGACTATTATGTTTGTGGCTTCCCACAGAGCTGCATCCCAGCAGGTCTAAATGGAAGTTGTAACTTTCCCTTCTGATTTGTTGTAGTTACAAAAGCAGTAACAGTTGTGGGTAGAAGTCTTCCTGTGAATTCACAAGTCCAGTAATTTCTTGTTTTATATTCTAGCTGTGTAAATTTAGAAGGCTTTTAGAACAAGAAGTAGGCTGTTTTTAGCAGAGAAAATTTATTCTGTGTATGTTTTTGTTTGTGAGTATTCCTTGCTATTAAAGAAACAGGCTTTTGCTTTAAAACTGCATCTTTCTGGATATTTCTTGTCCTTATAATGAACTTTTGCTATTGTAGACTGTTGGAAGTGTGCACTGAGTTTAGTTTCCTGCTGTTTTAGGTGCCTAGTGCCATGTGACATTTGTTCTAGACAAACTGCAGCAGACTGATCTATGGGACAGGTCATTGATGTAGTCCCCTCCTTCCCATAAGTTTCTTGTCTGCATTAGTTATGTGAAAAGGGTGAATTGTCCAGAAGATGTAAGACATGAATTTGGCCTCATATTGGTGGTGGTAGTGATGATAATATCCTACAGTGCTCTTTTCTTGAGTTCTGGTAGCTTTTCTTTTTTTGTCTTTGTTGTCTACAAACTTTGTTGTCTACAAGCTTTTTTGCTTGGAAGATAACTAAGACAATAAATAGTAAAGCTCAGTGCTTTGCTTCTGTACTTTTTCCGTTAATTGTGCACTTAACTTTCTGTCTAAAATCACCTTGTTCTCTCCTCGCCTGTCTCCACTAGCTTTCATGGAACAGTTCTAATTATTAATCTGCAACATTTAAGCCATTAGACGGGAGTTGTAATGCCACTGGGAATCACAAGCTTTTTTATTTTTGGAAAAGCTTCTTTTGCTTTATTATTCAGTTTATTTCTTTTTCATTTTTCAGTTACCAAAGGAACAACTTTGAAGAGGCAGACCAGACTGAAAGTATGTATTTGCACAAGGGAATGATGTCTTATCAATTTTATTACATGTTATTTAGGTAAATGGCCCTTGTCAGAACATGCCTAATTGACGTCTGTTCCAGTGGAGCTTAAGTCAGCTGCTACTTAAAAATTATGCAAGTTGTGGGAGCTTTACTTCATGCTTCCCAAACAGGAATGAGAATCCTGTTTTCAGCATCAGGGCTGAGAAATAGTTCCCTGCAGGAAACAGAGCACAAACAATGGAGCAGAAGATTTGTATGTGGAGTGGATTTTTTCCATCGGCTCTGTCCCTGGGCCAGTGTTGGAAGGGACAAGAGTTTGAGGCTAATTTTTAAGTAACGTGAGTCTGCGTTTTTAGTTGCTTACTCTCGCTTCCTCTAATAGTGACGAGGATCATGTAACGTGTTGGCTGAACTCTGATATTAGGTCGATTTGCTCTCTTACCTTCCTAATCATCTTTTTTTTCCTGCTTTTTGTATGCAGTGGAAGGAAAGACTAGTGTATGCTCTTTTATTTCTTCAGCTATAAGATAGCAAAATTCTCTCCTTTTGCTCCAGGGCATGGTTGCTTGCATTGTTACTTTGTCTTTCTATGCTTAGGGCAAAAAAAAAAGTGGGTTGCTGACACAGACCTGGTCAAAAGAGCTTGCTTTCTTGTTTGTTCCTGGTCTACGGTGAGCTCACGTGTTTGTTTTTTTTGTTGCCTTTTTTTGATAGATTGTAGGCAACTATATTTCCTGTGGAATAATCTAACATGTACTCCTAGCTTTCCATTTCTGTCTGTTTGTGAAAGTGTTCCTTTTCTAGCTTAGAGCAGGAATTTCCTTTTTCCAGGTAGGGGAGTGTGTGCATTCTCTGCTACCCGTTCTCTGACTGTCACTCTGGATGTCCTTACATTCTTCTCTAGTAGCTGTCTATTGGAAGCCGGGCTAAAGGTCAGCCTGCCTGGACATTACAGGCTCTAAGAAACCAGACTCATAAGAATGATGGAGCCTTCTTTGTGTTCTTAAACTTGACTTGCAGACCCATATCTGTTTTCTTGAAAATTTGGTAGTGTAAAATAATCTATACAGTATGTAGTGGTTACTGTGTCTGGAATGAAGGAGGAAAAAAAAAGAACTTCTACTAAAATAGACGTATAGGCTTGTGTACGTCAGCCCAATAAAGAAGTTACAGTGAAATAAGGTAGGTAGTCTGGCTTTGGTGTCTCTGGAGAGCTAGTTCAGATCGTGGGGGCTGGGGTACCTGTGTTAAGCTTTGTTCCAGCCACTGCAAACGCTGGGACTTCTGCTTCCATGTTTTCTTTGTTTTTTCACTCCCAGTGAATAAACTCAAGGCAAATCGGCGAACTGTTGAGTAGAGAAGTCTTCCAGCTGCTGTCAAAAACCTTCTTTTTGGATAAACAGTTTTATTCCCTCCAGTGTTTTGGTTCTATTTATCTGGTAGCATGTTTAGGTTGTCACTCTGTATAGTGCAGCAGAAGCAGCTATTCACAAAAATAGCCCTGATTAGGCTGACAAGTGAGACATTTTTCTGCCCAGGTGACATAAGAAAAAAGTCTTTTCAAAGTTGTACTTTGTTTGAACTTTCATTGTTTCCAGATCAGGCATAGTAATACATAGATTAAAAATTCATTATTTATTGTGGTACTGTCAAGGAATTAGAAAATAATATATTTATTTCTTCATCATCAGGTTTTTATTTTTTAAAAAGAATGCAGAACCAGTCTAGGAAACTGATGTGCTCTTAGGATGAAGGCTTATGATCTGGTAGAAGCAGGTTATGAACTGAAATACATAACAGGAAAAAAGTCTAAAAGGATGAAATGAAAGCACAACATACTGTTTAAAAATTGAACAAGTTCCCATTTGGATTGGATGTTATGGGAGCTGTTCACTTTACTGCAAGAGAGTATGTATGATGACTTTCTTAAAAAAACAGTTTATTTATCTTTATGTCTTAAACTGTTACATGTTTTATCTTCACCTTCTGTTGAGGTAAGCAAGCTACCCTTAAGTTATTTCTAAACACTGTATTTCAACTTGCAGGTGGATACAGGCACACAGATGGCAGATAACAGGTATGTTGGACTGATTTCTTGAAGTTGAATCTAGTTACAGGTGACTTCATCTGGTCTTCTTGTAGGTGAACTTTTTTTTTCTCAATGAAGAGGGTATTACCAAGTTTGGATAAGAGTAAGGTAGTAATATTTTCTGTAGCTAGACTGCATTTCCTTACAGCAAGGAGAAAACACCCATTTACCATGCTGGAAGCTGAGAATGTGGTATATTGGCTACAGAATAACTCTGTTTTGGGGTTAATGTAACTAGCGTTGTGTTGTCTTGACTCAGTTTTTCATGTTCATGCTGAAATGCTGTAAAGATGTGAAGAGAGCACTGATCTTCACTGTCTCTCTGATCTGTATGATTTCAGCATGCAGAAGGCGCTGCTTTATTTTCTAGTTTTTTAATGTTTTTAGAACAAATAAGTGTCTCTTAAGCTGGTGTAAATACATATGTGATGCTGCTCTTTCAATGCTTGCACTGCATCAGGGTAAGCTGGATAAGTTGGCCTATCCAGTAATTAATAATACCCACTTGCACGTATAATGTTTTTTTTCTCCTTTTATATCCGAGGTAAGATTAATTTCAGCAATACCCAATCTGTGTTTTGCAACCTCTAGACAGGAAGGGAACATAGGGAAGACTTGCTGGCTGTTGACTCATTCTGGGCCCTCTCTTTCCCCAGCACAAGAAGAGAGATGGAAGACACTGGGAGGAGGGCAGGGTTGTTTGTTTCTTAAAATCAAAGTGACTATTCTTCCTATTAATCAAAAACAACTTACTATACTAAGTCCAAAGAGCTTAGAGCAGTCATTTAAATTGCTTCCTTACCTGTATTCTTTCTAGTTGTTTTTCTTTTATCAGTTACACTAAAAGGATGTCTTGTGTTTTCACTTGTGAGTAATAACACTTCCCTGTCCAGGATGACCCAGTATAGGTCAAAGGCCAGACATTCACTTAAAGAGATTAATTAATCTGTCATGTAGCTATTTTTCCATCTTTTGCTTCCTGTTCATCACAGGAGAACTAATTTCATATCCAAACTTCAGGTTTTGAAAAGCATGAAGACATAAGCATGTCTTCTAGTGGCATACTTGTTTACTACAGGTCAAGTTCTATAAATACTGAAAACTCGGTATACTTTTTTTCTTAAATATTAATGTTTTTATGAAGTGGTGCTTTTCTAATGTTACGTTTTTAATTCTTCTAGTAAAGCAGAAGATACTGCTTCGGATTCTGTGGACGCTGCTAAAAATGCAAGTGACAAAAAAGGTAAGAAGTACATACTAGTAGGTAACACTACAAAGGTGGTGTAAAGCTATTGCCTTCTGTATTGAAGCTTCTTTAATAAAAAAAAAAGTAATTTAAGGGAAAAAAATACACCTATGTAAAAGTTTCACCAAGTTAGTGTGTGCTGTGCAACTTACAGATTTTTTTGTTTTTGTTGTGTCATCTCTGATGAGAAGAGTGGTGGGAAAGAATGGAAAGATCAGGAAAGCAAACATCTGCATGTTAGGAACGCCACATGAGTCTTATTAGTGAGGCTTTTAAACTCCTAACCAGAAGGTGTGACCTCCAGAAAAGTCTTCTGCCAACTCTTGTGATGACTTTTTGAGGAGTCATATAAGTTGTAAAAGTATCTTGATTATAAAAATTAATAGTTGTCGAGGAAGTGCTCATAGTGCAGTCTTGTTTTGTTGTACAAAGCTCACCAAGTTTGTCACACGTTTTACGTTTTCAAGAGTAAGACTAACTAGGAAACACTTTTTACAAATGTCTTGAAAGTATAATCTGATGGTTCTGTTGCAAATTTATGTGGCCTATGAACTAGAGCTAGTATAGAGGGAGGATATAGAAACTTGTACTTTGTACCTTCTTAGAAGGGAAGACAGGAAATGTACTTATGTCATCAATGTGCTATTTGATTTTTAGAAAACAAAGATTTGATGTATTTCTAAAGAGAGGAATGCATTTTCTATCATTATCCATTCTTACCTTTCTTAAATCTGATCCTGAGGTAACTTTGAGTTATTAGTTCCCTATAGCAGTGATACTTGAGACATGGAAAATAGCAAGTATTTTTGTTGTGACAGAGTAAGACTCATATTATGACGTAAGTGCTATAAATATATTCAGATTTGTTTTAAGAATGGGTTTCTGTCTTCATAGAAAAGCTGGCAGACCAAGTGATGCAAAATCCACAAGTTCTGGCAGCTCTACAGGAACGACTTGACAACACAGCGCTTACCCCTTCAAGTTACATTGAAACGTAAGTACAGCACGTAATAAAATTCTTGGAAGACTGAAAGCATAATGGAATGATATTACGTATAATTAAGGTAGGAAATTGGAGCAAATGACCTGTTAAGTAAAATGGTTGGCTTTTAACTGTGATTCAGTGGCCTACATCAGGAAGAAAGAGTCAAGTTTTAATTTACTGGCATGAAATTTAAAACAAGATGTTGCCCTGTTTAGTGTTTTCCTTAGCTACTATAATTTCGGTTTGAAATATATTTTTTTTCCATCCTACCTTGTTTCCTTTGATCCATATTCTGTTAGGGTGTGCTGATTTCTATGAAATTGTTGTCTGGACGTGGTGGAAAGGTCAGGACCTGTAAAGCTACTCTTTTAGCCCTAGTTTAAAGTTTCCTTTTTGAAAGGAGGATACGCTTACACTTAAAGTTTTGCTTTTAGCAGAAACTTTTGCTTTTATTTCTTTACTGAGCATAGCTGGGAGACTATTTTAATTAAATTTTTAAAGTTAATTTAATTTTTAATCTATCAAAATTGCATTTAGCTTATAAGCAACCTATTCAGAGTGAAATGTTAAATAATGGTGAGGCAACTAGCTTTTAAGCTTAAAGAACTGTTTATTTTTTAGTTTACCAAAAGCAGTGAAAAGAAGAATTGATGCCTTGAAACAACTCCAGGTGAAATGTGCCCATATAGAAGCTAAATTCTATGAAGAAGTACATGATTTAGAGAGAAAATATGCAGCACTCTATCAACCTCTTTTTGATAAGGTGAGAAGACTATAAATGTTTGCTTACAGCTGTGTCAATTCTGTTTGCATATATGTAATTTTACTTATGCCAGTAGCTCGTCCAGAGAAAAAAGTTATCTTTTTTTTCTATCATAGAGAAGAGAGTTTATTAATGGGGAAGCTGAACCCACAGATGCAGAGTCAGAGTGGCACAGTGAAAATGAGGAAGAAGAAAAACTAGCTGTAAGTACAAACTGGGTAATGAACTAGAGATGCATAAGATTTTCAAAGTTAATTCTTGTACAGCATTTCCCATTGAAGATTGATCTTTTGGAGAGAAAAATGTTTTACCAGTGATGTGTGCCTGTGATGAATGCTTCCTTAGGTCCTGTGAAAGCTTCTAAAGGCAGTTTAGCTTTTTTCAAGTTTTTAACTTCAGCAAATTCTTGCTTTTGTTTGCACTGTTCGTAATCTGTTAGCAGCATCATTCTGTTAATGGGTTCCATTCCAGTGCTACATGATAACCCCAAGGTAATAAAGGCTGGCTGTTTTTCTGTCTGCCTGTTCTCTTTATTTTGGGGGGACATAATTTAGCTTAAATGTCCAGAAATATAAACTAGGCACACAGATATGTCTTAGTTGTAAAATAGAATTGACCTAATCTAGCGTGTGCTGGCTAGTGGATTCTTTCCTCCCTAATGAGTGTAGAAACTATCTAGCTTTACAAAGGATGATGTAATGGGTAGGCTGCCTTTTAGTTTTTTGGTTTTTTTTGAGATGGATACTCACTGATTTTTTTAATTTATTATTACTTTTAAAGAACAGTGACCTACTTAGTGACAAGTGTGGCATTCTGTCAGGTTTTCCTTGCATTTTTCCCATGTTACATCTCCCTTCGGTTTCTTTTGGATACTGTTTTATATACAATGCAAATTATTCTTTGTTTTGACCAGTCTCATGAGGTTTAGCATGATACAGTACTCAATGTGTGGAAGCAAAAAGGTTTCTTAGGCTTTGTGTGAATGCAGCATTGACTGGCGATATTCCATGCAATTATAGATCAGAAACATATCTAGATGGCAAGTCAAATGCTGCTTCATATTGGCTAGCCGTAGCCCAAGCAGCTGCTGTTCAGAAGAACTCGTGTATTTGCTGCTCTCTAGTGGCGTAAATGTGAAGGTGCAATACGATTAATTCATACTGCAAATTCCTTGTTTCATGGGCTAGAGAAGTAACTTGGTCATTTTGTTTTGGTGACATTTGACATCAGTTATGTGTACACAGTTTGCATTGCAAAAAGTTATTCGTTCAATATTAATAATGAAAAGTAACCATGGTAAATCAACTTTGCTAACTATCCTGCAAAATTGGGAAGATAGGACAGTTTCAGAGGGCAGAACTTAATTTTAGACTTTTAGGTAGAATTCTGTCAATGACATGTCAGGCTACAGGAGAGAGATGAATACAAAAATGCATTTGTATTTTTTCTGTTTGTGGTAAAGATGGACGTGTTTTCCTTTTTTATTTATCAAATTACAGCAGCTGTCACTTGGTTATTTAGACTTTGTACAAAATAATTCCAAATTAATTGAAAGGAAATCTGAATTGATTGTATATATGCTTATTTGTGTAAATGAAACTCATGGCTATTAATATCATTTACAGAGAAAAACAATTCAGAGTTTTAGAAGTCCCTTAAAAACAGCTTCAGAGTTGACAAATGCTTTGTACATCTACTTATGTTTATGAAATATATTGAAGTTGTGTTTTTATTTCTTAATTGTTTCTGTATTTGTTTCACAGGGAGATCTGAAAAACGCAGTGGTAATAGAAGAGAAAGCAGAAGCAGAAGAGACAAATGTCAAAGGAATTCCAGACTTCTGGTTTACTATCTTTAGAAACGTAGATATGCTAAGTGAATTAGTACAAGTAAGTTTGCCTTATGATAAGAGTAACTTCTGTCATGTTAAATGGCTGCTACTCTTCCCAGTTACTAGTGAGCGCTTGGAACCTTGTGCTGCACCTTGGTCAGGGTAATTACATCAGCATGGACTGAGAGCAGTTCTGTGGGGAGGGACTTGGGGTGCTGGTGGATGAAAAAATATGGATGTGATGGGCAAAGTGTGGGGCTCCCAGCATGAGAAAATAGACCTGTTAGAGCAGGTCCAGAAGAGGGCTATAAAAATGATCAGAGGGCTGGAGCACTTCTCTTGATGAAAGGCTAAGAGATCTGGGGTTCTGTAGCCTGGAGAAAAGAAGGCTATAGGGAGATCTTACTGCTGCCTTTCAATACTTAAAGGGGGCTTATAAGAAAGGTAGAGGCTTTTTACTAGGGTACAGCAATAGGATAAGGGATAATGGCTTTAAACTGAAAGAAGGTAGATTTAGATCAAATATTTGGAAGAAGTTCTTCATTCAAGCTGTAGGTGAGGCACTGGAACAGGCTGCCCAGAGAAGCTGTGGATACCCCATGCCTGGAAGTTTTCAAGGCCAGGCTGGATGGGTTTTTGTGCAGCCTGATGTAGTGGAAGGTATCCCTGCTCATGGCAAAGGGGTTGGACAAGATGGGTCTTTAGAGGTCCCTTCCAACCCAAACCGTTCTATGATTCTATTGTGACACCAAATCTTTGGGCCTTCAGAATCCCTAACACTATTTCTGAAGGTGCTTGAAAAGCGAGTGATAAGCAGAACAGCTGACCAAAACTGCTAAACAGGATGCAGGTTTTCTTAGAAATGATCTTGTTAACAACCTCTGTGGATATTAAAATGCAAATTTACAGCTCACAACAGCTGTTTCTTTGTAATTAACTTAGTCTATAGTTTTTTTCAAGGGTACTGTATGTGTACCTATGGATAGGTTGAGTTCATGTTAAATATCCTATGTAGTTCTCAGTTATATTAATTGCTTGTAATGATATTAAATAATAAATCTCTGAAGTCTGTCTTTTTGTAAAGCTCATCAGCAATAAATATCCTGAATTAAGTTTTTCTTCTCAGTAGCATTCGTGAAGCCTAGTATGGTAACAATATTTACTGAAGACAAGGCTTAGTGATTGAGAGTTGGGAGTTTGGCATGGTATTTGCAACAAGGATTAAGAAATTTGGATCCAAATCTGAACTTTAGCTGCAGTCTTTAAATAAGTGCAAGGCTTAGTTCATTCTTAAGAACAGGTTGAGCAAGCAAACTAGGTGAAAATTTCAGTCTTCTAAATATTGCCTGCACCATAAGAAATTGCTTTTTCCTTTTTAGGAATATGATGAACCAATCTTAAAACATCTGCAGGATATTAAAGTTAAGTTCTCTGAACCTGGACAGCCTATGGTGAGTTTTCCCTAGTTGTTTCTCATGAAGGTTGTAGTAATGATGGGAGCAACAGTTCAAACTTTTAATTCCATCCTGTTTGGCTGGAATATATAGGGCAATTCTCTCTGGGCTTATATCTTTATGCTTTGGCTTTTAATGTTCAGATTTCCTGACCCTTTGCTTTTTCACCCCACATCTTTAACGTAGTTTCTAGATTACAATTCTGATTCAGTTCTGGCCAGTTATTGCTTTAATTTTCTATTTCAAATTCCAAATAATCTGCTCTTTCTGTGAAAGTTATATGGCTGCTTTTGTTTTGCAAGTGAATTGTGGGTGCTACTTCCCACATAATGTGCTTCATCAAAAGAAGAGATGTGACTTCAATATTAATCAAAAACAACGATAATGGGTGTGGTGCCTATGGGAAAAGTACTAGATGGTCTTTTTAAAGTGTACCCAATAAGTAATTTAAGTTTTGCCTTTTTTCAGAAACATTCATGCTCGTGCAAGTTCTTTGTAGTGTTCCTTTTGCAGATCCTGTGTTTGTCAAAACCAGATTGTTCTGTTGCACTTTTAATTCATGCAGACTATATGTATTCCTTGGATTTCTTTTGAGGGGGAGGCAGGGAAAGAATGGAATTTCAGCCTACATGTTCTTTCTTTAAGCTTCATCCTTCTGTCTTTTTTTACCCGCATATTTTTTGGTGGTTTGTTTTACGGAGTTGTAGTCATATAACAAACAGTCTAAAATGCAAGAGATACTTCGTTGTAGAGCTTCTAAGAAAGATAAAAGGACTTCCTCAAAATTACCTTTTAAAGGTTATTAACAGCTGAATTTTTTAGCCCTCATTGTCTTCTATTAGTACAAAAATCTTGAGCCGATAATCAGCAAGGGGGGTAGTACGGACAGGAAAAATTGGGAGTTAAGTTCCTAAATATTGTGAAGGCTGGAGGAGAAGATGTGAGTTTTATGAAGAAAATGAATTAAGTACAAAGTTAAGTACTATAAAAAGTTAGTGGTTTTTTTTATCCTGAAACACAGCTATTTGGTAGCATTCAGATAATTTGGGAATAATTGTTTTTGACTACAACATTTTTGTGTGTTCTCATTTGGCTTTGTTTTACAGTACCTTAAGTTGAAGACATCAGTGGATGTATCTTGTCTTGCACTGTTCGTAACCTCTTGACAGCATATTCCTGTGACTAGGTTCCATTCCAGTGCTACATGAAATCCAATAATGGAAGGCTGACAAATTGTCTCTTCTGTATTTGGAAACAAAAGGATGTATTCCTAACCACTTCAGTGAAACCTGTTTACCAATTATTTGCGAATGTTGTCTGAAATTCTGACTATTGAAAGTTATTGCAGCGGTGATAGCCTTGTAATGCAAAAAGTTCAAATCACTGGTGTAACAAGAACACTAATTCTGCTGGGGAATAAGTTTTGCAACTAAAATAAGCATAATAGATCAGTGGTAAAACAGAAAATTCCTAACAACTGCAGTTACTGTCCTTCAGAACTAGATTTACCTGGTTACAGTAATGATGCTTCCAAAGTGCTGTTTGCTATAGCCTGTATATAAACTTATCTGCATAAAGTTAAGCAATTTCTTCTCTTATTTGCGTTTATT
Source organism: Cygnus olor (assembly GCF_009769625.2). Lineage (NCBI taxonomy): Eukaryota > Metazoa > Chordata > Aves > Anseriformes > Anatidae > Cygnus > Cygnus olor. The sequence goes on along the minus strand of NC_049173.1, from coordinate 29,273,835 downwards.
TATAATCAATGAATAAGCTTACATGTGCTTACATAAATGTAATTTATAAGATATCTATCAATTTGGACATCAGGATCCCTTGCTAGCACATTCACACCTGGATGATGAGTATGGATGTGAGTTAAGTAGCTTGAAATAAGGACATTTATTTATTTGAACTTCATAAGAGTATCTTCTAATCCATAAGAAAACTGTAGAAATTCATACTACATAGCTAATCTGATATCAAAAGCAAAGACCCTCAAGGCTACTGGAGAGGTTATTACAGCTCTTCAAATAGGCCTTGAAACTTTTGTCTCATAATTAGCAGATTTAAAAAGTAATACTGAAATGCTGTCTTTGCAGATAAGTTTGTATTGCAAGTCCTTGGGATGCTGCCTGCTAAGTAATGCCAATGGTTACTTACCCTGGTGATGTTTTGTGGGATTATTTGGGTATGAGAGTGTTAGTCACTGGTGGTAGATAAGCTAAGTTTGACTCTTCCCCTGAGCATGTGTGCCAGAGAGGGATTTGTCCTAGCTGAAGAATACCTCCAAACCATGCTGGATGTTTTGAATTTCTTTTAAAATGGAAGTAAAGCTAAAATAGGCTATGGAAAGCCAACACAAATATTTCATCTCACAACTGGTTCCCAGTAGCCTCCTTTCCTTAATCTGCAAGCATGTGAGGTTTTGAAGGCTTCTGCTGCCCCCAAACCCATCTCTCTGTGACTTCTGTCCTTCCAGATTTCTATCATGTGAGGAGATCCATGTGGTCAGAGAAAGCAGATGGTGAGGGAAAACTAAGGGGCCTCTGGGAGATGAGTGAGGGATGTATGTCTTTGACGAACAGACTGCTGTCCCTGGAGATACTTATGTCTTCACATGGTAGACTTTCAGAGAGGACAAGAAGGTCTTGGGTTATAAGAGACCATTTTCTGGCCTATGGCTGAAGAGTGCTGGGGATGTAGATTCGCGAGCTCTGCAATGTGCTCTGTAAGGCTACTGAGGCTAGTGATTTTTGCACTGAGCTCATCTGTTTTGCATGTGCACGAGATCTAGGTCTTATGGCATGTTGCCAGGGTAGTAAATAAAATATTTTAAGTAATGGGGCATGCTGCATCTATGCAGTAGTTCTGGTGATGCTGGAGCTTTTGACTTTCAACCCTTCTGTGCTGTAGGAGAACTGACCTGCCTAAGCGGACTTCCCCCTCCTACCTCTGCTTCAAGTAATGAAAGTAATGCTGCTGAAAAAAAACCACCTTTGTGAACCTTTAGTTCATAGCTGATCCTGAGTGAGAAGTAGGCTTGTATAGCTTTGTGTGATCAGTTTTTGAAAGCTTTACAGATTTGAAAGCTGATGCGTTGTGTATGCAATGGTTCTCCCTAGCTGGAGCTTTTTGTTCTCCACCTAAGTTGCTGAATATCTGCTAACAATTTTCAGGTGCCACATGAGGGGTGGTCATGAACATGTGATCAGAAACACCTGCTTCAGGCTGCAAGCAGCTAAAATGTGTAATGTTAGGCTTCAGTTTATGAAGTCAGGGTTCTTTTCCAGGACTTTATATTATTAAATAAACATTCTGGTTCATGGTGGAGTGTACTATTTAAATACAGAGTCCTGAAAAATATATTTTAAATTAAAAATGTTTGTTTTAGACTTGAAATATCATAGCATTAACTGCTCAGAGCCGGGGGTAGAGCAGAGCCCAATGGTGTTACTGTGAAGCCAGAGTGACTTTAAGAACAACAGCTGCATCATCCCTGGCCAAGGGATGAAGAATAGGCTTCCATAGAATATGAAACAAAGACTTTTCTCAATTTCCTGATTCTGCTACAGTGAAAGATACGTTTACTGTGAAGTCATTCTTTTTTCCTGTGTTCAGAGTTTGATTAATGGTGATCCTGCTGATTCACTATTTCAAAGATAGAAAATCAGTGTTAACATAAAACTGTAATGGAACTTTCTTCTAGTCTTTCTCATTAGAGTTCCACTTTGGACCCAATGACTACTTTTCTAATACAGTCCTGACAAAAACCTACAAGATGAAGTCGGAGCCAGACAAGACGGATCCCTTTTCATTTGAAGGACCCGAAATAGTTGATTGTGAGGGGTAAGGAAAACTTGAAATTCAAAAAACCTTTTGAAGTACTAGTCGATGTCTTCAAGATGCTGATTTTTTCCTGACTGTGATGATAATGAGTGAAGATAAAGATGTTGCTGACTTAAACTGGGAATGTTTACAAGGATGGTGATCTTAGCCTCAGCATGCAGAAGTGTGTTTGTGTGTGTGTGTATATATATATATATATATATGTATGTATGTGTACACAAATGTGGAGTGCATTTGTATTTCCGTGCCTTTCAAGTTAAAATAGATCAATGAGGTAACAAGCCTTTAACTTCCAGATAACAGGGTAAATTCGTTTTAATTTATTTCACAGTCCCAATAGTCACTCTGATAGGTAGCTTTAGAGTCTACTGGACTTGTGCCCATCTCAGCAATTTTTATTCCAGCAGTACTTCAGAATCTGGCAGGAAGTGGTCATATGTGTGATCTGTTCTCTCAGCCCAGAACATGTTGGCTGTGTATTTTTTCTGTTAGTCTTGGCTGTGCATCTCTGAATATATTCAGAATGCAGCTTCCTTGTTTTTTCCTTTTTTCCCTTTCTTCCTGTTTTTTTTCTGTTTAAAAAGATTTTTTTTCCCTGTGTTTTATTTTTCCCCCTCACAAAACTTAACACTGGGGAAATGCCATATACTTGCTCTTTTGAAGGTACACTGACAACCCCAAAATCTTTTGGCATTTAGTGCTGTGTTAGCTTTTTGAATTGAATGTTTGATTGCATTGAGGCAAAACATCATCTTGTATGTTTAGTGAAACTCACACCTAAGTGAAAGGTTAGTCCATCTTGACGATAACTTCAGTTAAACAAAATGCTATATATACTTTGACACCCTGCTTGGCTCAGATTTTTTTCCCCCCTCATATTAGAAGAGAACTGTCTGTGTTTACCACTTACTCTTTGCCACATGCAGTTTGGGATAAAACTGTAGGTACATGGAGAATGACTCTTAATTGTGGTAATGTGCCAGTTTGCACAGTAGCAGAAAGGATCCAAGAAGTTTGTTAATTCCAGCTTGTTATATCTTACTGCCAAGTCAATCTGAGCACTGTTCTTTGGAGAGCTAGTGTGCCTCTCCCTGGCCGCTCTTTTTGGTGTGCTTTTCAGGGTAACTGGACACTGCCTTGGCCTGCAGTGAGGGTAAACTGTGTATTGTTTTCCACTGGCCTGGCTGTCAGAAGAATTGTTCTTAACTGTTGAGGTGTTGTGGATTAGCTTAATCACATCCTCAGTTACAAAACTCTAGTAATTGGGCCAAAGAGGTGTTAAAGCATGGGTGGGGTGGGGGCAGTGATAATGCTGAGAAGATGGCCTATTTAGGTTTTCCGTTAAGGGAAGTATTTGGTTATTTGGTATATCCAACATATGCGTAGTACATAGTCTCTAGCAGTATGATGCATCCTAAATATCTTGTCAAGTAGATTAAGATGCCAGTGTGTGTAAAAGTAGCTTTAACTAGAAAACTGGAAACCATCCTTACTTTGTTTGTTGCTTCAGCGCTCAGCTCTTTATTTCCATTGATGTGTTGCATTAAAATGCTGTTTCCTACGTGTTGTCTTTAGGTGTACTATTGACTGGAAGAAAGGAAAAAATGTTACGGTTAAAACAATCAAGAAAAAACAGAAACACAAGGGTCGAGGCACAGTTCGGACGATTACTAAACAAGTACCTAACGATTCTTTTTTTAACTTCTTCAACCCAATAAAGGGTAAGCTTGGAAACTGAGAATGTAGGATTCTTAAAATGCAGTGTGTTTTATATGTAAATACAGCTTAAGTCTAGAAACTGTATTTACTGCATTGTATATTTAGACTTCTTACTGGAGGAAGGTGGCAAGCTGCAGCCCATCAAAGCAGATCACTTTGGTTTGGGGTTATTCTGTGGAATTTGGCAATTAGGTGTGCTGTGTAAACAGTATTCCTTGTATGTGGAGTCTCTTGCAGAATCTCCTAAAGAAGTTGACTTGTTTTACCACAGGATGGCTCCACGCATCAATTTGAAGTTTTTAACATGTGAAGGACTCCTCCAGTTCTGGTCAAAGTTCCAGAGTGTTGGTTTCATTTAAACCTTTGTGTTGAGCGTTGGAACTTTCTACAGTTTCTTCTGTGATTCATTAGTGATCTGTGACGCTCCATATACCTTCTTAATTTTCCTGGTTTATCTAATGCTAGCTGTGTACTTACATACTTAGAGCAATTTAAGTGTATTCCGAAGAACATTATATTTTTGATACATCTCCCATTGTACTCTTTTTCAGATATAGATGAAAGAAGCTGTTTACTTTGGACTTGAGATGTACTAAACAAAAGTGACATTAGGTCTTAATTTAGTCATAGGCTTTTATGCCCCTTGTAATCATATTGCAAATCCCTGTTTGCACAGGAATGAAACAAGTGATAAGTAATTCCAAAGTTAACTTGTCTAGTACGAAAACGTCCTTTAACTTAAGCAGTTGTTAGTTTCTCTTATTTTGTTACACATGGAATGTATGTAGATGCTGTTTTGAGAAAGGGATAGTGACTAGTTTGCCTCGTGATGGTTTTATACTGGCTTTTTATGTATGTAAAGGACAAATTCTTGAGGTTGCTGTTTAAGAAGGCTCAAGGCTGCGACATATGCTGGCAGTTAATATTTGCATTTTCAACTTGAGAACAGTCAGAACCAAATCATGTATTTCACAGTAGGATGACAAAACCTATGACACTTGATGAAAGGAGAGAAACTAGGTTTTTCTGTTTAAAAAAGAAAAGTGACACTGTTCCTTAATTCTGCCAAGCACTTTTGTGACTGCATTTTGATTAGTCTGTCCTGGATGCAGCACTAGGCCTTTTCTCAAAGTATTTTGTAAACTCCTGATGAAAGATAAATTTACTTGGTAGCATCTGTGTTTGAAGAGAAGGGAGGAAGGTTTATGGTGCTCTAGCAAAATAAAATTACTGTAATTACAGAATTAATGCAGAAATAAGGTGTTGCTATATGAGGCTGCTATATGGCAGCTTTGGTGCCTTTATCACAGCACAGTCTTTGCAGGTACAGTTTCTATGGGTTTGATTTTAAGATGGATCTGAATTGACTTTAAAAGTTTGAGTCACCTTTTGAAGTCCTTAATCATCCCAATGCTTCCTGGTATGAGAAGGTTTTTATATTATGTTTCTATATTATGTATTTATATGTCAATATTCAAACTTTACTTGAATTTACTGTCTCTTATTTTTTGCAGTATCTGGTGATGGAGAGTCATTGGTAAGTTTGTTTCTGAAATGGCACAACTGTTCTCTGCTGTTTTTTCTTCACCATCTCTATGCCAACTATTCAGATTCTTTAATAGTTGTGTGTATCTTAGTTATTTTTGCTGTTGCTGGAGTTGAGCTTTACCTTGATAAACTGAAAGATACTGTTGACTTGTCTAAATCCTGTGATGTTTTGCTGTTGCATGTCTTCTTTATAAGATACATCTATAACTGTCACAGTTGGGGAAAAAGTCATAACTTTTTCTAGTCGCTCAACTGGTAACCCGTTCTTCACAGAAGTCTGAAGCAGTCTGAACACTTCTGCTACGTCAGGTGTCAGGGCCAGCAAAGTCAATGTGAGCTTTATTTTTAATAGAATGCGTTTTTTAGCAGGCCAGTAGCCTGTACATAGATGGTAGAAAATTTTTTAAATGGCAGTTTAGCAAATCTGGATTTAGCCTTGCAATATTTCTTTTATTGTTACAAAATTAAGTACAGGTCACCAGAAGGGTTGATGGTGTGTTTCTCAAACCTGTAATTTTTTTTTCAATTTAAAAAAAATGTGATGTGCTACAGAGGAGTGAATGAAATTATTTCAAACTGATTTGCTTTACAGGATGAAGATTCTGAGTTTACTTTAGCAGCAGATTTTGAAATTGGTCACTTCTTCCGTGAAAGGATAGTCCCTCGTGCTGTGCTTTATTTCACTGGGGAGGCTATAGAGGATGATGATAATGTATGTATGCCCATCAGCATTTTATTAGTCACCATGTACCTAGAAGCTCTCTCTTACTTTTCTGATTAGACTAGTATGTAGTATTAATTATGTGAGAATAACAAAATCTGAAGAGATTCCTATTACTTGGGAACAGGAAATAGCAGCTCGCAATAAATTGAATCGTTAATGTTCCCTTCTGGAAGGGGCTTAGTTTCCAGTACTGCGTTTCAGTGTGCTAGAACTGTTACTGCAGAGATTTTATGCAAATATTAGCAGAGTTGATAAAACTTCTTGGTCTTGTTTTTCAGTTTGAAGAAGGTGAAGAAGGTGAAGAGGAGGTGAGATGCATACTACATCTTTTGTAGATAACTAATTACCTACTGTATTCCAGTCCTGAAATTGTGTATTGTACTTCTTTCCAAAAGAGTTCAGCATTTCTGAGTTGTAAAATCTGTTACTTGTCTTCAAAAAAAATCAGTTCCTGTAAGAGCACTTAACCTAGGGTTCTCCTAGTATTTTGGGAGCTACTTCCTGTCACAAGTCAAAATTAATTAGGCAGAAGCTTTTTTTGAGTGCTGCATGATAAGACCCTTCAGTTTTTTCTAATACCTATTACTTAGGTGGTAATGAAATTTGGTTTTCAGTTTGTAGTTGTCATATGTCTTAAGACTGGTTATTGCCAAATATCAAGCTCAAAAAAGAGAGAGCAACTGTTAGGGTTCAAGGTTCAATTTAGAGTGAAAGTTCTAGTATGCCAAGAGCTCTGGTCCGTTTACAGCAGTGTTATATGAATACAAGCATACCATGAAAGGTTTTGCACAAAACCACTAAATGATACCACACTTAAATAAACTAATATCCTTGACAGGTAATTACACTTTTATTTTACTATGTTTGCTGTGGTGTTCTTGCTGATTGGTTAAAGGTACATACCTGACTGTCATCAAGCTCACCAGAGTAGAGTGCATTAGAAGTTACTGAGCTGGTGGACTGATAGGAGCTGGCAGCTTTCAGACTGCAGTTGCTTTTCTCTTTGCAAGTTGTAATACAGACTTTTGGGCCTAGGCTATTGAGGACTAAACATTTATATTCTTAAGCTGGCTCGTGATAGAAATGTACATATATTTTTAATCTGTACACAGTGCTAGATGTTACTACTTGGATATAGGCATGCGTACAACAGTGCAAAAATACTGCTAAATCCTGTAGAGGAATACCTAATCTGTCCACAGTAGTCCAAATAAATAGACTCTGGGAGGAGGTGAAAAAGAACAAAGTTAGACACAGATACTGCTTACCAGAACTGCAAAATTCCAAATAATGCATCAGGTAGAACTTCAAAAATCGCTAGCAGACTGCAGCGACTTATGTAGGAAGGTTTCCTTAAGTCATGCTGAATCTTATAAATCTTGTGTTTTAAATCTTCTTTTAAAGATTTTGCTTTAAGATCTAGAAGATGCTGAATTCTTTTAATCAAGCCAAAGTAGTTTTAATGTTGACTGCTGAAACACTCTGGAATACAGTGGTAATACTTGCTATTTTGTTTTTTCTCCATTGCAAAAAGTTGCACTTTTAACCTGTTTTAATTTCTGTTAGTTTATCTCTATTTTGTCATAGGAGTTGGAGGGGGAAGAGGAGGGAGAAGAGGAGGAAGATGCAGAGAGTGATGCTAAGGTAAGGATGTTAGTATGTTTGTGTGTAGTACACACTATAACCCTGAGTAATGTAATTAAGGTTATGGCAGTTTGAAAATATTAACAAATGGTTTTTAAAAAAAAAAAAGCTTACCTCCTGACTGCAGTGTTTTTGTCTTCCTCAGTACTCAAATTGCTCTTAAAAGAGAAATTTAAGTTTGGATAAATATAAATTAAGGTAATTTCTTAACTTTCTGCATTTTACCTCTTAGCGACACCTCTGTGTAATAAGTATATCTCTCTTCCTTTAGAAAGGTCTTATTTCAAATATTTTTCTGTGGTTGGACTTCAACTTGGAATTAGTCTGACAAGTCTCAACTAGTTTTCATTTATTTACTTTCTTTGTTAGAATTGTTCTTTTTGGTTGTTATAATGGCTGCAGGTTGGACTCCACATGTCCGTGCTCAGCTAGGATTCAAAAAGTTAGTCCCCCACCTTTTGACTTTTAAAACAGGTCACACAAAGTTTAAAACTCAGCCTAAGGCCTAGTGCTCCTTCTGATAGGTATTTTTCAATCCTTCAGTTATATTGAAGTTAATACTTATATTTAGTGAAGCCACGACAATGATAACAAAGACTTGTACTTATTTAGTTCTTAAAACATCAACTTTTAATCTTTTCTAAAGGCACAGATGAAAAAGTGAAAGGTATGCAAAACTACTTGATCTGTGGATAAAAGTCTTACAGCAGCTTAACGTGTCACTTTTCTGACTTATGTAGTTAATATACATTGTATTGTTAGTACATGTTTTTTGTCTCCATATCAAGATTTGAGCTTACTTTTCTGTATTGAGAACTGCTGTAAAGAAAGTCTGTCTTGAGGAAAGATTGATCAAACAGGATTTGTATGACAGAAACGAATGTTCTTACTCTGTTCTGAAGGATCAAAATGCAGTAGTGTACCTGTAATGGGAAAAGGTGGGACAGCTGAGAAACAAAATGTTAGTTCTGAGTCAAAGTACATTCATGCTAAGTAAGATCCTTTTAATGGCAGAAGTGTGAAATCTGTTATTCTTTAGAAAGAACTTCTAGTACCTTGGAAGGTTATAGCTGTTGCCTCCTGTATTATTTTGTACATTTCACTTTTCATTCATGCTGACAGTTCCTTTCAATTTTTTCCCATTTAGGTGTAATTTAAGTCTGTTTATCATTCATACATTTCTAGGTAAGGTGGAATTCCATTCATACCTAACTTCCAAGAAGTCCCATTGTAGCCATGCGATGTAGTTTGTTTGCTGGTCTTTTGATTTTTGTTTTCCTTGTATGGGGAAAAGAAAATGGGGAATGGGGACTTCAGGGTTTAGTTTTTATTAGTAGCTCAGAAAAAGAAATGCATACAGAGATGGATGCCTTTAAATCATATAATGAAAGTAGATTTTTCAGAATGACCTCTTTGCCTTCCTGGCACAACTTCTGCTTTGCTTTTGTAGCAGTCAAGCTATTTTCTGTACACATGATAAAAGATACTGAGACTTGTCAGACTTCATTTTTCCTTGTTTGTGATTTGATGTTGCACCTCTTTACTGTTTCTAGCATACTTGCAAATCCCTAAATATCTGCTCTGCTCTCCTTGAGAACTCTTGTAAGTCATTGACTTACTTGGTATGTCCTTTCGAACATTCATTCTTACACTGCCTGACAAGTTCAGTCGGTCACTCTGAAGAGGCCTTTTCTTTAGCACTCATGCTTCTGAGTAGGATTTGTTCTCCTGCTCATTTTTCTCCTTTCCTTTAAAAGGAAAGGAAGTCCTTCTATTGTATACTCTCACCTTTCTTTCCATGCTTCACAGAGAACACTGCCTGCAACAAGCTCCATGCTTCTTTTCCTGTATTTTAGGCTTCTATGTTTTTTTCTTTGTTACTTATGTGAAGCTATATTCTTTTTAGTTCTTTTCTTCCCCTCATAAGTATTGCTCTTCTTTGTTCAATTCACTTAAGCTGTGTTTATTTCCAATCTGATGTGCTTTGAAAAGCCAACCACCCTGTCTCAACGTACTTGCACTGTTTATTCACGTGCTGTAGTAGAACATTCGTTTGTCATGACAGCTTATGTGTCATGCTGCTGCAGTCTTACACAACTGTCTTCCCTTACTACAATTAAAAATCGTTAGCCACTGTCTTCAGTTTTTCAAGTAAACTTAGAATTCTGGTTTTGCCTTTTAAAGGTCATGCCCCCTAATTCTGTCTTCGATTGCTGCATCTGTTCACTGGATCTGTCTCTCCCCATCCACTGCCCTTCTTTGCCTTTCAGTTTCCCCCTTCTCTTTTGTTATATCTAGAATAGTTTTCCTTTTCGTGTACGCAAAAATAATGGTCCTTTACTCTGTTTTTGTTTCATATCCGGTTTTGTCTCTTCAGTCACTTCCATGTTACCTCCTCCTTTATTGTTGTACTTCATTTGCTTGATAAATGTCAACACTTTTCTCTTTGCTTTGTCACCTCTTCCTCCTTCCTCCCTCGCACTCCTGACAGATTTAAGTACATTTGAGTTGTTCAGTTAGAACCAGGTCAGTATCATTATACAAAGGACATAATGCTGTGCTATGTGTAAGTTGTGGCTTTGGAAGACTGAGCAGTCATGATTGAAAGTAGCTTCAGAAGATGTCAAGATAATGTAGCTTATTTTGACAAGTATATTTTTCTGTGCTTGCATGCCCTGTTGTTTAACTGCCTTTTTCACGTTACTGATATTATGCTTGAATAGAGAATTAGTTGACTGGGTAATGCAGAACACCAGTTTCAATTATGAGCTAAAAATCTGCTGTTAGAGAGACTACTCCTGCTTCAGGGTGCTTAGTATGTCTTTTAAGTAACAGTGGCTGAAGGGCTTGTTAGCAGTGAATTTATTTTCAGAACCTTTTGTAGGGTTTTCTCTGTTTGTGGAGGAAGCAGTTCAGACCTCATGCTTGCTTAGCTCCAGTTAGCTGTGAATTTATTTCCCGCGTCTGTTTGATCTCCTTGCTTTTTTTTCCTCAAGAACATATGTTAGAAAAGGAACAAAGATAAGCTTTATCTCTGACTCCTAACTGCAGTTTATTTCATGCTAAAAACACTTGAAATATTGAAAGGCTTTCTTCCTTGTGTGATGGAAAGGCATTGGCTTTAGTGCCTACTGACTGCATTGATCCCACTGTTGTTGGCAGCCAAGTGTGTTTGGGAGTCAGAGATCTCGATGGGCTGCTTGTGCCTGCACGGCTGCTTTAGCAGATGGAATGCTTGTGTAACAGAAGCTTCCCAAAGTGATCTGTAGAAGTAAGGAGGTGAAGGCTTGATTTTTCTTTTATTCGGCTAGGAATATATCCTGCCTAATCTGTTTAAACAGTGAAGATTAAAAGGAATTCAGTGTCTCTTTTTTTAATAATAACTTTATGCAAAAAAAAAAGATCTGGCTTGAAAGGTAAATGGCATGGGTACTTTGGATATATACCCCCATTCTCTAGGACACCAAATTAATTGGATGGGTGGAAGGGAAGCAGTGGGCTGTATGTATGAAAGCTATGGAAGCAGTTTGTGGAGAGAGATTCATACTACTTCAGACCTGCTTTTCTTTTCCATTTTAGCCCTCTCATCCTGCAAATTTTAGGTGAAACTTCCTCATAAAATTCAATGCATGTCCTCTGTCCATAAGAAGCTGATACAGTTCAGCTGATCTGGTTGCTGATGTCTGAAGAAGTGGTCTGTATATAGGCTAATTAGCTGAAGCTTCTTGCATCTATCTCCTGGGTAATCAAATCCTAGAAGAAAAATGTTGAGGTCCATTGTAGCAGGAGTATTAATTTATTTTTTCTGTTTCAAACAAGTGGTGCTATAAACAAGAAGCAGTGACACACAAGCTTTACATATAGATACTTGTTAATTAAGGAGTTAAAAATTAATAAGCTTAAGACTAAGTGGGAGTCTCACTTAGCTTGTGTATCTCGATTGGAACAGTTTCTCAAGCTGGAATCAAGGCCTCAGAGCAGTTTAAACCGCTGCTTGCATAGCATAAGTAAATGTTCTGAAATAATTGCCTTAAAGACATTAAAGTAAAAAGTTCTGCCACAGTTCACGTGAATTTAAGTCATTGCTCAGGACTTGTATAGAGTTTCTTCAAGACAACAAGAATTCTTATTTGGCTCTGTAGCAATGATGGTGAATCTCAGCTTGTTTACTGATACATTTATTTTAAAATGAGATAAAATTCCTCCTCATCTTTGCTAGTTCTAGTCTTTCGTTTTTGGTCTTCGTTGCCTTGCTGACACACTTCACCAACATTTTTAAGATACCTTTGAAAGTTAATTTAGGAAAATGTAGCGTGAATGGAAATCTTGCTACTGTGGAGGAAATAGAGCAGGGTCTGTTCAAAGCTGCTAAATGAATTTTGGTAGTGGTTGTCTGTCCAAATGTCACCAGCAATCTGGGCAGCATGGGAAGAGCAAGCTCAAACTAACAGCCGTGCCTGAGGGAGTATGGATGTAGTATCTCAATCACTTACAACCTAGGGCCTGGATCTTTCAGGAGCTGTTACAGGCCAAAAATTAAATTTCAGCTTTCACATGTCTGATGGGGAAGCAGTAACTTTTAAAGAAAAGCGTAGTCATCAACCTGTGCTGTTGCATCTCACTGTCTAATCCTGAGGTGTGAGGCTGACAGGTAAATGCAGGCAATGTGGAACTCATGCTGGCTGGCTCAGTGGGAGTAGTGCTGTGCTACTGCAGTAGGGGAAGCAAAATGATTATGTTGGAAACTTGATCTGAGATACTACTTTGTTACTTATGCCCAGTTTAAACAGTTGATATCTATTGTCAAGATAGATATGCCCTCAACTATAAGCCAAAAGTAGTATAAAATACTGACATTTTTTTCTTGAAAGTTTCCAACAACTGACTTGTACCTGACAGCCTCTTAAATTGTATATTTTTTTTGTATGAGAGCTGTAGTCAACACTGAAAGATCCTTAAAAAGGAACTTTGTAGGTCCTGTGATGCAGGTTTTAACGCTTACACAGAAATAAAGACAAGTATGAAGAAGAGATGAAATTTATTAGCAAATATAAGGGTTTTAGTTGGCCATTAAAATTTGGCCAAAATGGTTGCAATGGTCAACCTAAATGAGTCTGATTTCCTATTACAGGTGAGTAGGGAGGGAGGGAGATGAAAAGCTTTTGAAGTAGTTTGTAAATAATTGGTTTGTTACTTGATTACAGCTCTTAGCCACAGGCTGTGTGGTGCTATGCACTACTCTATTGCCACATTCAAATACAAAGTAGCTGTAAGAAAAAGGCATTTCTAAATAACTTCTTGATTAAAAAATGCTGGGTGTTTGTTGCCTGCCTCTAGTGGAAATGAGTAGCATGCAACAATTAGCAGTGGCAGTCAGATTTTTTTGAGAAAGAATACCTTTGTGCAAACATTTCTTCTTGAAAAGAAGGATATTCATGCTGCATTCAGTGCTGGATCAGTGCAAATGAGTTCATGTTTTTTGGGAACTGAGGCAGATGAGAAAGTACAGAGTTGAAGTTAGCCAGATGCACCGGGGGATGAAAATCACAAGGAAGGATTCTGGAACATTTCTAGCATATCTGTGCAAAAGAGACAAAATTAGGCTGCAATCTAGACTTCCAGTGGGAATGATAGTGACCTCTAGCCCTATACAGTTTAGGTGGTGAAGGGAATAATTGTCTGGGTTTAGAACAGCTTTTTCAGGGCAAACTTTTTGATAAAGTATCTTAGTTGCATCTCTTACTCCTCTTCTGCAAGCACAGTGCTTAAGTTGTCTTAGCTTTTGGTCACTTTATGCATGATGAACTCTTGCATGTCTGCTTCTTTTGCAACATTAAAAAGTTCCTCTTTAGGTTGGTTACCCAGAAACAACTTACTTTGCAGTTGATGGCACTCAAGGTGTCATATTTTATAGTTTTATTTTTCTTTACTAGAATTCAGCAGGTTTCTGTGGCTTAGATTTTGTTTATAATAAACTATAATAAGAACACTAAAGGGAGAAGTGAACAGGAAATACAATGAGTAAATTCTTCTGCTTTCTAAGAACACCGTTTTACAATAGCAAAAACCAAGCAAGATGTACAGTGTAAAACCTGAAGTTCTTAGCTGTTGGAGTACTTGTTCTTTCCCAAATACACTTCCTTTTGCCAGAGGGGAAATAGTTTTACTCCCTAATGAAGGTGTTTCTGCTTTTGCATACTCAGATTAACATATGGACTTCTTGCCCAGTGTTAAACTATTGAATAGTTGCATACTGGTGATGCAGAACCTACACCAAATCAACACACTAATTACATTTTTATTGCCTTTGCAGAAAGAGCAAGTAAAAACTCAATCATGCTGCAAAAATAAGCAGCCTGACTTCACTGCCTTCATCCCTCCTCCAAGTTGGTGAGGAGGTGGCAGTTTATTGTTAGACGGTTTAATATGAATTGAAAGTCAAACTGAGCCTTTGGATGGGGGAGTAGAAAATCACTTGCTTTCTGGTTTGTTTGAACCTCAGCCTACTGGATGGAGTTTAGAGAATGCAAATACAGATTGAAAAATAGTATGAGGTACCAAGCAGTTGGAAGGAATTAAAAAAAAAAAAGCACTGCTGCTGAGGCCTTTATGATCTAACCCAAGTTTACACGTAGCTTGCCTTATATGTTAATGTTCTCTAGCTAGCTTAAAACTGCATAGACAATTTATTTTATTCATTGAAGTATTTTATTTATTGTATGCCGTTTTGATTTTTAACTGTTTTTTTTCCTTTTTCCATTTACACAGAAAGATTCCAGCCAACCTGCTGAATGCAAACAACAGTAATAAGGAAATACCACTTCAAAGTGATATTTGAACAACTTGTAACAAATATTTGGATACCTGGCCTGCAGTTCAGGATACTTCATCGCTGCAGCACAATCTTATTAACAATGCTTAAAATTAATTTGTTTTAAGATGCATGATTTTCACTAACTTTTCTTTTATTGCTTAACATGTACAGTGGCAACTTCAATGCATTCGGGAAATAAGAGGTTTAAATAAAGCACACTCTACAGCCGTTGGTACACTGTAGCTAAGTATGTCAGTAGGCCTTTAGAGCCTTTTGCCCTATGCATAGGGGAATAGTCCAGACTACCAAGCGAAGATTATCCATTTTCTTGTTAAAACCTTGAAAATTGTGGAATAGCAATGTGCTGAGAAGCTAAAGTAAATGGATTACATGTATGGTAGCTGAAACGGATAGAGCAATATGAACTCTTTGCTAGTTCCCTCCCCACCCTTTTTTTAATGTTTCTTGCAACCTACAAATTGAACTAGTGCTTGAGCAGCTTTAAATGTCATATTTATTATCTCAGTAAAACCAATTGAAGTAATTTTACTTCATTGAAGGGGGTGTCATATTTGAGACTTAGTTGTTCATCTTACTATTTATTTATTCATGTTTGTAAGTACTTTGACAGAATTAGTGCTTTTTAATAGTTTTTAATATACTTGAAAATATTCTTCCTGTTTTGCATAAAATATGGGTACTTGTACAACAAATGATTTGAATTGGTCTCAATGTAGTAGTCTAGACAGAAGAAACGAACTCTTATCAAAATGACAACTCTTCTGGATGAAGATCAAAATGTAAAGGCCAAACTTGCTGTCAATGGAAGTGGGTTGCAGCCAAAGAACCAGAAAATTTCCAGTAGTCTTATTGCTTAGTGTCCAGCATGGAAGGACCTTTCACTATGAACACGGAAGTTTAACAAAATTCAGTTCAATAAATCTGAAGTTTTGGTGTCTTACTTGCAACACTGAAATTATTCCATTCCACAATTTGTTTTCTTAAAGCTCTGAAGTCTTCAAAACTACCTTTTGTTGTTGTGCGGCACGTCAGGTACATGTTTCTAGTTTCAGCATCCATTGCCAACCTCTGGCAGCAGTTGAATAGCAGCTGTATCAACACTGTGACCAGGCATGTAGAGTGCTCCAGCCTTACCTTACACATTTGTAACTTAATACAGTGTTTTCAATTTGTACAGAATAGATAGAATATTCTATTAAAGTTGTGAAACATGAATGTTGGTGCCTGTCTGGTCCGTAATGCTTCCTAGGTTAAATGAAAAACCCTTTGACATTCTGTAGTTGACTCTGAAGTCTGCAATGAGGGGCATGCCACCTCTTAATACAGCTCTTGAATGAGCATAGGGCTAGCTTCCTTTGTTGTCAAGAGCTGAAGAAAAGTAGCCCTTGTGAAAACTGCATTAAAAAGAGTTTTTCAATATAATTCAGAACAAACTAGCTTGATTTGCAAGCAAAGTTTCCTCAACTTCTAAGCATCTGGATTGTCATGTGGGGTTTGGGGGCGCCAATATCACTAAAGATTCCATGCAGTTACCTCCTTCAGTCTTAGAGAACGTGCTGGGGATGTGAATTGGTTTAGGGCATATTGAGATATTCATACATCCATACCTTGCAGTCAAAAAGTACAGTTCCTAATGCTCCAGTTCCAGTAATGCTACAGTTCCTAAGGCTGGGGTGAGCGGAAGAGGAGGGGGATGTGGATAGGTTTTGGGTACTGAAGAGGGGGAAAAAAAATGCAGCCAGCCACTGAACTGTGGTGATTAACAGACTCCAGGAGGAGTTAGGGTAGGGGATGTGCATGCAATATTCACAGGCAAGATTGGTCCTAAAAATTTGTCCTAGCGACAGTAGTTTAGGGGATGTAGAGGAGAAAAATCTACAGTATGCACTTTTGCTGGTGTAGATGTATGGCTGATGAGGGTGGGAATAACCAGAGTTTGCCTGCATGCTAACTAGCTGATAACAGTGCTTGTGATGCTAGGCACATCAGGTAGAGGTATTTGACCAGTCTTTTATATCAAAAGAAAGTGAATGATACGCTTCCGCTGTCATAAAGAAATACTTTCCACCACATGGTTAAATAGGAGTGCTACTACCTGGAGATAAACATCTGCACATTAGCACACTGAAGTAATTTATGCACATGAATCCTTAAAGGCTAACTTTAATTTCAAGAAAACGGGAAATTCCAGAACATGGAGAGTGAATGTGCCAGCATTCAGGAGGAGCAAATGAGCTGAGTGGGTAATGAAGCTGACGAGCAAGATGTTCATCCTCAGGAAAGAAGTGGGAAAGCTGAGCTGGGCTTCGTTAAAGTAGAGTTAATGCCAGGCGACACAGTCTAATAGAGCACAGATCTTGTCAAAACCTAGCCTTGCCCTTGCCATTACAGATCTAGCTGATAATGGCAAAGATGAGTAGCTTCGTAAAATCTCCTTTGGCTTCAGATGGTTATTTATAGTCGTAAACTACAGCAGAAAAGGAAAAAAGGCTCCGACCTGGTGTTTTCTAAAGACTGCCTCAAGTCAAATGAATTGCAAAATTCCCTCTTTAGAGGGAAGTTTTAAAAATGGTGAGTTGTGATACCAAAAAAAAAAAAAAAAAGTCTACATCGATATATGCCTGATTACCTTCACAGCAACTCCATAAAGGGAACTTTGGTTCTGTCTGTGAGAACACACCGGTTTGGCGTAGTCTTCATTTCACTGGCTTCTGACCTGAGGGTGAGAAAAAAAAAAAAAAAAAAAGGCTCCATTTCTGGGTCTGCAGGTTGAAGCAGATGGAAGCAGGCCAAGGGAGATCCATTTGGGAAGCGGTGCGATAACGGCGCCTCGGTTCTCTAGGAAGAAGGCCTTGAGGGCCCCACAGCTGACAGTGGGGGGGCTGCGGGTTGTCAGGGGCCTTTGGCACAGGACTTGGGGCTCCCCGGGACCCTCGTGGGAGGTGTTTGGGATGTCTGTGGGCACTGTCAATGAGTTCAGCTGTCTGGGTTTGGCTACCACCTGGTTAGGATTTGAGGCAGCTGGAAGAGTTAAAATAGGCTTTGCAAGTTTCCACTCTCCTTCTGAAACAAGCTTTGCCTGTTTTAAAATAAAGGAGGCTTAATAAATTCATTCTTGGGGAAATGCTGCCTTGACGGCAGTTCCTCAAGCCAGCAAGGTCTCCTGAAGGAAGCCAGTTCAGCACAGCCAAGTCCTGAGGAGGCTGGAGCCAGAGAAGAGAGCGTAAGAAGAGGTCAGACTGGTTACGGCACAAGGAAATTGCTTGTTCCTTGTGAGTTTGGTGATTCAGAAGGCAAGCTTGAGATGTAAGACATGCTCTGGCTGCCTGAAGTTACACTGAGTTAGCACATAACCTTATGAACTCGTGCTTGAGATTTGCACTTTTTTCTGAAGCATCTTAGCCTGATCCCTTTTGGAAATAATTACAGCTCAGCTAGAAAACAAGCAGCCTTTCTAGCTGAGCCCATAGGCACAAGCCGTGGATTAGGCAGGCTAGAGGGGAGGCTGGCTTCTCCCATGTGTTACATTCCCCAGAGTCTTGGAGTTGCTAAACTTCACCTGGTCCTGTGGGTCCTAATGGCCACCAAGAGGCTGCGGTCAGCTTTTGGAGACCATGGAGAGTGCCTCTTGCAAAGCATCTCCCTGCAAGCTTTCTGTAATATGTAATAAATAAATAATAAATAAATAAATAAAAATGCTGCGTTCATGCTTCTTCACTGTCTGCCCCTTCCTGGGAGGAGCTGATGTCGTGTGCAGCTCTGTCACCATACTGTGACCTGTGTGCAGGAGAGCCACCTTCCCCAGGCAGGTGGCGGCCATACCGCTAACAGCAGGCAGGGCTTTTTCCATGCGCTCACACTGCTGTCCTAAATACCTCCAGCCTCTCGTAGGCCAGGGACAATAAGTGCTGTAAGTCACTCAGGTTTGACAAGCATTCAAAGGAAAGGAAAATAACCAGCGAAGTCACTCTGTGCTGTTAATGAAGCATTCTGTGAATGAAGGCTGAGCTGTTCGCCCAGTGCCAGCTTTGTTTCCAGACCGGCTCTCCTTTCTGCTCGTTCATCTCGCCATTACACAAGCGAGCGCGTGCTCCACCCAGCAGTGCTCGCCTCTTGCACAAGCTTCATTAACCTCCGGTTTTTACCGTGGGAATCCGGACGCCTTGTGGGGATGCCAAACCAGGTGAATAAAACCCAGCGAGAGTGTGCTCTGGTTGCCAGAGCTCATACCAACCTTCCTGCTAACAGTCCTGGGCTGGAAAAAAAAAAAAAAAAAAAAAAACCTGTTAGCAAATTTTCCTTTCCGAAATAAGCTGTCTGCAGCAATGCTGTGCCCTCTCGCTGGCTCGTCCCTTCCTCTCTTCCTGTCCCCAGCTCTTGCAAGTTAGCATCACCGATACCGGACCCGGCCCAGCTTAAGGAGAGGGCTGAAGGGAAGCACGTTGGAAAGGAATTTGCTCATTACGCAATATGTCCCAAAGGAAAATCTCTCTAGATATAGACATATATAGATATATGTGATACTAACTTGCCCCTGCTTGGGGCAGGAACCGAACAGCATAACATGATGCTGCTGATGAAAAGAAGGGCCATTGGTCTTTCTATTCCTTGTGAGCTGATAACGTGATGGTTTTACAAAGCAAATGCACCCCTGCAGTTGTTGAGTCCACACTCTCCCACCTTTTAGGGGAAAGGAAGAACTTTCTGCTGTGTTTTAGCATTAATGTCTGTTTGGCCAACAGGGGGAAGTTCACACTTGCGGGCAGGAACAGTGTTTCTGGGGTCGGGGAGCAGAAGCATAAGCTGGCCACGTGCAGCCTCTTCACTGGGGAAAACCAGTGTGTAGGTTGAGGGAAAGGCTGCGAAATGTTCCCCCCCACACATTCCCTTTTTTCTTTTTAATTTCACCCAATTATGCAGTCTTCCTTTTTCCTTTCTACACTCCTGGCTTAAGGCCCGTTTGGAAGTCTTTGATTTGCCTGGACAGAAAGAAGAGGGCTGGGTACAAAATTAGTCTCAGAGCCACTAACAATGAAAACACCTAAGGTGGGAGATGGGCTATAACTTGTTTGGAGAGTCAGAGCACTCGCTGTAAAGGTCATGTAGTGCTGCTGCACACAAGTGAGTAGTTCAAGGCATTTTGATGCAGAGAAAAACCAATTAAGATATAACCAGTGCTGACATTCCCCTGAGCTGTTTCATCTCTTACCGCTTCAAAAAAAGCAGGGAACAACAAATTATGTCCTTTCAATCCCAGATTTATATAGGATGAATTGTTGCTTAGCCTATGAAAAGATCAAAAAAAAAAAGAGATCTTTGAAGAAATATTACCTACAAAGGTCTCTGGACTATTATTAAAAAAAAAAAAAGAAAAAAGAGGTTAATAAGCACCGTTCAGGTCAAAATACAGGCAAGCACAGTGTGTGCAACAAAGTGCTAGCAAGGGTTTCTTGCCCAGGCATTTTGCAGCTGGCATTAAGAGGGGAAATCACGGAGCTGGGCTCTCCGGCAGCAGCAGCACAGGGTTTCGGGTGCGTTTGTCTGCAGCTGCCGGCTTGGTAGAGCTCACCAGGCTGGAAAGTCTTGTGGTTGTGGAGGCGGCTGGGCTGTTATCGGGAGCTCCTGCCTGAGGAAAACAGGTGACGGAGCCCTCCCTCCCACTGCCCCGGGCCGTGCTGGGGGCAATGCGCTGCCTCCTCTTGTGAGGCCTGGAGAAGGCCCCTCCACAGGGGTCACCAGCATGGGGTGAGCACGGTTTCCATAACTGAGCAGCATGGGCACTGAGCCTGCCTGGGCTCTCCTGGCCTCCCCCAGGAGTCGGCAGTAGCTTTAGAGCCTAGGGATGGAGAGCAAAAGGCAAAGGTGCAGGCGGCACCCCCCAGGTGCTGGCGGTGGGCAGCACTCTCCTCTCCCACCTCCCTATTAGCGAGGCCAAGTGTTAATTAGAAGTGGTGCTCACTGCTTGAGGATGAGGATGTGGCTGGGATGGCAGTAGCCCAATGCGGGCGATGTTGACAATGCTGCCCCAAAGCCTTGCTCTCCATCCATCCGCATCCCTCCTCCTCATGCAGTGCAGGGAGCTGCTGGGGCAGGAGGAGGAGGATGGGGAGGAGGAAGAGGAGGAGGAGGAGGCCGCCGGCCTCCTTTTCCCACCAGCCGGCCTGACCGGTGCACGGGGGTTTGCCAGCACCTTCCCAACCCAGAGCCTGCTTTCAAAGTGAGCCCTGATGAGGCCATCGGATGGAGGCAAAGCAAACAGACGCTGTAATTGCACTGCACGCTCTCTCATCTCCGCGGAGAGTTGCAAAATGTGCCGCCTACCTCCCTCGTCAGCCAGGCTTTAATTGGCTTTAATGAAGAGGCAATTATGCTATTTCAATTTTTAATTAAAGGGGGCAGTGGGGCGGGGAGAGGGGGGACTGGCCCCCTGTGAGTGTGGCCCCATGGTGATGCCAGGGTGTGCGGTGGGACACATGGGGGGGGGGGGGGGGGGGGGGGGGGGGGGTTCAAACCCAGCCCTTTGGCATGAGCGTCCGGGTGGCTTGGGGGACCGGCAGGAGCAGATAGAAGATGTCTGCCCCCTGGCCATGCTGCTGGGGCTCTCAGATCCAGCCCCAGCACCCCCAGGCAAGCTGCAAATGGCTTCTGTGGTGTTGGAGGCAGCACATCAAAGGGGCAGAGAAGAGCTTTGGGAAAAAAAAGAAATCAGAACTGAAAAACCCTCTGAAGGCAAAGCAAGCCCTCCACACACACAGCACAAACCAGAAACATCTCCTGGATGAAACACGGGGGGGGCCTCTGGTGGGGAGGTGGAGGCCTGAGAGCATAGCAGGCCCACCATTAGGAGCTCCAAGATATCTGTATTTATTTTATTTTTTAATTTATTATTTATATATATTATTTTATTTATTTTATTTTATTCCTGGGCTGGCAGCTCCCAGGGATGTGTGCCCACATGCTGCAGGGTGCTGAGCTCATTGGGGCCCCTGGGCACCAACTGGCACTGACATAAAGGTGGGAGCCATCTCCCCAGTGCCGATAGCGCAGGCACAGAGCGGAGAGGAGGCGGCTCGCTGGGCTGGCTCGCACCAGCCCCAAAGAGGGAGCCAGGGACAGTCACATGTAAAAAAAAAATGGGAAGGAAAGGAAGCAAGGTCCAAGGTCTTTCTGTGCAATGATTGATTCACCTGCTCGGCAAATATATCCGGGGCCGTATCGCAGGCTGTGCGTGGGAGGGCTGAGTCAGGCCGGTTCTGCTGATCGGCCGCCCCAGCCGCGTGCCAGATGGGCGAGTGAGCTGCTTTCCTCTGACTGAGGAGAAGTGAAACCTGCTTTTTTTTTTTTTTTTTTTTCAAAGAAAGCCTGAATGGAAGCAACATGTGAGAGCTGGGCTGGCTCCAGCAGCCAACGCCGAGCCAGCAGCCTCCACCCTTGGAAGGCTGGGGCGGATAAAACCTCCCCTGCTTTCCTCTCCGCCTGCCACCACCTCCCCAGAAAAGCTTCCCCCACCTCAGTGCCCACAGCATTTGTCGATTGCAGCCTCTTGTGCGCAACCTGAGGTCTTCTCCAGCATCTTCTACAGCTATGGCTGGATCTCAGGTTTTCCCTGTGCCCCACAGCCCATTGATCTGCTGGGCATCACCCAGAGAAATGGGCACCTCTGTCACCATGGGGTGCCTGATGTTCTCAGCACGTGTGGCTACCATGCTGGTGACCCAGTCCTGGGCTCCCATGGTGCTGCCCTCTGAGCATGTATACAAAAATAAATCACTTCTGGGAGAGGACGTGTCCTGGAAGCAGTCTCTGCCCTGGAAATAATGTTGTGGATGAAGATATTGCTAGATCAGGGGCATTTTTCTCGGTCTGCAACACCCCCCCTCCCATCACGGTGTGGCCGCAGTGACTCACAGGGTGCACACTGCCTGTGGGAGGCTGTTTCTCCTCCATGGCAGCACAGTGCCCTGTGGGACCGCAGCAGGTATCAATATGAGAGGATTCATTTTTCCGGCATAATCATACCAAAGTAATCACCACTCACTTATGAGCAGGGCTGAGGCAAAATGTCCCGCAGGGGATCGAGGCTCTGAGTGGTGGTGGGCGATAAGAGGCTGAGCAGAGGCTGTGGTCCCTGAGAAAAGGGGATTTCTGAGAGCAGGTGTGGCTGAGCTCCTCCTGGCCTTGGTCAACACTTAGCAGCTTTCCCATCCAGGAGGCAGCCAGCCTTTGAAGTGCAAGCAGAGGGGAAGCGCGGCCGTGAGTCACCACAGATAAGGGGCACGTTCCCTCCCTTATCAGCTCTGGGCTGTGCAAGAAGGCGAGGCCGGGCCGTGGGTTTGTCACACTGCAAAGAAATGTGCTCATGGGGCGGCCAGACCCGAAAAGCCCAGGTCCCAGGGTGGTGTGACCACAGGGTGACTGCTGCTCTCCCTCATCACTGACGGAGCACAGGCCTTGATGATGATTCCTGGTGGTGCCATGAGCTGAATGGCGCTGATTGATAGGCTGGTTAGACAAGTCTTGGGTGGTGAAGCTCCACAGAGCACCTTTGGACATTGTCACAGGGAGCAGACAATGCCCGGCCAGGAGGGAAGGCCGGAATTAGGGGATGAGTTATCCTGGCAGCGGCAGGGCAACCAATGGGCCCCCCATCCACCATGGGTGGGGGAGAAGATGGAAGGAGATGGGCGCACTTAAGTGAGACCTTTCTTCTCCTACTTTCACGTAGCTTTGCTCTTGAGCGTCTTATGAGGCCTTGGCCATGAAATGTCCTACCCTGGGCTGGCTGGGTTTAGTGTCAGAACTGCCAACCTCATTTGGCATTATGTCTGACACAGGGATGGTTTGCTCTCACTGTCCATTTACTCCTTTTTGGCCATCTCAAAGCAGGATAAGCCAGCACACATGGTCACGCAGGTGTGCCCAGGCTCGGTCCCTGCCCAAACCACCTTGTCCTGCCCATGCTGGTACTCGCATGGAAAGCCACTACTTTTTAGCCCCGTGTCCCACCCGCACCCCTGCCGCAGCCTTCGCCACTGCTGATGCAAGCCTGAGTGTTCATTTCTGGCGAAGGTTGTCCAATTATGGGAAATCCGTCCAGTTCTGTGACTTTGACTCCTGCCCCACTAAGGCTGAAAGAATGCCTGAGTCATCCCTGCCGCCTGCCAAGAGCCTTAACTCCTTTTGCTCCATCCGGAGGTTTTCTTTTCCCTGCTCCGAAGGCTGGCCAGCCAGTGTGACCAGAGTGTTCGGCCTTGCTCTCTGACCTGAATAAATTCTCAATAGTTGCAACATTCAACAATAATAACAACAACAATAATTTAAGAGTGGTATATTAATAACATAATTAATAAGCATGATAATTCTATTAATTATTGATTATTATAAATGAGGTATTAGCAGCATTTTATCCTTGCCGTAGGAACCCCTCTGGTTACAGCATCTCCCAAAAAGCTGGGACTGAACCCACCGCAGGGCAGTAATGCCAGCTCAGTTCTACCCTACGTGTGCTGCCCTAAAGGAAATCTCTTCAAAAAGAAGATGCTAATTTGGGATTAATAGCTAAGCTTTTACGACATTTGGCCCAGTGCGTTGGACTGTGCAGCACTGAGGGATTTCTAGGATATTGCACAGTTTCTGTGTTTAAAGCTCACTTGCTTCTGGGCCAGGTGATGGATCCCCTCCCTGCCCATCCCACCGGGGCTGCGGTCCCTACCCCACAGGAACTTTGACCAGATTGAGAGGTGGCAGAGGGCCAGGGCCAGACTCTGCCACCAGCACAGGTGCTGCCTGCCCTTGCTGCTTATTTTCAGTTCATCCCTGGCAAGCAAAGCCCAGCCAAGGCTCCCTGCCCCATGCTACCCAGGCCACTGGGTTTGTGCTTGGCTCCAGAAGTCAGCACAAAACACACAGATGTTTCTGCCAGCTTGCTTCTCTTTGCCACCAAAGATGAGAGAAAAAACCAAAACCACTGTTCCTCAACGTTTTATGAGTTACATTTTCCCTTTCCCACCTCATGACTCAGCTGGGTGGCACGGGGACTGTGAGGAGGAGCACAACGTCATCCCGAAGCTCATCGCTTACTTTCTCCAGCCCCAGCCCTGAGCCCAGTACGAGTTACATCAGGACGTCCCTGGGACTCAGGGCTGCAACATGCCCTGAGCTACCTCCTTCAAATATTTGCCAAGGTGGGGCCGGGCATTCAAACATGAGAGGATCTGAGTAACCAATGGGAAGGAAAAGCAAGTCCAGCTTTTATGAGGTGGCCCCCTTAGGAACGGTTAACTGGAGTGATGGGCGGCTGCCGTTCTCCCCCTCTTATGACGCCGAAGGCAAACGATGGGTGCAAACTGGGTAGCACCTGGGGCCTATGCACACCAACTGCTGCTGCTCGGGGCTGTTGAACCCACCCCATTCCCACCCCACTGGTGTCTGGAGCAGGGACATAAATCAGCAGCAGGTGAGCTTTGGGAAAGTCAAACAAAACTGGAGAAATGCACATTGCTGATGCCCCTTCTCCTTTTTCTCCCATGGTTTTTGGGTTTTCTTGAAGCTCCTGAAGCTGATGCATAGAAAACACATATAAGGTGCACACACACACACACACACACACACATATATATATATATATATATATAAATGTAAATATATATGTAGAGAGAGGGACTACACTTCACCATATGAGGTTCACCACAGCATCCTCAGCCACCACAGGCCACACTGGCGAAGCGCTGGCCATGGGCCTGGGTCCAGGAGGAGCAGTAGGGAAGAGGCAGCAGGTGAAGGTCATGGTGGCGAACGATAGCTCTCCCATCCCCCACTCTCCTGGCCTCTGCTGGGAATGATGTGCTTGAGGGTTTTGTTTGTGATCGCTCCCCAGCCTGGCTGGAGACGGGAAATGGCCTAAATCTTGACAGTAAAGTGACCTCATCATCGTCCCCCCTGCCCCGAGCTTGCCGATGTTTTGGTTTGGCGAGCTTGTGATGCATTTCAGTGTTTACCCTTAAAGTTTATTCACTGTTGGTTCAAAAACAAAACAAAACAAAAAAAATGGAGAAAAGCAAAAAGCATGTCTGGGAGGATGCGCCAAGCATGGAGCTCGTTCATTCACAGGCAGAACAGCCGGGGGGAACCTGGGGCATGCGCCGTGCTCGGATGTGACGTGGGGGGGTGGTGGGGACATCCCGCTTGTACACATTCGTCAGCACTGGACCTGTTGGAAGTGCCTCCAGGAGCACGTCTCACTCTGTCCTCATCTCCATCACGGGGTTTTCTGGGCTGCGATGATGTTTGTCACGCCTGTATAACTTCAGCATGGTGGAGGGGGTCTGTGGGTGACACAACAGGGACACCGTGGGGAAGTGGGACACACTCAGGGCCATTTCCAAGTGGCTTTGCTTGGCCAAAGGGTTTGGCACTTTCGCACTTGTCACTACACCAGAGAATAAATTCCTGACAGTCAATGTAACAACTCATGCAACAGCGAATCTGGGGGATGTCCTTCACCTCCCCGCTCACACACATGCATCTGAGGATGCACCTATGTGCTGCTCTGTCAGCCCCAGCACCTCTCCTCCCGAACCATGGCCAGGTGACGGCCTCAGGAGGGCTGATGCCCACAGCTGGAGCCTGCGGGCAGACAGAGCCCGCAGCAGGAGCACCAGCGTCACCCAGTAAAAGGGCTGGGACGTAGCACCGTATGTGACAAGAGGCAGACTGAGAAACACCAGAGAAAATATCAGAGCTGAAGCTCTTCCCAGGGGGATTTCCTACGAGAAGCACCTCTACAGGTAGATAAAAAAGGGAAGAGATGGTTCAAAGGCACTTTTCTTATCACTGAAAGTAGAAAGGGCAGGCTGCCGGTAGCAGTGACCTTCAATTTGCCTTCTTACTACTATGAGGCCCGTCTCTTCATAATCTCCAGTAAATGCTAATGCTGTAGCACAGGGTAATAAAAGACTAGCTGCAAGCACAACGGGCCATTTCAGCCCGAATGCCATGATTTGTAACTGCTGTAGACTTAATATGCAATGAGCATGTCAGCATCAATCAGGGCTGAGATCTCAGACATTTGTCACTGTTGCTGCAAAATAAAGATCTCCCAAATATTTATATTGCCAGGATGGGGTTTGGGAATATCACATCATTTTAAAATCACAAGCTGTAGCCTAAACCATCTCCTGAGCTCATTAGACATGAGCAAATATCCGTGGCACTCCGAGGGGCCAGTAAATACCGTGTATTTCAGGTCAGCACTTGGAAAGCCACTGGTGTTCCCACGCCCTCAGCCAAAATCCTCATTTACTGGGAAGTACTGAGTCACAACCCGTCCCCAGCAGCCAGTCCATGGGGCTGGGTCCTCCCCCAAAATGCAGGCTAACATCTCAAAGTAGTTGTGATCTGGAGACCAGGCCTAATCCAGGTCCCACATGGGCTTGAGACGAGACTCAAAGATACGTCTCTTAGGTGGTGGGACCCAAGCAACATGACCAATGCTCAAGAGACCGGATAACGTAAGACTCTTTGGGGGACTTTTTTTTTCCCTTTGTAACCAGACTAAACACCTACGTGATGTCCAGGAGCTGAGAACGTGCTCCACATAGGGTCACGTCCAGGAAGATGACTGCTGGGGAGAAATAAACACAAACACACACATTTCTAACCACTACCCTGACCCGCAGTGCCTATGTAAGTTGGACTTGGAGCACCCTTATTTGGCTGCATCCCTGGGAGTCCAGTGAAGGACCAGATTACTGGAACTGACTGGTTTTTTTTATTTGTTTTGTTTTTTCCCCAGCCCCTCATGATTGTTTCATGGCAGTTTACAACATGCAGTGGTAACGCACTGAGTCAGTTGGACGAAACATTTTCAAGCTGCTTAGGAAAAAAGAGTCTTAGTCAGATAAATATTAGTAAATTGAGCAACGGGGGCTACGTGATATTGCTGATTAATACATGGCTTGCGTACAGCATGAAAAATTCTTCTCACAGATTGAGCAAAGATGCTTCCTCTGCTGCCCTTGTTTAAATTAGCCCCCAAACCAGCTGAAAAGCTCCAGCCCTGCTGTGTTTCGTTTGCTGCAATCATTAAACAAGCAGCCTTGGTGGCCTCCATCTGCCTTGCTGAGACCCCTCCAGGGTCCTCCCCGCAGAGGGAGCAGCGCCCAGCACTTTGCCGGGGTGGGTTGGGGGGGCTGGTGGTCCCAGGAGGTTTGTGAAGGGAGAGGATGATAAGAAACTGTAAGCAAGACCTTCATGGGTATCTTGTGGAATGTTCTCATTATATATATATATATATATGGTAAGGAATATGAACATGTGAAAAAATGAGCAAAGGAAAAAAATGTGAAAAGCGTGAAGAAATGCTGCTCCTCACAACTGTTCTGCAGTAGTAGCCCAGACCCCCAGTGTGCAGCTTATTTTTTATTTTTTAATGCAAGTTATCAGGGGACCTGGTGCTCACTAAGCTATAGGAGCCTGTGGATAGAGCTATGCTCCTAGAAATAATAGAACTTGGAGGGCAGCAGTTTATGATGTGAGAGCATATGCTTCTCCATTACTAATTGACTTCAGCTGGCAGGATTACAACCTCAAGCCTGTAAACAGGCTCTTTTCCCCCTACAGATGTCATGTTTAAATAAAAGGAAATCATTATAATTAAAAAAAAAGTCATATGGCCTCATTTCTCCACTTCCTTCTGCTGCTGAGATGTAACGCCGGCTGAATTGGTGGTCCCTCGCCAGGCCAGGGATGTGCACATCTCTGGGACTACAGTTAAGTGGCAACAGGAATGACAGCATGACAGCAGTGGAAATGCTGATACCCTGCAGAGCATGAGTAAGGGCTGATGTGTTTGGAGGCAGATCCTGACCTGGGCAGGCTGGGTGCATCGCTACAACCCACTCAAGACCCCATGAAAGGGTGCGTGGGGAGAGCTGCAGAGGTGATAAATCATTAAGCCTCCCCCCTCCCCCTTTTTTTTTTTCATTTTTCCTCAGCATGAGCCCCATCCCTTGAACACAGAGGGAGCCATCAGGCCAATGGGCACACAGGCCAGTGGGGGGGCACATAAAACCCCAAAGTCTGAAACAATGAGCAAAATCCCTGGTCTGGAGCATGCACTGAATTAAGAAACACACGCGATGGCAGGGCCAGCAACCCTCCCGTCACTTGGCAGAGGGCTGAAGCCATACCTCTGTGCCATGTTGGCTTTGAAAATGTTCTTGCCAGAGCAGAAGTTGCTTTAGGGTGATGCAAAGGGTGGTAGCTGAATGCTGAAAGTGGGAGATGGGCACACAGAAATAGGCTCCAGCATGTGAACCGCGATGCGCTGCCCTGGAGCTGCCCACGCTGCCTGCCTTGCTGCATCCCCCACCACCTCCCCAATGCTTAGCACTGCCCACTGATTTATTTTTATTTATTTTTATTTGTTTTTATTTATTTTTATTTATTTTTATTTTATTCTAAGAGTAGGGAGACCCACATGTACACAAGCTGCTCCGTGACACTTGGGAAGATCACGCTTGCCTTGTATTTCTTACTCTCTCCCCAGGCGCTGAAGATGAAGTGAGCACTCCACTGTAAACTCCCTGTGAGTTCCTCACTTAATTTATTAACCTGTATTATTTTAAAAGGAGTCAATATGCACATTTCTTTTCTTTCTCCCAAGCAAAGCAATAGGCTTTTTGCTTTTTCCTACACAAAGACCAGCCACTGCAGCACACGCTAGGACTGGGGCTGTGCTGCTTCAGTGCAAGCTGTGGGAGCTTTTTTTTCCCAGGCCAGGATGCTCTGAGGTCTCCGAAGCTCTCAGTTCTTCCCTGACACATGCTCCCATAGGAAATCTTCCGTGGTTGTATTTTGCTGCCTGGTTTGGGGTCAGCTGGAGTCACCTTTGCTTTGCTCTCTGCCTCGGTAAGGGCAAACAAGCGTTAAAACCTGCTTTATGCAGTTTTTGTATGGTCACAATGCCAAAGACATAGAATTAAGGTATTTTAATGCACTGGGCTTTCCTTTTATGTGGTTATCCACTTAGCAAGCCCATGCTAATAAAAAGGGGAGAGTTCTTATAGTGGCCATAAATTGGAAACCAGGGTCCCAGTGCTGCAAGAACCTTTCTCTACACCGTGAGCAATTTTTTTCACTTTTTTTTTTTTTTTTTTTCCTGGCAGTGTTCTGAGTTGGTCAGTGCTCCGACAAGCTGGAGGCTGTGACAGCTGAGGCTCTGATTTTTTGATGTGATGGATGAGTGCAGATCACTTAGGTGCTAGCCAAAGCAGGAAGACGAACACCAAAGCGGGCTGCTGACCCCGCACCACAGATGTGAGCTTCATTTAAAATCAAATTTTTTAATTTTAATTTTATTTTTTTTTTTAATTTTTCTGGACCTTTTGAAGCAAGGTGTGCACAAACATGCCATGTCCTGTAGCTTTCCAAACTGGGAGCCTTCCTTCAGATGTTCCTTGTATGCTCCCGGCTTGCTGCCTTTTCTGTTTCGTCTCTGTTTGAAGTGGTGTCCCATTTCCTTCGCAAAGACCCCTCCCCGGTGCGTTTGGGAGCCCTACTTAAAATAATAATAAAATTTCAGCTTAGGATCCAGCTCTGCTCCTACCTAGCTGAGATCCCTTGTTCTTTATGGGGTCTTTTGTGCAGGAACTTTGCTGTTTTACAGGCTGGAGTGCCATTTGTCTGGAAAATGCCACCCTGGACCCTTTCCCTTGCAGAAGGCAGCCAAGAACCCCACAGAAGTGAGCCACCCAGGCTGCTGCTTGCTGCAACGCTGGCTAGGGCGAAGCAGTGTGGGGTGTAAAGAGGGTGGCAAAAACTCGCGGGGTGCTAGGGGAAGTTACGGTGGGCTTGCTTCTGCTGCCGGCTGATCGTCTCCTAAATCCCCAGCTTCACTCCCTGCCCCGTGGGGCTGGGGGCTGGCAAACCACGCAGCCTTCCCGAGTGGGGGGGGAGTGGGTTTAGCATAGTGGGGGGGGCGGGTGAAATAAAGGGGCGAAGGCGGCGATTGCAGAGGACGATGCAAAAAACAAGGGACTGGGGGCTCGGCTGAGCCGCGGTGGTCACCCACGCGTGGTGGGGTCTCCGCAGGCCCCCCCCTTCGGAGCAGCGCGGCCCGGGGGGGGCGGGCGGGAGGCGGAGCGGCGAGGGGGCGGCGGGCCGGGCTCCCCGGGGGAGGCACCGGAAGGCGGCCGGCGCTGATTCATTGCAATAAATCGGTCCTGAGCGGCACGGCTCGCTCATCGTCGCCACAGCCCCAGCCGGAGCCGCAGCTGGAGGAGCCGCAGCCGCCGCGGAGGAAGGGAGGGAGGGAAGAAGGAGAAAAGCAAGGGGAAAGGATGAAGATGCAAGCCGAGGTGATCCGCGAGGGCGAGCTGGAGAAGCGCAGCGACAGCCTTTTTCAGCTGTGGAAGAAGAAGCTGGTGGTGCTCACCAAGGACAGCCTGAGCCTCTTCCCCGACGGGCACAAGCGGGCCAAGGGCAAGGAGCTGGGCTTCGGCTCTATCCTCAAGGTGGACTGCGTGGAGCGTACGGGCAAGTACATCTACTTCACCATCGTCACCAAGGACCGCAAGGAGATTGACTTTCGGTGCCCGGACCAGAGCTGCTGGAACGCCTCCATCACCATGGCCCTCATCGACTTCCAGAACAAGCGGGCCATCCAGGACTTCAAGAGCCGCCAGGAGATGGAGCAGGCGGCGGGCACCCAGGAGCGGCGGCTGGCCCGGGCGCCCTGAGCCCCCTGCCCGCCGCCCGGCACGGCCCGGCACGGCCCCAGGTGAGCCCGAGCCCCCTGTGCTCCGTCCGGCTGCCAAGGGGTCGCCCACATCGCCGGGTCCCCCCAGGCCGGGTATTTTGGGTGGGTGCGGGCGGCGAGGGACTGCCGGGGCAGAAATGGCATTCGATGATGCTTTCACGCAGAATTCCCTATGGAAACCCCCAAGCATGCGATGAGGGCTGGACGCTGCCTCCCACTTGGGAGCTCTTTATTTTTCTATTTCCACCACCCGGTGCGTTTCACTAACCTGCTTTCTCTCACTGCCCTTAGAGCATGCCGCTGGATGATATACCAGAGCAAGTGTCTTGGACTGAAATGGGACAGGGTACCAATGAAGGAAAGCGAAGAAGATAGCTGGAAGCAGCTTGGTTTTCTCCAAGCCTGTCGAGGCTGCTGAGCAAAGAGCTCCAAGCTTTGCCTGAGATGCATTTTGAAAAAGAAAAACCAAAGACTTCCATACAGGACTTCTAGCCAGGCGGCCACGTGTGTTGAGTGGCACGACTTCGCAAACGATTATCTTGTATTTATGAGACGCAAGGAAGATTCAACACTGACTGGTGGTGTTAAACACAATTTAAATTATTTGTAGTATCTATATTTGTATTTATTTTGATGAATGTCTTTTGGCAGTTATTCGTCTTAATATTGCTTTTGCATTAATATGTCCATTCCAAATAAATTACTTGAAATGTTCACTTTTTATTACTATAGTCTGTGGTGCAGTAACTTCTTTTGTGGACGCATATCTGTGCCGCGGGCAGTGGCTTGAAAGGAGCGGGCGAGCACCATTTTGGTGGCCTGGACTGGGCAGTGGGAGGTGGAGGAACTCAAGGTAACCCATCTGTATCTGAGAACAGGGAGAGAAAGCGTGTTGAGGGCCAGTGCTGGCCAGCGGTGGAAATACAAAAGCCTTCCACGTGCTCAGTAAAGGCTCTTTCGGAAGCATTTTCCCATGTAATTGAGTAATGGCAGCTAAAGACGGCGCAAGAGCTCCCCGCAACTATAAAATGTTTCTGCCTACTACTAACGCCCTTTGCCTTCCCCCTGCTGCCTCATAGCTTCCTGCTGGGCTGGGGCAGTGACCTGGATTATTGATTTCAGCCTAATGCAGTGCTGGAGCTCTGCAGGATTGCTCACCTTTGCAACACAGCAAGCCAAACTCCTCTCCTCTTATCTGCCTGCAGTGACGTGGTGCCTAGATCAGGTTAAATTTCCTGGGAAGGAGTAAGATGGCCTTTTCCTACAGAGCTCATAGACCAAGCAGCAGCTCTTTTATATATATATTTTTTGGGGACAAAATTATTGAAGATTTGTCTCGTGAGGCTCAATAATCACTAGTGAAGTATTCCCTACTAATGCTCCAAAGTTGATCACTTCATTTGGGTAATTTTCCCCCCCTCCCCCAGTATCAGGAAATTCTTGCAGGAGAGTTTATAGTAGAGGAAGCTATTTAATTACAAGCAGCCTGTAGTAAAAGCAAGAGAGGCTTAGTACAGTGAATAAAAATCACCCTGGGAGGAGGGTCAGGGCCACAGCAGGGCCGGGCATCCTCCTCATGCCCTGCTGGCAGCTGTGCCCAGCAGCCTCATGCACCGTCATGGCTTCCCAGGCTTTAACAGTGGACATAGCAAACATCTGGCCACAGCATCTGAAAGCCTTTAGCTCTGGCGCCCCTCTAACACAAGAACACCAGAGGCACGGTTAGTAGAGTGATAATGCACTGCTGCTCAAATGTGGGTGCGTTCTACCCCCATTGTCTTTGTTAGTATTGAGGGAAGAAAAAAAGCCCAAGCCGAGCAGAGGGGCTGGCTGTTAATCACCTCAGTTTCCGTGAATCCAACGCAGGAATGCTGACTTAGAGCAGCTGGGGCTCGGAAGCTGCTGCTGAGTGTTTGCAATGGCAGCGGCAGCTTGTGGGGCAAGCGGCCCCCCGCTATTGCAAGCTGGTCTGCCCGCTGCTGGCCTTGATGTCAGGTCTTTGTTGTGCCAAGGGTGAAGAAACACAAGGAGCTGTTGAAAGTGCTTTATTCCATGTTTGTGGCCTCAAAAAGAAAGCACAATGCCACTGTCTTCTTTATTGCTATGGGAAAAGGGGGCAGCTTTGGTGCATCTGAATCAGTGGGCTTTCTGCTCTCTCAGTGGGATTTTACTCTTTAACAGGTAAACAAACAACCCGATATTGACAATTAGCTGCAAATAGCCGAAGGAGTGGACACCGAATCGTTTGTACAACACACCACCGATGGTTGGGCCCACCGTCCGTGTCAGGGGCTGGACCGACGCGCAGATTCCCAGCATGGTACCTAGGAGAGACGGCAGAGACAGGCACACATCAGGGCGAGGGCGAGTTTTGGGAAGGAGGTGTGCGGGAGCCCCTTCGTCCCTGCTGGTCTTCCCCCCACAGTGGTAGGCAATCACTTCAAATAATCTCTTGCATTCATTTATAGACGTCCAATTAGGGTTCATTAAGTCTAAGGCCTCCTGGAGGCATGGGGATGAGTTTCCACCAGGAGCCAGCTCAGCTCTTTGCCACTGCGATGCAGATGGTTGTAATGCTGCCCGAAAGGCAAGCCGATGCTCACTGCCACCTTAGCCAGGGTCCAAGGATGCTTTGGGCACTAGAAGATGCTCCTGAACTCAATCAGGCTGCCAAATACAGCACAGGTTGGGGACGGAGATGTCGCTTCTAGGAGCACATTGATGCCTTCCAAAGCGAAGCACACCGTCTTCTGATATCATGATTAGCAGCAGTGGGTACCCGAGAGGCTCCCATCCCACCAAGCAGCAATCACCATTTCTTCTCTTGCATAATACTGCTCTCGAGAGCTTATCAGGAGCAAGAAACTTAGGTCGAACTATGTCTTTAAGACTAAATAGCTAAAAGCACAGATAGAGACTGAACCCCCTTGAGATTACCCCCCACACCCTTGCGAACAGAGCGGATGTTTCAATTTGGATGGAAATGGGAGCCTTTCACCTGGCTCGGCCGGTTCTCCTTCCAACAGCTCGCACATTTGCATGGTTAACAGGAGCCCAGGGGAAGAGGAAGCACCTCCACTTGGGCAAAGGCAGGTTTTTCCGCCAGGACATCTCACGGGATGCAACCACGGTCCCCTGCACCCGCCGGGCTCCTGGCCATGCGGTCCTCATGCGGGATGGCACTCACACTGAGGGGAGCAGACAATGCCCATCCAGCCAGGAAATTATTAGCCCACACCACTGGGAGGGAGGGCAAGCTGTGCAAGGAACTTACGCCCTGCTCTGAAATGTTGTTTTAAATTATTTCTCTTAACCCCAGTGTGATTAGTGGGCTGTTGGCATCAATTTTCCACCAAGACATGAACTGAACCATCACCACACCATGCCAGGAACACCTAGGCAAGGGGAGGATGCTGTCCTGCTTGCAAGATGTGGACACCAGTGTGATATCTAGCATGGCTTAGAGCAGTGGGTGACCACGGAGGACTGCCCCCCCCCCCCCCCCCCCCCAGCTCAGAGGGAGGGTGGGCAGCCAGGTGTTGGTGTAACGCTGCCCCAGGACTGCTGCGCTTTTATCAAAAATGCTTAAAATACTTGTGCAATGAGCCCGAACCGAGGGCGTAGTCATGGTGCGCGGAGAGGGAAGTCTCCCTGGAAGAGCTGCTGAGCTCCTCCTGCACATGGGAACACCACGGCGATGGGTGGGACCTTAACCTGACCCTTTGCCAATGGGAACAATCCCACAACCACCAAACTTTCTGGGCAGGTTTTGCAATTATTTTTTTCCCTCTAGGTATTTGAATTAAACTAATTACTACGTGCAATTGCCAAACTGGCTCTTATGATTGAGGAGGCACTTTTTTCCTTTCCTTTTTTTTTTTTTTGAGCTGAAATCCATTCTCTCAAAAGGCTGGGCTCTCCCTCTGCACTTCTGTAACACACTGCTGAGAAAGATAATTTCTATTTAATGGGCTTAAATTAGATCCCTCATGTCGGATGCCCTGGAGCTTTGGGACACTGTAAATCTCAACCCTCGCTCCATTTCCACGCTGCACACGTGATGGATCTCAGTTAACATCAGACCTTTAACCGTGACGAGTCACCACGCCAGCAAAAACCATGTCTGCATCACTTTGTTCAGCTCTGCCAAAACCCATGCTTGCTTGCCACCTTCTTTATCACAGTGATTTCACTTTCTGTACCTTTCCTGCCCCCTTTTTCTCCTCCTTCACTACCTTTTCCCCTGCTTTTTCCCATAACTGGCATCGCTACCCCTTCCCATGTGGCCAGACCTGGCCAGTGCAGTCACCTCCCACCCCAGACCTTCTCCCAGCCTCTCCTCCCACAGGTTTCGGGGCCGTGTCCCTCCTCCCAGCTCACTCCTTTCCAGCTCACATCCTGTCACCGCCTTCAGATGACAGTGCTGGCCCGGATCAGCCTGGTGCCCGCAGGGCAATATCATGGCCTCATTTAATGATCAGGGCACCACGAGCGGCCGCCTCCGAACCAGCAAGGCAAAGCTGGGGGGGCCTGGGGGGGCCGAGCCTTGCTGCAAGCTCTCCTTCTAGGGCTTTGCGCCTGATGTGCAAATAAAATTGTGAAACACAGGCCCGTGAAGCAGTGATGCTCTGCTTCACTTCCTTCCTACCTCCCCCCTCCTTTACGCAGGAACAAGACCTCCATTCTCGGGGGGACAAGGAGTGCTTGTGCCGATGCGAGCCTGCCTTGGCTTGGGGCTGCACTCCCACCAGCTCGCGCGGCCAGCTGAATGGCACATGCACGTGGTGCAACATTTTCCCTTCCTGCCTTTGAAGACGGGGAGGGGAAAAAAATCAAAGGGAAATGAATGAAATCATTTCCACTCCGTTGCCTTTAGTGGAACTCGTCAGCCTCAGGAGGAGCGGCCTGAGATGGGGCCTGAAAGCAGGGTGGTGGGTGCACGGGATGGGGCCGTCCTCCGGCCACCGCCTGGTCTCTGTTTCCTTGCAGAAACGCCGAGCTAGGAGGCAAGGATGGGTGACTCAGTGTCTAGCCAGGGCGGACAGACAATCGTCCTGCAACACCCCATCCTCAGCTCAGCCCAACCTCCAGCTCCTCACGTGGCCTCTTTTTGGCCAAAAGCAAAGTCCCCCTAGCCTCTGCCAGTCCCAGGTAAAAACAGCAGGGGCTGACCCCAGGGAATGAAAGAGCGGCTTTTCCGTTAGGAGAATCCTCAGACTTACACGCCCTTGGGGAAGCAGTGATTCCTAGCACACCACCAAAATGCTCTCTCTGCAGAGCCAGTTTCAAGCTGGCAGAGGAAGGAGCCGCACTTGAGCTGCCGTACGGGTGGAGCAGCCCTCGTGTGGTGCCACCCACGGCCTGCGACGGATGGCAGGCATCTTAATAGCCGCATTGCTCTGAGAGACACCCACGCCGTCATAGCCGCAGCTGCCGCGGAGAGGCAGCTCGCGAGGACGTGGCTCTGCTGTGTCAGGCATTCCTGCCTTCGCTGGGGATGTGCCCAAAACAAGCACGAGACTAGCAGATGCCTCCTTCCTGGGAAACACCGTGAGGGAAAGCACTGTTGTAAGGGTGAGGGGCAGGAAGGGCTGGCGAAGACACAGTTTTCCACCACTGCTGTGATCCTCCATTCCGGCAGCATGCCTCCTCCCCGTGCACAATTTTGAGCCTGTAATTTGTAGGAGCACTTGGCATGGCATCAGCCCAGAATGGATGGGCACATTAGAGCCCATATCCCAGGGTCCCCAGACATCCTCCTGCCACCCCATGGGCTGTCTCCATCCTGCCTTTCTGTGCAGAGATCATCCATCCTGTCCTGTCGTAACAACATACGCAAGCGGGGACCAGGGTGAGGCAACTAAACCCATTTTCCCCTCTGACCGATGCTAGCCTCCGGGCTTTAAGAGCCGAGCAATGCTCTGTTTTTCTTTACAAAGCCCCTTTGAGCAGAGCCTGGATGAATTCCAGCTTTACTTTATGCCCCAAAGGCCTTTGGTGCCCTTCCTCCACTACTCTCCCTCCTCGCTGAATGTTGCTCCAAGTCGTGAAGCAGCAGATTTCCTTCCTGGCCATGCAGAGGGGTTGGGGCATCTGAGACCTCATCTCTGCATGGTCTAGGAGCTTCTCCCAGGTAGAAGCATCGCGCTTGGAAATCATGGGCTCCCAGCATTTGTAGTAGAGGCAGTCTTCAGCTCTACAAATAAACTTCTGGAGTGACGTTTAGAAAAGCTCTTCATCCAGAAGCATCTTAAAAGTGCTTTATAAACTTCACTAATGGGCTGTGCATACTCTAAAGCCAATTCTCAGTAGGGTCCTATGGGAAGGTATCTGCTCAGACAGCTGCAAGTGAAGCTGAAGGGTGAAGACTGGTGGCCCAGAAGGGCTCAGCTAAAGCAGAGGAACTCTTGGGTACCTGGTGGTCAGAGCTCCGGGAGCAAACTCTGAAAGACCACGAGCGGAATACGCTGTAGCAGGTTAATGCTGCTCCATCATGGGGCAAACTCAGCAAGGCTCCCATGGCAACAACACAGCTGTATTTCCTCAGTCGACTGAAGAAAAATTGCAGGTGTGAAGATTTCTGCATCTGCGGCTGCATTTCAGACCCCTTGTACAGAGAAATAAAGTAACTCTATGCAGAAATATGGCCAAAAAATGGAGACGGGGCAATGACCGCATGGGGCTGGAAGCAAAGCACATGGATTGGTGCTGAGTTGGGGATTAGGGATGATGGTGCTGGGGATGGTGTCAGCTTTTTGGGGAAACAGCTGCTGAAAGAGTGAGGTCTATCAGGCCACGGACTTCACCTTGTGCAGGGCAAACGGGACTGAAGGTCCAGAGCCGACAGCACCCTGGAGCCTGATGGCAGCAGGTAGGGTAGGACTGGGTGCACTGGCCATGGGATGTTTGTTCAACACTGTTCCGGCTCATCCTGTGCTAGTACCACCGGTACTCACTCACACCTCCACTGACACCCACCACATATAACTGCTGCGGCCAGATTTGCTGGGGAAACGGGCATCCATTGTGGTGAGCTGGAGCCTGAGCTGGGAAGCACCTGATGGGCCCCAAAAAAAGAGCAAAGGGCGTGGAAAAAGACCTGTCTGCTCTCTCTGATGAACCTTACCGGTGTCGGAGGAGGGGACGGCCTTGGTGAGGATGCTGTCGGTGATGGTGCCCAGCATGCTGAAGGCAAACACCAGCGGCAAGGCAATGATGCAGTAATGCCATACAGTCCTCATCAGGGCCTAAGAGACAAGACACGAGGGACCACGGATCATTAGAGAGCACAAAAAAGCAACTTTGCAGCAAGAAACTATACAGAAAAACATCACGAGCCAAACCTGTGACTTTTAGGTAAATTGTGAGGGCCCCAACTCATTTATGACAATGTGGCTTTGGCCATTTCAGGGTCTTCTGTCTCCCAGCATTTGTGTGCAGGGAATTATTCCAAGCATGCAGCACAAGTAGCAGACGACACCCTGTAATCCGGCAGCACGTTTTCCAGCCCTGCCGCGGGTATTTTTAGTGTCTGGGAATTACTGATGTCCCCACACCCTCCCCCCGGTCTTCTGTCCCTTGTCCAAGTCCTAAGGAAATGTTCAGCAGCAGATGCATGTGGTGTACTTCAGGAAGCCTCCATTACTTATACAAAACAGCCTAGAGAAGACACTTTGGTTCATTATCATAAGTAATTAAAACCAAACTAAGCTTGCCAAAATAAATGAACCCGGTGCATTATGTAATGCTGTACCTTTGGGATTTCTAATCCTGTTCTCCTGCTTCCTCGCTAATAAATTCACCGAATTCAGTAATCTGGTATAGGTCTTCTGGCCATAAGCGTGCATTAGCGAGCATAATTAAGGAGAGTAATGATTTTGTTATTGCACATATTCTTAGTGGAGACATCCCTCCAGCTGTTTAATGCTTAAACAAAAGCAGTGAGGATCCCTCAGTGATGGGGCTAGAGCAGCTCTCAGCCCTGCTGGTCAAATAAATATATTTCTCTGGGGCATGAAAGGAAATTCCCCCTCCCTTGCCAGTCTCCTGCCCTCAGCCTCATCTCGAGGTGTGTTGTTGTGGCTGGAACAGTCACCGGCCCAGCCAGAGGTTTCATTCTCTGGGGTTCTCATTCATAAAAACTGGTCTGTGCCTCTCGGCTACAGAAGATGGAGAAGCCCAGAGCCATCGCTAACTAATGACTTGGAAATACTGAGGTTTATCCATAGTTCCCCTCTAGACTCGTACACGGCCAGGTTTCTCTCCTTGGAGGGGCTCTTTGCCTACGTTTTGGTTAAGAACTAGGCACTCCTGCTTAAGGAACTGGTGAACAAAGGCAGAGGAACAGGTATTTGGTACATAAACATTCAGACGGGGGGAGAATAATTCCTTGCCAGGGCAAATGTCATTGCGGGACAACACGGTGGTTGTAGGAAAAAACAGCTTTAACACTCCCCTGCCTTGAAGGATCGTCTTCAGGGGCTGGAGGGTGAAGGAAATGGCCAGGAAAGAGCAGACCCGTGGCTGTGCATAGACCTTGGGGAACGTCTCCTTGCTGCCTTGGGGCTTTGACGGGATGGGGTCAGGTGGAGCTTGGTGTCTGCTACTCATCTGCAGCCCAGCAGACAGCAGCCTTTTCCACCCGGCCAGATCCGAGGCCATTTTCAAGGTGAGGAAGGCAGACCCAGGAGTTTCAGCTCAAAACCCAGCGCCTGGGAACCAGAGGGGAGGAGGCAGGATGGGGCACAGCCGTGCCTTGAGACAAAGCGAAAAAACTTCCCCGTCGACACCGCCAAGACCTCCTACGCCCCTGCCCACACACTCAGCTTCCAGCACTGCCAGCATCTGCATGCCAGACACCCTGCCCTGCTCTCCCTCTTCCAGGTGTGACTGCAGGGCTCCCAGCCCACCCCTTCCCTCTGCTGCTGCCAAGCATCCTCCAGCCTCTTCCCGGCTGTCTGCAGCCATCGGCGGCCCCCATCTGAAATCCCTTCAGCCCGCCTCATGGCAAGGGAGTGGGTTTCGGAGGTTCTTGTATGGACAGATAGCTGCTTTTCCTCACTGCCTCTCTTTGGGGATTTGTTGTCATCCTTGTGCCTGGGACCTGCCTGAGACAAAAAGCCACCCCAGAGATAGATATTTTTGCAGCAAACCACCCAACAGAGCGCTTTTTAATAAGGACTGTGTGCCCAACAAGGACGGCTGCTGCATTTGCCTATGAATAGCTCTTGTGGGAAGTCATCACTGACCCTTGTCCCTGGGCCATGCTGTCAGGATGTCCACAGCCCTCCAGGCATGGTGTAACTGCCAGCTCTCAAACCAACCATTTCCCTTCCCCGCTTTCCCCTCCCTGTGCAGCCACGTCAGCCCTGTGGCCCCTGCGCTGCTGTCTCTCCAGAGGAAAATGGGAATTACCCTCCCCAAATCACCCCCTTGCTGCTCTGTCATTGCTGCCCAGTGAGCTCATGTGTCCCATCCACGCTGGTTTTGGATGGGTTTCAGACACATATACCAGATCCAACAAAGTTGGCTGAGCGAGTGCCTCCAGTCTGCTCTGCTGTCGAGGCTTTCTCCTGTACTTTCAGCAGCTGCCAGCCCTCCATCCCAGTGAGACATTGGTGCACCAAAGCCCTCTACTCCACCATAGCCCCTCTGCCTGAGCCCTGTAGACCCAAAATCAGCAGCACCATGCCCTGCTCCCATCTGCTGGTCCTCACATCTCAGGGTGGGCCAGCTCCACCTTGACCCCCACCTAATTGCTCCCACCCAAGACCAAACCCCAGTGGTGAGACCCTTAAAACCACCCCTGGGCCACACTTTATGGGGCACACCACCACCAGCCGAAAAGGCACAATGCCAGTGGGCAGGGACCAGGCAGACCCTTCACGAGCATC
Organism: Cygnus olor; assembly: GCF_009769625.2. NCBI lineage: Eukaryota > Metazoa > Chordata > Aves > Anseriformes > Anatidae > Cygnus > Cygnus olor. The sequence continues at coordinate 29,232,621 of NC_049173.1, read as the reverse complement.
CCACCGCCCTGGGCAGAGCTGGCTTATCTGAGTGAATGCGATTATCAGCAGAGCTGCCCACGTCAGCACGATTTCCCAATTGACATTTGGGGTTGGCATCGACTCTCGCCCACACCAATACAACCGGCGATGGGTGACGCCGCTTATCCCCAAACCGAGGAGCTGAATTATTTCCTTGCTGCTTCCTTCTCCAAATGCTCTAATCTTGGGGGAATTAGGCAAAACAAAGGCCCGGAAAGATGAGAAAAAAAGTCCTTCTCTGTCTCACAGCAGGGTACGACTGCAATGTTTTTTCTCCCCATAATCTGCATTTACTTTCTGGGCTGTTCAGGAAACGCAGCGGCTTGAGGACGGAAGGCAGGACCTCTATGCAAATCCTGTGACTCAGGATGGACTTACGAATTTCTGTGCAGGATTATTATTCTGCTAATCCCCGTAACCATTACTCACAGCACTCTTTATCGTTGCTGAGCACAGCCATGTTTGCAGAGAGGCCCAGGACTGCTGGTCCCCCCTGAGCACTGCCCAGCAGAGCCAGCGGTGGCACTGCCAGCAGCAGTGGTGGCAGCCGGGCCCCTGTCTGCCACGTTACTGAAAGGCACCGAGGATGATTTTACACCAAGCCTTACCATGCCCAGGCCCACACCGGCGAAGACAAGGACGCCAAGCCTGAGCATGGTCCTCTCCGTGCAGTGTTTGCTGAGCTTCCCAACCACCAGACCTTGCACAACCTGGGGGAGAAGCACACAAGCAACGTTAATCCAGTTTAAATCAATGGGATCAAGCTGAGAGGGCAACTTAAAGGGAGCAAATGAGTTATTTCCTTGTTTTGTTTATTTTTTTTGGGGGGGGGGGTAAAGGGTCTTTGCTGTCACAGTAAATGGCCTCAAGACACAATCCATGTTTTTGAGCATTTTGCATCCTAGTGATAAATCCGCCCTGTCAGAGGAAGATCTCTCTACTGAGTGGTGCTTCTGTGAGTTTGCTGTCACTGCCCGGTCAGCAGTGGTGATTGAAACCATCTAAAGGCATGTGGAGATACAAATTTTTAACTTGGGATTTTATTTATTTTTATTTTATTTTATTTTATTTTATTTTATTTGTGAAATACAATTACTGTTAAATTCTTCATTTTTGGCAAGCTCTTCCAAAGCAAAACTGTACATATTTATGCAGAGGTGGAAAACGCCTCCTCTCCTGTACCTTGTCTTGCCATTATTTTAAACTATAAATATATTATTTGGGCAGTTCATCATTTTTATACAGGAAATAAGGACAACAGCGATGCTAATCCCCAGCCCCAGCAGTGTGCACAGGCACAAGTGACAAGGAACTGGTTTTACAGTTTTTAAGCAAAAACTGGGGGAGAGGGGGATGGAAGGAAGAGCAGAAAATGTAAATCCCAGGGCACGTTTGTCTTTTACAGTGCTTCAGAGAGCAAAGGTGCCTGTTTTCATTTCTCTGCTCAGCATCTGGCACACTTGGCACTGGACAGAGTGGGCAGGAGAGGACAGAGGGTGGAAGAGCTCATCCTGGCTGACAGGGCTCCAGGGGAGGGACAGATAGGGATCTACCGAGCTTCCCCCACTTCAGAAGGGTTTGTTTGATCCAAATGAAAGCCCCTCTGACTTGAAAGAAGAGCTTTAGTGCAAACGCTTTGTTTTCTGTGATGGCTTCGTTTCAATTTTGGTGCAGCCTACAGAAAACCTTGGTGCTCAGATTTGACTTGGGCCACAGCTGTGCTGCTGTCAGCCTTACTGTGCTAATCCTAAGGGAGAAACCCAAAATCCACTGAAAGGAAATCAGTGCAGGATAAATAAAAAAGGATGTTATTTAAAAGAAATGTTAATGTACAACAAATAGTCCAAAAAAAAACCACAACAATTTAATTGCAAAAATAAAATCAAACAGTAAAACGTAAATAGACATAGAGTGAAAATAAGGTGAAGTTTTCATAATGAGTGATAACTAGTTTAAGTATTTCTCCAACAAGCTACAACTTAATGGAAAAAATCAAAATTAAACCCTTTTCTGTCCTTCAGAGCACAATTTTTGGCATGAGGGGGCATATTGCCATGCAGAAATTTGGTTTCCCAGTTCATGCTTCTGCCTCTTCCCTGTCCCTGTCCCTGACCCTGTCCCTGTGCCACCCTTGGGCAGGGCTCAGGAGCTCGGCTCACATGCGTGGCAGTGGCACGAGCCCCATGCGGCTCACCTGCCTGGTGGCCTTGGGGACAGTGCAGTGCGATGCTGGGACAAAGGATGGGGTGACCTGAGTCATTGCGGCTTCACGCCCGCCACGGACATGGGCTGGGCGGGAGGAGGATGAGGCCAGCCCTGGTAGCTCCTGCTTGGGATGGGTGGAGGAGCTGCTGAGTCATGCTTCATTAAGCTGAGCACTCCGAAAACGAAGAACCGTCATTAACACCTTGCAGCCTGCCGGTCCCTCCCGCCAGGGCTGTGCTGAGTCACAGGACTGCTTTCCCTCAGCGTGACTTGACATGGTGGTGGCATCACCCAAACCCTAGTTTGGCTCCTCTGAGCCACTGGAGGAAAGGTTTCTCAATTTGCCTGGACTTGAATGGTGTATTTAATCGGGATTCACCGTGCAGGCGCAGCCCTGTCCCTGCCCATCCTTGAGTCATGGGGGGATATCACCAGTGATTTCCAGAGAGGCCTACTCAGATCACCATGGGAGCGGCAAGCATCAGCCCACGTCACCTGCTTTCCATCCCAGGCCATGTGGACATCCCTGGGTTATACATACCCCAGCCTCCCCACTGGTTACTGGGCCCCATTGGCTTTTGCTGCTGGTCTCCCCCCCAGCGCTGTTGTTGCTGATCCAGCCATGAGCCACAAAGGTCCATCATCTTGAGTGTGGACCCCTTCTAACACCAGCATCTTGATTTAGGTGCTGGATAATATTTTTGGAGCTCAGGACCTGCTTCTGGACAGAAATGAGACCTGAGAACTCATTACTTCCAGCAGAGAGCTTTCCTGAGTCACAGATAAGCTTGTAAAATCCCTAGAAAGAAGCTTAGAGGAAGAAAAATCTAGAAAAATGGGGATAGACGGATCTGCACCACCCAGTGATGACATCCTTGTGCCAAGCACACCTGCCAGAATGCCACCTAAAATTTTTCATGGGCATGCAGGTGCCCGATTTGCTCAAGCAGCAGCATGGGCACATTTGGGATGGAGGAAACCAAAAGGTTGGCGTGCATGATCCCGTGGAGGGTTTGGGTGACGTGCTGCCCTTGCAGTGCTGTTAGTATGGATGTAGGCAGTAGCGGGGGCACCTGGGACGGTTTGGGCTTCCTCGCGCCCATGGATAAGCTTGGTCAGCACCGAAAAGGCAGCAGTGGGATTCATCTTTATTCCTGCTGGCACGTTCGAGGCTTTTTCCTTGCATGCAGCCTCCACTTGAGATCTCATGGGCCTTCCCCTCCCACATTTAATCTGCTGGATGGTGCTTGCCTTTGTAACCTGACCTCCTTTGAAGTGCTGGGGCAGAGACAGTGTACCTGGCTGGAATGTGTTCTGTCATCAATAAACAAAAGGGAGAGGAAATTGTTTGCAAGTGAAATAACAGGCACTGCCCGTGGCTGTGTACACGTCACAGGAAAAACCAACACTGCTTTTTTCTTCTTCCTCCCCCCTCCTTCTTACAAGGCAAATAAGTCTCCTGATAAATGCAGAACAGCCAAATCTCTCTCTCCTTGTCCTTACATTGGATTCGTACTCATGATGCCTTCCACTAGTTCAGATGATGATGTAGAAAACCACCCCCACTATTACTGTATCTGCTGGAGCTCCCGTTCACTTGGGAGAGCCAGTGACACATCTTGTTGACCTCACCACCAACTCTCCCAAGTCCCTTACAGCATGGAAAAGGCTTCTGCTGTTTAAAGGTCTGAAGTGTTATTTTTTGGCTGACTTTTTAATGGCAAAGCAGTTTCCTTGCTGTGTGGAGCTGCTGTGGAGCCAGACCAGGATCCTCAAGTAGTGACATGGAAAAAGTCCAAGTCATACAGATACCTGGCTGATCCTTCATGCCCACCTGTGGCCGTTGGACATGAGGCTGTTCCTACAAACTCCTTCACAAGCACCCGCTGAAAAAAGAGCCCAGCAAGAAGACACCCATTTACACAAACACCTGGAAAGGAGAAGACGTGAGAAGCTCATGGAGGCAGGCACAACCCACGTAAGGGCTGGGACCAGGGGTAGACACAGGCTGGGGCATCAAACAGTGCTGGACGTTTCTTGACAGGCTGAAGGTAGAGCAAAACCCTGCACTGGTCTGGGTGGGAGGGGAAGGAGGTTGTTTTATGGATTCGGCAATGCCAGAAAGCATTGGAGAAGTTGTTCAGGTCTTGCAGAAGAGCACAAGGGTGTTGGGGCCGCAAGGAGAGCTGACGGTAAGGACCGAACTGCTGAAGCAGCACTTGGCCTCACAGGGGAGAGACGAGCGTGTGTTTTGCAAACTCCAGCCTACTGGTTGGCTTTCCCCCCTCCGCCCCCCGCCACAGGTTTAAATCCTTCAAAGCGAGGAAACTGGAGAACTTTCTGTTTGTTGTTGCAAGGTCCTCTCACCAAGTGGGTTTTCCCCCTAGGCGAACCTGGCTGCAATTAAATCCCCAGCTCTTTAATCATCCCTTTTGCTGCACAGAGAAATAAAAAAGCAAGAGGGACAGGCTGGTGATAAGATGATAGGCAATGTAAATCGTTCCTCCAGGAATCTCTCTCATCTTTCCAGAATCACTCAGTACGAACTTGTCCCTCCAGAAGCTGCACAGCTAGAGGTGGAGTTTGTACAACAATGCCAACTAAACGCAGTAACTAGAACAGATGTCTTATGATTTCTCGGTCCTCAGGGTAATAAATACCTACCCCTTTGTCCCACCCAGAGTTTTTGTTTTGTGTGTTTTGCTTTGTTTTCAGAGAAAAAGTTCTTAAGGAGAGCTCCCCCTGCCCCCTCCCATGTCTGGAAATCTAAGCATCAGATGTGACTTCAGATATGAACCAGGGACTCCAGGTATTTCCCCTGCCTTAATCCTCCGGCAGCATTTTCCAAGCACATACTACGCCTGAAGTCCTCCATGCTATCACACTCCCCACTCCAAAAAGAGCTGGATCCTAGGCCTGCTTTTGCCCATTATGCAAAGTTAAGTTATTTTAATTTTCATATGATTATGAAATTAATTATCCTCTGGAGGGAGAATGAATGGCATTCCACACTCCTAGACATTCAATAGGAGGGAAATTTCATTCACATGGCCTCTGAGATGTGAGGGCTCTGGAATCACAGTGCCGAGGACAAGAGGTACAGCATCCCTGATGGGCTCCCAGACCTCTTGCTGGATACCCACCAGCAATCAGATGAAAATGATTCAAACACATCACAAGCAAGGGGATTTCTGTGATGTGAGGTTTTGTGCCCCTCCTGCTCTCTGCCTTCCCATCCTCATTTCGTTATCTCCCATCAGACTCCTCCTCCCGGACTTGCTCTGGCACCACCCCAGCCCATCAGCCAGCCCCACGCTGTCAGGGTGCGGAGCCTGCATTGCATGAATTACCCTCCACTTGCTATTTTCCATCCGTCTGTCCCCTTCCCACCCTCGCTGTACCTGCTCCGTATCCTCTGCTATCAGATGATGCTCTTTGCCTAACTGCAAGCAGGTGCAGCTGATGATCTCTTCCTAGCAGTCATAAATAAATGCATAAATATATATATATATTTAATTACCCTTTAACTATTATATTATTGGAAAATGCAATCCAGCAAGGAGCCAGTGGACTTCCCACACAAGGCTATTTAACCTTGCAAGCCGGAGTGCTTCACAAGGGAATGTTAGTGTCAAGTCTGCTGGAGAAGAGCTAAGGTGACCTGTCCAGGATGAAGAGCAGGGCAGGGGCAGCGTCTGGAGCAACAAATTTACACCAGCTCCTAGTGCTTCATCCCAAGAGCCTGGAAGCCTCCTTCCCATGGACAAGTACACCTGTTGGTACTTCTACAACAATAATGTCAGCAGATGTATTACTTCGGGCCACTCAGGTCTCCCTGACCATCCCACAGAGATGGGATGCTCACTAACATCCACTGCAAAGGTGACAAAACCCTCACCTCCTGTGGGGTTGGCGTTTCTGCACTGATCCCTCTGTGCAGAGAGGTGTTTGAGATGTCCATGGCAAAGCTCTTGAGTTGCCTATCTGACTCAAAGCTTATCTGACTGACTCAAAACCACTCCAAATCTCCTCTCTACACATTCTGTAGTTGACTTGAATGATGAGAAGCACAGATGTTGACAGTGTGGTGGCTGCTTCTCACCACAGGAGGTTAAATGAGGCTGAGAAGCTGAAAAATGAAGTTAAGCAATTGGAGCATAACAACCTCGGGGCAGGAGAGGAAAGCAGGAAGAGACCATCAGTATTTGAATTGCCTTGGTATTGCTTACCAGGCTGGGAAAGGGGGCTGTGACATCCCTTTGTGTTAGCTTTGAAAATTAAATGGAAAAAAATTATAGAAAAAATAGAAACTGCAATAATGTTACTGGACTTGCCAGGAATTGGCAGACCAGGCAATGCCATTTGTTGGTGTATGACTTTTGGGGAACAGTTGGACAAGGTCTTGCTTGACGTCAAAACGCCGAAATCTGTGCACGCCTGAAACCTCTTAGCACATGCCGTGTGTACTGTACATGTACAGGAGACCACGGCCATGCCCTCCTGCCCTGCAGAACAGACCCCTGAGCACTGTTTTCAATGTCTACAAGGATGTTTAGAGTAAACAGGATGCAGCTTGATTTTTATTTCCCCCTTTGGTTCTACGATGTCCACTCCCACCTATAAAAGTTCTCAAATGTGGCCCATTTTCAGGCCCAGGAGGAATGCAAATGAGAGGGGGATCTCTAACAGGGGGGCTTAGAGCAAGTCAGGGAGAAAACCCCCACAGTATTTTAGAGAAAGGCAAACTAAGGAATGAGAAATCAAAGCTGAGGACCTGCTTGATGAAATTCATTGAAAAGGACGTTATATTCGTTATGAATAAAGCTATAATTTAGCAAGTGACGTGGGGAAGCCAGTCAGCAGATATTAATCACCATTCACCCATCTAGACTGGTGGAATTTGCTTGCACCTTAATCTGCGTTTATATCTCCAGCAGTATCAATTCACTATACAACAGAAACAGACGTGCCTGAAATGCCAGCTGAGGGATGATGAAGGCCCATGAGCTCAGCGGGATGGAGCTCGCATACGTTACATCCCCTGTGCACGTCTTCCACTGGAGGAAACTCAACAGAAAGCAGTTGTAAAGTATTAACTCAGCCACTATCTACAAGAGATACCTTTGGGCCATTGCAGCCAGGGTCCTGATTTGAGAGTTAGGACACAAATCTCATGGCTTACAGTAGCTTTAAAGGCAGATGCTGAGAGCATCATTGATTTGGACCAACTGAGGATCTGGTCCTGTAAAAACTAGAGTGGAGCTGGTAACTGCCAGCTACAAAGTGGAAAGAACAAGCAACAAAGCAGCAGGCAGTGCTTTGCAAGATGTCTTTGCTGCCATCAGGATTCAGAGGTCTTGTGCTTTAAAAAAAAAAAAAAAAAAAAAAGCATTTTTCTCTTTCTTTTTCTGGTGTTTGGACTACAAACCCCAACACAGCAGCACAAGGAAAAGAAGTTCCTTCATACACTACGACCACTTCCCTCCTCCTGCATTTCTGCTGTCCGAAGTCATGCGCTGTTGAACGTGTGTAGCAAAACAGACAGAAACTGCATGGATAGATGAAAGCAAGCTGCCCGTCTGACAAAAGCCAGTTTCTGTGCCAAACGCCCCAAGGCAAAGCCTCCCCAGAAAAGCAGATACTGCACCTGAGCCCAGAGGCCACTGCTGGATTCCAGCATGGTAATGGGTATGGTTGGGATGAAACCCAGACTGTGGGAAGGGTCAGAGCCTTGGCTAGCGCTGCCATCTGGTTATTTGCTAGGAAGCAGAGTGAAGGCAGCAGGTCCCACACCCCTCAGGACCGTAGGGTGCACTGGCATGGCAGTGCAGGTAACCTTATCTACGGCAGTTTCAGCCAAACTAACCTGGGAAACAATAGCATGAAGACAGACAGATATCCCACACCAAGCAGCACCGTACCAGCTCCGTTGAGCAACACAAAGCCACTCCTTCCCAGGCTGCACCATTTTCACCTTTGGTGGTATCGTAACCCACAGCAGCCAGCTTGAAACAAGAACCATTTCCATGCTGCAATCCCAAATTTGATTTCCGTGTAGACATATATTAGGGATTTAGCTGACACGTCTATGTTAAGAGTTATTGGTGTGTCCTTCTACATTCAAAGAGGGAAGAGGACATCAGAAGGCGACTCGGCCCCCCTAAACCTGAATCAATCCTGGAGGTACTGCTGTAGGAGGCAGTGCACAAAGAGAAGTGCAGAGTAAGCCTCCATCAGCACTGGAGTTTGGGTCAGACGTGCTTTGGCAAGCAGCTGCTGGTCACCCCACTTGCCACACACACTCTTTCCTTGTTGTGGAGCAGCAGAGCTGTTTTCCTTTCCAACACAGCTGAACGGAAGCGTGCATCCAGCTGACAGCAGGTGTTGAACACATGGGACCGAGACACAGCAAGTCAAATGCCACCCTCCCAAAACACACACGGTGAAGGCACCAGCTCCTCAAATCCAGATGTTTTACTCTGCTCACTGATGCACAGCCATGCTCTCTGGCTGCTCTATCATGTTATGAGAACAGGGCAGAGCCCAAGCGACTGGCAACACTATGCCAGATCCAGCTCACAAGGGAAGGAACTAAAATTGCCATTTCACAGATGGGAAGCTCCTCCAAATCCCACAGGAACTCTGCAGCAATGTCCAGGAAAGGAAGGCGTTTCTTTTTTTTTTTTTTTTTAATAACAAGACCACCCTCCTTCAGGATATTGCTTAACTTGCATCTCTACCGTCCGGCTGGCTTGTAACCATCTGTTGCTCTTTCTGCACAGTTATTAACCTCTTCCTCCAAATAATGCAGCGCCATTATTTTTGGTCCTGCTATGGTCTAATTCAGCTGACTTTTCCATTTTGCCCATTTTATTAGTCTCACAACCACATTCCATTGCCCATATATATTTTTATTATATTTTATTTTATTTTATTGAAAGCGTAAGCTTGCTGTGCTTGTTTCCACACAGCAGAAACTAGTCCTTCTTCTACACTGAAGGCATCTGTGAAAATACCAGTAAGACTATCTACCTACATAAATTCATAGGGTGCTACTAAGCAAATGTAAACGAGCTACCCTGCACCACTGAAAACCTTATAATCAAGGCACGTTAACTTCAATGTACGTTTTGTTACAAAAACCAGGATGACATGTCACTTGTTGGAAATTTTAGCTCCACAGCTTAAAGATTTGCAAGAATCACAGAAGGGTATGGGTTGGAAGGGACCTTAAAGATCATCTAATTCCAAGCCCGCAGGAAGGGACAAGAGAGAAAAAAAAATCAAGATGCTCCTCGCTTTGCTTTCTTTCCATTCCAAGAAATAGAATAAATCTGGAGACATTTTTATTTTTTGAAGTCAAGTAACACCCAGCAGAGCTAGGAGTGCATTTGTGCTCTTCACATCAGTATCATGCCTGGATTTGGGAGAACATGAGTGAAAAAGGGAGCAAGGTGCACATTAGACATTAGTGTGGCAAGAGGGGGGCTTCCACTTCACTTACCATTTGAAGGACACCAAAATATGACATCAGGTAGCCAGACTCCACTGCTTCCAAGCCAAAGAAATCCATCGAGATGATGGAAAACATAATCAGGAACAAACCTAGAGGGAGGGTTAATGAAAAGTGTATATCAGTACAACTCCAGTGCCTGTAACGGCCCAGCCCCTGCTCCCAGTCACCTCCAGCATGAGTCAGTAGCTCTCCCTGGGGTTACAGGGACTGGATATAAACATGAGCAGAATCCTACTCAAAGTCAGTATAGCAATTTAGTCTTTAAATGTTCACTTTTTATCCCGCTTACTTTCATCTTTAAATAATGTGACTACGTAGGCTGTAGATTCAGCTGTTTATAATAAACTGGTAAATATTTTTATCACCCAAGCCAGACTAACCATTAAGGCAGCAAGAAAACCTTTGTTCAGACAAGACTGTAACCAGAGAATAATCTGATTGGATTCCTCCTCCCTTTTGCCTAACTTCAGCTTTCCACCATTGGCAATGCTGCTTGGGAAACAACCTGGTGACATCAGACCAAACATGGAGGTTTCGCTGCACACTCCAACGGTGATTTCAGCAGCACATGGAAGCTCTCTCATGGCACGATAGTGGCATCACCACAAATAGTCAGGGACGTATGGACAGGAACAGTAGGCACTGGGGCAGCTCTTCAGTTAAGGCAATTTCTGGAGAGCACAGCAGAAAATGCCTGCTCAATCTCACCTAAAATTGCAGTAGGGTGCATTTCCCTTCCCCGCCAAACGTACACAAATACAGACGTGTACGCACACTCCACCATACACACAGAGCCATGAAATTAAAAATATTGGGACAGAGCCTGCTAAAGAACTGGTGTAAGATGAGAGACTGCTGCCTCCCTAACGTCTTGTGTACCTCGGGCGACAAAGACAGGAGGAAATTGGAACTCTCTCTGTGTAAATGTCCCCCCCATCTGACTGTCTGATGCTGATGGGGAGAGGAGGAAAAAGCGGGTGACCTCCAGGGGTCCATCCCTGCCCTTGGAAGATCCTCCGAGTTGCAAAGACTCAGTAAGTTGGGAGCTGAAGTCTTCTCCTTCATGGTAGGAAAGCAGAGGCCAGGAGGAAACGGGTGAGGGCTGGGATGAGGGCTTGTGGCCTGGCAAGGTGAGTCACGTACCCTGCAGCACGGAAAGGCTCCTGCTCACATTTCCTGGAAGCACGAGGAGAGCCGTCCCAAACTGCTGACTGCCGTGCAGCACATTCACCCCGAGCACAACCACATCCACCCATCACTGGCGGACAACACAACGGGTTTTCCTTATGGGTCCCATTCAGACAGGGACCGCACTTTTCCTGTGAAATTCACCCAACTGGAAAACTCAAACCAAGGGCTTTGGATGCTGGTGAGATGATGGGGAAACAGTCACTTACACAGTGTCATGGTCTGACCTGCCCCAGGGTCTGCTTTTGGATGGGAGGGCTCACACCTGAACAAATCAGCCCAATTCCCCTGCGTCCAACAGCACAGCACTGCTGGTACCAGTGGTGCATCTTCATCAAGGAAGGCCTCACTCTGAGCTCCCCAGTTCGTGAGGAACCAACACCCTCCCACCCCAGGCCCTGCCACAAAGCTTTCCTGAGCCCAAGAGCTTTCTGGGGACAACTCCTCCTCCCTTACTGCCCGGCTGGTGTTGGTCCTCAGAGGTTTGGAGAAGGTGCTGGGTGCATGTGAAGATTTATGGCTTTGCCACACCCCTCGGTGGGGAGCGCCTGTCAGTACTCAATTGCTTTGAAATGCCTCTCAGCCCCAGCCAGTTTAAGGTAACATGCAAATCACAGCATTTACTCCCAGCATCCAAAACAGACAACAGAGTTGCACATGTTTATAAAAGACACACGTGAAGAAATGAAAGAAAAACCACACTTGGTTTTACTCGCGGGGAGATCGGCTCGGGGCGGGCACAACTGCCTTCGTGTAGCTGCCCTGCTGTGGTACCACCTAGGAGGGATTTGGCCTTCCCACATACCTGACGCTTCTTCCTGGTACAACGCACCCACTCTTGCAGCTAAGCTCCCCTTTGAAGTCCCTTGCTGAGTTTAGGTGGATTTGGATCTTTCTGCTCCAAACAAGCTCATTTCTTTCTGTGCAGGGGGCTAGCTGCTCTCCTTCTTTAGCCTTACATATTGCACGGAGATGCAAACATCTCTTTCTTCAGACAGGTATCATGCCCATGCCTGCATGGTTACTTACAACTGCCCGGACAAGGGAGCCCCTCCTTGTCCTCCCTTCTTTCAGTGACGAAGGGGGTCTCAGAAACTTCACCATCTTGGGAAAGACGGGGCTAAACAAGGGGTGAATTCCTTAGAAAACCTTGCACCAGAACAATGAATAATGATGGTCATGCAACAGAAGGCAGGTAAGTGGCTTGTGAAACTTGATAAATGTGAGGCAGAGCACCAAGGAGATATGGGGGTGTGAAACGCATTTAAAAATAAAAAAAATAAAAGATAAAGACTGGGAATTTATAAATGCAGCCTCTGGCTCTGGGAGGGCATACTGGACTTATATGGCAAGGTGGTAGCAGGGAGACTGCAGGGGTTGCCTTTGTGAGAAGAAAGCAGGCTTCCCAAAAATCAAAGATTCACACAAGCAGCTAATTATCAGTATTTTCAAAGCCCTGGTGATCCCTGAGCAGCAAGAGGTATGTTTGACATTTCTATCCACGTTTGGCTTTCTGTCTCTTATCTACTGCAAGGAAATGATGCTTGCTTTTCCCAGGTCAGCTGAGCAGGCAACTTGGCCGTGCTGGAAAGACCTGCTGCCCCTCCATCCCTCGGCAGCTCTCCTCCCAGAGGAGGCACAGAGCTGGTCTCTGCTTTTATGCAAATCAGGGAGGAGGTTCCCAACCTTGCAGCCCTCTTGGGAAGGCTCTTTCTCTCTCAAACAAGCTAATTTTGGACAACAATGAGATCCATATGGAACAGAAGATTTTCTCCTGTGTATATCACAAACTTGTTTACAAAGTTAGAGAAAGGTCTGTAATTTGAATGATCTAATTAATTATACAGTTGCAGCAGGGAGATGAAGGGTGAATGAGACCAACAGGAGCTCAGCCTCCAGCCACGAGCAGCCGAGGAGGAGGTGATGGACAATTCCCCTTTTGGCTGCAACCCTATGGCCAGTGGCCTGAAGAGAGACCCGCAAAGTCACTAGGATTTTAATCACTCCTGGCCGTAGTGCTCTGCTTGCAGCAAGAATGCCTCCAGTGATCCTATTCCTGCTCCCCTGAAACACTCCTACCCATCTTAGTGACACTTGGCGCATGTCCTGCCTTAAATCTCAACTTCACTTTCCATCCTGTTTCCCTATGAGTTCCCTTGCAGTCGGGGCAGGAGATGTTTATTGTGTTTTAGTATGTATTTTTGCTGTGCACAGGAAAAGAATGTCTTCTACAACACAGAGGCATTTGCATTTCAGCAGTGATGACTAAACCAAAGCGCATCTTGCCCGCCTGTTGGAAAAAGGACAGTGCACAGGAAACTACAGTGCAGATTGCAAATGGATGTGGTCTCAGTGTAGTGTTTTTAAACAGAGAAAAGAATACTACTTTGAGCTGAGAAATAAGCCAAAATTGGAAAAAGAATATCCTCTTAAACATCACTTGGCGATCTCGTTCTGGGAAACACTGTCATTTTATAAACACTATTTAAACACAGTTTTAAAGCTTAGTTTCATAAGAGCCTAAGAGATGCACTCTTAGGGCAAGCCACCAATCCATGGAGATACTATTCCATCTCCAGCACTGGGGATAGGACCAATTAGCATTATTTGTCTCTGCTAATGCCAAGTATGCACTAAAAGAAAAGGAAAAAAAAATCAGGAATCCTTTTGTTCCTTGCAAGTTATTCTGCAGCTCCAATCGGACTTTGCAAGGCTAACAGAGGAACCTGGTCATTCCCAGAAATGCTGTCCCCTTCTGATTTAGCCACTCTCCATGGCCAAACCTACTTCTATTTGTACACTGAATTTACAGTTTACAAATCAGAATTTAATGGAACGTGCCAAGACTGCTACTGACTCAAAGGGAGCAGGGGAACAGACCGGTCTGCGGTATGTTTGAGATAGCAGTGGGTTATGAACACGGCATGAGAAAAATGCACAGAATATTCAAAGAGAAGAACAAGGATTGTCACATAGGTGCAAGGGAAGGAAAAAAAAAGCTAGCAGCTCCCTGGCACACAGCCGAAAATTAACATCCTGTCTGACCACAGTTTCTTGCCCAGCAATATCTTTAAATTACTGGGAAAAGGTTAGGGTACGCATAATTCCCTCCCCTTAAAATCATTAGGTAAAATCAGGAGAGACCTCAGTGTTTCTGGCAGGGTACAGATGATCTGCCTCTGCTCTGAAGAGGTTCCAGCCTAAATAGAAATGGCAGACAAGAGGAGAAAACCATCCCTTTACAGCCAGGGGATTAGGCAGAGTGATTAAGTGATTTGCCAAAAGTCACAAAAGCGGCCTGTGACAAGCAGTCTGTTTTCCATTAATTCCAGGTTTTTGACCCTATGTAGCTGAGAGCATCTGGAAATATGCAGCACTGAGGTACGAGCCGAATCCTTACTCCTCTGCGATCACACGTGTCGTGGTTTCAGTAACTTGAGACCAGCCTGGTCTACAGCATATATCTTCTTATTTTAAATACATCAACAACCATGGGTAATGGGTGAGATTTACCTATGGGAAATCCAGAAAAGACCTTGACTAAGAAAATTTCCATTACCCCCGGAAGCTTCATCAGGCGTAGGATTTCTCTGATGCTGAACACGCTGCCAGACTGTGATGTGCCTACGGAAGATGACATATTGGATAATATTATATTTATACAGGTTAAACACAGGGAACAAGAAACTCAGGGTGATTACTTGTAGCTTGTTACAGTGCTCTGCTCGGTGTAGGCAATGGCTTTCTGAGTGATGCTTTCTGGGAATGCAGAGGGAAAACCCTAACTGGAGTAGTATCATCTGGGTAAACATCAGTGCAAGAGTTAACTCTGGTATAGAACTGAATTTGGAGGTAAAGCTTTGGGATCTGGAAAGCTGAGCTGAAACTCTGGACAGTTCATATGCAAAATGAATTAGATGATTGCATCTTCAGCATTCCTAAATCCTTCTCATCTGACTCATCTCTTGGTAAGTACTTTCTCACAGGCATGAAGAGGATGAGCCCCTGTGAGCAAAGAGGTGCACCTTTTTGCCCATAAATGCAACCCCAAATCCTTCAGCACAGTCCTGCCATCAAGTCAGTCCCCTGTCCCTACTTATGTGCTATTTATCAGAAGCACTAAATACTTACTGTGCTCTGCCTCACCATGTTCTGACTTTGATTTAGCTGGTGAAGGGATCCAAACCATTGCTATCATGGTGTTGACGAGACTTCCCACCAGCCCGATATATATAGGAGCAAAAATGCTGCAAACAGACAGAAATACAGGTAAGTGGGTAGTTATAAACAGAAGACAGTTGTATCTCCATCCTGCGAAGTTTTGGGCACATCTGCTTTTACTTGGATGGGGAACAACCCCCTTGAAGTTACAATGTAGAAGGCTATCAGAGAGCTCCCATGCTTTCCTGGGGGCCTTAGATATGACCACAGTATGACATTTCACCTAAAGACTGACATCAAGATATTAATGTTAATATTAATCTTGTTAATTACATGGTATAATACAAATCCATGAGTATTAGGGGAAAAGAGCCCCTCTTGGTTTAATGCAGCTTAGAAATCTTCCCACGGAAAGCAAGAGCAAATGCTTTTTCAGATCCATCTAATCCCCATCTAATCCCCAATTTCATTCATCAAAGTATTATCTCACTGCTTGAAACTTCTCAGTGAAATCAAATGAAGTTAAGGAGTGAAGAAAGTATTCAGGATGATTATGGATGGTAGAACAAAGCTCAGAGTACAATCAGATCCAAAAACACCAGAGGTACATCACCACCTGAAAAAGAGCCACTAAATATAACAGATCAATCGACAAAACTTTGACTGTACACCAGAGGCCCAAATTTCGTATCTTTAACAGATGTGGGGTCACATCCTTACATGTAGACCCAGTTAACAACAATTATTAACTGTAGTGAGTTGTAAGTTATCTAAAAAACCCAAACACAAACTAGTAAAAGTCAATAGAGTTAATAAGAAGTCCTAAATTATCACTATCCTCTTAAAACATGAGAATGGGAAATGACTCCTCCTAGTCTTTAAGGGCACGTGGGAAGACTTCAGACTCTGAAGGGCTTTAACTTCAGCAAACACAGCTGGAACAAAGTCCAGGGCTGGAAGACTGAATCTCAGGAGACTCGAGCTGAAAACAAAGGAAAAAGTATGGTTTGTGTTTAACAGCGAGAGCAATTATCCACTAAAACAGCTCATTAAGTCTTCTCCATCATGACAATCCTGTTAGTCAAAGGGGAATTCTTTGAGAAATGTGTGCTGAAAGCCTACAGCAGGATGCAGATTTGGGGTGGGAATCCCCGGCTGACGAAGGCCGGTGTCACGGAGGGGACAAGACGACCTGACCATCATGCTCTCTCTGGGGCATCAAAATTTAAGCACGTTGGATCTTAGCAAAGCAACACCTGGATTCATCAGAGAACATTTTAGAGTCATGTGAGCCCATGCAGACTTGGAGACGAACGTGCCCTCGCCTCATCAAATGGGACTCCAAAGAGACCTGCAAGATGCAAAGCAGTGCTTCCTGTGTGCCTGCTCATAAAGGGCTGCTTCTTGCCTGGCTTTTTACTGCTGCTTTCCTTGTCAGACCACGGCCTATGTTTTTCATGGAACAACCAGCAGCACTAATTGTAAAAGCCTCAAGCTTCCTCCATGCTAAGCAGAGGTGCGGTCTGAGTAATTTCTAGACTGTAACGGGGTTATTATTAAAGTCCCAGAGCAAGATAGCCAAGGATTGGGATGCAAACAAATGAGAAAAGCATCAAAGAGCAAATATATATATATATATACACACACACACGCATTCCTGTTAATAGCAACTGCAAAACTCCCAGATGAATATTTTAATTAATTAATTATCATTAATAACAACAAAGTTAGATAATATCTTCCTGCTAATGGACTTAGCGCAGTAATTTAGACCTGCTGCATTCCATCTGCCAAGCTGTTCCGCTAATTACCCTGGACCACAAAATTAGTCATTTATAGGATTGTTACTTTTTATTTTTAGTGCAGCAGATTGCCTTTTTCTGATCTAAAATTATCTGCCAAACAGTTCACAAACTACTGAAATCAACTTTTTTGACCCAAATTTTTATCCAAGCAGTATGGAATTTGTAGTTTGCATTGCAACATAAAGGATCTTTATTAAGAAAATAGAAAAGATAAAACATTCAAAAGAAGCAGCTCCAGCTGGCTTTATATATATATATATATAGTTATAATTTTATTTCAAACTTTCATTCTGTGGGGAAAAAGATCACAAAAATTTTTGTTAGACAGAAAAAAACGTTTCTTTTTCCAGTCTTGTTTTTTCCTGAGGTTTTCCAGACTCCTAGATGCCAACACAAACATGTTTTACTCTTTAGATCCAAGAAGAACCACAGCAAGTGCCAGCAATGAGTGAAGGATCCCCCTATAAAACCAGTAATTAATTAATGTACTCCGCTGAAAGCAAACAACTGATAATTCATTGCTCTGAAAGGGAGAGGAGAACCTTGAAATTCTACACATTTGGAAAAACCTGGACTTGCCTTCATGGATTTATGGAATTCTGTACAGCTGGACTCTGAATTCAGGGGAATCCAGTAAAATATAGAGCTCAAAAACACATTTCCTGGAAAAGCCTGAAGCATTCAAACTCATCTGAAAATCCCTTTTCATGACCACAGCCTTCTGTAAGTGCTTCATGTTTTTCCACATATTAAGCATTATTAGCATTTCTTGATGGTAATGAGGGTACACCCTCAGGCTAGGCTGGTCCTGTGTGGCAGGGACAAACTCTGGAATTGGAGATAATGCACCCGTGTCCTGGAAACCAACTGTTTGTTTGCTTGCTTAAGAAAAACAAAATGAAACCAATGGTCATAAAACTGCTGTATCAACACAGAAGGCCATTCGCTCTCTTTTTCTCCCCCCCCCCCCCCTTTTTTTTTTCTTCTGATGTTTCCGTTAGAACATGTGAATTATTCACTTGGAAGCTTCACCCCTTCAACAAACTCTGGAGAGGAAGGGTCCATTCCTTATGCATTTCAAGGAGTAAAGTGTCAAATTTGGTCTTTATATTAATATAGACACCTGGCCACCTCTTTGCCAACAGGAACAGGGTCAGACTCTGCCTTTACTCCTCTCAGGGGCCTCAGAAGCCCAGGGGAAGACAGAAGGGAAAATAACCTCCAGGGCTATTCAAGCCATGACCTCTTCTGAGCTTTTTAAAGAAAAATCTAGTTGGGCATAGGCCTTGGCCTCGCATGGTGGCACCTCCTGTGCCATATCCTGTGATTTTATCAGCACCAAGAGACACAGAGACTCTAGGTGGATCTAGACCAGAGGCTGATACTTCCCTGTACTAGGAAAAAACACAGCCTGCACCCTGCACAGGTGGGGTGGGACAGAGGTGGTGGTGGTGAGGAGGAGCCCCACAAGCAGCAAGATGGCAGGGCAGGACTCACACCCCATGGCAGCTCTGAGGAACAGCTCTTTCTTCTGCTTATTTGGCTTATCAGGAAGGCACATGTGCCAGGAAGGGATGCAGTGGTGCTAGTAAGACAAATGAGACACATTAAGCAGGTTGCTCCTGTGGGACCTCTCCCCATCCTCTTCCCCTTCCTGCCTTCCCTCTTGTCCCAGCACACCAGCCAGCATGCATCCTGCTAAAACCAGAAACAGATTTTCTGAGCAACAGGCACAAGAAAGGATGCGGGTAGAACTAAAACAATTAAATTAAAGGACTGTTTTTTGCTGCACTAACAGAAGCAGCCGCTACTGGCCCTAACTTAAGCTTTCAGAAACATACAATGAGAACATGAACAGAGGGACTGGGAGTCCAGGAGCTCATAACATCAGCCAAATGCTGCTCAACGACATTAAAAAAAAAAAAGGCTTTTGTTATTTTATCATTTTCCTGAAGCCTTTAAGCCAGTGTGGTGGACACATTAAAAACACATCCCTGGAGGGAGGGACCCAAAAGAGGAGGAAGAGAATCAAGGGCACCCCTAGACACTGTACAAACCCCTGGGGAGACAGCCCCGCTTGTTATTTCAAGACTCACTTTCTAGCTTGTGGTCACTGATAACAAATAGGATGACAAATAGGATTTTCCATATGGAAAATCCATCCCTAACGCTGGTGGGAAAGCAGAATTGATGATGAAACCATTAATAATAAAATAATGGCAAAGAGATTAAACCCAGCAAAAATATTAGCATTCAAAGCTGGCTGGAAGAGGGCTGAATTTCTTCCCATCTAAGGCTCAACCAGCCTCTGCATTTACAGCCAGATAGCTGTAAATCCTAGCACACACTATGCTTTTTATTTCATTGGGCATCACCCAGATAGCAGGCTGATTTCAGTATCCCCAACTCCAGCAATACAGGATGAGGGAAACAAGCAGGAAAGAGGTGCATCTTTTTCACAGCTAACGCTTTCTCACCAAGTACTGCATGCCCCTGAGGTCCAAACAGGTCGCACATGAAGCATCAGAAAAACTTGGTGGGCTTTATGGCCAGCAATAGAGTCATAGAATGATTTGGGTTGGAAGGAACCTTAGAGATCATCAAATTCAATGAGGATCTTGGGAAGCAAACAAGTATGCATGGGTATATATACATTCATATATGTACATATGCACATATACGTACATATACGAACACATGCACAGAGCATTTCCTAGTAGCTGTGCAGCAGTTCTTGGTGAAAGTACCTTTGGCTGTAACACAACCAAAGGGCTGCTGCTGGCTGGCTGGGAGGCTGCACTGGGGCTGTGTGTGCAGTGAGATATCATCAATCACTTTCTGATTAGCATTCCAGCCACTGAGCCCTGCTCTGCATGCAAAGCTCAGGAGAAAATGTGCATGTGTAATTGCACAATTAAATGTTGCGTCAATACAGCGATTCTTTCGAGGAGGAAGCAGTTCCCGACGCTTCCCTGAGGATTAAAGGATCAATGTGTATTTCTGCAGTGAATGGGATTGTGTTTGTTTTCTTTCTCTTTTTCTTAATAAAGTCAAAGTTGAACATGGAGAGAGTGCAGATTGTTTTTTAGTGACTCACTCTTACTTCAAAACAATGCTGCATAAAGCTTGCATTCATAGCCAGCCCAGATTCCTTAACGAGCTCTGAAAGGGCTCTCAAAATATTTCTTTGATTGCAGTCCGGCCACACTCTCCACTCATCCACTCACACCCTTCGAGAGGGGCAGCTAGGGAAGAAAAGCAGCTGGTGGTTTGAAAAAAAAATAAAGACAAAAAAAAAGAAAAAAAGAAAGGAAAAAAAAATCCCCTCAGGTAAAACCATGATGCCAAACCATGCTCTCCAGTAAACAGCTTTGCATCCCCAAGAAAATGAGCAGTGGCCAGCCCTCCATCAGTGGGAAACACTGCTAACTTAGAGATGCATAAGCTTAGTTCATAACTCATTGTAACTCAGTGATGGGTTAGCTTGAGGAACTTTGTTTTGCTGTCTTGATAATGCTTGCTTGATGTATTTCATCTTTGACCTATAGTGGTCTTGTCCATCTTGTCTCCTCCTGAAGACTAAAAAGCAAGCACAAAATTTCACCGAAGACCATGTTTGTACTTCTTAAAAAACAAACACACACAAAACCTTCAATCGGAAATACTGAGCCTCAAAACCTTTCACATATTTCTCAGGACTGTCATGCAACTGTACAGAGATAGCCTGACTTGCACAGCCCGGGGAGACACACAGTACAGTAACACAGAGGCATGAATAACCACGGCATGAGTCTTACCCCCATGGGCCCTCCGGCTCAAGCAAATGTCCATGTGAAAACAGAATGTGAAGTGAACAGCATATGAAGTGAAGAGCAAAGAATGATGCTAGCTGAAGAAACATTACATCCCAAGCAGGAACAAACATAGCCCCCAAGGGATGTGCCAGAGGAAGATGCCCTTTTTTCTTGTGGTTCCTGGTGGTCAGGCAGACAGCAGTACTTTGCAAGAGGTAGGACAAATCTGGGACAGATCACCTGTATTTCTCTGCATCTCCTCAGCAGGACTCCTTGGTTACAATTTTTCCATTTTTCACTTGGAGCCTGTGATTTCTCTAGAGACAGACCATGTAATGGGAGCGGATAACTGTATCCACCCATGCATCAGCAGAAATGCGAGGGAGCTCACGGCCCTGACGCAACTGGAAACCATGACCGGGATGCCCTCCCCCCCCGTGTTTTTTAGATGAGCAGCAGAAGCAGGCTGCTGCTCTTCGGGGAGCAAGAGGCTCTTCTGTACTCCAGTGAACTTGACCTTATTGCGGCAGGCCAAGAGGGTGGTGAAGCTTCACGTCCACACCCTCAGCACAGCCCCTCACAGGGCAAGGACACCAACAAGTGCTCATTCAACTGCTCGCTTCCAGCAGCAGCCACATCTGGAAAAACTGAGTGGCAGGAAAGGAAAACAGAGGCAATGGCAGAGATGTTGGAGCTGCCATGTGCTGGGGACACCAGGATGGAAGCCACAAGTTCACATCCCCAAAGTCATCAGAGCTACTTATGCCTTAACGTCCCTTAAGGGACATCCAGCTCCCAGGATACCTGGGGCAGGAGGCAAATTCCCAGCAGCCAGAGCCCTCTGTCGGCACCAGCCCACCGGCTGCTGGATCCCAGGCAGTGCCCTTCTGAGGAACTCGGCCAGGAGAGGCATATCAGTCACGCCTGAAAAAGATGTGGGTGGATTTGCGTGCTTAGTCCATAATCCACCATCAATTTCAGGTGTCATTTACGTTTGTGTGCTGTTTTCTGGTAAAATACACTGTTTCAAAATACTTGCTTGGCTAAGTCAAAGTTTGCACTTGTATGTGCCATTGCTGCTTTTGCCTGTTGCACAGTCCCACCGCCTCTCTGTGCACCAAACACCTCCACGTTTACACTCATTTATAAAAAATGGGGGAAATCAGCTTCTCCCTACAGGGGACTATAGCCAGCTGGGTGACTAAGGCATTGCTTGCTCTGTGGTATCATCCTGTATGTCTAGAAATGAAGGAGTCGAGACAAAGACCAGGGATGAGTTGCACTGATTGAATGGGGGCTTGCAACACCTGGCTTCAATCCCAGCAGGGCTAATACTGGATGAGCTGAGGCAGGTCAAGATAGGAATCAGCAAGTAGGTGTAAATGGTCAGTTCTCACAACAGACACAACCCACCGGTGCAGCTGGGACTTGCGTTGTTCGATCTAGCTGTGAACCATGTGGAACAGCAGTGAGGTAAGAAAGTTTGCTGAGTATATGCAGGGGACTGGGGGAAAGAGCAGTCAGTAGGGAACTGCATGTGGCCCTTGCAGGACTGAGGGGTTGGGCAATAAAATGGCAGCTGAAAGTCCGTGCAGCTTAACAACATCAAGTGATGCAGACAGGGAAAACAAGTCTTAAATCCAGGAATTAAATGATGGTTTCTGAAGTGCTTAGTGCTGCTCAGGAGTGAGACCTTTGGACTACCATAGGCAATTTAACAAAACTCAGCTCAGCGCTTGACTAATCAAACGTTTCGGGATTGCTGTGAAAGAAACAGTGAGCCAGAGAAGAGTACCTCGTTATATCACTGTATAAATCCCTTCTTCACTGGCACTTTGAATGGTGCACACAGCACTTCTCCCCTCTTCTCAAATAGGTACCTTAGAAGTAGGAAGGGCCCAGAGGAGTGCAGCCAGGACTTCACACTAGTGACAAGTAAGCAGATTAAGAGCCTTCACTCTGCAGAGATGGTATTCAAGGAATGTGTAATAATGGCCCAGAAACTTGTGAGGGCCATGGAGCAGGGGGTTAGGAAGTGACTGATGTGGTATCTCCCAGCACAAGGACTGGAAAGTATCAGATGAATCTGTTGGGAGCCTGGTTCAAAATGCAGAAAAAGGCCCAATTCTTTCCACCACATATAGAAGGTCAATGGAGTTTGTTGCTACTGGTGTAGTGGAAGGAAAAGATTTAAACAGGCTCAGGGAGAGACTGGACGGGTAGTTGGAAGAACAATCCACTGAAGGTTATTAAAGAGTCACAAACCACATTCATTCATGTCAGGAAATCCCCTGAGCTGAAAATAGTTGGAGGCTGGAAAAGTAATCGGTGAAGTACCATGCAAGTTTTTCTCACTATTCTTCTTCCCTAGGCATCTTACTATGATTTTTATCAGAGAAAGGGTAGCAGGTCACACTGGGATGCAAGTGCAATATCCTCCTCTCAACAGGAATCAAATTCATATTTCCCACTACCATCTCACAAACCAGACAGGCTCATCTTTGCTCATTCCATAGGAAAAAAATTTTTTTTTTTTTTCTACAACCCTTAATTATTCCAGAGAATAAGATTAACCATAACTCTCACGCTGCGCTTGGGACACTCAGGCAGGAAAGGATAATTCTACATTGCAAGCCAAGAAAAGTTCATGCATCTTATCAAGTGACTGTTTAATGTAACACAAAGACTCAATCCCCCCATCTCTCAAGCATGGATTTTTCCCAGACTTTTTCTTGCCAATCTACAGGACAGGCTTCTCATTTCCAGGAATATCTTGTTAGACACCTACTTGGGGATATATAGCTGGCCTCCTGATGCTAAAAAAGGTGTAGCAGCAGAGCTTGGGTGGAAACATGAGACTGAGGGCACTTCAAGTGGGGTTCCTGTCCTGTTGTTTCCCCTTGAAATGGTAACATTTCCACCAAGTTTATTTAAACTGCACTGCACACAGCTGACTCCTGGTTAAACTTTGAAGTAAATGGTACACATGCAGTACCAAAACACCCTTACATCTGTGATCTTAGGCAACTTTTCATTTCCTTCATAGGTGGAGTGGAAGTCTCCACTTACTCAATACCTGGAGTACGAGATTCTTGGATACACCAACCATACAAAATAATAAGACATTTCTGAGTTCCCCCTCCCCTGATTTCTTCTTCATGGTGGGGGTTTGTTCCCTAATGGGTGGTAAATTAATACCTTTTTTTTTAAAAAAATAAATAATTCCATAAGCTGCTCTTCTGAGCTCAGAATGTGGTAAATTATTAAAACGCTGGGTTTGGGTGTGTCGCTGGGTAAGGACTCCCACATACAGACTGGTTAGAAGGTGAGCAGTGCTTGCTAGACTACCCGGTGACTCACCACTGAACACATCGTTAATCATATGTTACAGCATGTCTGACTTCATAGAATACCGTAGGTGGTGAAATAATCTGTGAATGACTTCAAGCTCTTGCTAGCTTTTATGAGGTTACAATGCTTCAGACTCCAAAAGACTCAGCTGGGCAGGAAACTGTTGAGGGTTTGCTGTAGTAACCTGGACCGCACTCCCAGCACGTCAGGTCTCTGCTCACGGCAGTGGCTTTGGAGGATCTGCAAGTTTGGCACCAACTGGGGTTGCTGCTTCTCAGTAATCGTGATGCACTTACTCAGAGCTGGCTCAGAGCAAAGCGTGGGCAAAGCTGGATTTTGCTGCCCAAGGATGAGGGGTGGAGGCTGGGTAGTTCCTGAGAGGGGAAGGGGTAGGGTTTGGCCGGAAAACAAGCACGAAGAGAGCCCCGGAGAGCCAGGTATCACTGTCTTTGCCAACACTCAGGGAGACGGGTGGCGATGGGTACTTCTGAGAGGACTTCTCTCACCTTCCAAAACCAGACACCCACGCCAGATGCTCTGGGTTTCCTCAATAACAGCCATAAGCCTGCCTTCTCACGACTCCAGCACAGGCAAGTAGAAAGCAGGGCTGTGTGCAGACAGCCCGATGCCGCAGGTAACTAACTACCTACTCCACCAACGCTTGGATATGGCCCAACATCAACCCGCTGGAGGTCTGGAGCCTCTTCCCCTGCCAGCCCCTTTTGCAAGCAAGGCACTGGAGAAGCCACAGTGATGGTCCCAGACAGCAGTTCTCATGCCATGCAAAATGAAGAGCTCCCTCCACACCCAAAAGCTAGCGAGGTAAAAATAGTGAAGTCATTGACGAGCCAAGTCTGACACTTAAATTTGGTCTCTTCCCAGGACCACATTCACATGAAGGACATTTTAAAGCTACGTAATCCCTGGCAAAACAAATTACTTCTTTACCTGGAGGTAACTAACTGTAAATGCCTCAGCCTAGCAGAGGTACGGCACAGACTGTTCTTGCCTTGGAACAAGTAGTCGCAGCCAACACCTTCTACCTCAAGGTGTGAAAAGTCTTGCCATGCTACATCAAGGGCTCCAGCGCCTTTTGTCTAGTAAGACCTCATAATGAGACAGAAATAAGATGCATTAGGACTCATTTTGTGTGGGGAATTATGTTGGAACACTAAATCCAGAAGTTACAAATAAAATGCACGTCAGAAGCATTTTCCACATTCTGCCCCAACCTCTCTGGTTGCACAACAGGCCCCTTGAAAAGAACCCTTTTCCCAGCAAAGACAGACCCTTAGGGATGTGGTGATTTGATTTCGTGAACAGTTTGATCCCAGAAGGAGGCATCTGATTAAAATGAGTGAGTCATTCCATTTCAATAACCAGAAGGGTGAAACCATTAATTAAAGGTGCAGTTTACTTGCTTGGGCAGGCTTCATATGCTTAAGCACCATGAGTGGTCTCACTGTTACTATATTTACCAAACTCTCCCAATTAAGTGTTTTGTTTCCTTCATCCCATAACGATGATGGTTTCTGCATGTTAAATATAAGCCAACAGGATCTTGCTCTGTGTTTCACATTAGCAGGTTTGAGTATCTGCAGGTAGTTTGCCTCTCTTCACTGCTTGTAGGACAAATACTAGTCAAGGAATGGCTAGGAATGGCACAAAATGATCTGTTTTCAGCTGCTTTGTTGGCATAGTAGAAAATAATTGATTTGAGCTAAAAAGCACATTAAGTGTTAACTGAACTTGGTTGTGCTTTTTGAAGCAACGAACCGAAAACAGATTTAAAGTCCTTTAGAGCAGTCAAATGTAATTGCAGGGTCTTCTCTCCACCTCGCATAGTTAAGTGTATTTCAGCAGTGCCAAAGCCCTGAACAAGAACATCCTTTATCCGCAGCCCCAGTGCAGCAGCTGCACTTCGAGCTAACACACCTTAGCTCTCAGTCAGAGGCACTCCCCTTATGGAGAAGAGCTTCATTCATTCTCTGCACCACATTTAATCTTGGCCCCACTACTGAGACCACCTACGGGGGGTGCCAATTAGTATCAGCTGCATTATGCTGAACTCTTATTTACTGCAGCAGTTGTCGGGAACCACATCTTAGGCAGCCTCATGGGCAGCCTCTCCACCAAGCCGTGCACTCCCAGCAGGATCCTGCCACCTTCACCATCAAATGACAGCAACTGCAAGCTACCTGAAGGACTTGCATGGAAAGTTGCTGGCAGAGTATTTGTAGGTGTGTTTAACTGCAAATTAGCAGCTGGAAACAAGGAGGAGTGAGCACTTGTGTGAACAGCCAGCTGTCTGCAGAGGAGTTTGGAAACTTCTGATAAAACATATTTGTAGCTTCAATGAGCAAAGCAATGGCATGCTTGCTTTTTCTGTATCTGAAAGACTTACATTTCCAGATATCTGTTGTTACATGAGCCAGAGGCCACACACTTCTTTGGCAGGACACCTAGGGTAACACCTGTGTTATATGAGGGTAGACCCTACAATCAGGCAGCTGAAGGCAACGAGAGGCCGTGCCCTTCAGTGATTTGCAGTGACAATTATTTAAGACTGGTGCTTGCAATATTCTGGAACCTTTCAGAAGCTGGCTCTTTGCACCAAATAGGTCTGCATAAACTGGTTGATGAGGAAATTATTTACTTTTTGAGGTTATTGTTACTATTCTTTTCTTTCCAGTAGACAGTGAAGAAGAATGATACCATTTGATTTAATTTCATTTTCAGCAAAAGAAAAACATGGACTTCAAAGTGCTGCCAAGCAGTAGCCTGTTAGATGCACATCTGGGGTGGTGGAAGTACAGAGATCTCCAGACCTAGATCTGCATTGCTCCTTGTAACAGTCTTTATGAGAAGTTTTCTTCTCTCACATATGGAGATGGACCTGATAACAGCAGCTGAAAAACTCACAATTTGTCTTCATAACATCCCCATGGGTGATAGTGCAAATGCCCCTTACGTACAGGCAGGGACATGAAGCACCCAAAAGTGCCTCTGCAAAGTCCTGGAAAGATCATGGTGGAAAAAAAGCCCTAAAAAACAGATCTCTCACATGCAGGATCAGTCCCAATATCAGCAGTGTAGATAGGATGGCTGCCAAAACCCATCAAAATGGCAGCACTTGGCACAAAGAGCCAAGCCATAGAGTAGAGACATGAAATAGCAGCAGGAAAGGACTTGAAATTCATTCCTCTTTATTAAGTCATCAGATAGCAGCAGATGAGGAATTGAAATGGTGTGGGTTCAGTACCAACAGCTTTGTCTTTAATCCCTGCTTCACATCAAGGCTAGCTGTTAACCTGCCCTCAGATGAAGGCAGGTTTTTGCTAAATGACGCAAACTAAGCACAACTTGCTGTATTTACAAATACAGGCAACAAACACTGTATTTACACTACACTAATAATGAAACTTCCCAAAAGGAAAACACTAGAGCATTTGAAGGCTTTAGGAATGTTCTTTTTCAGTTAACATTTGCTTTTAATTCATCCCACAGATTTATTTCTTGGAAAATCCAAACATGACCCAAAAAAGGAAGGAGGATAGTGAAAGCTCCCTGAGCATATGGGAAAAAACATGATGCCTGAAAATCCCTCTGCACTCCTCCTGCAGACATGGATAGCAAAGAATTGATGGATCAAGCGGCAAATCCTGGTCTTGGCTGTCATCAAAAGAAACAGCACATCCAGCCGACCAGAGCTCCTTCAGCTAAGAGTGTGTAAGCCCCTGGGCTATTAGATGGAAAATTCCAAATCATGAGTGCTAGCCGCAAGGAGGGGAAAAAAAAAAATTATGAAATTGGGAAAGATCAGGCAGGACAAGCCTCGACATGCTTAGTTTGTCCTCCTGCCTCTTGGCCCAGCCTGCCTGTGTTACAATTATATCCTCATTCCTCAGAGCAAAACACAGTTCAAAGAGACAATAAAACCCTTTTTAGTCCTGCGCTTCACAGCAATGCCACTGAAACGGAACTGAAATGATTCCCAGAGATAAGGCGACAAAAGAAGTTGAACTGTTCCCTACAGCTACCCACTGAGAAAATATCAGCGGAGAAATAAAGGCACCACTTCACACATGACTCCTGTGTTCACCTGAAGAAGCAGGACCTACTTAGTGGTTTTAAACGTGACAGTGTTTTATTGCCAGGAAATGTGACTCCCTTTTGGGGTACCAAGTCAATAAATACTCAGCTTAGGTCCTGAGAACTGTGGGCTGAAGCTCTGTAGACCACAAGATGACTCGGGAGCAGGCAAAGTATGAGGGACCAGTTATTTGAGCAACCACCAAACTCGGTGTTTCCACTGTTTCTTCTTTAACACTATCCCACCCCCCCACCCCCCCACCCCCAAATGTAGAAGGGCAAGCTTGGAGTTTTAAGAAAAAATCCCCCACGAACCCCAACCACGCATGGTGGTGGGATGGACAGGACCCCAGATGTGCCCCTCCCACTCAAGAACCACAATGGCTGAGTTTGGGCAGAAAACAAGGACTTTCAGGGCAGTTTAAACCAGCTTAGCACAATGAAGAGAGCAGAGAGGTGAAAGGCAGAACAAAGAGCATGCTCAGTATGGATTGGCACCTGAGAGGTCTCCAAGGGAGCACCAACCCATCCCATCTCCCTTCCAAGCCAAACCAACCAAAACTGACAGCGCAGGGCATAACGATATCACAGGAAGCAATTAAGTGGCAAAGGAAAATAACTGGATTTGCAGACAGAGTTATCTTTGCCTTGCCCCTTACAGGATCAGAGGTTAGGAGCAAAGGTTTTTTCTACTAGTGACTGAAAGCATTACACACTTAACAACCCTAGACAAGGAAATATTCAACTACTGCAATCTTAGACATGAATGAATGGGATAGGCAGAAATAAAAGGCTCCATAACCTATTACCAAATTGCCCAGAAATCATCAAGCAATTACATTGTAAGGTTACTATACAGTGAGGCAATGGCTTTTTGTATTTTTTCAAACCTATTTCACTGAGTAGCTCAGCACGGCTCCAGAGGATGCCCTGGTGTCTTGTTGCTGACTTACAGTCATGCAATGCTAACAAATTCCAGCCCTGTGGAGGACAGGCAACTTTTCTAATTATAACTGGGCTGAATGAGAATTTAATTATCCAATTGGAAAGCTGTAAATACTGTAGACTGACTCAGTTTATACGCACTGGACTTCTTCCTCCCTTTTCCCATATCAGGGAATTTCTTCCCACTCCACGGCAGTCAGTAAAAGGGCATATGGACGAAGGAGTCAGCAGTCATGAATAATCAGGGAGGGAATTTTCCAGAACAAGGCAGTAATGTGAAAAAGTCTTTCTTCTGGGGCGACATTTGCATGGCCGGGTAATGACATAAGAAGCCCGCAAACAAAAAAGCCTTTATACCCCTATGGCGACTTTCGAAATCTCCCAGCGCTGACTCGGTCCTTCCCTTCCGTGCCAAAGCATCTCATTTTGGGGACAGGAACTTCAGTCTCATCTGCACTAGCATCACTAGCTGGGACCAGGATGAGAAAAGCCATCCGATAAATGTTCTCATCATTCCAGACATCAGCTAACAACCAACTGAGAAAGCAGCGGACAACGGAAATTATATGTATACCACATAGCCCCATGAGTATTCCTTCTTTTTATTCTTAGCAGGACTGCTCCGCGGGGGCAGCCTCCCAGATGGATGACACAGCTCAGCCCAGATGCCAGTCACACCCAGAAAATGCTTATGAATGGCGTGTATGAAGCCATTTACTGTCTCAAAGACTTGGTAGAATTGAAGGATCTTCTCTGCTCTGGGATGAGGGGTTAAGAGCAGAGCTTGGGGCGATGAATCTGTTTGCATAGGAGCTCCAACAGTGCATAGCTGGAGCCACCTCCGAGATGTAAGGCACCAGATCATAGCAGTGGAGTGGAAAAAAGGGTACAAAACATTATATTTGGAAAGTGAAAAAGGAGCGAGGTGTCAATTCCCTGTGATAGCAGCACTGAGGGGCTTTAATGCAGAAAGCCAAGCGATGAGACCAATGTGGAAAGTGGCAGCTTGGTTTTTTTGAGCACCTAGAAAGACCCTATTATGGCTAGGCAGCAACACCATCCCTGTTTCAAAAATAAAACCCTTGGGAGCTGCAGGAACAGGACACAGAAGGGAGATGCTGAAGTGAGACCTGGGCTTACTGGAAAGAGCCCAACACAGGGCCTAAAGCTCCTCTGCTGTGAGGAGAGGCTGGGAGAGCTGGGCCTGGTCAGCCTGAGGATGAGGCTGCTCAGGGGCATCTTATGGTGTTTGTAAGTACCTGAGGGGACAGCACACAGGGGACGGAGCCAGGCTCTTGTCAGTGGTGCCAGGACCAGAGGCAATAGGCACAAACTGGAACATGAAAGGTTCTGTCTGAACATAGGAACCTCTTTATGGTGTGGGTGACCTCCAAAAGCCACCTGGACATGGTGCTGGGCACACTGCTCTGGGTGGCCCTGCTCAAGCAGGGGTTGGGCCAGATGGACCCAGGGGTCTCATCCCACCTCAACCATCCTGTGGTTCTGCATGATTCTGTGAAGCACAGCCAGAGGAACCAGGATACACCCTTGGGAAGGCAGCCTAAGAGCTACAGGTACCTCTGGGGCATGGGACCAGCGCTGGAAACCCAGCTGAGAGTCAGTGCCTTTGGAGTCTGGACAAAACCCTTTATTTTGCAGATCGTTAGTTTTGACACAGAGGGCTGGGTGGTGATGCGAGGAGCCCAAAGCAGGTAGGTTCACCCCCATGGAAAAGCAGCTGGGGACATCCTGTGCTATGGGAGCTGGACCAAGCCCAGCCTCTGAAGGAAGCCCCAGGGAGCAGGGAAACCGTTTCTCACCAGCATAGGAAGTCAAATGCTTGGCAACGAGCAAGACAGCTCTCCCAAAACTCTGGTTACACAAACAGCTGCCTTCTGCTGGGTTTCAACATGCTCCACTGCTCCAAAAATAATTTCCTGCTTGATTTGATACCATTAGCAGGAGCGCAGAGCACAGGATGAATGGTCATGCTGCTTCATGCTGGATCCAGCTAGCCACGGATTTCTAGAAAAAGCCCTGCTTTTTTTTTTTTTTTTTCCTTTTTCTTTCCTTATTTTTTTATTTTTTGGCAGACGAGCACAGTTACACAGGAGGAAAGGGCGACAGGGGGATGTAATAAGCCCTCTTCTCTTCCTCCACAGAAGGTTTTGACATAAACCTGGACGAAAGCACCTGCCACCTTCATCTGTCCTCCAGGGCCCCTTTCCATAGCTGATATTTCCCAGCCCTCGCAGCTCTAACACTCACTTATGGCACAAAACCAAAAGTCAGCAGCCAAGCAGGAATCAGTGCCAGCAAAGTTCAACAACAAAGTCACTGCTTGTTGGGCAATCAGGAGTTGCACTTGAGCTGCAGGGGTTCCCCCATGGCACAAGCACCCAAAAGTTGTTACCACAGCATCTTTTGTCCCCCACTTTGAGGCCCCTTAGGAGGCTTGCTGCAGAAATCCCAGCTCAGTGCTTCAGGAACAGCAATTCCAGTTCCGAGCTGGACTGGAATTTGGATAGCAAATTTGGCCCTACAGTGTATTGGATTTCCTCTTCCCTGTTCCCAGCCTGGGCATCTGCATGTCCCTTCCCAAGGAGCAGCACAGGACCTACGCTGTGGGGAAACCTCCAGGGCCCCTTACCAACAGTGTGCTGACAGCCTCAAGAAGCACAGAAAGCTAACCATGCCAACACCCAGCACATCAGCATCACGCTCTGTACCCTACAGACCTAACAGCATGGTGCCCCAACCCTGGCATTCAGCACTCAGGGGCTTGCCCAGAGACAAACTGTTATTTCCCAGATGAAGCTGAGGAAACGTTCACCAAAAATAATAATAATAATAATAATAATAATAACAACAAAAGAGCAAAATAAAACTTGTAGCTACCCAGTAAAATAGCTGATAGCACATCCACAAAATCATAGTGTTTTAAGGCTGAATAGAGTGTACACCAGTGTGAAGGGGGACTCCCCAACAGTGAGAAAGTCCATTTCAACATCTATGGGGTCTTCCAACACTACCTGACTCAGAAGAAAAAAATCCTTGACAGCACCAACCAGCTGATTTTGTGCTGCCTTTCCCCTCCCCATATACTTTGAAATCAAAGCTGTGCAACAGAACCTTTTTACACTCATATATTCAAAGCTTAAATGGACCACATGGAACCATTTCACCTGATCCAGACCACACAAGCATCTCCAGCCTGCTCTTTCCACAGCCATTCTTTGAGCTACACAAAGTTATGTGAGATGTCCCTCTTCAGATAGTATAAAGGGTGAGGAACCCACCCCTGATTTTAGGGAGCTTGGACAGAAACACAAGTCCCACCCACAGTCCTGCACAGGATATTACCCCAGGATGACGCCCCCAGATTTCATACATGAGGCAAAATAAGCATGTGAGCTGCTCCAAAAACCAGCTGGGTCCTCTCCTGCCCCTGCCACAAGCAAAGGGAATAGCTCTGCAGAGAAGGTGGCTCCTGAGCCGCAGGGGGACCTGGGCCAGGGGGAGGACAGGACTGGTGGGAAGAGTGCGCAAGCCAGTTTCCAAGCTCAACTGACCCACGTCTGCAGCTGCTGCTGCTCCCACAGCCCCGGGGAGTGGAGATAAGCAGCAGTTCAGCTTTTCCAGACATAGCACAATTCCTGTTTACAGCCTCTGGGCTAGGCTTTTCAAAAGCAGGAGCTGGGTGTCTATTCTTGCAGGAAGCCAGGTGTGTAAACAGTTCAGTTAATACACCCAGCAAACTGTGCTCCAGCGCAGCAGAGAGGGCTAGTGGAGACAAGCCAAGAGCACAGGAGCCGAGGAAGGAAAATCCTTTTAAAGAATATGCCTAATTAGAGATGGGCCTGAGCCAGAAGTTTGTACTTGAACACCTGGAAGAGCCCTGGGGAGCAGAATTGTAACCTGAACCCAGATCCATATTTTGCAACTTGCTCGTCTCCCCACTGAGCTAAACCCCAGCCCCCAGACTCCACCATCGCGCAGGTCTCCAGCAGCCAAAGTTTTAAGATCCAGCTTTCTGCCTCCGCCCAGATTTTGGCCAAGTTGTCACCTTATGTCCCTCTTGCTCAGTCCCACACCAAGAAACCTGCCCCAGCCAAACGCTAGTGGACCGCATTCACATCTGTGAGCCAAAAGTTGACAGTAACCCTCAGTTTTGTGCCAAAACCTCAGAATCAGGGCTTGCTTTGAAAGGCATCACATCCACGGTAGTAAAAACCTCTCCATACCCCTTATAAAGCCTTTCAGAAAATGCAGACTGGTCTCTTTCTGCCTCCTCCCCCTTACATCTCAGCTTTCTAGGATGGAGAGATGCTGAACTTCATCCATGCCTTTCCATCTCTTTCCAACATATATATTTTCTTTATAGCATAATCCCGTTTGGCAAAGAAATGATCGGCCCCATCCCCATTAAACCACCCTGTCACCACATGTCATGCACTACGGGCAGCTTGCAGGGCTTACTAAACATTTGCTTTTGGATGGCTCACTTCCAAAGTCCAGAAATAGATCGACACCAGCAACTACAAAGTGCCCGGGTGTGCCATCGAATCGTTTCATTGCCCCTTTATAGCATGCCATTTGCATTCCTGTGCTTTACAACTCCCACAGCACCACTGCTGCCTGAGCTCACTGCAGCATCCACACAGACCTGCAGACATGCAAGGTCTTATCTCCTGGCTGGACTATTCTTGGTAATTATTAAATCGTAGTATTTTTTTTTTTCCCCCTTCATCATCTGACTTTGGGTCTTACTAGGTTGAGGTAAGGGCAAGGCATGCAATATACTGCAAGGGCATGGGAATTATATTTTGATTTTTTTTTAAACTAGGCTTCCAGCCTCTCAACTACGTTGGATGAATCAGCACAGCTGGAGAAGGAGAGATGGGATTGGGATTCTCCCTCATTCAGTGTTGCAATAGTCAAGGCAGTGCTCAACTTCTGGAGCCCTTTTGGAAAAAATCACTCTGCTGCTACTCAGAGCAGTTTCACATCACAGATGTACTTCTCCAGCTATTGCAAGTTCTTCCCTGCCACAACCAAACCCCATCTCAAAAACATATAACTACTTAAGGAAGCAGGCTTCATACAAAAGTATGAGAAAAAAATCATGGACCCTTAAAAGGCCAGGAGACTCCATCTGGAGAGTGCTTGCCACACAGCACCCAGGCAAAATGATGCAACTTTTGGTATGACAGACAGATTACAATCAGGCAATTAGATGTCCCAGACCGTGTAATCACATGCAACAAGAACACACGTGGGTGTAGCGTGAGGCTTGAGCCTGCTCTCACCAACCACCAATGCAAATACATGGTGCTATTGCAGCATCCTTGGATTACTCTACAGGAGTTCTTCACTAAATGGCTTCAAAATGTCTTTTCTAAACATCAAAAGACTCATCTAGAAGTAAGTTTCTTTCCACCATGAACAGTAATTCCTGGAAGACTGGGAAATATCCAGAATTCTCTATCATCTGAAAACCATTTTTTTCTGTCTAGTCAGGAAGGGGAGGGGAAGAAATCCAACCAACAGACTGCAGATAATTTGTTATACAGCTTTATATCAGAAAAGAGCTTTTCTAAGCTTCTGTGGGAAGCAAGCTTAAAAATCTGATGCATGAGACTTTTATTCTTCTCAGCTTTAATAACCATTACTATCTTTAGTCCCACTCTCTCATGTTCCCAAGATGATTTTTCCAAGTTTCCCCCCCCCCCCCCCCCCCCCCCTCTTTTAAGAAACATCCTGGAGAAATCTTTTAGGTTTTTGGACATTTCATTCCTTCCTCTACAAGTTTCTCTATCCAGAGCTTGATTTAAAACCAGACTCAAAGGAAACACTTCCAATGACTTCAGTAAGTCCCAGATCACTTACCCCAGGGTAAAAAAAATAAAAATGAATCAAATCCCATAAAAATACAGACAATGCAGACTTCAGTAGGGTTTAGAGCAAAATTTTATGAAGTAATTTATCCAAAAGTTTCAGCCTAGGATATCAGGGAACAGAGAAATATTTAGTGAGACAGAGTTAATACTGCATACAGACCACAAAGGATTAAATGTATAAAACCTTCACCACCAAGAAAAATAAATTAAAACTGGGACAATACTTTCTGTAATAACAAGCAAACAAACAGCCTAGATACTGCCTCAAATACTCAAAAATGCTTTTACAACCCGAACCTAAACTGCATTAAACGGACCAGATTTCTGAAAGCTATGAATTTGTGTCTTCTGAAAATCCATCTTAGCCATGCCCAAGTGGGAGGCTGAAAGATAGTCACTGTCATTTCTGCAAAGCCTGATCATTGTGGCTCTGCTTTGGAGAATGGTTGCAGGCAAAACTAATCCTCCTAATGAACGTATAGGGTCCATAAGTCTTCTAGGCCATGCAAGCCACCTCCTGAGCAAGAAGGGCAGTGAGACAAGCTACTTGGGGCTGATTTAAGAGGTGGCTGCTAAGTGCAGGAGGGTCTCAAGAGGATTTGGGGCTTGCTGAGGAATCAGCAGGAGCAAGGAACCTCATGGTCCCTGGCCACCCAGACACAGACCTGGCAACCACAAGCCTGTTGTGGTAATAACCACCGCAGAGAGCACTTCTCCCTGATGCTAGAGATGCCTTCTCCCCTGGCTGTGATAATGCACGATTCGTCAGGTTGAGAAGACAAGCCCCAGCACGCTGGGGTGAGCCTGGAGATGGCCATTCAGAAACTCCTTTGCCCTCTGGCTGTACTCAGTGCTGGGATGCTTCACATACCTTTGACTCTGCAGGCTGGTGGAGTGGCTGTGAGCAGGGTTTCATTTAGAGCCTGCAATGAAATGAAAGCCCTGGGTGGGGCCACGGAAGCTGGTATAGTTCATGTACGGGTCACAGCATTTTTATTTTCCTCTGAGCATCCTTATCCCAGCAGCCTGACCTTCACCCGCAGTGGACCAGCGCCCCACCACAAGCAGGCGTTGCCCCTTCCCATCCTGCTGCCAGCCTCCTGCTTGCCTCATCCATCTGGCAAGGATGCCTGAGGGAAGGGTTTAACTCCCAACCCCAAACTTCTCCAAAAGGGGGGCTTTTCTGGCCATCCCATACAGCAGCCTTATTTCACGCAGCAGGAAAGCAGGGGAAAGCAGTGAGGGTGTTCCCCTTTTTCCCTCCACCACAAATTAAGGTCCATTCTAGAAGTGGTGCTTCCTTCCAAACCCAGCCCCTTGCTGCTCCAGATGCCCTGCTAAATCTAAAAGCTCTCAGCCTTTCCCCACAGACTTCATCCCACAGCTTCTCAAGCCAGAGGTTACTGCCCCCAAGCCGTAATTCCTCCCAGCCCAGCCTTCCTATGCCAGACCTACACATTCCCATTCATCCCAACCTTTCCTCCCTCCCCTGTCCAATCATCCTTCCCACACAAGCACCACATCCTTCCTGCTCTGAGCTCCCCAGACTCTCGCACTGCAGGGCTGGGTTCATTCACTGAAGCAAATCAGAATTAAACATAAGCGTGATCCTCTGAATCTATAGGATTAGGAGACATAAAGGAGAGAGCTGTCCATATAACATGTGCATGCATGACTTTGGGAAAGGTTTCACCATCCCACGTTGGCCTCCAGGTCCCTCCACTCTTGCTGGGCTCAGCCCTGCACTTCAGCCCCCTCCTCTGGTGGACCCTACCCCACTCTGAGCTTTATAGCTGGCTGAGCTCTTTTTTTTTTTTCCTGAAACAGCAAAATGCTGGCACTTATTACTTATCAGAAGCATTAAAAAAAAAAAAAAAAAAGAAACAAGCCCACCAAAACGGGATGTGAGTTGTGCTCTCTAAACTTCTGCCTGCTCAGGACACCAGGGGCAGAAGAGGATACATCCAGGAAAAACTGGCTGCATTCTCCCAAGGTTTTAGATATTGGCATGCATACAACTCGTGACAGGGAACGTCTGCATCCCAAAGACTGTATAATCTAAACAGCAGTATAGTAAATGTATTAGGAGAGGGAAGGAAAAAGCATCATATTGCCCCCATTTTATGCTCAAGGAACACCACCACAGAGGGACGGGACGACTTACTTGCATCACAGGAAAACTGCAGCAGAGCCAAGTCCCAAATCCCACTTGAGGGACTTAACCACAGCCTCTTCTGTGCTTTCTATTTTGTGTTAACAAAGAAAACAGTATTTCCCTGGATTTCAATCCCTAGCGATATTGCTGGATTTGCTGCCTGGTCATGAAATATTCCAGGAGTGGGAAGAGCAGATGAAGCTCCAGTGAGTCATGAGCAGACACTGCCTTATTGTATGACCAGCATGATGAGGGTCACCTTCTGCCCTCCGCACTGCCTCTGCTGAGGAGGCCAAGCCCAAAATACCTTGTGCCTTTCCAAAGAATCCCATTGTTTTGGGTTTCCTATTTTTTTAAACGCTTATCATTTGGGATGTCAAACCAGGCTCGGCAAGAGCAATCAACCACCGCCTTGACACAGCCTCGCAGAAAGCCAGCTAACAACTCAAAAACCCAGAGCTTGGGCTGAGGGAGCGGCGTTCAAGCATCTGCAATAAGTTCAGCAGAGGTAGCTTGGCAAACACATGCGCTTTTGATCGCGATCTAGCCACCAGGCACACAAAACAGGGTTTCGCTCAGCCACCACCCCCTCGCTTTCTGACTGCGGGCGTAGGGAGGCAAGGCAGGGCGTCCTCCCCCAGCACACAAGCTGCAATGAAAGCTGGAGAAGGGAACAGGTACAAATATTTCCCCCCACACTTATTTCTCGGTGCTTTGTCTGCTGGGGTAACCGCTGACCTGCAAGACACACCAGGGGTTCCTCTTCCCACAGCTCTGGTGCGAGGAACACCCCAACAGCCCCCAAACCTCACCTCTCCATCCAGGCTGCACAGACCAGCCACACGACGAAGTTCTGGACACTTTCTCCCTTTAATTAATTTTTAATGAATGAGGCACATTTGCCCTTTTAGCATAGCTCCCTGAGAATGGGAAGCAGTTAACCCAAGATGCCCAGGAGGAAGGAGGGTGCAGGAGGACGTCCCACTGCAAGCCAGCTCAGAGCCCCCCCACCCCTGCAATGAAACAACAACAAAAAAAAAACAAAACACACACACTAAAGGGGAATGAGGTTTTCAAAGAAAAATGGGCAGTTGCCAATGAGACTAGGGAAGGGGCTGCCATGCAAGCATCCAGTTAGCTCAACCCAAGCCCTGTAACCCTTGAGGGCAGCCACAAGGCATGAGCTCTCCCCACCATGAGCTGCTGGCTCCTGCCTTGAACCCCACTTCTCCTCCCTTGGGAAAGGGCCCCACCTACGGGTGAAGGACCAAAGAGGAGCTCTCAGCCCCTATCAGCCGCCCTCCTCCTGCTGAAGTTCAGACCAGGCCTTGGAAGGAAGCCAAGCTTACCGACTGCCTGCAAAGGGGGAAGGAGGGCACGCTGTGGTCTTAAAATGGGTAAATAAGTGAAAGCCAGCAGACCTACACCTACAATCAGTGGCCTAGAGGTTGTAGGAAGTGTCAGACAGAGGTCTGCAGGCAGGAAGGGCCAGGGATGAGCTTGCTGCAGGCCTGTCTGCTGCAACAAAGCATCAGGGACAAGACGAACTGCTCAGGGCCTGCATCCTGGTGGCTTCCAACATTTTCACAATGCAACATCAGACTCTGGCATAGTGATCATGACCAGAGCTCAATTTTTGCGACACAAAAGTTAAACAGAAAGCTTGCACGACAGACAGGTCCCCTGAGCTGCTTTGGGCCTGCTTCATAATGAGGTAAATCATACCATAGGAGTGCCTGTGACTCTCCATCAGCCACTTAGAGCCTGAACAGCAAATTTAGGTGCACCTGTCTCCATTGTAAAGGTCCAAGATTGGGTAAACTCACACAAAGTGCACTGAGGCATTCCCCAGGTTCAAGAATAGGTTAAACAAGTCATCAGACCTAGAAAGCTCAGCTGTAGGGAATGTCAGGCAGAAGTGGCCTAGACCTCAACTTTGACCCAACACTTTGTGGAGGGATGAGGTGCACAATCCTCTATCCAGAGATGGTTAACATAAACCTTACAGACCATCTTTGTGCCTGTGGCTTCCAAAACCAGAACAGTTGTCATGCAAAGTAAATGAGAAGAAATAGCTTGAATCTCCTGGGTTTTATTTTATTTTTTCCTGAGGTTCTCTGCACCTTCTCTAATCTGTCAGCTCCGTGACAAACAGCTCAATTTGTTATTCCCTCCCCATCTCTCCTACAGAACCTCAGAGCCTGACTGATGGTCACAGACCACACTGCAGCTTGAGGACAGCTTACTGGCAAGCGGATGCCACCTCCTTCTTCCCAAAGTCCCTTGACACAAAGGACAAAGCAACGCCTGTGCCAGCGCCACCGATCGACATCATCCCAGGCAGAGAAATACCACAGTTTCTTCTGGAAGGGAGCAGGAATGGCTCCAGGCAGCAGAATGCCTCGCTTTGTCCAGGAGTAGAGTGCAACCCTCTCACCCTTTGCCGCCTTCCCAGCTCCCAACCTTCAGCCCTTTCAACACCCACAGTTTTTCCACTCGGCCGCTAAGCAATGAGAAATTCCCTGCCAGAGGACATGGTTCAAATGGGTTATTGAAAAGAAATGCAATCCCCTACTCCAGGCAAACAAGCTCCTTCTTTTCCCCTTGAGGAGGAAGGATAATAGTACAGCCAGGAAGAAAAAAGAAAAAACCATCCCCAAAGCCTGTTGTAATAATATTAAATAAGAGACCAAAGGGGTTTGGCCAGGAAAATCCCAAGTTCAAAAGAACAATTACTCCAAGAGATTTAAGCCTAAAGCTGAGTCACTAAAATGAAGAAACCTCTCCTTGTCCATAGAAAGCAAACAAATCTTGGGTCATGCAGCAAAGCTTCTGTACGTCCTTGTTAGAAAGAAAGAAGAAAGAAGCCAAATGCAATTAATCATAGTCCCAGAAGAAAGGATGAGATCTCTGTAATTAACTACCTTAGGCTCATCTTTCCACTTTTGAAAACTAATCCAGCCCTCTGCTTTCACTCCTCACCCACAGCACCAGCACAAAAGCCTGCTACCAGCCCAGAGCCACCTCTCCCGTGGTGCACACCTGCCTGCAGCCTGTGGTCCCCAACAGCTTCCCAGTAAGCACCTGGCAGGGGGGAAACCCTTACACAGCACAAAACAGAGCTACTTTTCCAAGTCCCCTTTTGTGGATGGGCTGTGACAGAGTTTGCAGACTCACCAGCAACCTGGAGACCTCAGTTGAACTACAGGAGTTAGTTTCAAGCTAAGTATTTACATCCACAATCCTGATCCAACTGTCCAATGACCAGAAAACATCAATTAAGAAAGCACATAAACATGAAAACACTTTCCAGACGATTATCACAAGCAGCTGTAATCTTAGCTAATTGGCTTATACCTGATCCTCAGGTGGTTTAAATTTGCCTGACCATGGTGCTGCCCACAGAGAGCTTGATCTCCACAGCTGCGTGCGCTGTTCAGATGTG
The DNA here is from genome assembly GCF_009769625.2 of Cygnus olor. NCBI lineage: Eukaryota > Metazoa > Chordata > Aves > Anseriformes > Anatidae > Cygnus > Cygnus olor. Next base: position 29,192,043 of record NC_049173.1, on the reverse strand, counting down.
AGAGGACTGGGCCACATATTAAGAGTAAGGGCTCCAAAAATTCAGTTCAGTAGGGTGAAGACAACTGGCTCTTTGATTTGCACAAACCAAAGCCACATTTCACCAATGATTGCTTTGCTATAGCTTCACTAAAAGTTTTGGAAAACATGGGGAGAAGCAGAGTACTTCAGAGAAGAGGAAAGGCTGGAGCTGGTGGCCACAGCTTAGGAGTGGATGTCTGAATCTGACATCCAAAAAGTCCTACACAAGTCAGAACGAGTCATTCAACTTCCTTCTTGGGGCTCCCTCAATAAATAAGGGTTGATAAATATTATTCTAGCAAAGAAAACAATAACAGACCAGCTTTTTAGGTCAAGTACATCAATGGTAAATACAATACAGCAGAATAATACCAAAATGACATCAGCTGAGGAACTGAGACTGACTTCTACCCCTTCTTTTGTATACAAACCGCTACTAACATATGAATAATGCTGTCAACAGACTGGGAAAGCTGGCCAGCTTTGTAGCGAGGGAGGGCGAAGAATGCCGAGTGGACAGAAATCTCCAGCTTTGCTCTTCCATGAGACGGCAGAAATGTTTATTTTCAAAGGAAGCAGATTGGGTCACTTTTCTATGGAAAAGGGAAGCGATTACGCAGCTCCGTAGCCTTCCTGTACCAGTGTGGGAAACAGGGCGGGATGATTAATAACCAGTCTGTGGGATGCAGCTACAGGACGAAAGATCTTTGGGTATGTCCCTAACGTGACGCCCACTCCTTTCCCTCCAGGTCAAGGTCTCAGACACAGCCAGAGGCCACCAGTGATGCTCCAAGGGCTGTTTTATGGCACAGAGCTTGCCAGCTTGTTGGGGGAGAAGCACACAGGGCTGAGTTTATGCTTACCACAGATCTTAGCCAACATACTTTAAAAAAATATCAGTGGATTGCACCTATAATCTTTGCACAGAAATCTGGTGGAGGAGCTAAGCACAAGGTCAGAGAAAAGGCAGGACTCTACAATGGAGAAGGTGACTACCCCATACCCAGGACAGCTTCCTTGGAGCAGTCCTTCATCCTTAAGCTGCTTTTTACAAACCCACACCAACCCTCTGGATGTTGGGGGGTGCCAAAAGGGCCCCACCAGCACACTGGGGTGGGTTTGCCTCTTTTATATGGGAAGTCCTATGGTCCTCCCAGTGGGATGCACAGATCCTCATGGAGAAGACTGACAGACTGCATTCCCCAGTCCTGCTATGGGATGGCAGGAGCAGGAGCCACAAAATCCCTGTGATGGGATGCTCCATCAGCCATGCACAAACTGCAAGCTGAAGCTGCCCTCCACTGGATGCATGGGAAATAACCCAAGGAGAAGGAAGAAAACTCCTGAAATTTTGTCTGCAGCAGTTTCTGTGGTTCTACCAAGGCAGAGGCAGCAGAGTTTTCAGGAGCTGCTCTTTAACACAGTAAGGTTAAAGTCCCTTATTTAATCCACCTTTACAGAGGTGTGAGATGCAAAGCAGCATCACTAGGCATGAGGGCATGTGGATACACAACAGGTTCAGAGCTCTGTCCACAATTCCCAACACTATAACCACTTGCACTTACACAAGATGCCCAGGTGACATTCCTATGTACATTGTACAGCGCTTATGGCACTACAAAAGGGCTCGTGGCCTGAATAATAATAATAATAAAGTGTTGCCATGTGACTTAGGTGCCTGAAGCTCACGAAGATGGGATGTCAATGAAATCGCATCAGGGTGCAGCTCAGGGAGGAGACGGCTGCAGGCAGAGCTGGGGGACAAGCCAACGGTGCCACCTAGCGGGCACAGCACCCTGCCAGCCACACGGATTGCTCCCAGGACGAGAATGATGCCTGGAAAACAAGCTTCCCCCGATGATTTATTTATTATTATTTTTTAACTCTCTAGCCTACACTGCAGAGCAGCTATAATGCTCGCAGCGGTTGAAAAAGAAAATATTTCCATGCTAACCTAAATTTACAGAAGCTAAGGTTCATAAGAAAAGTAGAGCACAATACTCAGAAGTTCTCAAGGGCTTCCTTCCCCCAGCACCTTCACAGAAACACGGGATCTCTCCCAGGAAGACTGCAGCCACATGTATTTCTCTGATACACTGTTCGCTTTGAGCTTCCTCTACCAGTAATGAACAGAGACCAATAAATACAGTAAAATCAGGAATTTCTTTTCTATTTCAGCACATAAAAGGTGACAGCCTGCTACAGTGTATCAGGCAGTAGAAAGCGTGCAAAAAAGCAGATCTGTGCTTTGTTCCCTAACCCTGCTGTCTCAGGGCTAGACCTCCTCAATCTCTTTCCCTCAGTGTCACAACCTTGCTTTCCCCTTCCCCAAGGTCTTGCTCTATATTCAGCATCCCTCCAAGCACATCAGTGTCAGCAGGAGTTTCACACTGCATCAGATTTCCACTCACATTATTTCTTAGGAGCAGGTTATGAAGTGTGCACTGCTTTGCAGCAAGTAGTTCTCTTTGGTGGTATGGAAAGCAAAACATTGAGTTCTGATGTGAACCTCTACCGCCACCAACATGGCAAGAGAGGGTCTACAACTGCATTATCCAGCACAGGTGTAATGCTACCAGTCCTCCCTGAGGCTCTGGCACAGTGGGACACAAAGACAGCTTACAGCAGGGGTCAGGTTTGGAGCGTTCTTTGCCTTATTGGCCCTAAAAATTAGTGAAGAGCTGCTAGTAAGAGTTAGAGAAGCCTTCTGGACACTCTGAATCATACCAGACCCTTGCCCGGCACAAGAACACGGCACACTGCTTCATTCAAAGAACAGTATCATCAAAAACTGGTAAGGGGTGAAAAGAGCAAAATATCCCTTCACTGCTCCCTCAATGGCTGCAGCAAGGCCAACAACAAACGAGCAGATCACTCACCCGAATTTGGTGGAGAGGATCCCTCCCAGGGCAGAGCCGATTATGATTCCTATTCCAAAGCAAAGACCCAGCTTCCCCAGAGCATCAGCACGCTGGGAAGAAGCTGTCAGGTCTGTAATAACCTTCTGAGCACCTGCAAGGAAACAAATACCTTGAAAGAAGCCTGCTGTGATCTCTGAGCAGTGGGTACAAGTTTATGGGCCGCAGAAGCAGTGCCTGCCACAAAACTGTCTTTGCAGCCCTGTGCTCATGCACACCAGTGAAAGGAATTAATTGAGTCCGTATTTGCAGGAAATGACAACCAAAACCACTTCATGAATGGCGATAAGAGGCTGACACCCTACCAACATGAATCTTCTTGTATGAGCTGCATGGACTTCAGTAGCTAAAGGTGGTGGTGTGGTTTTTAACAGAGACATCTAGGGAAGTCAGTCTAAATCAGAACAGCTTTGTAGGAAGTAAAAGCTGTTTTTGTAACCACGTATCACCGACTGTGTGGTATATATGCTCACTTTAGCAGGAGAAAGGGAAAAGCTCTCCTACAAAACGTCCTGGTTGCAAGAAGGCAGCTGAGAAGTTTGGTATAGAGCTGCTGCCAGCAAGCATTCGATGCCTGTGCCCAAGTGGTGATGTCCAAGCAGTTTGCTCGAGATCAGTCAGGAGACCAGATTGGGACTACAGGCAGCCAGCCCTGCTTTCCATAACCAATACAAGTGCTGCTTCATGTCCTCTTTGTTTCAGCCTGAACACATTAATGTTCCTTCACGCTGCTGACTTCCAGCAACATGAGCACAAAGCGGGGAACCAGGCAATAAAAGCAATTTGGAAAGTCCCTTGGCCCTGCCTGACCTTACCTGGTAGCCCATGCATGAACACAGCCGGCAGCCTGGAGAGGAAGAGGATGGGGACACTGGTGGAGATGGACAGGAGCAGGAAGAAGACACTTCCAGAGGCACAGGAGAGAATTAAGGCAGCTCGGGTACCAAACTGATCTGCAAACCTAGTACAGAAACAGTGCGAGGTTGTCAGAAGTGGGATGGGGCAGGTCCACCCACCCAGGTGGGATTGCACAGCCACTCTGGTCTCACTCACTGACCCTGCGAGAGGCACTGATGGGATTTCCAGGGATGCTCATCTCCCAGAGGCAGTCTGGGTAATCAGAGCCCAGCTCAGTGTGTTTTATCTCAGGGCTGCTGAAGACCTGACAAGCAGAGGCAGGTGCAGCAGCTCAGAAGGTGTACAGTTAACGCACTCAATATTATCATTTCAGAGCACATAGTGCCCTCAAATTTTATTTTTCAGCTCTGAGTCATTTGAGACCAGGGAATCAAGTTAGCTATTTTTTTTCGGTCCAGGTTCAATGGAGATTGAAGTTGTCCCAATTTGTTTCCAGAGGATGTTCAGAGCATCATTGAAGAAAAATGGATAGTTTCTTATTTAGGTTTAATAAAGACTTCACAACAGTAGATCAGTTTTGCTTCAATTTAAGGAAGACAAAACAAAACAGAAATAACAAAACAGTCAAATCAAGTTTTTGTTCAGGTTCTATTCAAGTCCTTGGTTTACTTTAAAGGTACTTTAAAAAGCTAATTTAGATCATGTCCAGGAGTACTATAGGAATGGTTCTTAGCAACTAGGACTAAGATTACTATAAAACACACCTTAGATTAAGTTTTTCATTTTTATTTTTCCCTTCCCCTAACTGAAGTTGCATATCACAGTTGTCAGATCAGTGTTACCTTGCCTAGCAATTAGTGGTGCTTCCACTAAAAGAAACAAAAAATGCCAAGATTGGTCTGCAAACAGAGTTAAGCATAAGTAATTAGAGGAACTCATGTTAAGGAGGAGGCTCAGGTCAGAACTTCTACTTACATTAAACCCAGGGAAGCTTATAATAGCCATTTGTAACCTACAGACTTCAATCTACTGGATAGTCCAAGGCTTTTTTGATTTTGTTTTTAAAGGGTAATTTCAGTGCTTCATCATATCGTGGCTATTTGGCAGCATCAGGCAAGATGTACAAGAACTGACCTAAACTCCACATTTTTCTATTTCTTATCCATCCTATTTTCTCTTTATCTACTTTCACATCAAGGACAAAGCAGTCTCACATGTAGGAAAATCCTTTTCATCTCAAACGTACGTCACAAATTTTGGCTTCAATCTGGCAACATACACCTTCAGCCGCACCTGTACCAGCAGGAAGCAAGGGGCACATGGATTTTTCTTTACCTTTCCCCATTCCCTTCAGTGTCTTTTTTGAACATTAGCAAGTGACATGCACAGAGGAAATAAACAGATATCAGATATCTCAGGTCCAGAACATAAATGCTGCTCTCTAGTTTTCTATATTAAAAGAAGTAACATTCAAGTATTCAAGTATTATGTATGGGCATTCAAGTATTAAAACAGGTATTGTGGTATCATCAAAAGGCTTTGAGAGGTCAGGTCCTCGAGGTGCTACACACTGCCTACTAGAGGACACAGCAGAGTTCACAACCTAAGTCAATCACAAAGGTAAAATTCCACGAAGGGAAACTAAGGCACATACTAGCATCATATCCATGTATCACTTGCTGATTGGCAGCAGAACTAAGGAGAAAAGCTAGATTTTTCTCAGTCTCATTTTAGTTTCCCCATCACTGGATCACACTGCTAGTTCAAGTTTTCTGCTTTTGGGGAATAGATTTCCCTGCCACTCTAGGATTTTTCTTGCCATTCACTTTTCATTAAGAACAGGAGCAAATGTCCCATGACGTAGGCAGAAAACCTGAGTCTTTTCCCACTCTTTTCCTATTTCTGTAGATGAGCTTGTAGATAGATCAGTTCTTAAAAATTCACCCAAACTCTGAGGAATTTTAGCTCTGTATTACACCCTAATGTAGATTCAGTGAGATTCAGCCTTAGAAATAACATGATCCTCAGTCTTTTCATTGACAGCTCTACTTAACAAGAATAAATACCTTTTTTTCCCTAAGTTTCCCAGTCACAGGACATTTCTAAGGTTACACATGCTTATAAAATGCTTGCAGGATTAAGCCATTAGGACCTGGGCTCTGAGGAGTCTGATGGCTTAAGCCTGTTCCCAGTATATTGTTACACTTAAATGTGTGCCATTAAAACATAGCTAAGTTAATATAAAGGTTGCTTCGACATTGTGGTATTTCTACTTGCAGTATTTATTTTCCCATTGTTCATTTATGAAGTCTTCAAACACTTCAACAGGACCATGAACCAGAACTAAATGTTTTTATGATTAAAATATAAAAAAAAGTCTGGCCTTTTTCAGCCACAAAAAGGGTCATGAGAATTGTTATCCCTTACCTTCCGAAAATGGGACCTCCCACGAGCTGGAGGACACCAAAGGTTGTCTGGAGGTAGCCAAACCCCACCGAATCCAAACCCAGGCTCTTTGCCAAGTACTTGAAAAGAAAAAAAAATGGATCAGGGAAAATGAAGTATATTATGTTTCTGAAAAAAGAGCTTCATTTCTGCACGTAGAGGACTATGGCTTCAAACCATTGCTTCCTTCAGCTCTCCATACCTACAGATGCAACCTTTATTGTCTCAGGCTTCTGAATAAATACAAAGCCTCTGGCCCACATCATCTGCTGATGAAAATAAGCAGGATGTGATCAAAACCATCAGTTTAGAACCAGGTGACAGATCTGAATCACTTTTTACACTTGTGGTCCAACACAGCTGAACCTGAGGCAGGCCCTTTACCATTCAGGCTCTGCACACAGGGATGAGGTAGGCAGTAACCAGCCTTCTCTTGTCTGCAGACCCAGCACCCAGGTCTTGGAGATGTTGTTTAACAAAGCAAGCAACATATGGGCAAAAATGTGGCCTTTAGTCTACATGGGATGCCCACAGAAAGAAAAGAGATGCAAACCCTGAAGAGCCACCACAAATAAACACTCCCAGCCTACAGGCTCAGGACACCATGGGGTTGGTTTGGTCCCCGGAGGAGAGAGCAGTTCGCCTCTGGAGGCACAAACGCAGCAGAGATGTCCCAGAAAGCATGGGCTGACCAGAGACAAGGACAGACAGCTGTGTCATAGATCCAGGAACTCACAGATTGGAAAGAAACACCAGAAAGTGGATGAGCACGGAAAAAAGACACATAAAATACAGGGCCTGGAGAGATGGGGACTGCACTTGTGTCTGCCAGCACTCCTTTCCAACAAGCCATATTTTGACCATTGCTGCTCCCTCCTCTGTGGTTCTGGCAGCACCTCTGCTACCCACAGGAGATGCTGATGGTCTCCTTTAACCACCCAGCACCGCGCACAGCTTCTGTCCCTCCACCCCTTCTCCTATCCTTCTGCTCAGCTCAGCCACGTCCAAGAGCTCCTACTGTTTCAAGCCATGCTCACTCCTCACTGCTGGCAGTTTGCACTGTGGTGAGAATATAATGCTGTCAGAAAACCTACCTCTGAGCTCTCCTGACAGCTTACTGGGTCTCTCACCACTCCCAGGTCCCATCCTAGCAAGAACAGGCAGGAGACATCAGCCTCAAGCAGGGCCCTCAGACTGGGAAAGGGCTCGAGGTGCTGCTGCAGTACAATAAAGCAGCTGCACACCCTGAACGCAGTCACAGCTTGCCTGCTAGACAGGAATACACTTTACTCTCTTTTTTCTTCTAGAAAAGTCCCTTCTGGCTTTGCTAGAAGATTTCACAATTGGCATTGAAGGTAAGAAGTGCCATAAAACCCAGCAACCCATACTCACAGGCATGACTCCAAGCTGCATGAACAAGAAGGTCAGCTCTATGGTTGCTATCAGGTAGGCGACAAGGATCACTCGTCCCCTCTTGAGCTCTCCCATGTGGTTGTTCTCCCCCTGTGTCTCACTCTTCATCCTCCAGGCTTTCTCCTCACACCCCAAGCTGGCTTTTTCACTCGTAGTGCTCACGGGGTGACTTACTGCTGGCTGCTGAGCTGAAAAGGGGCACCAAGGTGCGTCCTGGCTGGGAATGTGGAGTACACAAAAGGTGCAAATGCTGTGTTTACAGTTCAAAGCTTAACAGTGTGAAATATGCTGAGTCAGCTTGGCAGGGATTTTCTTTCTTTTTTTCACCCCCCTTTCTCTCATTTACTTCTTAGGCAGGATCAAAGGCAGCCACTCATTGAGCCACTGATCTCATTCTTCAGCCTTGTCCCAGGTGGGCATTGCTCAGAGGACCATCACAGCAAAGACTAGCTTGAGAACCCCAGCAGGGTAAAAGTGGACATTGCCCCAAGTGAGAGCATGTGACAAACCCTTCAGCTCTTTAACTCCTTCACTTCTCTCACTTCCATTGTCTCTGGTGGCTCAGAAGAGATGACTGGTTTTATCCTTCATGGAAAGCACTTAGGTTTAATTTCTGGAGGTTGCAAGTGAAGCTCACAGCAGAGTGGCTGTCTCCAAGTCCTTGTGCTTCCAGCAATACATTTACATAGATCCTAACTAAACACCAGTCTTACATGCAGCTCCAGTTGTTTTCACCAGGATCTCCAGCTGAACCTTTTCTCCCCACTGCACCAGGTGGTGAAAATTTATAGAGAGCCTGAGCTAGAAAATGTTCACATATGACTCCACTCAGACTACAAATTACAAGCCAAAACCAAAACATAAATAAATTTTAAAAAATGTATTAAATCCACACTAATTAGGAGGCTGACTGCAAACTGGAAAATTAAAACAAACAAACAAGACTCATTTGTCCTTTGGGGGTTATGTTTATTTGCTTGCTTGCTTGAGTGCTTAGGGTTTTATTTGTTTCCTTGCTTGTCTGCTTGGGGTTTTATTTGTTTGCTTACTTGCTGAAGCCTGGAGCTCTGGTTGAGCATTATCTGTATTTTAAAGAGGAACAGAAAACAGAGATCCCAGCACCCTGAATTTGTAGAATCATGGGGCTGTTGCTGGGAAGGGACCTCAGGAGATCTTGTCCACTGTCCTGCTTAAACACACTGGCTCAGCTCTGTTTTTTTCTAGCACATACAAAAGTGAATGCTCGACTTCTTGAAATTCTTAAGGCTTTGGTCAGTCCAGCTCTCACATTTCTTGCAGACCCTCTGGTTTGAGGCTCCATCACTGAGCACATCAGCCAGCTGCTTGTTGAGGAGCACCTCTGTGTGGAAACGGAGGCTCAACTCACCACAAAGGCTGAATCCAGAGACAAATACATACCTCTGCTGGCTTGCACGTGGAGCAGTTCTCAGGGCTGCCAGGTGTCTAGCTAAGCCCAGGGAGAGGGAGCTGTGAGATGTCTGGGCACAGCTTCTTACTCCACAGAGCCCGGTGATTTGGGGAAGGCTGTTGGGCTCTGACTCCCAGTGAGTGAGGGGAAGGCCAAGAGATTAATGTTTCACCAGGGGCTGCTGCCATAGTGCTGGAGGCTGCCCAGGAACAACCTTCTGCAAACACATTTGGAGCAAGAGTGAAAAAGCACTTTTAAGGAGTGACACTCCTATACCACTGTGACCACTCGAGCAGACCCAGCTCAGGGCAGCTTAAGAGTCATATCTGTTACTGAAGAAGGAAGGTTACCCAGAGTGCATCCCAATTTGGTAAAGGATTGGTGCCTGGCATTGAGTACATCTAAGCACAAAACAATGGCTTTTTCTGCTCTTTGGGTTTCCTGCAGCACAGCAGCAACATTGTCAAATAAAACTTCCTGGTTTGCGCTGGACAGGCACAAAGTACGAATCGCCAGCATTGAATAGAAGAGTAAAATTAATGACAGAGCTCTCTTTACCGAGGTTTTGAGACAATCACAAAAGCAACTCATGCAAATACAATGTAAAACACTGCTTACAGGAAACCTTGCTGACTTGGACTTGAAAAGCTGCAATATTTTGACTGGTAAGTTTGTCTCAGCAGCAACTGAAAACAGATCCCACTAAAGCAATGACTTGCACATGCAGCCGCTCTCCATCAAATGCCCTCTCCCTCCACAGATGAGACTCATCCTGCCCAGGGGGCCAGCTCATCTGTATCTGTAATGATAATGATATAATGGGTGGTGTAGGCTGGCGTTGCATTTTAAGGTAAAGGCACTTTCTGGATCAGCGGTGGACTACACTCCGTGTAGCACTCAGCCACTGATGAGTCATATTTAAAGAAAAAAGTTTAATTTTAAAAATGGGGAGGAATACGTTATGAATAGCAGATGAATTTTCTTGGGTAGCATAAATAAACTTTAAATGGACAGATATCCCAGGGAGACTGCGCTGAAAGCAAGTGAGGAGATAAATGTAAATGTCTTGTGATTAAACTGCAGATTAGGCTATTAGCTATGCATTAAGTCTTGACACTTATTCTCAACATTTTGGAGTATTTATAGTTGCCCTCCCTGGTATATCTTTCCTGAGGCCTATTTATCTGGTGATCTGTGGAAAAATAGAGTGAGAAACCTGAGAACATCTTTTAAAAAATAGTAAAGACTTAGTGTTTATGTTACTTGGGCAGAAATCTTTCTCAAATCACTGGAGATGGGAAGCAAGGCCAGCTAAAAGTACATGGAGAGGGGAAACCCACCCACAGCAACACCAGCAGTTGAAAATATTGGTTGAAAAAGGGTAAATCGTGAGGAAATGAGTCCTGGATCCTTCTGTCAGATTGAGTTTTCTGACAGAGGAAGGTTAATATGACCTGGAACAACACGAAGTGCTCTAGGTGGGATTTAGCTGTCAGAACAAGATTTACAGCCTCAAAAGAGCCTTTAAGGGCCACAGAAGTGCTGGCCAGCAGTGAAAGGCATCTCTCAAGCATCAAATCCTCTGTCGATGTGAGCTCTCCCTCTATGAGAAGAAAAAACAAAAAACAAAAAAAGAGTGGGATGAGTCAAATTCTCCTCCAGAACAAAAAAAACCCAACTCTTATGGAAACACAACCCCCTGGGAACCATCACGTCCAAAGTATGGGAGAGGAAAAGGAACCAATCCCCTGAAGCAATTCCCAAATACCTTTGAGCCCACCTGCACTGTAGGAGCAGCCCAGGAAGGAGACCACGATGCTTCTGGTCAAGAAATGCTCTCCTAATGGGAACCCAAGATGCTCCACGGGCTGGTGTCACTCAGCACATCGGGACATCCCTCCCTTCCCCATCCCCAAGCGCAATGGGTTCATCTATAGTCTGCTGAAAGATTTATACTGTTGAGCAAATAAGAGTGTATATGGCCCAGGACAGCCAGAATTATGTCCCATGTTTGTTGACTGATTTATTCTTTTGTTTAATTGTGTTCACACACACACACACACACACAAAAGAGGCAGCTTGCTAATGAATGGAAAAAGAATCCACATGGCCAGCAGAAAAAAAAAAAAAGCCATGTTTAGTTTACAAAATAGCAAAATAGCACAGTCTTCAGGGATTTTCATAAAAACTACGGAGACAGTCCAAATCGGCAATGAAATCAGATTCCCAGTGGCTGCAGAACTCTTCTGGCTCTTTCTATGTGTGTATTAAATTGCAAAAAGCAATTATTTATAATTTGTTTTTATAAAAATGCTAGTGTGTTTGTTCTGCCTGGCAAATTATTTTGTGAAATGGAAAAAGCCCATTGTTCATTCTTTTGGTAAAGTCTTTGTTACTTAGCATATTAAACTGCAGATCACATTTTATCTGAAATAGGGCTGGTTATTACTGACTTTTTAATGGTAAAGCCCCAAAGCTCCATCTAATACCAAGGCCCCGTCCGGTGCCCTGCAAACACAAAAAGAGCTCCAGACTTGGATGAGGGAAAAGAATTGGATCCTCCTCGCCTTACAGATGGGACACTAACAGTCAGCAGGGTGTGATGGCTGGTCTGAAATCACAGAGGAAGTCTGTGGAAGAGGCTGGAATCAGATTCGATCATCCTTTGGACGCCAGTCCTGCTGCTTAACCACAGGGCAGTAGAAACTGCCTCTCTCATACTCTGGATAAATTAAACCAGAAGAGAACATTTCTGAATGCTGGAATCTGACATCCAAACATGCGCATGGGGTAGAGACCGTGTCAATTGTAGAAGGGTTTTGGAAAAAATACCGCGGCCTGAATTCAGGAGAGTCACACCAAGAATAACATGACCAAATAGGATGAAAACTCTCAGCTCTTTGCACCCATCCAGTCTTACCAGCTCCAGCAGGACCTTGCTGGGACAGTCTTCTCCCAGGTGCTGCCATGGCCCACCTCTGCCCCTAAATCCCTCCTGGGGGAATGGAGAGCCCTCAAGTTTCAGTCAGCTGCTCCTAAAGAGAAGGGGTGCTGGGCGAATCTGGAGAGCAGCCACCAACCTACTCCTGAAAGTGAAAGCCTCAAAACATAGCAAATGCCACCAGCCTCCAGCAGTCTGTCATACTGAGGCACTGAGGAATCAGCAAGAAAAAAGACTCCTCCCACACTGAAATCCTAGGCCAGGTGAGTACTGCAGCCCATGGGGTCTCTCGATGGCTCTGTCCCTCCTGGGCAAAGGGTGATGTCCCCCAGCGGTGCCCTTGGGGATGGCCAGGAGTGATGGACACTTCTGCTGTCTCTGCAGTTGTGTCTTCAGCCTACGGGCACGTTGGCGTGACCGACCTCCAGACAGCTCGCTGCTGGATAATGGATGGAGCCCCACGCTCCAAGATACGCACAGTGCTTTGGGAGTCCAAGGTCCTTATCCAAAGAACATGCTAGATGTGACAAAAATGGATACGGGCAAATAAAGCCTCACGTTCAGCCCTCAATATGCAATGTTTCATTCAACTGGTATTATACAGCCACCTTCTGGAATCACAACAATGTCTGGAATGCAAAAGCTGTTTATCATTTAAATAACATTTAAGCCATTATAATTTATATGAGAATTGTAAATGATTTGGGCTGTATGAAGCTTCTTGTTGCGGTTTGTCACAGGAATGCTGTAGATTTCCTCTGCACACATTACATTCTGCAAACAATGGGAGCCTGAGACATTTTCAGCTAGTCTTGAGCCTCCTGCATTTACCAAAACATTTTCCTGTGTCAGAATCAAACAATTGCCTGATTTATAACTCTCAGGCATTTGAGAGACCACCAGCAACACAATGCAACAAAAATCTCTCTGTTGGTTAGCCGTCCAACTAAGCTATACCCAGCACAAACAAAACACGGATGTGTATTTAATGTTCCTGCTAATGTATGTTTCTGCACAAGGCAATTAGAGAGCTGCAAAGCATGTGTCTGTAAAACCTTGCACATCCCGACCACGGTTTCCCTGCACAGAGGAGGGTCTGTGCTACATTCCCAGACAAACCCCTATCTGCTCGTGGGCCAGGGGAGATGTGCATCCCCTCCCATTCCCCTGGCTGGTTTCTCCATGAGGTCTCCAGACCTCCGTGGAGCCTCCTTGGGATGTGGAGAAAAGGACGTGGCTGCCCCGTGCCCAGCTCCTTCTGCTCTGTGGGTTGGACAACCCTATGGTGCAGATATTCACTGCTCACACACGGACAAGGCGGGACGAAGGAGGAGGGCTATCCGTAAGCATGCAGGGCTGGATTTACCAGCAGCTCAGAGGTGTTGACACCTCCCGAGGTGGCCAGACACCAGCAGTATTTGTATTTTGCCAGCCAGGCTCACATCACCTGTACCAGGGATAGAAGCTGTAGCCAGCTCTGCCTGGGGATAACGCTCACAATCTTGATTTTAGCTAGGGATACAAGAGGTATGGTTTCCCCACTACATTTCAGTTCAAACCACAGGAAGACTTTGGAGACCCTTCACTGTTTCCTCCTGGCCTTCCCACCCTCCTTCAGCTTGAATTTGCCCAACACAAAAAGAAATCAGCATGACTTTGGGCTCATTGCTTACAGCAGTTCTTCAGAACTTCTTCAGAAGTTCGAAACAGCACTAGGCCCGCTGAAAGAGATTTTCCTATCTGTGCAGAATCAAAGTAAACTTTACATGCTGTTGGAGAGGGCTGGAATAGTACAAGAGCAGCTCACCTGGAGCTATGCCCTCTGCTTCACACAGTTATTTTCCAGAGCACATGATTCCCAACATCAAAGTCTCCGTGCACTAAAACTAGGACCCATCATAGGACTTTCCCAGAAATGAAGCAAACCCTGCAAATTTGCAATCCAAGCTGGTTCAGCACCAGCCCTGCCAAAGCAGTGATGGGACCAGAGCATTTTGCCAATACTCAGGTATTTGAAACAGAGAAAAAAGGTGCTGCTGCAACAAGTGGCCAGCTTGTTTTCCTAATGCCTGAGCAGACAGCAGTGGGATTATCTCTGTAATTCCCCGTAAGGGAGGGTGCTAGGAGGAAATTCCCACTGCCTTCCTGTGTTGACCAGGTGCTGGAGACTCCTCTTCAAAGTGACACCAATCTCCTCTGCAACGCTGCCCAGACTCTCTCCTCCTTACAGTCAAGATGAAACAAGAAGGATTTAATCATTTCCACTCCTCTCTGCCCAGCACAGCCAGGACAGCATGAAGGATTATACTCCTCCTGAGCCTCAGCAATAAATCATTTGCCAAAAATCCATCCAACTCTGCACAAATGAAGCCACCACTGCATCCCCCTCACTGGAAGCACCCTCAGAAACCATGGACTGGCTCAGTCCTTGTGGTGCATCAAGAGGAAAGGACCTAGATTAAATTTGCTGTTGGGATTTTTTCCTTCAGTCTTTTGCATCCAGCTCCTCTGCTGCTTTTACTGTTAGCAAACATTTGTTTCTGACTCACTCAGTCATGACAATGTTTGAGAACACAGTTCATGCTGGAAGTATTTGTACCACGTCGGTCTGAAATGCCGCTATGTGTCACCGTACGCACAGACTTTGCTGTGCAGGGCACATGCTTATTTATAAATAACCGGGGCTTGCTTATGCTCTTCCCAGGACAGATGCCATGCTTGTGTTGGAGATAAGATTCTCTCTTTGACTTTAAACAACATGGGGAGACTCTATGCAGAATATGTTACTGTGTGACATGACCAAGAGAATCGTAATGCTCATGCTGGCAAAGCTGCCTGCTGGAGGACAGCAAGATACCGGCTAGCATCGGGGCAAAAGCCTGCCTTTGACTGCACCTTTGTGAAGCTGTTTCACCAAGAGCCAATTACAACATGACATAAGCGTGTTTATAGTGCTATGCCAGTTACAATTAACTCCCTGCCCTATCTAATCACATACCATACTGCAGGCAGGGCAGCCTCCATACAGTTAGACTGGCTGCAGAAGGAACGTGATGGACGCCCCCCTGGGAGCCCAAAGACCCGCTCTCTTGCAGGTTCACCACCGGCTGTGTTGTGCTTGGTCCTTGTTCAGAGCCTGCAGCCACATTAATGCCAGGAGTCCACGAGGCAGATTACAAAACGATCGCTTCTCGAGATTAGAGAAAGCTTCAGCGCTGCGTCTTCAGAGAGTTACTATGCTGAACGCAAATGTAAAGCTGTAGGCGAGGAGATAAATTAATTAAAGAATTGCATATGGGAGGCTGGGGGGTGGGGGGAATTATCTCACCTCGCTGCGTCATCGTAAGCTATCTCACAGCCCATCACGGGGATCGGAGGGAGAGGCAAACAAGAAGGAACCCAGCCTGGGGAGCAGGACAACGTGCACCTTAACCTCATTTTCACAGCTTGAACTGAAGGCATTCTCCCATCCGGAGGTCTTGCCAAGGAGTCAAACGGGCTCGGAATAACCTGCGAAACCTACAGGCGGGTGACTTCGGCTGCCATGCATTTTGGTACCCTGGCAGTTCTGCACACCCCGGACGGATTTAAGACCTGTATCCCCTGCCAGAGCCCACCCGAGGCAGCCCACGCAGGCACCCGGCACCTCCGGGGGGCAGCGGGCGGCTCCGCCGGGCCCGGCCGACATTAGAGGGCACCATTGCCCCGCGCATCGGGGCCAGCCCGGGCACGGTCAGGCTGCATCTTCCAGAGCTGGGATTTTTTTATTTTTATTTTTTTTAAATGTAGGTTTTGTTTCCTTTAGGTGTGGCTGGGATCCATCTGAGGATACTCCTGGTGTGCTTCCTGCTCTTCCTGGGCTTGTTTTTTTGGATCAGGTACTTCCTGCATGAGCTGAGGCCATAAGCGATCTCCTTCAGCAGTCATTGCACAACTGCCAGCATCGACGCAGTGTTCACCTAAAAAACAGTACATTGAAAATAAAACTGGGGTAATAGACTCTCTCCCAGTACAGGAATTAGAAACAACCTATAGAAGCATAGAATAGCCCGAGTTGGAAGAGACCCAAAAAGCTATTCTGAGAATACTATTACCATGGATCCACTATGAAAAGCAAAGGGGCAGCAGCACAGCAAGACTAGCTTCTTCTCAGAGCCAAGAAGAAATAAAAAAAAAAGGGGGGGGGGGGGGAATTAAGTGAAATTAAATGAAATAAAGCGCTTTTCTGAGATTTGAGTTTTTGACTGATTTTGAAAATTCAATAAGGAATATACAGCAATCTAAACTGAACAAAACCCACCAGCATTTTTTCAGGGTTTTGTTCAGATTATCCTCCCACATTTGAACCCCTGAACTAGCATGTTTTTGCCTAGCTATCAAATCAAATAACTTGACTTTTTATTGCTGTTCTGAATGTACGTGGGCTTTAATAATTTGAAAGGTCACTTAGATGGTGAAAGAGCCCCAAGCAGAAGCCTTGACAGTCTGCACTGGCTTGAACTTTAGTTGTGGCTTATTTAAGCAGGACTCCAAAGTACCACACAAAATTGCCACTGGTATAATTGCAAAACTGCAAACCACGCGTGATCACATGCACAGTAAAAGAGAATTGCATGGGAGATAAAGTACTAGTGTTTATTGTTCTACTTCTCTGCTAAAACAATTATCAAATACAACACGTCCTGAAGTGAGGCGGGTGCATTTAGACTGCACTAAATTAATTCTGAGTTAAACGTTGTTAGGTGTATAGGACAAAGCTCTGTTTAAGGAACTGAGATGGGACCAAAGTAGAAGCCTTGAACCCAGAACCTGGGTCTGTTTGTCTGGCAGCACTTCGAGAACTGGACCGTTCATGCAGGAGATGCTGAGACTCCAGCAGATGGAGGTGTCATAGGGATGTGTTTGCCTCCACCACCCCTCTACTGCGAAGAAGTTAAACTGCAGCTCTACGACCACCAGCCCTGCCAGAATGACAGTGCAGGGGCTCTCTGTTTTGTTACCTTACTAACACCTTAACATTACTGAATGTGCTCACTTGCTTCTTGCTCGCTTTGCAGCGAGAGGACCTTTCCTCCCCTATCTGCCAAGGCAGCGACCTCGGCCCTCGCTCTGATGGCCACCCTGGACTCCTTCCAAACAGGAACAAACGTAATAAACCTCCTGCAGTCACAATCCCTACAATGATACACAAGCCATAAAGGAGCTCGTTTTCCCCCCCCTCACCCTCCGAAACAGAGCAGCCAGCAGGAATACATGCTCAAGTCATTGTTTTCTCCAACAACAGCAGATATGGTTCTGGGTATGCAGAGCTAATCGGTCTTTTTGAGCAAAAATGCTTCATTCTTACAGGGCATTGTTCTAAGCATAACGATGACTCCTCCGCTCTGCACTGGAGTGGGAATTTCCAAAGAAGTGAATGGGCCCTTGGGTAAGGCTTTGAGGCTCATGTTGGGCAAACTGCTCATCTAGTGGCTCATACCATATCCCTCTGGCCTTAAAGTTCACAAACTCACTAAATTAACACCACATCTCTGTGCAGACAGTGCTCCCTCCTCACACGAGCTGGATGCTTACCTTCCATGCAGAAGATAAGCTCGGACACTGCCAGAAATGCAAAAAGTCCCCCACATTGTCACCATCAATGTAGTATTACCAGACACATACACACACACACACAAAAAAAAAAAGTCAAAGAGATGGAGAGCACCAGGAATGAGGAAGATGAGCTAAAATAACCCCATCAGACACTAAAAGCTTGAACTCGACCTGCGTTACCTCCCAGGTGAGCTGGAAGGCAAAGCGGCCTCCCACCCGCGGCAACCCCTGCAAACGCTTTCCTGCTAAAAGCAGAGCTCCTCGCATCCCTCGAGCTCTATGTAAATATTGGCTAACCTCTGAAAATGCTTTGGAAGGCCTGAGACGAAGGTTTTCAGAGTGTACTCCCACATCTTGCAAATAGCAGGGAAGTTTGCTCACTCAGCCTCTGTTGCAGGAATGCATAAAACCAAGGAGGCCGAAAACAGGAAAGGTGGCCAGGAGGACCACAGCAGGTTAGCAAGGGCTCCTCACAAAGAGCTCCTGTCTGCGGGGACTCGACCACCGCCATTTTGCTCCAACTTGAATAGAAGGTACTTTTTCGGCAGGTTTCCCACTCTACACAGTTTATTTCTAAACCCAGCCGGCCCCTTGGGGTGGGGAGAGGTGGACGTGGTGCCATGGCCAACGCGCTCCCCTGTCACACCAGCATGGCTCCTCACCTCTTCTCGCCCTGGCCTAACCCTCACTGACCCACGCTCACCTACCACCCATTCAGACACGGAGTCACCACGAGGGCTTTCTTGGGAGCTGCTCGGGTGACATCCTCTGGGCCAGGAGACCTCCTGGGGGCCACTTCCGGAAGGACACTGTGGTGGTATTTCCACATCAGTCTGGCTCACACAAGAAACCAAGAGTACCTGTTGAGAACACCACACCCAAACAGCTATCTTAAAAAGGATAAAAGCCTTCACCTGTTCTAAAGCACCTGTGCTACCCAGTTGTGAAGTGAGTGACCTGGGGCCTGAGCTGCAAACCAAAGCGCGGCCAGGGGACCTGCGCCCTGAACACATTTGTGGTGTTGTCTTTTCACCACCGCAAAGCTACAGACCTCTGTCTGAGAGCCCTCCCACCCCCACAGACATCAGAAATGATGTTGGGAGACCAAGCTCGTTGTGACATCTCAAAGCCTGGGTGCTGAAAGACCCCTCCCTGGCCCCACGGGTCCCATACTAGGGACCCCACGAGTCCCAAACTGGGGGCACCACTGGGCCCTGACACTCCTTGGGAGCGGGGCTGAAGATGTGGTTGACAGTGGCCACAGACACAGGGAAAACAGTGCGGAGGGGCAAAGGGCATCTTGGGTACTTATCTTCCCTCCTCGCTCGCAGAGGGGGCAAAGGGCATCTCGTGTACATATCTTCCCTCCTTGCTCGCAGAGAAGCTCACCGCGGTACCGAGCCTCTGATGATGGTGCTCCGGGCCCAGTCTTGGCACCATGTCTGATCGTGCTCCCTCCACCCCCCCCTTCCTTTTGCGCTCCCCCATCCCAAGACAACAAAAGGCAATGACTGCAGTGACCTGCAGAAAATGTGAAGCGCAAGCCAGCTGATCCGTGGCAACACAATAGCGAGATTAGTTCATCTGCAGTGAACAAACATGTATTATGTGGGTTTAAAAGTTAAGAGAGGAAAATGCTGTGGTTTTCATGTATTTCTATTCAGCGAGGCTGCGACTTATTACTTCCATGCAGCCGAGCAGTCCTATTTTTAAAAATAGCCCTCAGCTTGTTTTGAGATCTGCAAGCATCCCGCTTTGTTTTGCAGCAGCGTAATAAAAACCCCGAGCCGGCAGCAGTCCCGCTGTCCTCCCCCCCCGCGCCCTACGGATGCTGCAAAACGTCCCCTCGGGGAAAAGAAAACAACAAAAAAAAAGAAATAAAAAGGCTAAAACATAACGATGATGCCACAGACACACACACCCCACCTCCGGGCTGGCAAGGCGGGAGGGAGGGGATAAAAACAAGCCCGAAAATCGCCGGGGAGGCGTCGGCGGAGCTGCGGCCGCCGGCAGACAAAGGCGGCGGCGGGCGGGGAGCTCCGCGGCCGCCCCCCCGGGGCCGGGCCAGCGCCGGGGCCGCCCCCCCGGCCCGATGCGGCGGGGCCGGGCCGGGCCGGGCCAATGCGGCCGGCGGCGGAGCGGCGCTGCCCGGCGCAGCCAATGGAGGGCGCGGGCAGGAGGGCTGCCGTCGGGGGCCGGGGGGGCGGCGGGGGGGCCGCCGCCAATCGCGGCGGGCTGCTGGCAGGGCAACGCCGTGCTGCTAATGGGTGTTTTGCTCGGCCTCGAGGGGAGCGGGGTTTAAAAGCGGGGCGGCCAGGGGAAGGGGCTCAGAGGCGGGGAGGCAAGGCTGCGGGACGAGACGGGACTGGCGGCGAGGAGGAGTGGCGGGGGGCCCTCAGGCAGCCACGCACCCCCCCTCCACGCACCCATGGCCGACGTGCATCTCTCCGGCCCCCCGGCCCTGGAGCGCCTGGCGGCCCGACGGGCGCTGCTGGCCGGCCATGACCGCAGCGCCGTCTGCAGGAGCCTCTTTGGGCCGGTGGACCACGAGGAGCTGGGCCGGGAGCTGCGGAGCCGCCTGCGGGAGATGGGCGAGGCCGACCAGCGCCGCTGGGACTACAACTTCCACACCGACACCCCGCTGCCCCCCGCGCCCGGCCGCCTGCGCTGGGAGGAGGTGGAAGGCGGCGCCGTGCCCGCTTTCTACCGGGAGACCCTGCAGGTGGGGCGCCGTCGGGTCCCCCTGCGCCGGGCTCCCCCGGCACCGTCGCCCCCCGCCGCCGGCAAGGGGGCTCCGGGGGGGCGGCTGAGCCGGGAGAACCGCTCCGCGCCCCCAACTCCTCGCCGCCGCGCCGCCCGACGGAGCGGCCCCGCCGCCCGCATCACAGGTGCGTGCCCCGACGGGGGGAGCGGGGAGTTGGGTCCTCCCCCCCTTTTTCCCCCCCCCTCGTGCGCCCCCTCCGCCTCGCTGACGCCCCCTCTCTCGTCCCCCCCCTCCCCTCCAGATTTCTTCGCCAGGAGGAAACGGCCGGCGCAGCCCAAGGCAGCGGCCGAGCGCCCCCCCGGCTGCGCGTCCCCCCCCGCCGCCGTGCCGGCTGAGCAGACCCCCCGCAAGCGGCTCCGGTGAGCCAGGTGAGGAGCACCCGGAGGGGAGGATGATGCCCGGGAGGGGGCTTCCTATGAATTTACGTATCCCATCATAATTTTTTTTTTTTCCCCCGTCCCCCCCTAGATTTTTGCACTACGGCACCCACGGGAGAGGCGTGCAGCCCCGGGGGCGAGGCGCCCCCCCCAGGCACGGCCAACCGGGGCCCCCCGCCCGGCCCGGGCCCCGGAGCGGAGCCGGAGCCACAGGCGCAGCGCCCGGCCGCGCACGGAGCAGTGTTACCGTACAACTGTGCAATGTATTACGTTCTATATAGAAATGTATTATGCCTAATGTGAGTACACTGGCCAGAAGTGTAAAGCTTTAAAAGTCATTTATATGAAATGTTTAATCTCTGCTGAGCTCTCAGTGCAAGAAAAAAAAAAAAAGGAAAAGGTGGAGGAAAAAAAGAAAAAAGCAAGTGTATATTTGTACAAAAACGTTTTTTAAGAGTTATACTAACTTATATTTTCTATTTATGTCAGAAATGTGGATAACTGATTGACATCCAATAGTCATTTTTTTTTCTTTTGGTTAAGCCAAAGGGCACTATATTTGCTTTTGTTATTTACAAAATGTAAATTTATTTTTATAGTGTTTTTTTTTGCATTCGCAAGATGTAGTTATGAATCAAAACATTTTTTTAGACTTTACTTGAAGACAAATCTGTTTCAATGGTTTCTGAGCCGGTTTGTACCACTGCCATTGCAAATAATGCCACAACTTCAAATAATAATAATAAAAAAAAAATCCAGGAAACCCTTGCAATGCTGCTTGGTGTGTGTTGTGCAGATGTCCTGGGGGGCTGGGAGCTGGGGGGGTGGCTGTGATCACTGAGACCCAAGCCCGTGTTGCTCCATGCACTGTGGCTGCATCCACACCCCCTGTGCAGTGCAAAGCTGCCCCCAGTTGCTGGAGGAAAGGACTTGGTGGCTTGTGACCACATGTGTGTGAACACTGCTGGAGTTAAAGTGAGGTAGGGAACACACACCCATGGAAGCCCCAAATTCAGCCTTTCTACGCTTTGTTTTTCCCTTCTCCTCTTGCCAAAGCTGGGCCCAAGACCCCTCCAGGCTGTGGGGCTGCCCCACACTAAGTGGGGGTAATGAGGGGCAGGCACAGCCCCTCAGCAGGCTCTGTATGGAGGGACCTTTGCAACCTGCACACCCCCACCCTATCTTACTGCAAGGTAAAGCTTCCCCATCCCTCTGGTCCAAGTCCAGCATTAATTTTGAGGAAAATCCTGCAATTCCAGCTATAAAAGGGGGGAGCAGAACAACCACTAGGCAAAATACATGAGTACAGCACCTGGTGCTGGCACAGCCACGCACCCCAGTGCAGCTCACAGGGGGCACCCCGGGCATGCACCCTGAGCCCTGTGCTGGGGGGGTGGTAGGGGGCAGCCACCTGCAGGGGGCCCGACCCTGGCCACAGGTGGTGCCAGAGAGCGCAGGAGGGAAGCGGCTGGCTGGATTTGTCCCTTTTAAGCCCTAGGAGCTGCGCGATGATGCTATGTCAGGGATCTGGGAGGGCGAGAGGGGGGCAGCCAGGAGAAGAAGGCCGAGGGTTTACCCGCATCGGCGCTCCCCAGCCCCCGCAGCGCTCACCTCTGCCCCCCCATCACGGCCGCGAAACGCTCCCGGCTGTAAAAGTAACATTGATTACCTCCAGCTCCATGATCGCTTAATCAGAACAGGATTATTTTACATGCCTGCATCAGTGGCCGCTGCCTCAATACGATTTTCCCCCCTCTTTGAAAAGAAAAATAGCTTTTCCCTTTCCTTCTGAAAGCCAACAATACCCGGAGTGAGGCAGCTGGATCCTCCAGGATTTATGGGCTTTTCTCTCGCTTTCATGAAAGCAGGTGCCTTTGGGACCTCCATTGTCCCAGCCCCCCACTCATAATAGGACTTTCTGCAATGAAAAATCCCTGCTCCGAGCTCCCAAATACCTCGGCCGCAGGAGCCGTGCCAAGGTGTCCCCGGAGCATCCCAGCAGAGCAGGCAGGGGGCTGTTAGGCCAGGCAAGGAGCTCCGGTGCCCGAGCCCAGCCCCACGGAATGCGGGGCAGGAAGGTGTGCGGCCACCCCGCACCCTGCTCCACCCAGCCCGCCTCGCCCCAGCACAAAGCACACTGCCCCTATTCTTTCGGCCTTTGTAGCCATATGGCAAATCCATGTAGACACAGCCAACATCCATTTATTCAGGCACATAATGTCCCGCAACAGGGAACAATTGGAACTTTGTTTGCTTCTATTATTGATGCGAATGGGCGACAGAGAGAGAGAGAGGGGAAAAATCATTTAACTATAAGAGATATCCAGCTAATTATGAACCATATGTGCCTATAGTTTCAAAGCAATCCAATGAAGTTCATTTTAAATCTAGACTACTTTATTAGTACCGAAGACAGATGTCTCAACAGTACATGCATCAGAGGAAACCATGTAAAGAAGTTCTTGAAATATTTAACCAGGACTCATTCATTGTCAGAAGGGCTTTAAAGTGCCCTTTATCATGAGAATACATAGGCAGAAGCAGAGGGAGGCTGCCCGTTGTTACAGCCAGCCCGCTTACCCCTCAGCGAGAAATCCCATATCCCACTTCGGATTTCATGACGGGAATATTTTTTGGAAAGGATGCACGATATCAAGGGTCTAGAAGGAGCGAGCTTGCAGCTCATCACAGCTACAAAAAGACAGGTCAATATCTGAGCTGCTTCCATCCTAGGCTGAAGCCAGCTATGCTCTCAGAGGAATAACCTACCCCAAACCACTGCTCCCTCTCCAGTGGAGGAGAGCTGCACATTTGGGAAATGGCTGCTGCACTTCCAAGACAGGAGCTTTAATGCTGCGAGACCTCCAGAGCTTTGTTTCAGGCAAGCATCTCCCGATGCAAACCCTGTGGTGCCTACCTAAGCAGGAGACTGAAAGGGAAACTCATCAGGAGAAAGTGTTTTGGACCCCCTTTACACCCAGGAAATGCAATTATAAGCAAACAACCTTGGCAGAAAGCTTAGCGCTATCTTTATGAGTGCAGCAACATCTACCAGTAATTAAGCCACTTCAGTTAGATGAATGCAACATATGGTTGACGCTGGGAATCATTCTCCTGCCTAGCCACAACTTTTCTTTCCGGGCCAAAACTTGTTCTATTATCACTTAGAATAAACAAAAAAGCTGCTTTCCACTTCTTGAGCAAATATTTGTCTCTAATGAGCACAAGGTGTAGGTAACAGGACGGAGAAAATGGTCATTTTTAAAGCATAATTTCCTACATTCGAGTATAGAAATAAAATAGATCTACTAAATGCTCAATTCACTTACAACTGGTTGTGTTTGCTTAGTAGATATGAGCAAAGGATACACATGGGGAGAAGAAATTGAATTGACCATATTTAAGCAGAGAACCAGAAAGAAGTAGTGCATGCATATAGGTATATGTGTATACGTGCTTCCCTGCCAACAACCCATACCCCCTCAGAACTGTTCTTCTGTACATGTTTTCAGAACAAACCAGACCCAAACACAATCCCAAAGTCTCTTTGTAAGATTAAAAGATATAATTCTGTTTTTCTGGTTAACACTTCGTGAACAGAGTAGAAAGGAAGATGCTAAGCAGTTTGAAGAGCTGCAGAGGCCATAAAACCCCTGAAGCGGGCCTGGCTATGAGAGGAAAAGTAGCTCTAACTCATAGGCACAGGACAAACAGAGTTTTGGAGCCCTATCCCCTGTCAGCGTGGCCAAGCCTCTGCTCCAGGAAGATTGGCAGCCAGAAGTCACGCAGCCTCACATCTGCACCCATAGTGTCATGGGGACCCAAGCTGTGGGGACGCAGGGACAGCACCATGCAGCATGTGGGTTGGGGTAAGTGGATACAGGTGGAGCAGAAGCAGGGCTAAGGCTGGTTTAGGCTCTGCATGTGTTTTTGGCTAGATGAAGAGGAGTGCTTAGAAATGGTTGGCTATGGAGCGTCTCAGACCAGCACTCAATTATTAGCTTCCATCTCTCTTTTTGTTGGTTCCCCATCATTAAATACAGATAACAGCACTCATGGCTTATATATTAATCCATTCGTGTTTGAAAAGCACTCTAATACTACAGCGAGCTGCACCAAATAAATCCAGCAGGGAAATTATTAATGTCTTTGGTCAGGGCTTGAACAGTGCGCAGTTAATAAGACCCAGCACTGTCCATTGAACAGAGAGAAAAAGCCAAACTGAGCAACTGCTCATTAAGCGAGCACCGTTCACCCTGTGCACTCAGTGCGATCATTTAATTAAAAAGATTTTATCATCATGCACAGACACAAGGGGGCAGAGCCAAGGTCTTCCCTGGTCCTTGCCGTTCCTGGTTTCCCTTCCTGCAGCCCTGCGCATCGCTCACCCATCCTTGTGTCATATGTGGCAGAAAACGCCACGTTCAAAGTTCAGCCCTGCTCTGCAGCGCAAACCTCAGAGCATTTCTCAGGTGCCACCTAAAAAAAAAGGAACCTAAAAACATTCAATGCCTTTTTTTTTCCCTCCAGTCTTTAACACTCAGAAATCACTACATGAGCTTTGACAAGGCTTTTCACTCTGCCACAGCCTGTCCCCCATCCCCACCAACTCTCGAGGTGGGGATCGGGACGATCTCCCAAAATCACGCATATGCAGCACCATAACGCCAGACCATGGCTCCCACCAGCCTTTCCACTACAGTCACCCTGGGAGCTCTTCTCTGTGCCCAGCCATGATGTGAAGCAAAGAATTTTTTCCAAGAAGGAAGATGCTTTGATCCCAGGTATTTTGGGGTGTTACTGGACAAGAGGGACAGGAGCATGCAGCCATGCGTGCGTGCCACTCTGTGGCAACACACATGCAAGCCTTTCATCTCGAACACAAAAAAATCAACCCAAAAATGGCCCCCACAACACCAACACCACCCAGTCCCATTTTTACATTAAAAACCCCAGGGAAGCCCCTGCTTGGGTCACATTAGGCAGCTTGAGACACACCGGGAAACGAGTCCTACAGCAGTTCACTCTGGAAAACAATGGGCATGAATTAAGTTGTTTTCATACATTCGGGGGTAATTGGTTTCGCAAAGCCTATTTTCCCTCGGACTTTCATTCAAGAAGTTTTCAAAGGTGGCTCTAGTTAGCGGGGCTTCAGCTCTGCTTGGGCTGCACAGCATCCCATCCACTGGCTGTGGGTCCCTAAAGCTTTGGGCAACAGCTTGCAAGTTTTGCTCTCTCCCAAAGGGAATACCAAAATCTTCTGTGAACTCCTGGGGGTCTTCTTCCTCCCCCCCCCCCCCACCCCATCTTTAGGCTAAACCCATTTTTGTTTCGCTAACCAAACAAGCCAGGATACATATTCTTCCAAAGAGGGATGCCCATATTTTGTGCCAAGACCAAACCTTTTGTAGCTTTCAGCCAGAATTTTCTGCTTTGCATTTTACACCTGATGTCAGACCTTAGCAATGCCACCAGTCTGGCCAGTTTAAAATGCTTTCAACCAGTCAAAATGAATCCAGGAGGCACAGTGCTGGAGACATTTTATCGGTGAAGCCTGTGGCAGTGCAAGTCTAGGCTCTGCGTGCCAAAGGCTAGGGATGCACCCAGCAATGCTCACCTTAAAGCTCCTACAAGCATTGGGGTGAGCAGCGAGCACTGGTTCTCTTCCATAGTCTGGGACCTGAAACAAAGCCATAAAGTGATTTTTCCCCAAATCACCCACAAAAATCAATGGCAGGGCCAGATCTGAATCCCAGCTGAGTGCCCGAGCCCAAGGAGCACAGCAGGTTACTGAGTATTGCAGGGTTTGACAGCACTGGAGGGAAAAAACACTTATTTAATTTGCACAGGGGTGGCAAAAGGCACGTCCCTGACACAAAGCCCACCCCTCTGCCAAATTTCACGCCCCCCTTCCAGTGCATAGTGGGGCAAACCCTGGCAGCAAGCCCTTCTCCCTATCAGCATCACTCCCAAGCTGGGGCAAGTCAAGAAGCAGCCTTTTTACAGTGTGAATAAAATAAAAGCTGCAGTTTGTGCTTGCTGTCTGGTGTAACACTTCCAGGCAGCAGCAACCACCTCTTTGGGGCAATACGGAGAGATATTTGGGGATAGCTTCCATAAAACCGCTGTTACCAAACACCCATAAAACAGTGCAAAGGCACCTTATCAGAGGGAATTAGCTGCAAATTAAAAGATGTGCTGGGGGGATTGTGTTTTATTCCTGCCTGCAAGATTTTTGAGGACTTGCTGCAAAATTCTGTTTAGCCTGTTAATCTTACCAAATAAAAAAGGAAAAAAAGAAAGGCTTCATCTGAGATCTATTAATGAGCAGAGAGAAAACAGAATTTATATTTGAAGCTTGATCTGTATTCACTGAACTGTTCTGTCAGAGACACAGGAAGGATAACGGGGCGGGGGGGGGGGGGGGGGGGGGGGTGGAAGAGAAAAAAGAATAAAACTTTCCCCAGGTACTCTATTCCCCTGAAATTCAGCTGTACAGAGGCGGGATGAGTAAAGGCTGAGGAAAAATACTGCAAAACATCTGCATGGACAGAGTTTTTCTTGACCCTGCGGAATATAATGGGAGATAAAGAGGTTGACCATTTTGGGAGGAGGATGCCTTCATTTCTCGACGTGACTGTAGATTATTTCGGCTTCAGAAGACAAGAATGTCCCTTTAACATCTGACCTGGCCTTTATTTAAGAGCAGCACTTCACGGTTCAGGAAAGACAGACAATTTTCTAATTCCCAGCTCTGCTGGAGGCTGAGGCAGCAACTTCCAGACAGGACACCTGCTAACACTAGAGAAATGGCATTATTATGTCTACAAGTTTACAAATCTGAGGATCAAAAAGTCTTTGCTTCTGCTGCTACTACACAGGCCAAGGACGACAACTTCTTCAAAACAGACTTTCAGAGGTTTTCTCCCCCCCTCCAATAAATGGTTTCTTTTTGCTTTCAGCGGATCGGTTTCCACGTGAAGAAGTCAATAGGCAAAGAGTTTCCTAAGTTTCAGTGGTGTGTAGCAGAAGGGGGATTAGACCTGGGGCCTTTTTACTGGCAAGCCTTTAAGCAAATAAATGTTCTTGAATTCTTAGAGAAACAAGTCTAACTTAAACAGAAAGCCAGAATATATGGGATTTGCCCCTCCCCAACTTGAATTTAAAAGTGGTGGAAAAAAAAATCGGGAGAGAGAAATAATTACTAAAAATCTAAGGGATACTAAGGCTAAGTCTTTGTCCACAGTAAACATGCTTTTATTTTTTGCTAGTCATCCCAAGGGGAATGCCTGTTTCCACCTACTCACCATGAGTTGTCAATCACCAACACCCAGTGCAATGCAGTTGTTCACTTACACCGACTCAGGTCAGTC
The DNA here is from genome assembly GCF_009769625.2 of Cygnus olor. NCBI lineage: Eukaryota > Metazoa > Chordata > Aves > Anseriformes > Anatidae > Cygnus > Cygnus olor. Next base: position 29,163,910 of record NC_049173.1, on the reverse strand, counting down.
CGGAGCTGCGATTCCCCAGCAGTGACAGAGGCAAAAAGAGATCTGTACACACACACACACACACACACACACAGTTACTCAGATCCTTACTCAGATCCTACCTGGTAAAAAAAAGGCATCACGGAGCTCCTTCTCACTCCACAGTCCCAGAGCTGATGCCTGAAGTTTCTCTCTTAAGGAACAAGTAAATCACAATGGGTAATTCTTGGTTTAACGGGTATTTTTCTTAAGCACTAAAAAACCCACTATATATTATTATCCAAAACTCAAAAACTTAAAAATCCTGAGTGTGTGCATACACACATATTTATAATACCTGAGAGCAGCCCCTTGCTCCAGAGCAGCTCCAGGTGCCTGCAGTTTGCCAGCACGCGGAACACCTGGGTCAGCATTTGTGGGCTGGCTTTAATTAAGCCAGATAAGCAAGGGTAATTAAGGCAAAGCAGTTGGCTAATTTGCTTCAAAGTCAGCAAGGGAACAGTTAGCATCTTGCTCTAACCAACCAACCATAAGGAAAAAATAAAGCGTAGACCTGTGAATAAGCACAAAATGATAATCTGTGCGATAAATTTGTCTCTCTGTACTGTCAAGCAGCTTTTAGGACTTTTATAACCCTAATATGCCTTAACATACACCTCCCTCTTCCCCTGCAGGCGTGGGGGGGCTGCTGTGTCCGGTCCCGGTCCTGTCCTGCCCGGTGCCCTCTCAGTCACCAGGCCACCGGTGGCACCCGCATCCCATCCACACCAACACTGGCTTTTGGGGAGGAAAATCCCAAAAGAGCGGGCGCTAAGGGACACAGTTTAGTGGCGGCACTCAGGTCAGGTGGACACTTGGACTCGATGATCTTCAAGGGCTTTTCCAACGTGACCAATCCTATGATTTTCAGCCCCAATCCAGCTCTACCAACCTATTCATGTCGAGGAAAACTCATTTTCCCATCTCCCCAGGAAGACTGATTTTCCTGCCTGGATTTGGGCTGATTTCACCCCAAATCACTCAAGGAGAAGAAGGCTTTGCCCTTTCTTCCCCCATTTTTTTCAAATTTTTCCCATTTTTGGCTGGCAGGACAGAGCAAGGCTGCGAAGGGAGGGAGCAGGGAGGCCGAGCTCAGGCAGGGATTTTAATCTGATCACTTCCCTGTCAAACTAATCCCTGCCTGACTCGGATCGGACTTTTAGAAACGTGCCTGGAAACCAAAAAGCAAACCTCATTTGAATGAAGCACACACTCCGCGGCCCCCATCTGCAAAGGGCCGCAATTAAATGCAAAAAAAAAAAAAAAAAAAAAAAAAAAGGAGAGAGGGAGAGAAAATTAGCATTTTCCGCGGCCATCTGGCATGAGGAGCAGGCGATGGGGAACAAAAGGAGATTTAGGCAAAGGGGAGAGGCGAGTGTGCCATGGCATTGACCTGCAAATGAGCCTTTGTGAGCGAATTAAAGCTTCCCGGACCCCCCGGGACACCCCAAAACAGGCACCATTACAAACCATCCGGACAAAAACCCACTCATCAAAATTGTCTGCGTTTGGGGGGGGGGGGGCGGCTGCATTTAAACCCGCACCTTGCCCGTGTCTCCCCGCTGTAATAGGCGCTTAATAGCGGCTGGGGGGGCACGGCCCCCAGCGCTGCTGTGCCGGGGGAGGGGACACACACATTTGGGGATGGATTCGCTTCCAGATGCTGCTTAGTGAAGTCCGGGGGAGGGGGGATAGGGTCGTTTGAAGGTGTATTGCAAAAATTAATCGGTTTTCTCTCTTGGGGAAAGGGATAACCAAGAATGCAATGGGCCAAGATGCAATGAGAAACTGTCAGGGCTGGAGCTTTTGTCATTCCACCCCCCTGACTCTTCCCTTTAAACTGGGGAAGCTGGAGGATTTCGGGTTGGGCCCGAAAAAAAAAAAAAAAAAAAAAAAAAAGCTAGTTCACCCCCCCATCCCTTTTCCATAGAGGGAACGAGGAGTGAAGTCGGGGGCCAGCTGGGGGAAGCTTGTAGCTGAAACGTGTTCCTTTTATGAGGCTCCCCCCGGGGCCAGCCCCATTGTAACCCGCCCGCTGCGTGGGCTCAGCTGCAGCCACCGGCAGGTACGGGGGGGGCAGCGCCGGGGCTGTGCAGAGCCGGAGGGGACTGCGGGGGGGGACGGGGGCTTGTGCACGGCTGCGTACATGTGTGTGCTTGTGCGTGTGTATGTGTGCATGTATTTCTATGTGCGTGCGTGCTTGTGCATGTGTGCTTGTGCATGCATGACTGTGCGTGTACGTGTCTTTGTGTATGTTTGTGCGTGCATGTGTATGCATGCATTTGCGCGCGTTTGTGCATGCATTTGCGCGTACATATTTGAGCATGCATACATGCGCGCGTGCATGCGCATCTGTAACTGCATGCATACATACGTGTGCGCGCGCTTGCTCCTGGAGTTGCTTCTGCAAAAAACAAACAAACAAACAAAAAAACGGCGCGCGTTTCTGCCCGCGCACCTCCGTGCACGGTCCCGCGCGCGGGCAGTGGCGCGGGGGTCGCGCCCGCGCGCGGGAAGAGGCGCGCGCCCCCCGGTCCCCTGTGCCGCTCCCCGGGGCTCGCGGCCGCTCCCGCCGACGGGCGCTGCCTGACGGGAGGGCGCTGACAGGAGGCTCGTGGCCGGCGGTGGGACGGAGGGGGGACCCCCCCGCGCCTGGTTCCGCGGGGCCCTGCCCCCCGTGAGAGGCCGGGGAGGACGCGGGGCACACGCACGGTGCGTGAGGGGACCCCCGGCAGCTGGGGGAGCGGCAGGAGTTTGGGGAAGGGGCGCGGAGACGGCGTCCTCCAGCGCCAGGTGATCGCTGGCAGCCCCCCTGCCGTGTGGTGTTTCGGGCCCCCACCGGGGGGGGGGGGGGGGGTTTGCTGGGTGAGCCGCAAGGAGAGGGGGCGGTAGGTAAGGGGGGGTCGGGAGGGGACTGCCACCTCCCTGAAACCGGAGGTGAATAAATTATGACCGGGCGAAAATCAGAACAATGTCTCGGAGCGAGTGTTTGCTAGAGAGTTACTGTTGTGGGCTTTGAAATCAATTGATACATAATTAGATTCCTCAAGAGAGGACAAACAAGGGCTGCCATTCACCGGCTCCTGCTCCCACATGCATCCCAAAGAGAGCGCAGGCTGCAGCCGAAACCAGCCAGCCAGCATTCTCCAGCACTAAAAACATATTCTGGCTTTGGGTGTTCATTTAACAAACAGATCCTTGAACCTTGCTTCTGTTTGCAGTTTATTTCGACCATGTTTCTTTGTGCTCAGTTCATTAAAACATGTCTCTTTTGAGATCTATTTTTACATTTCAAGAATCCAGTATTGTACTTTTTATGGTGGCAGATGGCCCTAGACATCCAAGCGTAAGCTCTTTCCTGCTTTTTTTTTTTTCCTCCCCTCTCTGCCTTCTTTCTTAGGTCCTTTCTGTGCTGCTCTTGAAGCCGTGAGCAGCAGCAGCCGCCATCCATCCCCTCCTGCGATGCCTGGGGCCAGCTCCCACAGCTCCTGCCCATGCATTGGGTGGAGCAGGAGCGGAACAGGAATGGAGCAGGAGCAGAGCAGACAGTGCTTTCTCCATACGGTAAGAGCACTTTCCACCTGGCTGCGTCCCGGTTGGGCATCTGGCACATCATCCAACTTCACATCCTCACCTTGCATTTGCCACCCATGACTGTTTTTGTGGTCTCCCACCAAGGGGCTTTGTTAGCTGGTGGGGTTGAGGTTTATCTTTCAGAGGGAGGGGAAAAGCTAGGTGCTACAGCCCAGGCACACAATGGGATTCCTGAAAATAAAGATCTGGCTTTGTGGAAAAGTGCTCTGAAGGAACGGGGAAAAAAGTATATAGCAATTGGAAAAGACACAGTACGAGTTATTGAACAACACAGCAGCCACCCCTGGCCAAGCGGGCCGCCTAACTAAGGCAATGGCTCAGCTCCTCCCTCTGCCCTCACGCTTGATGTACAAACAACAACCACTTCAAAACCTGTTATCAAACAAGGATCTGAGAGCTGCAGCCATTAGCAGAACTCACGTCAGATATGAATAGGATTAAAAACCAAACCAAAACGTGCCAGTGTCAAGACAAAGAAAGCTCTCTCAGGTGTTACAGACCCATCTCTTATGTAAGGTGCCAGTCTGTACTGTAGCCTACAACAGGCTGGGTGTCTTGGAGGCATTACAAACAGAATGACAAATTCCTGCATCCTGTTAAACACTGGGATCTTCATGAGGAGGTAAGGTAAAGCTGACACAGGAGATATTTGGAAATTTAGGCAGAGGTAAAGCTGTCTCCTCTATAGTAAAATGAAATAAAACCTGGGAAGTTTTCCAGCAAAGATGTTTGGTTGGATAATAACCAAAGCAGAAGCGCTCAGACATACACAAGAGTCTATTTTGATTATGTTGGTACAAAGATGTTACATTTATATATCTATATCTGTGCATGTGCGTATGCCATACCTGGGTTTATGTGGTTCATTGCTTTACCTGGGTTAAGCAGCAAGCTATGGGCAGAGCCAGCTGAAGCTCTTGGTCAGTGCAAGCAAGACTGAGTTTTGCTGCTCCACAGATGGGGTGCGCCTATGCCAACATAGGCTGCTGACATGATGGAGTGCCCTTCCTTGGTGCCCACCCCGGTATCCTGGCCTTGAAAAGTCCATTGCTGTAAATAATTGCTCCCTTTGTGTCCTGAACCAACCCCATCCACTGGCAAACTCTAAAGGAGGAGAACGTGGATTAGAGTTGGCCTGAAAGTCATCCCGTCTGCTTCAGTAGTACAGCCTAGAGGTCCCAAAATGCATCTTGCTGCCTTTCTGGTGAATCAGGGCAGGAGGTTAATGCACACAGCTTGCTGAAGCAGGTTTCCATTGGGACTGCAAGTCCTCTTATGCTGGTAGCCCCAGCCACAACAGGGAGTGCAGACAGGACCACCAGCCATTCCTGGCTGGATATGCAAAGTGCTTCAGCTGCACCAGGAGGATCCAACCCAGGATACCACTGCAGGCTCCTCCGGGATGAGCCTGTTTCAGGTTTGCCTCATGTCAGCCTCCAAAGAACCCCAGGTTTCTAGGAGTAGGCAGGAGGGGAAGAAACAATACAAGCACCTTCCTTTCCCCTCCACATGACTTCCCTTAACCTTCATCTAATGTGATGATGCTCACAAGTGAGTAGTGGCAGAAGAGATCTGTGCTCCCATGTTAGAAGCTATTGCCACCTTGATGAAAACCTTGGGACTTCTGTCATTTGGACACTGTTCCTTTTACAGTCTTCCAAGTGCTTCTTCCCTCCATCCTCCACATTCAGAACAAGCATATAGGTTGAGAAGGCATGGGAATGGGAAGAGCCTTAGAGCTGCCAGCTGTAAGCAAAGTCTTGGAGAGGTCAGAAAAAGCACTACGTAAACAGAGTAGTGAGCAGGAAGTGCTCACAGGGCAGGGAGTGTTTTGGGCTTGTCGGGGATGGGAAGGGGAAGTCTCTGCAGATCCAAGCTTGATTCATCTTAATCCTCTTCAAAAAACATCCAGGCCCTTCCAACACCTGCTCTTTTCCTTTGCCATCATCTTATTGCTTGTCTTGGTTATTTGCTCAAGAGTATATTAGACAGCTCTAGAGCTTTTGCTGGTAGAAGCATGAAAGCAGAGGCAAGGTGGTAGACATCCACTACTAACTATCCCACAGGTAGCACAGTCCTCTGCAGGGACCAGCCAGAGGAGAGCTTTTAAGAGGAGCTTAGGGACATCTGAAATCACCATTTCCCCCCATCGTACCGCAGATCAGATAAGGCATGAGGATGGGTGAGGAACATAATCAAGGACAATGGACAACCCAATGTCACATCACTTACCTGTGCTGCTGCCTGAAGGTCTCCCTCCTCCTGCAGGCTCCCCCAGGTCAGGGGCTCCCAGTGCAGGTGGAGCGGTTTCCCACCACCCTGTGAGCCTGGGGTCCTGGAGCACCAGCTCTGGGGTGGGCTCTGTCTGCAAAGCAGTTGGTCCTTTCTGGGTGCTGGACGCCTAGGTACAGAAACCAGCCTTTTCTTCGTGCAAAGGGGAGGCTTCAGCCCTGCAATAGGAACTGCCCACATCACGTTGCAACGTGAAGTGATGCAAACTTGTGTTTGTGCTGATTAAAGCCAGCAGGAAGGGCTAAACCTGGCAGGTTGTGAAATGGGAAGAGATCCGACTCCTTCATTTGCCCAAAACTGCCCAAATCCACCCAAACCACTGCCGGTGGGGAAAAGGGCCACAACAGTACTGTGTCATGTGTGTTACCTCTGCTGGTTCCACTGCACCAGAGCCCCTCAGCGCTGCCCCAGACATGCTCTGCACAGCATGGGGCGTACATCACCGAAAGCAGACACAGAAAGGACCAAAATCCTCACTGGCACCAGTTCAGCACCAAGGGGGCAAGAACAGCACCCAAGGGTGGGACAGGATGGGGGTCACCGCCCCAGGTTTGCAGGAGGTGGGCACATCTTCCAAAATCTGTGCCACAACACGCACACAGAGGCTGTCTGGGATTCAGGCATTCCATGCACAGCATCCACCTGGAAAAGCAGAGTGGAGCAAGAAAAAAAGTGTTGTTGATCTCCAGCATAGAAAAAATCATCAGTTGAAAAATGACAACAAATAAGTCCATTTCTGAGACACATGGACCAGAACTACCCACCAGGGGTAGAGGAGGCACTTGTCCAACCCTGGTGAGATCCACCGCCAACATCAGTGCTGGGCCCAGCACAGCTAATGCTAGCAACACTTACAAGATGCTAAAGGGGAATAGCAGATGACACCAGAGTGGGAAAATTCAGATGTCTGAGCTGCTCCCCTTCTCACAGCAGTGGGGCTTTTCAACCAAGTTGTCTACTGCTGGAACAGTTGGTATCCAGTATTGTATTTTGAAGGCAGCACTGCAGAGTCACTTTTTCATTTTATTAATTCCGTACAACATGCAGCTAGACCTCAGGTGCATTTTCAGAACGGTATCATCAGGCTGAAGAAAGCAATAATGAAAGGGTGCTGACCCACTTCATACCTAAGGTGCTTATCCATGCGGTAGGGCTAGAAGCTTCAATTTCTTAAAGTTTCATTTCTATTTCACTAAAATATGTATTTATTTCATGTAAGAATAAACTGAAATCTTTCTCCATGTTGTCATCCCACCTGTTCCACCCATCTCAACTTCCTCCAAGCCCAGACTGCTGCAATTAGGAATGGAAATCAGTGAGTGTTTTAATTGGCCACAATTATGTGGCATGTTTAAATCTCCAGTGATAACAAAGAGAACATAATGAATAACCTTGATGATTTTTTTAGTTGAGCATGTACTGCTTTAGTTTTATTGCACAAAGAAAACACCTGAAGTGATTTTAAAGTGAGTATAATGCTTAAAAAAAAAACAAGAACAACAACAACAAGAAAAACCACACACAAAAGCCAGGAAGTAATAGTAAAATTAAAGCATTTCAATTTTGATTTTTGAATAGATTTTAAATACTGTAGATGTCATGTTAGATAATGTTTTATTAATAAGAGTTCATGTACATGTAATTTGGCCAAAGAGAGGTGGCAGAGTTGTTCCAGGAGCAAAATCTACCATTATACAAAATCAAAATGTACTATTTTTATGATGAGTATTTAGTTTTAGTAAAAGAAAAAAGCAACAAGACATGCAGAATCTCAGAGTGGTAAGTACAGGGGAAAAAAAAGGATTGGAGTAGTATTTAAATGGGAGACAGAAATGAAACACTGGTAAAAGCTACTTGAATAAGCCTATAAAAGATCTAAAAAATATCAGAAAACTAGTGAGGCCAATGCTAGGAATGTAAAGAAGGAAGGCTTAATAAAGGTATTGAAGAAATAACGGGCAGTATTGTGGCAGCATTTAGAAAATTTGGGTGCCTCATGGGGTTTCTCTCAACTAGTCCTGGTTTTCAGCTGGCTGGTACTTTGTTCTTGCCAAAAATCCATCTTCAAGAGGGTCCAGGCTAGGTTCATTGAAACAGAGGGACCTAACATTGCTGATTAGGTATGGAAAACTTGACTTAAGTTGTTTTTGTGCTGCTAAATATGGAAATGGAGAAAAAAGGAAAGCAAATGAAATAGCAGTGAACGGAGCTGTGGAAGAGGCAGCAGTCTCAAAGCAAAGGGGAGGCCCAACCAGGAGGAGAAGCACAGAGGTTGTGAACAGAGAGACTGGGGAGCAAGTGACTGCACTGTGAAGGAGGATGTGCCAGGGAACAGGCCGGATCCCAGCTTGCCTCCTTCCTGAGGGATAGCCACCCTTAGCCCTGCAGCTGCTGAGATTGTTCCTAGCACACGCAGCATTTCACCGTCAGTAGTAGCTTGTAACATTGGTGTGCCTGCCAACCAGCACAGAGCACGGTTCCCCTACACAGAACACCAGGTTAAAACCTAGCTGTGTGCTTGTTGGTAATGTCAGGCATGGCAGTGCTTCTTTGAGGGCTCAGAGCATGATACTTTTCATTGGTGATTTTTGCCTGGTACAAGGACTGTTTCTCAGCTAGGAACAAACCTACTTAGCTAACAACTCCAAAATACACAGTAAGGAAAATTCCATTTTAAGCTCTTACCTGCTTAATTAGAAAGAGAAGCTGATGAGTTGGCTTGCAGACTCCCTATAGGTAAATACAGAAAGTTTAAAACAATGACATCACCACACCCTAGCCGGATGTCCCTCCATCCTCAGTTTCCTTGGGAGAATCTCAGTGTGTTGCCGCTCACCTAGGACAGGGTCTTTTTCCAAGGCTCCTCTCAGAAGGAAGTAAGCAGGGCCATCAGAGGCTCAGGTAGAGAGTTTTATTCATGAAGCTGCTCTTCTCAAATTACTGGCCATACCTCATCTGTGAGCATCCCAAATCTAGCAAATGGCACAGCAGCACTCACAGGGTGCTTCAGCAAGCTGAAGTCAATTACGTGCCAGGTGCATGTGATAGAGTTATTGCTGGCCTTCAAAATGCTTTGCAATCTGATCACACTTCCCAGCTTTTTTTTTCTCTCTTTTTTTTTTTCCTAAAACAGAGCTAATAAGCTACTTTCTGTAACAAAAAACTAAGACTTTCACCTATTCTAATGGCTTCAGAAGCTGTGACTCTTAGAAACAAATCACAAGATAATCATAGGATCACAAGTAATGGTACTGCTGCCATTTTAAACATCTATATCTTTGCTGCTCATAGCGTAAATACCATTCATTTCAAGCTGTAGCATAATATCTAGCAGTGAATTGGTGTGGCAGGCCAGTTTCCAAGGAGACATTAACCATAATCCTACCATTTTTGTAACCAGAAGAGCACTAAGCACAGCTGAGCTCCCACTGAACCCAGTTACAAGACCTTCATCACTTTCAACAGGAGGTAAAACAGGCTGCAAGGAACTGTGCACGCGTGTGATCTCGATGAATCCTCATTACAACGATAGCAGAAAGCACCTTTTTATTTTATGTGTGACCAGCAAATGTGTGCTTCTCTTCCAGCGGATGCACAGGGGAGATGGAAGAGAAACAGTCCTTTCCATTTGGTTGTTATCTAACAGGAATGACCAACATGTTCAGTAGCTTTCAATCCTGACTTTTCAGGCAGAGTAAAGCTGTAAGAGCCACCAATACCCTCAAAATAAGTCCAGAGGAACATGAAACCATCATCGGATAGTCCTAGTGTCTGGTGTTTTCCCATATGCTTGGTAAAAGGCAACACGTTTTATTATAGGTGGGACCCAACCTTCTATGTAAGCCTTTGCTGAATGTATTTTACAAATCCACATATAACAAACTGCCTGTAAGCAGCATAGAAATAAGAAATTCTTACAGATAGCTTATTCTCCAGATAGGTCTGTTGCTTTGTTTTCTATGGCTATTTTCCTAAACATGTGCCATTGTCTGCTGCAGAGGCAGTGGATGAAGGACAGCAGCCTGACCTCTCCTGGCAATTACTGCTTTTCTACAGTGAGATTCTTGCAGGCTGGAGCCTGATTTGTTCACCATAACTACTGATTCCCCACAACCTCTCTCATCAGCTGTGGGGTTTTGCTCTGTATTAAATGTTCTCTTTGCAGAGCCCTTGCTTACAAAGGCTTCGCTGGCACAGTGAAACTGCTGCCCAAAAATTCAGCTTGAAAACAGTTTCCAGGAATCATCTCTTCAAGCACTGTACTGCTGGAATGATCTTCCCCTGCGCCCCCCTACAAAATGCGCAGCCAAATTCATGCCTGACGTAAGCCATCCAAATCCATGCTGCGCTGCAGAGCTGTCCAGTGGGTTTATCTCACTGTGCACGTGATGCACATCTGTTCACTTCATAAAACTCCCTTCCATTCCTGGAATTGTGAAACACACTTCATCCTTTCCTGGAATACCTGTATTGGTAGGCTTATCCAACAGCTTTAAATACATACCTTTTTGGTTACTAGGCAACTTTTGGTCTCACAACAGAGCAAAACCCATCCTTTTTTCAGTTGTTTTTGTATTTACGCAGATGGGTTACCTTGTCGTGACTTGTTGGTTATGACAACCAGACACAACCAGAGTGAAATTTTAATACCTTTTTTTTCCCCCCCATATTAATCACAGCCAGGCACTCTGCTGGTATTTTAGGCAGAACAAGCGCCTAACTGCCTTGTTTTCATGTGGGCACGTGCATGTGTAAACAGTTTCCAGGTCTTTGGTCTTCAGGACAGGAAATCCTCTGCAGCCCAGCAGTGGGAGAGGCACAAAGTGGGCAGCGGGGGAAGGACAACAGCTATATATGCATAGAAATAGAAATCTGAGTTAAAGAGATGCATAGGCTTCCACAATTCAGAAGAGATTTTATCTTTAGCATATAACGCAATTTACAGTTTTGGCTGCACACTTTCCAAAACAATGACAGACACTCCTCCTGGGCGTCTTGCTTTCTGCTCATTTCTCTCTCTGCTTGGATCGTTCACCTAAAGGGTTGTGACCCATATTTCCACTTCGGCTGTTATAAAGGGTTATTTTGACGTGAGTGCCCTGGCTTGGCTCCGTTTCCACGTGAGCGAGCTGCTGTTTCCGGATGTGCTGTAATCAAGGCCCCGTTTACGCTGCGACAAGTTGGTCTCGAGCTCTGCAGCAGGCTTCCTGGACTTTTTTGTTTTGTTTTCTGTTTTGGTTTGGCAGCAGCCAAGCTGTGCATCAGGATTTCTGTGAGCTCGAGTATGAGCTGCGTATGAATGCTAGGGCTGGTATGGAGACCACTCAGTGAAGAAAAAAAACCCTGAAGGACAGAGCAGACTGCGTGCAAATGACATCGTTTAACTTCTGTTATTTTCCTCTGGCTGCGTTATACAGCGTGAGCACCGACAATAACACCACAGTCCAGCAGCAGAAGCATACATAGCCATAAAATTTTAGTTATTAAACACTTTCTGCCCCGTCCCTCTGCCTTTCTCCCATTTACTGCTCATTTTCTTACCCAGCTTGCATCTTGCCAATGGCATCACATCTGGTGGGACATTCTTTCCAAGTGAATCAGACACGTATGCAGATGTCATACTTTACATGAGCATCCATGGTGATGCAATACTGTAATAATTACATCTAATAATAATCACAAGCCCAGCTCAAGCCTCTCTTAATGCGAAGGGGGCTGTATCAAGCCCAACAGCCCTCACCAGTGCCAGCAGTTGGCATGAGGGGTTGTGTAATGCAAGAATGAGAGGATGCCGGTTGCAGCTGTGGCAGTGCGGAGGCTTGTGCTGTTCAAACTGCTGGAGTTCTGTTCCACAAACCTAGCGAGGGGGCTTTGGAGAAATTGCTAAATTTTGAAACGTCCTCTGATGGCTCTCTCTGGAAACATCCATAATTAACTGCCACAAAAATTCCACCCAGGGCCCCCTTCTTGCAGAAGAGTGCTGCGCACAGGTCCTGATAGCATCCGTATGGGCTTTGAAGGACCCAAGCATGAAGTCTGGCACACGGCTAGCACTGGCTGGAGAGTGATGAAAGATAGTGGAAACTGGAGATGGGACCCCAGCCCAGAGTGCAGCTGGAAATGGTGCCAGTGGCATTTCTGTGCAGTTTTACAGACTAGGGATGCTGTTTGGCCGCAGATGTTGACTGCAGTAAAACACGCACAAATTGTATAGTACAAATGTTGCTGGATTTAAAAGTTTCCTTGAGAAGTAATGCAAGTTTGCAAATCCGGAAGGAATATTGTTGGGACTTGTTGAAGTGCTCAATATAAACTGTAACACGCAAGCCATTAAAATGAAGATATTTGGCATTCACAGTTACACATATGGGCCTTTCAAAACCATTCTTCTGGTTTGGCAGCTCCTGCGATCCTTGAATGATGCATGACTTAGTTTTATACATTCCTGTAAGATGCTTCTGCGAAGTTGGCATTTTTTTAAAGCTTGTCACTTGTGAGCTGGAGAAGAAAGCTGACTACAAAATGTAGGTCTGGTCTGAGAGAAACTTGTGAAACCCACTTGCTTGCGTGGTTACTTTTCCAAATCCTAGCTGGTGTCTGGGCTTTGTGTTCGGTTGTTCGCCTGGCTACTTCTTGATGCACAGATCTTGAAGCAGACGTTTAGAAGCACCAGCGAAGCAGGATATGCAAACAAAATGTCAGAGCTGTCCGAGGCCAGGGACACTTTCTGTGCTGATAAGCGACTCCTATGAGTGGCCAAACTGATCCATCTCCCTCTCTGACAGTGCCTTTGTCTAAGGGGACTGTTGAGTGAGGCTTTAAGGCTAAGCAGAGGATAAAAACTTACAATTGACCATGTCCAATGACTGCCTCAATCATGTGACATTTCCTCCATGTACATAAAGGCATAATTGACACTTTGGACCTTGCAGATGTTTTGCAATTCATTTGGTTCCCACAAAGATATCAGAAAGTAAGTCTCGTGAACTGGCAATACTGTGCTTTCCTCTGAACATGTTCTTATCGCTAAAACGTATTTAGATGCAAATCGCACCATGTCTCATGGCCCCACTTGTTTTGTTTTGCTTTTTCCTTCCCATTGCCTCTAAACAGACTGTGCCATCATTTTTTCCTGAAAGTATAAAAATACTCAGACATTCCTGAAAAAAACAAGTACACTTGTCTTCTTTGCAAACGATCTGATTCACACGCCAATGTCAGTGTATCCTTTTGCCTTCTGCTCATGGCATTCTGCTTTATGCTTCCTAATTTAATTTGCCTTTCTGTCTGTTCAGTGATCCTTTCCAAAGAGAAATCTCTTTGCTGAGAAGCTATTTGCAGTGCTCTCAACAGAAGTAGATGCTGTGAACAACTGGTTGGCTTCATCTGGGTCTCAGAGGTCTGGACAAAGGAAGAATAGCATGGTCCAGAATGTTTCTTCCAGAAACAAAGTGAGTTCTGTGATTTCTTTCCATACTGCAGGTGCCACTTCTGCTTCTGCCTGTTTGGCTTCACATTTCTTTAAACAACGACAAACAAGATATATATATATATATATATATATATAGAGAGAGAGAGAGAGAGAGAAAGAGTTAACCGTCCTTCTGGATGCTACAGGCACACCCTTCCTTCCTTCCTTCCTTCCTTGCTTCCTTCCATCCATCCATCCATCCATCCATCATCCACACTCCTTGTTTTCTCAGATGATGAGGCTTATGTCAGCCTCAGCCACTAAAACAGGGCAGGAACTCAAAAAAGCAAAACTTTACAAATCAACGCCAGTCAAAAAAAGAAAGCACAGCTCCCATTTTATTTTTCTTCAGAGATGTAGAGACAGCCATTCTCATTCAGGAGCCAAACTGTGTGCCTTACTGTCCTGCATTTCCTTTATTTTCCTTTCCTAACCATTTAAAAAATAGTTTTGAATACACTCGGTGCTGCTGTATGTGAGGACTGACTGTGGTAGCTGGGCTCCTCAGTTCACTGCCTGCAGATACCCTGGGCAGCTGGCTTCTCTCAAGGTGGCGAGGTTTCTCCCTCTCTGTCTATCCCTTTCCTCTGCTCCCACAATGCACAAGAAGAATATCTGAAGGTCACAAAGTCTTACCACTAAACTGCATGAAATCGCAAATCTGTGATTCTGCTACAACACGGCACTGAGGTAATTTTATCACTTTCAAACAAGGTTCTAAAATATAAAGGTACAGCATCAGAAGGATGACTAAAAATGGAAGGAACAGCATAGAAGGAATGACTGAAAACTTCAACTTTGCTGGATCAGTTCATGTATTACCCTTGTCTTCAGACACAACCAGGCTTATTGCAGCCTTGGTTGGGGCAAGATCATTTCCTACTGTAGAAGGCTATGTTATTTGTCCATGGAAAACCTAATAAGAATCAAAGATACTGGTGAACAAGTTTGGGTGAACCCAAAAAAGAAAAGTTTGCCACTTTTATAAATAGCGGAGGAATTAAGGCTATAACAAACTTTAGGGAAACGAGTGGATCCTGGTGTCTTCATGCCAAGACTGAATGACTTTTTGTAAGATAATGCCTAAGTCAGACAAATTGCTTGGCTCAGGAGAGAGTTACTGGGTGAGATCTACGGCCTGCGTCATACGGAAGTTCAAGCCAGCCAGTCTAATGGGCTCTTCGGCCCTTAAAACCCATGCAACCAGGAGCTGCAGGACGTCTTGAGTCAAGCAGAGAAATTCCCTGCCTTTGCAGGCAATCACAGATTAAAGAAGTGACATCTTACAGCTGGCAGGGCATTTTGGCCCCCAGCATTTACACTAGGGTGATGTTGCACAATGCCTCTTCTCTGATGGTGAGAAACCTTTGTGAATGTATTCATGGGTGATGTACATATTTGTCTTGTGGTAGCATTGTCCTGCAGGTGAAATGGCACTTCTTCCTGTATGTTCTTAAGGAGAGCAACCTTAACCTTTTGCTTTGCTAGGCTAGACAGAGAAACTCTTAATACAGGCTCTCAAGTCACCTGACTGCTCTGGTTACCTTCCTTTGGCTCCATTCTGCTTTCAGAAACAGATTGCTCCAGCTCAAGTAACCAGACCACTACACAGCATTCCAGATGAAGTCTTGGTACTGCACCCTGCTTCCACAATTCCTGAAGAAATACCTCTCCTCTTCTCAGACCAGGAACACCTTTTTCAGGAAGGACTGCCAGCTTGGGTTCACTTTCAGTTGTTTTCACATACTGAAGAAATGCAGAGGGAGCTCAGGGCTGCAGCTTGCTAGTCAGATCTGCGGTCCTCAGGACAGGAAGACAGCTTGTGGCAAAAACTACATCTGGTGGGGTTTACTACCCAGCCCCCTTTGAGTGGAGAGTGGGGGGGAGAGGAAGAATTAGTCAGTTTTTCATAGGAAACATTACTTCACTTTACTTCACCTTCCCTGTAAAAAGATCCTAGAAATTAATACGGGAAAAGCACCTTGTGTGACATACACAATCCTCTGGGTTTCGCGATCCTGACAGCCCATCGTTACACGCTCCAGGACTACCCAGACCTTGCAAAGCAGTACCTTTCCCTGCGAGACCTCGTCTTCTCTGGAGCTATTGCTTTTCCTTAAAGAGAAGCGAAATTCCCTTTAGATATTGCCTTTATATTCACCAGAGAACGTGCAGACTTCCAAACTAAGCAGATTTTCTTTTTCCCCTCTGTTATGCTCTGACTAAAATCCCCTCCTTTGGCAGTGCTCCTCAGGGTTACCTCTCATTGTGATTTTCTGCCACCAGCTCAGAGGTCTACCAAACAAGGTGTCAGGAGTGGATTCCTGTTGAGAAAACCACACACCCTATTTCTGCTTATCCCAGTGGTAGATCTGAAATGTGTTAGGCAAATCTTTCAAAAAATTGTCTTTAGGTCATATATTCATTTTACAAGTGTCACTTCAAAAGTATAATCTCCAGTCTGCTATGAATGAGTGAAAATATTGAATCAGATTTGACATTATTACAAACTTACCATGATGTTTTGAAGGATATAGATGCTGTTAGTATTTGATACATATACACAAAAGCCCTCTTAACTCTTATTAATGGCTTTCTAATATTTGACCTTCACCTGAGAGATAGGATGCAATATCTTTTAGAAGTTACTCATACCTTGGTTGAGGAAAGCACTTGGGCTTGATGTTCAGCATATCTGCTTAGAGGTCACCGACATTGCCTTAATTGCGTGTTTTAATACTTTTTAAAACCTCATGCTTCATCTTACAGGTTTTTAAACAAGTATTTTCAGTTTCTTTGAATGAGCAATCTACTCCATGCAGATACATGAAGAATTTTGTGGGATTTTGGCAATTTGTGGCAATTGCAACTACCTAGCACTGCTAGTCTGACTGTTCTGTGACAGAGTAAAGGGTTCTGAGTGACATGCATCTTTCACTGGTGGAGAAGACATCTATTTGCTACTTCTGTTTGCTGATGAAACTTTCTGAATTACAGTGCTAGAACTGAATTTCAGGGTACTATGCATAATTCCTATGCTTGATCATGGTTACAGCCCAGACTTTGGCTCCTTAAATAAGCAGAGAATATCAGCACTCAAAAAACAAAGTCACTTCAGAAGAACCCCCCTAGAAGTCTGAAAGGAAAGCAAAGCAAAGCCAGTGGTTTTCTTTTTTCTTTTTTTATAGTTCCTAGCAAGGAAAAATCCAGAGACCTGCAGTCAATGAGCAGACCTACTTCTTCAAGAAATTATTTTATCTATGAAGGCTTTAAGCTTTTTCAGCTGGCTTAAAAGATGCAAGTACCTAAAAAAAATGAAGTAGACAAATAAATAAAGTCACCTCAGCGCTTCATGGATATCCTGGCTTTTGCAAAGGCTTGTCCAACCACAACCTAAATAATTCAAAGCATTGTTGTCAGGCAGCAGCCCAATCCTCCTAAATAGGCACTTGCCTTATCACTCTACAGCAGATGCTTCAGCCAACCATTGGATATTGAAAACATAAATAATGAAACAAAATTTGGAGACAATAGTTTCTGGGCTGGGGACAAAATACTCATGGATATTGTCAGTCTCTGAGTAACCAAGCAGCAAAAGCTCAAGTGACAACAATAGGAAGGAGAAGAATAGGGACAAGTGAGGAGGCCTGAATCTCAATAAGGCGCAGAGCTGCACATGCTGCTGTTACCCTAGAAACTAACCTCTCCCCTGAAGAGGTTTGCCGGGGCATTGTTTGGGGGACACAAGATGTGTCATACACCAGATGGTCGTGTGCTGTATAACTCAGTTATCTGAGAGGACAGAGTAAAGGAATGCACGCTGCAGAGCTGGTCGGAGGGCTGAGCAGGGCACCATCTGTTCTTTCAGACCCAAGGCACTTTGCTTTTTTTTTTTTTTTTTTTTCCTCTTTCCAAGAAAGGACGGGAAAACAAAATTAAAATGATTCACCATTCAGGAAAAAGAAAAAAAAAAGCTTAATACAGTTGCCATATCTCACTTTCATTTAGCTAATTTTATCCCTGGGTTTTATGTCAGGTGAATTGCTTTTTTACGCCTGGGAGAGCAGCAATTATTTCTCTCTCAGGAGTCTATCATTTATAAATAAAACCCCTTTGAGACCTCATCAGTCATTCACCATCTGAAAACCCCCAAACGCTTCTAACCATATGCTCTCAAAAGTCCCCTCTCTCCTCCCTGAAGTTGCGCACGAATGTTTGTGCAATGCGGGGGAAAGAAGTCTTCCTTTCCAGGAATTGTTCTCCGCCTCTGTCGGGAGTGGGAAGGGGGGAAGGAGGAAAACAAAAAGCCAAAATGAAAATCGCAGCCTGCATGACTGGTGTAGGAAGGAAATATTAATCACAGCTTGCACGACGCCAAGGAGCAGTGACTAAGACGTCTGTTAGGTGAGGCAGAAGTAGGTGTGGGCATAAGAAAACATCGTGTGAGCCTGCTGCCGAAGAAAGGCTCGCTGACTTCCAGACGGGTTCGGATCTGGGAGAATCAGATGGAAATTAAGGTTCAGGACATGTCAGAGTACATTAAGGGTGTATTAAGGCTTAGGGCTTCAGTGCAAGAAGATGAAGAGAGGGTAGTAAAAGTTGGTTAGTAAAAAAGTAGTAAAAAAAGTTGGAAGAAGCGTGAATGAACTGTGTATGCCTGGGGCAGTACTTTTGCTCAGTGACAGACCTGCACTCTGGGCCAGCCCCTGCCTGGGGGCTCACCTTTCTGCTCTCCTGCTTCGGCCTTCTGCCCCATGGCAGCCTCCAACTTGCATACTAAGCCACCAAGCTCCCCTATGGCCGCAGCAGTGCCCAGGGGTCTCAGTGCAGGGAGCAGCCATTGGGTCCTGCAGCAGGTAGCCAGCCTTTAGCATTTAATTTCCAGTATGCAGCACTTGCAGAGAAGGTCAGGTTAAGCACGTGTTCTGTCATTTGGATTTTAAAAGATGAACTATGATTCAAAATGGTATTATGGCTTGCAAAGAAACCCTCGCGCTGTGGGATCAGTCCTCAGGCCAGCGGCTCTCACCTGTGCACATCCTTCTCTGCCCATCAGACCCACATCAGATGAACATGAAGGAGAGGAAATGTTTGGATTAATTTAGAGGGAAATCTCTAGGGAAATCAAGTAGAAAGCATGGAATCAAAGCAGAAAATTTACATGCAGAATAAGGGCCAAAGATGGAAAAGGAGTAAAATATGAATCACATTTTATATTTAGGTTACAGATAGCTCAGGTAATAACCTGATTAGGCAATCGTTAGGTCTAACAAATTATTAGGCAATGTTTAAATGGCAGTTATAGATGATAGCATCTCACAAACTGCATGTAATCCTAATATTTCATACATGTTTCTAGTTCTTACAGCACTGGTAGTGCTTGTAACAACTCTATCTAATGCATTCATCTTTATGAATTAACGATCAATATACTCTTAAGGCTGTAACACACAGCATGACTGAAAGTTGGATTTGTTTTGCTCTTTGGCTTTTTACTTTTTCCTACAAGACTGCCAGTGTCTAAATTTCTAAATAAAAAAAATCACACAAAGGAGCTGATATGTCTCCAAGTAATCCCCTACTTAAATGGATTAGAATAAAAAGAATGAGTTATTAAAAAGAATAACATCAACAATAATATTTTATTCATTGCAATTAACAAAAATGATCAAAAACTGTCCAGTGACAAACTAAAAAATCATCACACAGCAGAAGCCCTTGCTGGCTCTGGCAGGGAACACACATTAGCAGGGTGAACTACGGAGCACGGAGAGCAGCAGCAATGCATTTCAGCATTTCAGTGTGCTTTAAGGGTTGTGTGAAATGCACAGGCACTGCATGCTCGGAGCGCTACACATATACTTGGTAAATTATGGCAAGAAAATCTCCAAAGCTTCTTCTTTTCCCCCCCTCTGGGGATTTGCCTCTCTCTGATCCAAGAAATCTCACTGGCGACCGCCTATGCCACTTTCTGCACCTGGCCGAGTGATTTACCAGAAACTTGACAGGGTCGTGGAAGCTTTCTTTTCTTTGTTCCATGGGTGTCTGCCATGGAGAGCCAAGCCTGGATTAGCTGAGTCTAAATCCCTGGGCAGTTCGCCAGAGCAATGCTAGTTCTGAAGAAAACGGAGCTCCAAGATGATTTTGAGATCGGCTTTATGCATCAGTTCTTCTTAGGTGCAAATCCATGGGCAGAGAGCATAATGCCTCACGTCGGGCTGGTAAGCTGTTCCCCGTAGGCAGCAGTTGCCAGCCAATGTGGGAGTTATGTGAACTTTCTGCCTGATTTGGACAATGCTGTTTCTCTGGGGCCAGCCCTTCCCTGGCTCCCTCGCCAGCCATGTAGGCATCTTTTCACTGGACAACACGCTGCGTTACAATAATGTGTATGGACATGTTTAATAATACGCCTATTCGGCACCTGCATTTTCCTTGTTGTGGTGCCAACCATTTTGTCATATTAGCTTTTAGGTCGTTGTCGTTCGGAGTAATGTGAGACTTGCCATGCTGTCTTGTAAAAATATCACTCTGTTTTCCAGCATCTTTCTGTAGCTGCCCCGAAGGCAAGGTGCACAAAGCCTTCCAGAGGTGGTGGCTCCTGGGAACGAGTCTTCTGCAGGTCTCCTCCTAACCCCAGGAGTCAGAGATGCTCTCGTGCCCCAGGGCTGGGGGTTGTATCTGTTCGGAATATCTGCTTTAGGGAGGGGGGAACTTTTAGCCCAGTTCCCGTGGAAACAAGGTTAATGCACTCACACTGTGTTTGTTTTGCCTCCCCCGAATAACTTTTGAACCTGTCGGCCTAGTTCAACTAAACTTGACAGAAGGGTAGAGGTCTGCAAAATAATTAAGTTCTTGTAAGTTTTGTGAAAATAGGCATTGAGGCAGAAGAGAGGGGGCCCCGCCACTGCCTGTTCTAAATGTCCTGGCCATGGAAAGGCTGAGCGTGAATTCACATCTCATCAGGCACCAGGGGAATGACACAGGAAACAGACCCGCTAAACATCGCAAGCGCAAAACAAAGTTTCAGCTGAAATTTGCACTTCTTAGACATCAAAGTGATCCCACGGACAAGACACAAAAAAGCCAGTGTTCACAGAAATACTTGTTAGTTTCTATTTGTACTCAGCAACTTCTTGTTCACAGGACCCAATCCTTGCTGGAACTTGGTTAAGTATTGCTGAGCACCAGGGCAATCTTGTAGTGACAGGTCTCACACATGCTTGGGTACCAACTATTTCTTTCTATTAGTTTCAATATTGCTTCCCTTCATGTTTCCTCATCATAGCTGCCACTGGCTAGGGAGCCCAGGAGCCAAACTGTTATACAAATTATTTAAAATGAAATTTCAGGGCATTTAAAAATGTATTTCCTTTTGTGTAAAATCGTTTTATTATGCGTGTTCACAAGTGGTAGGTAAGGAAATTTCTTATCAGCAAAGTAGAAAGAAATACCTCTAATATTGTCATGGCTTGAAAACATGAGAGAAACATGAGAGTAGTATAAGCCAATGCTTTGAAAACAGAAACACGAAACAAACTTGTCAATTCAGATGTCTTTGTGACCACAAGGAAAGCAATACTGCAGATACAACTGATTCCAGCTTCCACTAAACCTACGGAAAGCCTTCTTTAACAGATTTTGAACTTGCAAAGGCTTACATCAATCTGCATGGACTGAGTAGTCCCACCAAAGGCAACAGCCCAACTCCTGCTTGTAAATGAAGCACACAAGTAGATTTGTGCAGGAGTGGGACGTAAATGGGAGTTGCATCAGACCTTTAATCTTTTTCCTTTTCTTCTTCCCTGCCCCTCCTCTTCCCAAACCACCATCCCATCAGTGAAACGAGAACAGTAATACCCATCTCAGCAGGGAATGTGAGGATTAGCTTAAAACTGTTTTTACCTTTTCTCTTTTAAACTCACAGAAAAGAAAATCTTTCTGTATTTATTTTTTTTTTTATAATTCAAGGAGCAATTTGTTTCTTGCCCAAACCTTTCTAGCTCAGCGGGTGGGGGAAGCCCTGGAATATTTCCACCTTCCTCAGAACTGATGATAAATCAGCACAGAGGTGTCTGCTAGCCACAACTGCTGCTAACTTGCTGCAGTAGAATGGCCGTTTTGTCTGCTGACATCAAATTATTTCTCTAGCATTGGAGCATAATGCTGGCCCATTACATTATTTGAAACAAGCCTACTTTAAAATAGAAGAGTGAAATGTCCAGACTTCTCTTCTTTTGTAAGATACTTTGTGAAAGGGAATCTGAAAAGCAATACCCGATAGTTGTCAGTGTGGCAGCAAGTGCTTCCAGCTCTGAAATTGCATAGGCTCAGAATAATAACAGCTTTTCATATATATTACATTTATATAACTATGGTCACTAAAGTCCCTTTGTGCTAGGCATGGAGCAGACATACAGAAAGAGGCAGTCCCTGTCCCAAGGAATTTGTGGTCTCAACAGATAAGTGGGCTGAGCGGAAGAGATGGGGCAACAAATGTGGCCCAACAGGTGAAGGGACTCGCCCAGAGGTCACACCATGGATTAATGCTAATGCCAGGCACAGCACTTATCTCTCTTAAAGCCCAATGCAGCTCAGACCAGGAGCAGATTTTTTGGGGCTGAGATTTACTTTTTAGGTAGGGATTGGAGTTACACCAATCTTGTAATCCAAACTGCTATCGAGCTGCACAGAGAGAGACTCTTTCTGCAGCCTCAGGCAATTCTTTGTTTTAACAGAGATTACAAAAACAGGGTAGAGAACCATGAAGTCAAGGCTTTGCCTACCTTACAGTTTCCTTTGGCCTTCTTCACACAATTTGCAAACATTTCCTACCCACTTTAAAAAAATGCTCTGAACAATTTACTTGAACAGCAGACACGAGCAAATGACGTTTCAACAGCAACATACTGTATGACAGCTACTTCAGACAGTGAAGGCATCGAGCTGCTCAGCTCATCTTCCTGTTACCCTTATTCCACAACAAAGGATAGATAGCAGTGGAAGAAAGATGTTGAGGTACTTACTTTCAGGAGAAGTCTTCCAGGTACGAAGCCCCAGCAGATGAGACAAATCTAGTCTGTTCCTCAGAGCAGAGAGGTAAGACCTGTCTCTGGTGAGCAGCTGGGGATGGCTACCTCCAGGCAGCTGCGTGATGAATTCTGATGGCTCAGTTTAAGACAGCCTGGAGAATGGATCTTCTCTAAGGGCAAGGTGGATTATGGAATTTGAGGTCACAGGTTTCAGAGCTGGTGCTCTTTCTGAAAGGATCAGCTGGACCCAGATGTGGAATCAGGCCTCATAGCAACCTGCCATCAGAAGAACTTTAAAACCTGATTTTTCTGAGGATACTGGTGATGGAGATGTTCGAAAGGATAGAGACAAACTGACATGCCAACACAAGGGAATTATCTTTTACATGAGATGTTTACTGTGAAATACTGTTATCACTCAGATCAAATGCCAAACAGAAAATGTAGATATGATCTTGAGAACAAACAGATCGGAATGGATGTATTTGCTGGTTATCACAATGCCGCTAGAAAGGCATAGACCTGGATGCTTTAAGCAAGTGCTAAAAGATGCATCTTTTTTCCCCAGGGCCACCCCAGCTGATTAAGTCCTGCTTTTTTTTATTTCTCTAGTAAAAAATCAGCAGAAGTTTCCAGTCCTGTGCTGCAACTGAGACATCCATACACTGTACTAAGAGAAAAAAAAGAAAAGCCAGCAAATTTCCCACATGTATCAAATTTCTGGATTTTAGAAAAAACAGAAGACACGGTACTCTTGTCCTGTATTTTATTAGGAAATTAATAGGCTGATTGATAAGCTGAAATTACAGAGTGAATTTCATTGAAAAAATATTCAAAATCATCGCAACAATTTTGATTTTCTATAAAACATAATGCCCAGGTACAATTCCTGTTTATGTCTGTAAATGTCTACACCCTTAACATTTTTATCTATTGTACAGCAGCAAGACCAGATAATTATAACATGAAGTTAATTAAATACAGTATACTTTTCTCTGCAGTCCAAGTGAAATAGATGAAATGTTTAAAACAAAGTCCAGCATATAAGCAGTACTATGAGATGGTTCCCTGAAATCTCAATTTGGACTGCTTGTATATAACAAAGGTTTATAATGGGAACTGCTGTGTAAAATTATGATGCTTTAGGACATCAGTTTTCCAATAGTTTGTTGTTGGTTTTTAAGTCTGCTTGCTTTCAAACAAACACTGAAATCTTACATTTTTACATCCATTGCTAGATTGAAACACAAGTTACAGACTTCTCACTTTGCTAAAGTCGCAGCAGCCGAGACATCCCTGGGGTGGGGCAGGAGATCTGGCTGCGCCTGCCTGCGAGGCAGGCTGGGATAGCGCAAAGCTCTGATGAGCTGTGCCTTGCCGCAGAGATTTGTTCAGCATGGAGCCCTGGTTCCTCGCTGCAGGCTTTCATTGCAGCTCCTTTCCTTTCCACCTGCATGGTGAGGCTTAGAGAGCTGTTGCTGGCACCTGGTGTCCCCAGCTGGGAGGGGACTACTGTTGGTACAGTTTCTGCAGTGCGGTTCCCTAGATGTGTATGATGCTCAGAGTGCAAGACCTGATTAACCTGTCCATGTCTCCCCCTTCCTTTGCCCGCAGTATGGGCTACCATCACCACACTGGACTAATTAGCTGTGCTGTCATCCTCAGCTTTCTGACACTGTCAACCTTAAAAATGTTCTGCTTTCAAAGAAGGGTGGGTATGGTACAGGTGCTGGCTATCTGTGAGGGTTGAATTTCAGCCTTAGTAATCAAATCTCCAATCCTGCTAAGGTTGTGCATGTGCAAAATCACACCAAGCCAAACTCTGCTGTTCTTACTGCAACTATAACATGGGGTAATGTGGTTTGTAGGTGAGGCCCTGTGTCCTCTACATTAGAGCTAGCACTTTTAAATACCAAATGACTCTGGAAGGGAATCAAATTTCTCAAGCTGTTATTCAGGAAACTATTCAAATTGTCATGTATGCTGTCTGGATGAGAGATGCTTTCCTGAACTGGGGCCTCAAGTCCTGCAAGAATTATGGATGCTCAGCTAAAGCA
Source organism: Cygnus olor (assembly GCF_009769625.2). Classification (NCBI taxonomy): domain Eukaryota; kingdom Metazoa; phylum Chordata; class Aves; order Anseriformes; family Anatidae; genus Cygnus; species Cygnus olor. The sequence goes on along the minus strand of NC_049173.1, from coordinate 29,139,449 downwards.
CTTGACCTGCAAGTCCAGTCACTTCAGACTGCTGTACTATTTTTGGATAGTGTAAGCTAAAAAAAAGAGTAGATTTAAGAAGAAGTGGGCCTTCTTTTTAAAAAGCTATTTCAGGACAAGTACATTCAGACCACTCTGTTTTCTATTTATATATAAATTCTTTGGCAACAATTTCCTAGAAAGCAGAATCATTTTTTCTATATAATACTTTATAGTCTCCCCATGAAAAACTGATATCTTAAAAAATCTATAGTACTTTCCACTATAAATAGTATTGTTCCAGATTAAGGATTAGTTCCTCCCTGAAGAAAAACAGATTAAAAAAATCTGGTCATTATCTGATAATGTTTATATAGCAACGTTAAAATAAAACAGCAAAAGAAAATCATTCAGCATGTGGTTTGTCATTCTCTAGAATGTTAGTGGTATGTTTATACAATAAAACAACATAAGTTATCCTACTTTGTTTTAAAAACATTAGTAGTAGAAATATATTGCTATCTGCAGATTCATAAACAAAATGCACATTTTCCATCTAAGTTCAAGTATTATTAGAATATTATTATTACTATTATTATTATTAAAGGATCCCTAAATCCTTGCAATTTTGCCTCTCTTTACATTGTTTTGGTCTTTAGGAGCAATAATGAGTTGTGATCATTTTTGTTGACGAACAAAATCAATGTGGAGGTTTCTGTAAGTTTTGCCTGGTAGAACACAGCCTGGCAATCCTTAGGCTACTACGAGCGGCTTTTAGAAGAGTGTGTTTGAGACTAGTGGTGTATATACACAGCAGTCACGTGCTTTGTTGGATGGCAGATAAACTTAATTCCTTCCAGATTCTCAGCATTCAGTCCCATTTAAAGAAGAAAGGTGGGAAGAGCCCAATCCAGACTTATACCATATCAGGATATATCATCTTCGTTTCTTCTTGGTACTGTCAGTTGCTCATAGGTTGGTAGGGTGTTATTAGGGAGAAAGAGATCTGAATTAACGTTGTTGCCTCTCTGAGATGATCTGTTGTTCCCTTGATCCCCCTGCTGACTGGAAACCAGATGATGCAGCATATCTGTAATGAGGTTCAGTTTCTGGTCCATCTGTGTAACCTACGAGGGCATAGGGAAGGTTTGTTTAGTGTCAGCGTGTGAGAAAATTGCAACAAGCCACGTGATACAAATGTGATGTTAAAATGACTCTTTTCTCAATTAGCATGACAATAACCTCCAGGAAGACACCAGAGATCCACAGTTCCACAGCATTAGAAATTTAACGCAACTGGTCAGTGTTGGATGAGGAGAGGCCTGTTAATTCTCATCTCTGGGATGTGCTTTGACAGTTGTTTTATACCTGGATGAATGCATGACAGGTGGGCTTTTAAAGAGATGAGCTGGGATAGGGAACTCAGTCCCAGAACTGAGCTTCTGTGTTTTTGTTGCTGTTGTCATTATTGTCTCCATATATTTTTAAAACATTATAAACTACTAACATGCTTATATGCCTTAATAATACCAATATGCTATAGTAAACATCCACCCTACTTGCAGTGATCTAATCCAGAGTAAACTAGGACTGACTGATGCTCTCTTTGTTACATTTGGGTCCAATTACCAACTCAGGCCACAGAATGCCCCACGGATATTTTTGCTGATGCAAGTGCATAACAGCTGCATTCTGTGGCAAGGGGAGGGAGTAGGACATGATTTAGTTTCATTCTGTCTCTGCTCCAATGACACAGCGTTCACTAGGATTGCCATTTGAATTACATGATTTACAACAAGTCAGAAACTCTTCTAAGATGGATTAAAGCTTATTTTAAAGCTGGGGACCTGCAGAGGAAGGTTCAGACTGGATCCATAATGCTCTTTTTCTTCTGCCTTTAGACAGATACTCTTTACATTGTTTAATTCCTCTTTTTTGCATTCTCTGCTCTTCTACTCTGTAGGAAAAAATATAATGAAAAATCAGCATACCTAAGAGAGACTAGGTTATGGAGATGTCCAAAATCTAGACCAACCTTGGAGTACATTCGTGGTACTCAGAGGAAAATCAAGAACCAAATGTTTCTAGGAGCAACACGATTTCAGTCTCTGGTTTCTTGCGTTTTGCAGTCAAGAAGTAATGTGTACCATCCCTTTTATCTGGCATGGGAAACCTCTCTGCTCTGACTCCAACATACTGAGCCAGATGTCCTGGGGAGGAAGACAGGCGCTTACAGCTATGATTTGGGGAATTCAAATTCATGCCATCAGCACGGCAAGCAGGAAAACATTCCTCAAGGAAAGATGCCTGTCCTTCCTGGATGGCAAGAGGCTCTGAAACTGGGCAGTGAGAGTCTGCCTTGTGGCCTCCCACTCCCTGCTATAAGCATAAAGAAAAAGCCACAATTTTGTCATTGGAGTCTCAGACCCATCCACAGGGATCCTAAAACACTAAGTAAACCTCTAGGCAAGAAGAGGTAATAGGTTTTAAAAAGGGAAAAGAAAGTAAGCAGAAAAAACGTGATGGGAATAAATTGCCGCCTCAAATATCTGCTAGAAAGTAGTGAAAGGCACATAAAACCGCCAGAAAGAGTATGAGTGGGAGCAATTTATATGTGCCTGGCATTCATCCAAGTATCACACAGGATAGTAAAAGACAGTAAGGCTGAGCAGAACATCAACAAACCTGGAGGATTTCAGCAGAGCCTAAAATGTTTTTCTACCGTAGAGAAAATGCTGTTTTTTTCAAACACTTTGTACAACTGGTAGGGAAGCAGATACAGTAATTTAAAAATATGAGGTGCCAGAGATTTATACTTTGCAGCTGGTTTTGAAAACATTAGGCAAAGCACCCTAGATGGTATATGAAACACTAGTAATTCTGGATGGAAATGGCTGTTGAAAGATGAGATTCTTCAAATGAGGAAGCTGAAGAACACATAAGTTCAAGATTTCTAGAAGGAAATACAGATGGCAAATGGAGCAGATCATCAGGTTTTCATTTCATCACTGTTCACTCCCTTAAAAAAGGCACGCTTTGCGCTAATGGTGCCTATCCTGGATGGCAAATTCATGATGTTCCAAGCATGACAGTATGAATCAGGGGCAGCGAAGCTTGCCAAAGCATTTCATTCCTCCACCGCCCGCTGCCCAGGCATTGCTTGCTTTCTGAGACAGCTGCACTGGAAGACTGTAGTGGAAGACTGCAGACAAACAGCTATCTTCAGAGTCTGAAGGACAACTTTTCCTCTAACAAGAAATGTCTTTTGGCTAATTATTCTAAATAACTAGGGGATTCTTATAGATACATTTTTAAATTTGTGATTCCAGGCAGGGATTACCAGAGGAAACACAGACTGAGGATATATCTGGAAAATGTGCATTTATGAAACTCTTGCAGTGATGAGCTATTGAACATGACAGTAGATTGGACTGAGATCTGGATAGTCCTTCAACAGCTGTGTGTCTTGGTGATGAAGTACTGGAGAGAAGTGAGATGTGAATACTCTTGCTGGGAAATAAATTCCCTGAGATAATTGTCTAATTTTTTTCTATGGAATAAGGTTTGGCTGCAGCAGCTGTGGAGTGCAGGAGGCCCACAGAAGCAGAGGCAGAAGCTAATTACTATTGAGCTGAGCCATATGAGATAAAAAGGAATGACCTTCATCTTCCATGCTTATTGGTGTAGGTCTCTAAAGCCATTTGTGCAGAGAGGTACAGGTAGCTGGTTGTGTTTAGTCGTTGTTTGATCAGTTTTGCTATCCAATAAGCAAAGCTATTTGCCAGGAAGTTCTGTACCCGTTATGGGCTTGCTCCAAGATGCTCTGAAGTCTGTGATAGTTTCTGGCAATCATATACTTCCAGTATATGATTGTGATTCAGTGATTCAGTGACTTCAGTGCGCTCTGGATTTGTACATTTAGATGTACAGTGGCTCTGGATTTGTACATTGCTTTGCTCATGCCTCTTGGGGCTGTATCAGAAAAGACTATGTTTGCAAATGAGACAGCAATGGGACGATGTCAATTCTGCCAAAGTGGGTCCTCTGCTTAAAGCAGGAGACATTTTAAAGAGAGTTAGAAGCTACCAGAAGGCAACTTCTACTGTTACCGCAGGCCTCTGATGTGCAAGAATAAGTAGCTTGCTGGTAACAGCCTTGCTTGTTAGCAATCCCAATCTGCCTGTCGTCATCCAGATACACATCCTGATATATACTCTTCACTTGTTTGCTGCAGAGATAATTATAACCACTAGAAAAATGTCGCAGTGTGCAATACCTTTTTCATTAAACTAGATTTATGCACTTAACATGCTGCTTGGATAAGTGTATCATCTTCCCTGAATCATAATTTCAAACACGTTTACCTGATTAGAAATTAGCCATGATGCCAGAATGAATAAAAGTAAAGCAAACAGAAAAAGTGCTGATGTGGCTATAATCTTAACTGCTTTGGACAACTCTGATCCCTCCACTTAAAACAGCAAACAGCGTTAATTACACAGGAAAATAACTGGGACTGTTTCTTTTATGAAAAACTAAGTAAGCTCTTTCTAGCTGATTTATGCTTCATTAGAAGTATGATGTTTGTATGATCAAATTCTTTATATGCAAATCATTTCTTTTGTATTTTGTAGTTGTTGGGGAGAGCAAGCAGTGCTTGAAACTCTTCAGAAATTACACACCACAGTTATTCCAAAGTCTTACTGAAATACTGTATGAAAACTAGTTTTCCATCCTCCAAAATCAATTTTCTACAAGGATCCAAGGGCTATAGACTGAGCACAGATGGAAAGAAGCAGATTAAAACAAGCTTTGAAGCGAGCTCTTAGAAATGAATAAAAAAATCCCATCCATGCAGTGCACTGAAAAAAAAGAAACCTAACAAATAGCTCTTTGTAAAGACAGAAAGACTAAAGCACAGGTTTTAAATGGCACATCATGAACAAATGTAGCTATCTTACACAGCAATTTTTTTCTATCCCTAAAGAAGTCACAGAGGCGTATGACTACACTGATATCCCGTACCAATAGACTAGAGGCAATGACACAGCTCCTGCGAGCCACAGGACCGTCTTAGGTTGTGTTTTCAGGAAACAGCTACAACTGGGTATAAAATGACATGCCAACTTTTACAAAAGGTATCGAAGACATTCCAGGAGGTGTTAAGGAACAAGGCAGAGACCGTTCTTGCTACATTTTAAGCATTCATAGCAAATCTATGGTATGATTCAGGATACCAAAGGTCACAATGAACTTGTTTCCTTACTTCCCCCCCGCCAAAAAAAAAAAAAAAAAAAAAAAAAAAAGAGGAAGTCTGGATGGCTCCAGGGACAGCTGGAAGAGAATCTCCTTCACGCAGCACTGTGAAGGAGAACTGAAGAGTGGCATTCTGGAGACCTGCTCCCAAAACTTGTCATAGGGGTTTACTGGGAAGGGGCAAGGGGAGCTGGAATCACGGAGCCAAGAGGGACAGTATTTTCAGCCATCGATATTCAAGATAGGGGAGCAGGCCAAGGACAAATTATTGGTGATTGGCAATTTTGGCCACAAAGACCATAGTTAACTACAAATTACCAAGAAGTTAAACCAAGCACTGCTCCATGATCTGGAGTGGTTAAAGCTGTTGATAAAAGCTGTCTCATCTGCCCTTCATTCTGGGTTTCTAATTCCCTGACTTGGAAATTTCAGAAGTAAAACTTGGACATTAAAAAAATATATTATTAAGGGTAAAAGTCATAGTCCCTTTGGACCATAAAGTTGTTCATAACTACTTATATTCTTAATGCAGTTGACTGATTAAACAAATAATTTGAACTAAATCAAGAAATTTTTTATCAGCACGGTTTATGCACCATGCTCACTCTGGATTCAGGGGGACTGTGCTTGTTCTTAATAAGGAAAGATGAGTGTGAAGCTCCCAAAGGACAAGAAGAAAAACAGAATGCAGGCTATGCTTGCCTGAATGAAAATGTGATAAAGAAAATTTTCAGCTACTTTTCAGACATTAGACTCACGATTCTGCTACCCTGAATTAACTTGAGTGGTGTTAATTCCTGAGAGTGCAGCTTTTTAGCTCTCTTGAAGCAACTCTTGAAGGTACTTTTTCAAGATAATTGAAAATGACTGGGGAGATCTTCAAATATTTATCACCACTGATGGCCTCTTAATGAGGAGGACCCTATTGCTCTGCAGTGTGAGAAACTTTAATGAAAAGAAAGTCATGCTCTCTTCACCTGTGTATCCTCATAGGTGGTTTTGAAAAGAATCTCTTCCATGTTTGCTATTCAGTACTGTACTTGCTAATAAGCTAGCTTTAACTTTCAGAAAAAACACACCCAAAATCCTTTCTGTTAACAAAGCCATCTTCAGGCATGCTAATGACTCAGTCAGAGAAAACATAGGAGGCAAAAAATATTCCAGACCTTATGATACATGTTAATGGCAATGACATGAAGGAATGTAATGGTATTAACCAGTACTTTAGCAAATGGAGAGTGAGCTCTTCAACCTAACACCTCTTCGTAAGGTGTGGTTATAAATCATGTTTTTCTTTAGTGGCATCTATCCTATTCAAGTAATGTTCTTGAGAATATCTGAGGAAGCTTCAGAGAGCAGCTTCCCTTGCTCCCCTTGTTGCTAAGTCCCTACACGTTTTGGTATCAAAATATTTCTAAAAGTTAATGCTTTAGAGGTTTCACAGTCCTGTGGACAGGAACAGTATTAGGAGTGGCTTTTCAGAAAAGTTAGACTTTCAGGTCTCAAAAGGATAGGTATAGGAATCTTCATAGAGGATTTACTTTAAACTTTTCTCTATAACTATAATAGAGGAAGGAGAGACCAACAATTTCAGTATTATTAAAGAAAATTTCTTTCTTCAGGTACATGATTTCAAAAATATTGGAAATAGTCATTCTTCCATTTACAGCACCCAAGATTGCAGATGCTTGAGAATCCCCTTATCAGAGCTTCTGGCTTAGATGTGTTTATTTTGTTGCCAGAGATTAGGCAGCATTCTTGCTGGAGGTTATATACCAGTCGCTGAGGTGTTTATAGGAGAATGTAATCTGCATGAAGGAAGATTTGTTCTCCAGACTGTCTGTACTTTCTCTTGAGAGTTGTCCAAAGAAGGGAGTATGTGTGTGGTGTCTGGGGGAAGGATAGAGGAAGTGGAGCCGGTGAGAAAACACTCTCTTCTAATATAACATTACTCCTGGCTAGAAAAATATAAAGGCTGAGCTTCTGAGGAACCAAATTAGCAGGTTTTGTGGGCTGCACATGACTAGTCAATGAAAATACTATATTAACACTGCAACCACTGTCTTAACTGACAAGTAAAACTGACAACTTTGAGAAGAAAGCATCTTTGGAAAGAAAGGCACTTGTTACACACTGTATCCTAAAATCAGCTGTCTTGTATAAAGCTGCCAGTGCCAGTTTCTTCACTTTGAGATACTAACAGCTTTTTTTTTCTTTTTTCTTTCTTTCATTTTTCTCTTCAGTAAACTGAGACTGTTGCTGGTCTCCTTACTCTGTGTTTTTATAGTACTTTTTTTCTCCCACATTTCTTAAAAGCATAAGAAAAAGCTTACTTTTTAGTAGTCGCAACCCCTAAGTAGCTGCTGATAATTCTCTATTAACCAATGTGTGCTGCCCTGTGCTTTCAGTGGAGTGGTGAGCTGGGGCTGGGAAGAAACTTCTGAGCCACTGAGTCTGGGCCAGAGCTCAGAAACAACTGGGATATACAAACCAGGCATTGCCTCCGATTCTCCAGGAGTTACCTTGAAACCAGAGTGAATTGCTATTAACAAGGGGCTTGACTTGACACAGTACATTCTTGAGGCACTGTATAGAAACTCAGCTGTCACATTTTTCTGAATTATGTTGGAAAGTAAAACAAATTGGTAGCACTGCTAACACCAACATGTGGACATTTGATTAGTGACTATAACTTTGTGGCATTTTAGAGTAATTTTTGTTCTTTTGAAGAATTTTGTCTTGAATGTAGAGTACAAGTTTTAGGGTAACAGATCCTCAAGCAATAGGAAATAGGAAAAATCAGAGGGTTAATCTATGCATTCTTTCTTTTAATTAGAATTGGTAAAGCAATTTTGATAATTAGGTCCTTGTACTGAAGAGAAGTCCACATGTCCTTTTCCCTAAAGAAAAATATATTTTTCTAAAAACATCCTCAAAGTGTCTGGAAATTTGACATCTCTGGCTAGCTATTTGCTCAGTTCAATTTCTTTCACATGGATTTTCATGATTTTTAGAGGAGTATAATTACAACTATAATGCTATTTTTCATATTAGAAGTCTCCCTTGAATTCTATTTGAAACTGCCAATAATAAGAGACATGTCCTGACAGGTCAAAAACTCAGTGATATGAATAAGCCACTTAAGTACTGTGTAACAGGAATGTGTGATTTGTATAAAATATGGCTTACCTAGCACAGAATATTGGCTGCATGTTTTGTAACTGTCTCTTTTATGATACTGCCATTTTTCCCTCAGATGAAAATTAAGATACAGCCTTCAGCGACAGCAGTAGTTGAAGAAGATATTATGCAATAAAACAGCAGCCTTCACAGCTATCTTTGTCTATTTCTAATCACTTACACACAACTCATGTATGTAATCTTGATGCAAATAAATGCTTCTGGATTTGCAGCTGGCAAGATGTCAGGTATGAGAGAAACTGTTAAGACCTACAAAGAAACAAGGGGCAACAATAAAAGGACAGATGCTGTTTCATGTCACCTTCATAAAATTACCTGGATATAACTTGCTGCTTGACTAAGGGAAGCAAGGTAAAATGAATATATACTACTTCTACTAAGGAGGTGGGTAGGACACTGCCAAAAGGAAGAATTAGTCATGGAAGAGCAAAGTATACTTGGCCACGGACGGCTACAGAGTACAAGACCTCAAATGGTGCAAAGATTCTGGGGCAGTGGTTATTTTAAAAACAGAGAGGATTCAAAGCCCAAGGGTTAAAAAAAAAAAAAATCAAGGCAAGGCTGATGACCTAAAATGCTGCTAGTCGAGACAGAAACAAGGAGCAAGATGGAAGTGGCTGTGAAGATGGCAAGAAGTGGAGACTGTGAACTGCTGCTGCTTGAGAAGAGCTGGGAATGGTGGCTGTGGTTCAGCGCTTTTGTGGTTGCTATTAACAACTTCTTGCAAAAATATTTGGCTTATTTAAAACACCCAAACTATTGGAAGCCAGCTCTTCCTGAGAATCTTTCTTTAGCTCTAGGTGTAGATTTGGGCTAAGAAGTCCCTCTGATTGCTAATCACTCCCCAAACTCCCCAGCCAGCCCCGCTGGCCTCGCAGCACTGAACGCATGCCCAGATGTGTGCAACACTCACAGATCTATCTGGCATCCAGAGGGCTATAGCCAAACAATTAACATTTGTGGTCAACTCTTGTTGTAGATAAATGAGACAAGACTTAAAACACATGGAAATTTTCAAGTTAGGACAGTGTCCAAAATCTACAGTCTTTGGCCCAGCACAGCCTCAGGATACAGCCTTTTTTTAAAACTAAAATATTACAAAGGTCAGAGATTATTTTTTAACCCTTTACTCTAATAGAGTATCAGAACATGAGCTGTAGATGAACAAGGGACTTTGAAATGTATTTCTTTGCTTGTATGAACCCAGGAAACTGAAGGGTCTTGTCTCTAAATATAACTTTTATCAGAAGCTAATGAAGAAGATAAAATCCCCCTATCCTATTAATGGAATACTTCGGATTTTTCAAGAATTTCTTTATCCTCATTTACTATTGCCTTCAGGAAATGACATCTCTTTTGCCAGTCACAATTTTCTTCCATTTTCATTTATAAATAAGATACAAGTTGGCAAGAAGAGAGGGATTCTTTCCTTAAAAGACAACCAAAGATACCAAAAGTATGAGAGTTTATGTATTCACAAAAATGACTGGGCATCCATCTAGCACCATCATCCTAAACAGTTTCCCAAAGTATGCTTAAATGGAAATCCAGCTTTATGGAGGATGTTGAATAGGCTCAAGATAACAAGAAAATTAAGGAAAGTATTGGTCAAAACAAAACTGAAAACAAACAAACAAACAAACAAAAAAACCCAAAACCTGAAAAACCCCAACAACTTATCTTTATGCAATAGTTTGGATACAGTTATAGAATAAATGGCAGTAATTAGCGCATCTTATATCCAAAGCCCTGAGAACCTTAGCCTATATATACAGCACCATGCTGCAGTAGATAGCTACTGTTATTGTTATCACAAAGTGGGGAAAACTGAGGCAGTGAAGTTAATGGCCAGGCAGCGGATTTGCTAAACATCTTTAACTTGGAAGGAAGAGCTCTAATAAAACCTTAAATATCATCTTTCCTGTCCTAGGCAGATCTTCACATCTCAAAGCACTTTTCAGTCTTCTAACGAGAAAGAAGTTTGTAGAACTGATTGCTTTCTGACTCCCAATCACCTTTGTGTTCACCAAGATGTTCCTACACTGTGCCCTTCTGGCTGAGCACCCCAATACCTATCTTCAGGAGAAAGAAAGATGCTGTGTAGCTAACAGGCACTTATTTTTCAGATGCTTCAGTTCCACAGATGTGAAGAAAACTCCCTGTGGTACTTGCCTCTGGAGGACTCTCTTTGCTGGGTTTAATCACGGCAGTACAGCCTCTGAATATCACTCCATATTTTTGTTGTCAGGAATTTGGCTATCAGACAACAGCTTTCTCCTAGCTGTAGATTCCTGTTTCAAATGTGGAACAGTGGCATATTAACAACACTTCAGGGTTCAAAAAAAGTAAAAGACCAAACTAACATAAAAATATGTCCAAAACTCTTCTCCACAGAAAAATAACCCCCAAACCAAACCAAACCAACCCCCCTACCACCATCACCAGTTATACAAAACAAAACTGACTAATCTTGACCTCCCTCCAAAGGGGAATGTTTTGTTTCTTGAATCCTTGGCTCTTGCTCTCATATGATACTGGGACTATGACTAATAACCTCTTGCCGGAGTACTGCTGATAATTTCACCATTGAGTAGCTGTTCTAGTTCTGGATCATCATAGTATGCACTGAAGTTGCCAAGATTTTATTTTTAAAAAACAAAGAATAAGATATACGCTCATAATCCCCCAGTGTTAGAAATACATTTTTCCTCCTTCCTCTGAACTGTTATTTTTCAGATGCCTGCTAAGAAATGGTTCCTTTTTTGCTTTCTCTCTCTAAAACACTTTTCCTAATTCAAAACACATTTGAGGCTGCAGCTCTTTTTAAAGCAAATATGCCATGCATCACATTGAGTTAGGTCAGCACTGCTTATGTTAATGTTTCTCGCTTCACGCAAATGAGGCATCCACACTCCTTTTCAAAGGTAATAAAGCCAGATGAGGTGCAAAGCGTTTTCCAGTTGGAATAGAAAGTGAGACTCATCCACAGGTTATGGGTCTTAGAGCAGACACAAATTCTGTCTTACAGTGGAAACTAAACGTATACCTCAGCTACAGCACAGCCACATCAGCCCTACTTCTCTGCCCAAAGCAGGCAGACAAGAACAAGTTCAGTTAATTCACCACAACTTTGTTCACTGTCAGTAAGCTAAAGGAAATGAGAACAACAAAGCTCAGTCTATGCAAAGCTTGAAAATGGGAGTTAGCACGAATTACTGCAGCGCAGTGCTGTGCTGCTGCATGTCACCGCTACCACTTTGAAAATTCTTCTCGCTCCTTTCTTGCTTCAAGGAAATGGCACGGGTAGTAAGGTGTGGTGTGCCCGAGTTTGGCCAGAATGAGGAACCTGCTTCTGCTGGCATTAGGTCCCTTGATACACCTCATGCCAAGCACCTGAAAATCAAGGGTTGTCTTCAAAACTGTTGGCTGGCTTTACTTCCACAGTTGCTGGGGTACCTGAACCCACTGCAGCGGTTCACATGCTTTGTCTGACCAAATGTGTCTCCTAAAGGTAGGGGTGAATACCACCAGAGCAGGGCAAGGAACGGGCAGAAAGGACAATGGACGTTATGCAGCAGGGAGCGGGAGAGAAGGATTGTAGGTGCTACAGGCACAGATGATAATGGCACCTGCCTGAGGCCTCCCTTTTGGAAACTGTGCACAGGGTGGGGGGAAATGGGGTTGCATGAAATGAAACATCGTTAACAGTTTGCAGCATGCCTTAAGAGTTCTGTGTGGGAGATTCTATTGGATGGCAAATATCACAAATGGATGGGACAGCATGAGTAGGGAATGGCACAACAGTCTGCTTTTTACTTGAAATGTTAAAGAACAAGATCACTTCAATCGTTTTTTCAAAAAAGTTTTTTAGCCAGTTCTTTTTTTTGCATCTGCAATCTACTCATTATTTGTGATTTGATAGTTATTATATGGGCAGAAAAGACATAAAACTTCTTTGTACCTAAAATGAGCTTACAAAATTAAAAACCATACGGTGACTTCTGCAGCAACCAAAAAAAAGGGTTGGGAAAAAGGAGTGGGGGAGTGAAAGAGAGAGAAGCAATTATAATAACAGCGAGTTTTGAGATTCCCTGAGGGTTGCTGCTGGTAATTAAACCAACGGCAACATGAATCTCTGTTTGATGTGGTCATGAATTTGTTTTCAAAAGAAAAATCTTTAAAAAGATTCTTTCAAGAGAAATTTTTAGAGAACAAGCTCAGCATGAATAATTAGACCAGAAATACTTTGATAAATATTATTATGGAGGAGTCATTTATGGGCCATGGCATTCGCAGGTTAGAAATTCTAGTGATAAATAAGGTGGCAAGTTTGCACCCATTCTGAACACACAAAACCGGGTCCATATGCCTGAGTTAGTTCCTCAGAAAGGAGGCTGTCTCTTATTTTCACTGTTGCATTAAGCGTTACAAACACACAGACAGAACATTTCATTGGGAAAACGCAGCACAATGAAAGAAAACCACAAACAATCCAAAGGCACTTTTCTTTCCCAGAGGCCTGCACAAAGATCAGAGGTGAAGTTTATCAGTGATAAAAATGTCTGTGAGCTCACTCCACTCCCCTCCCTTTCTAACTTCCATTCACTTCTGCTGAAATCATACCCTTGGAAAAATCCCCTTCAGAATGCTTGAAAAATAATAAAGCTTTCGTTTTGTGGAAAAGCTAAGCATCCAGCAACACCACTGAAATCCAGAGAAGATGCAGGTGCTCTGCACCCTCCAAAATCTAGTTGCCTCAGACACCCAAAAGCTGCATTTCATTTGTTTCCTGACCACTTCAAGAAGCTGAGGCAGAGGCAATCAATCACAAGCCAGCAAATAACCAGCCAGTGAACTAGAACCTAATATATTTACCAGTGGAAACCCACGTTTAAAAGGAAAAGGAACTGCCTGTTGGCTGTCATGACATTATTCATAAAGGCACACTAGTAGATCTTATGGATACCAGAAACAAAACTCCAACAAAGGCAACCAACTGCTAATGAAGAAGGGTTTTCACTCAAATTTCATGGGTCATACAGAGTCATTACCCATGCCTGCAGGAGTTCAACAGCTCTGCCAATTGAATTTGGGGGAAATTAAGTGATTATTTTGTTCTGCGTTTTGTAGCATTGGACATTTTTCTTCCAATCCCAAGTTCTGGAGCTAACCAGTTATGCAAGAGTATCAGCTTCAATTTCCAGAGCTAGCTTTAAATCAGACTTATTGCAGGGAAAACCTTGAAAACAGGTCTTAAATGTACATCAAGGTCTCAGAAAACAGTTTTTCCTTTTTTTTTTCTTTTTTTTCCTTAAATACAACCCTATGTCTTTAAGCCAATCTCCTAATACTTCAGGAGCTCAACTCATTTTGAAAATGGAGAGACAGATCACTTGGCTACTGCCAGTGACAAGTGCTGCATGGGTTAACTTTCCAAATTGGTTCAACTGCAGGTTTCCCTCTGGTTTTGAGTCAGTTAAAATATCAAGGCTCTTCTCCATAACATTTTAAGCTATAATGACTTCAAAAGTAAACAAACATTTCTGATAAAATAACATGTTTGAAAAATGTAATGGATGACAAAGATAACAAAAAATCCTTAGTGCTTTTCTTTGTCAATAGCTTCTTCTAGGAATATAGCCAGACCGGGCATTTATTTGGACTGGTAAACCATGACTCAAAAAGTGGATCTATTGGCAGTATAAGCAACAGCTCAGTGGTGGAAGCAAAAGGCTTTCCTAGCTGATTAATCATCATGACAGGCTTGCAGATTAAATGATCTGCCCAGCTTCAGATGTTAGATGTGCATCCATCTCTTGCTATTCTTCTGGTTCATAGGCAGTAGCCTGGATTATTCATTCTTAAGATAATGATGATCATTACTGTTCAAAACAAAAAGGATTTGGGCTTTGTAATTTTATCCTATGATAGAGGAGACTTCTGCACAAGATAACACTGTACCTATAGTCTAGACATGATGAAATACTGGAAAATCCTTCAGGCAGAGGTGGTGACAGTCTTGCACATAAAGTTTTGTGATGTTTCTCTTCTCTACTCCCCCCCACCAGAACTGTTATCAGTTGCACAAAGGAAGAGCATGAATACGTAGCTGCCCTCAAGCCCTGCTATTAAGGGCTGTACTAGCCCCTGTTAGATCAATAACAAAACGTACCTTCTCTGAGATGGAAGGCAGCATCTGTTTCACAGCACCCAGTAACACCCCACAGCGTTCACAGATAGGAAAGAAAGAGTAGCAGTTTGATGACAACATACAACAGCCTTCAATGACTACTAGGGATGAGAAACATCACTAATTCTCATCTAAAGTATTTCATCTTCATCGCCACAGAGGCACCAACTTGGGCTCGGGCATCAGTCAGGAAGGCCCTCACTGGATGTGGCACACTGGGAAGGGAACATCAGAGAATCTACGCCCTGCTTTCTGAAGCAAGCTGCAACCTGCTCCTCCCAGAGACTGATCATTTGTGTTCCCAGAAGCCAGACCCTGCTGCACTTGGAAGATCTGAGTATTGCCGCACCAATTGGTTTAGCTACAGGCATTTCTTATTTTCCCTCTGCATATTTTCTCTGAAAGAGTGAAAGAAGTTACTACAGAGTTATTTGTTTTCTTTCTTCTGCTAGTCTCTAAGTAGTATCTTTTTTTCCCATCCAACAGAGAGTAATCAGCTAGTCACTGGAGAATTTCGTTCACCCCTAACCACTGAAAAAAGGTTAGTACCTACTAAGGACTTTACAGATTAAAATGCTAACATTATTCTGATTCAACTAAGACATTTTCATCCACTTTCATGGATGACTTTGTGTGATTCAGCTAACAATTCTAGCTCTGACACATCTGCTCTGAAAAGTGAAAGGAGTTTAATTCAGCCTCAAGCATCACAGTTCCTTTCAGGTGTAAGTTGCTCCTTCTTACTTTATAGTTCCTGCACTGTTGATTTATAGTCTTTAAAAGCAATAGTCTTTTCAAATCAAGAGATAATCTTCTCAAATTATATCTAAGTTTTAAGATAGATGCTGAGCGACAATGGGAATAATAAAAATGATAAACATACCAAGTGCTTCTATTTCCATAAAGCCTCAGAAGGCTTTACAATACACACTCCTCACAACTGAGGAAATGGAAACAACAGAAGGTGAAATGACTTGCATGAAGTCCTGCAGAAGATGACAACTGAGAACCAGGAACAGCATCCACAGTGCCTGAAAACCCCACAGTAACCACGCCAGGACATCTTTCTGCATGGGACCAGACTGTCACAACGATGCCAGTGTCTGATGCTGCCTTTTAGAAACTGATTTACAGAGAAGCCAGAGGGGGTCTGGTTGCACTTATTCCTCTCTGGCTCAGCCAGAACTTGCAGTGTACAGGTGCAAGTGAGAAGACCATGTGTGACCAGCTCTCTGATATGCATTATTTATATAGCAGTTCTACTGACTGAAAAACTAATAAATCCACAGCCTGCAGATGATGTGCAGACATACAGACACATCATCACAAATATCACTTTATCTTGATCCTTCCCCCTCACTGCAGCACAACAGAGCCACGAGTACAATAGCAAAATAAGCCTCTGGCTAATGAAGCCAGTTTCAGTCAGAGTGGTTCAAGGCCATTCCTCTATACGGAACGGTCGCAAGGCCTAGGAGTAAGTGTCATTTTCCAGGGAAACATGTCAACATGAGTATTTCACATAGCTCAAACTTTCTCAAGCTCATTTGCGAAGCAGTGCTGAGAGCTGCTTGACACCTCCTTTGCCGAAGTGCCCTCTGCTCCCAAGCAAGCCTTTCTGTGATGAAGCCCCATGTATTTGTGAGGAAGTATATGTGAACCCAATTTTTGAGCCTTTAACTGTCTCATCACTTGGGTTCGATAATTCTGTGTGCTGTGACCCCATGTAACACAGGTTTATTTTGCAGAGTAGGCTAGGTACAACTCTTTACAACTCCTGCCTGTTCTCTGTTCTGCTGTTGATCTTCTGCAGAGGCAGTAAATGAACTGCCAGTCACGGCTGAGTCTGTAGCTTTCTGTCCATAACAGCGACTACACAATACAAGAGGTCAAAATGAGGTTTCTCTGCTTATGTATTGTAACCACGGTCTATTTATAATTCTACGGTTAATTTAGGGCTTGTGTATCCATGCTGGACAAAGAAACTTTCCATGTGTAGAAAATGACACAAACTCAATCTTTGCAGACAGTTCCAGAGCCTATAACTGCTATTGTTCGTACAGTGAACACCTGTACTAATTATGTACTTCACTCACTCGGGGGTCATTGCTCATGGCAAAGGTTTTAAATCAGCCACCCCAGGAGACGGACATCATTACATTGCTGGAGCTGTCGTTCTGGTGCTGCAGGGCCAGGCAAACCTGGAAATATACTCGATCTCTGAACTCTCTAAAGGTGAAAGACTGCAATACCCCACTGCTGGGCACAATAAGACAGTCTAGAAGGTCTGGATGAATAGAGGAAATAATCAGATACAATTATTGAAATGTGAAGTTTAACATTATTTTTAGATTTAAGCTATGTTCTGACTTTTATATAAACTACATTTTTTCATCTCTCATTGTATATAGTAGTGGCTGACACAGCAAAACTTGCAAATGTGAGAAATGACAAATAATTTCATTTTATTCACTTCGTGATCCATAGATGCTATTTATGAACATAAAATTATGCCAGAACTCAAACACCAAGGTGGGCATTCATACTTTTTTCACTGATGTAGCTCCCATTTGAAGTCATCGACAGCCACTGCAGTTCTCCCCAGACAGTCCCTGCTCGCTTTTCAGTGATGCTCATCAGTGCTGGTGCTTCCCCGAGCTCAGGAAGGCAGTGTTAATTCTTGCCTGCCTTTGGCTCAGGGTCTGCACTTACACCTGTTCATCACTACTTACCGGGCCACACCTGACATCCTTCATTACTCTTCTGCCTGTCATTTCTATTCAGAAACCTTCATGCAATATGTACAAATGAGTACACATGTGCCGTATACTGTTTGGCTTTTCAAGCTACGAATACATACAAGAATGCTGTCACCAACTTGACAGATAAGCCTGCTTCTAGGCTGCTCTTACTGCTATTTCTTGACTTTCTGCTCTCCAGAACAAAAGATCTCAGGAATAACATTATACAAAACTTGAAGAATCGATTTTATATGATCTGAAAACCAGCATGTAACCGGTCAGAGGGGTTACTGATACCTGCATTTCACATGCCTCTTCTAATTGGACAGGCAGCAATTAAAATTCACATTTATCACTGGCAAATTGCTGAGCAGAAAGTTACTTTGGATAGGTGCTTGCTTCAATTTAATGCACTCCAAGGTTTCATGCTTTCCTCCATATAAAAGTAACACCGCTTCCACCCCAGGAGAGGAGCACTCAGTGAATGGCAGATGGCATGGGCAGGGTTCTCCACGGAGCTGTTTCAGCCTCTCTGCATCGACAGCACCATACAGCTGGGTAATTAAACAGGGAGCGGGAGACGAATTTGTTCAGGAACAACAAAGAACAGGAGCAAAGGCTCTTTGAAGCTTTCTGCATTTTCACAACTGCCTCCCGCGTGAATGCTGAAAAGGTTTTCAAGGATGCAAATAACCAAATACGCCAATTCTTTATGAGGTGCCTAGGAATTCTAACAAGATCATTGGATTCACTTTATATCAAATCATCTCCAAATTCTTAAATCCCTACTTCATCTTGCAAATTGACAAGCACAGTATAGATTTTCATGGACATGTATATGCAAAATTTTTCTGCCATTTGCATGGCCCTTTTCAGACAGATTCATTAGGCAACATTAGAGGAAAAATCCCCTGAGCTCAGTGTATCCCATGAAACTCTCCCTCCATTGTGACTGGGGAATGAGACATTGTTTTGCAACAATGTCTCCTACACAGACAATAGTCCCAATTTGCTTCTCTTTCACCCCAGAGTAAATGAGGAGTAAATTTATTGATGTCAACAGGATTAAGGTAATATAAATGGCATGAAAATGAGGATCACTGTTAGCATTTAGAAGAGGACACTCCAAAGGCTTATGCATTTGCACACAACGTATCCCCATTGTAATGGCAACCAACTCGCATTACTGAATGTGTGTTGCTTCAAGCAGACCCTCCTTCCCAGCAATGTAGTGACAGCATTTTCTTTCACTCTTTTAACAAATATCCCTGCCATGCAAAGTCTCCCCATTTTTTCATTTCTCTGTTATTTAAATTTCCTAAACCTGCACAGCTTCATAGAAAACATACTGCAGGAAAAAAAAAAAAAAAAAAAGAAAAAGCCCAACCTGGCAGAATGTATTCCGAGAAACTACTTTTGGAACACAAACTGCA
This sequence comes from Cygnus olor, assembly GCF_009769625.2. Taxonomy (NCBI): domain Eukaryota; kingdom Metazoa; phylum Chordata; class Aves; order Anseriformes; family Anatidae; genus Cygnus; species Cygnus olor. The sequence continues at coordinate 29,120,649 of NC_049173.1, read as the reverse complement.
AGGATTTTAGCATACACTGTAAAATTAATAATAACCAAATGGTTATCTGAAGTGTAATTAAAAATATGTTTGCATTGGTTTTAGATAAAACAATCCTGAGACCATGTGTAAAAGTCTTGAACTGCAGGACAATAATGAGTTTGTGAATTAGGACTGTAAATTCCCTATGCTGCGAATGTGGGAGCCATCAGGAGCACACATGATTGAGTCAGCAGTTACCAAGACATACATACAGTACAGGCCACTTAAGTCTCAAAACTGCCATTTATCATTTCCTGAGAGAACAGTTTCTTGGCAAGTCTCCTCTAAAAACATTTTTTTTTCCAAAACAACCAACCATTCCAGCAGGCTACGAATACCACTACAACTTGGTCTATTTTTCATATCAAGTAGACTATGGGCTCTGGTTTTTGGTTAATTAAAGAAACCTTCTTTTCAGTTTTCTAAAATTTGTTTGCAGCAGGGTAGATACCACAATGAACCAGCTCTAAAATAGTACCAGTCGCAGAGTAAACCCTCCAAAGATGGACAAAAACTAGCCCTAAATACAAGCGTGGCCCCAAGCTGTAAAGCCCAGCATACCTAATGGCAAACCCAGTCACAGTGCCAAACTGCTGAGTTTGGTCTCAGGTGAAAATAGCTGCCGTGGGCTCCACCAGCAGCGTTCAGGCAGCAGCATCTGTGATGGCTCTAGCCCCATCTGCTGTGATATTGTGGCTCCCTGCCAGTGCCTCAGGGCCCTGCCTGAGGTCAGAGCCCTGATGGGCCATGGGCTGCATGCGCACAGAGAGGCACTGCCCTTGCCTTGAAAAATGCGTGAGTGAAATAGATGAGATAGAACAGGGGTGGGACAAAGCTCGTATTTTCATTCCTGTTTTATACATATGGAACCAAGATACAGAGGGATTAAATGTCTTGCCTGTGCTCACACAAAAAATATCTGGGGCAAAAGCTAGGAATTGAACCAAAGTTTTCAAGTTCAAATCAACATAATCTTCCTTCATTAACCCTGTGCTTACTAACTACAAGGCTGTACTCAAATCTATATTTGCAAGCTCAAACATTAGAGCCATGTTCTGCTTTTGGGCACGCAGGGGGAGAACGTCTTGTATAGCAAGCATACACGTTCCACAGCAATACTGACCGGTGGCTTTGCTGCCTGAAGCTTTAGAAAAATCAAACATAGGAAAAAACCTCCTATATTTTGATTTCCTGTTTCGGGAAGGAAGTCTAGATTCTGTTATTTCTCTGCAGAGTTCCCTGTGCAAACAGTCACAGAAACAACAAACTGTTGCGCTTCAAAAAAAAAAAAAGTAAATAATCACTTAATAGATTTCTCTAAACATCTGACCTGCAGTTCACAAGTTCTCAACGAAAAAAGGAAAAAGAGCATTTATAGTATTTGTTTTATTAAAGAAGGAAAGAACAACATATTATTATATTACTTTCCCTTCAGAAGACAAATATTGTAACACCAACTTATTTTGTTTTATTTATTTTTACATTATTATTCACTGAGAATGTGTGATTTTAGAGGCTCTTTCTTTAGCCAAAAGGTTATTTTTTTTTAAAGAAGAATAAATGAACCTGAAATTTCGACAACTTGCAGACAAATTGCAAGTCTTCACTCCAAAATGTAGATGTAGACAGGCACCTCAAGGAAACGCTAACAAGATTAAAAAATAATCACAATAATGTGGGCAAATAGTGTTACCTCCTAACTTTCTTCTTGGAATGGCTAAAGCTTTTCAGCTGAAACATTCCCTAAACCTTCAGTCTGAGATATCCAAAATGGAAAACACCAGGTCAGATAGTTAAAATTGTACGCAACTAAAACAAAGTCTTATAATGGGAAATGTCTCATTAAGATTTAGTAAGGATCTGAAGCACTCCCAATGTCCAAGAACAAGCAGGTGAGTACACATAATAAATCCCAAAAGATGTTTACATGGGAGACAAAACATGCTTCATTACTTGGCTTCAATACCACATTTTTGGTTACCAGAAAAGAGGACTGTCATTACTTGCCTCTGTCAATAAACAGAGGCTCTGTTGTATGGGAAATTATGGCATATCACAATTTCTTTTTGACATATTTCAAGTGGAAATTCCAAACTACTTTAATTTGGAAACACGTAAATGGTTTTAACTTCATAATGAATGTTGATAATACTGAAATATTTCATTTTAAAAAAGGAAGGAAAAACCATGCCACAATCCCAATGTGCCTAAAAGGAATAAAAGACTACAAAACAGTCTAAATGCAGCATTTCAATGTCCTGGAATTAAAATGCTTAACACAACGGAAAAGTCTAAATCAATGATCGCAAAAAAGGATTTAATGAAGATGCTGTCAGAACAGTGTTGCTCACATGTGACAAAACAGAAGTTTCTCACGGGACTTCCATTTTTGTCCAAAATGCTATTTTTGCCAGTTCTATCTAAACTATGAGATGGGGTGTTTAGGCCTTCTTGCTTTCTGAATAAAAATCCCCCCCACGACAAAACTCGACACTGTGCAGCCTCTACTGGCCGTTCGCACGCTGCTCCCGAGATATTGACACAAGTGCCTGCTCACTTGGGAGGCACTTTGGAGCCGGCCCCCAAAGAAATGCCTGTCATTAGGGCTATCAGTTTGTTGTGGTTTAGCCCGGCTGGCAGTCAAACACCACACAGCCGTTCGCTCACCCCCCCCCCTCCCTCTCCGGGATGGGGGAGAGAAACGGGAAAGTGAAGCCTGTGAGTTGAGATAAAGACAGTTTATTAAGACAGGGAAAAGAATAACAACAATAATAATAATAATAATAGTATTAATAGTAATAATGTGTACGAAATAAGTGATGCACAATGCAATTGCTCACCACCCGTTGACCGATGCCCAGCCTATCCCCGAGCAGCCGGCCACCCCCCCACCCCGGCTAGCCACCCCTATATATTGTTCAGCATGACGTCAGATGGTATGGAATACCCCTTTGGCCAGTTTGGGTCAGCTGTCCTGGGTCTGTCCCCTCCCAGCTTCTGCTGCATCCCTAGCCTGCTCGCTAGCAGGACAGAGAGAGGCTGAAAAGTCCTTGGCTTGGTGTAAGCACTGCTCTACAACAATTAAAACATCAGCATGTTATCAGCGCTCTTCTCATCCTAATCCAAAACATAGCACCCTGCCAGCTACTAGGAGGAAAATTAACTCTGTCCTAACTGAAACCAGGACACAGTTTTAAAATCATTTACAAAACTGAAGAATTTCCTGTTTCTGTAAGTGGCTCTAACCAGCTCTTTCCAGCAGAAATCCCTGGAGAGGCAAATTGTTTTTCTCTGTACAGAACTGCAACTGCTAGTGCTGCAAAACCAGGGGACTGCCAAGAACCCAAGCGCAATCCTCGGGCGACTGCAGCGCATCTCGCTATCTTTGGCTTCACCTGAGGTGAGCAGGGAGCAAGCCCTGCCCGTCAGCTCTCCACAGCAGGCTCTCCTTTGGGATCACTGTGTGAAGATACGGCAGGATGGGTGTCCTCTAAGACTGTGAGACATTTGCCATAGACTTTAAATGGAGCAGGAGCACAGTTGAGAATAATAATAATAACTTTTTCTATCAACAACATATTTACTTTAGGATTAGCCCCAGGAGCATTAAGGCCCTGGAGGTGCTTCAGTCTGAACAGTCAACTAGTGTCAATGCTAGTCTACTTTTTCAATCTTTGATAAAAAAAGCCTCTCCAGGTCTTCTAGTTGTGGAAATGGATGGGAAACAGAAATCCATCCAATTATCAGAGGTGAAAATTTTCCATTAAACTGCTGGGTTGTTCAGTTTTGGTGATGTAAGAAACCATCTTGATCCTATAGCCCAATTTGTTAAGCCAGTCTTGTACATATTGATCTGATTACCAGGGAAAATACAGAGGGGAAAGAAAACAGTACGAGCCGGTCATGCGGTTTAATGAGATGTGGGTCAAAAATCTTAGCCCTGATTGTCTCTTGGGGACTGTATCAAACTCTGGCTTACCAAGAGTTTACCAAGAATATCCCAGCCCAAGAGGAAATGCAGCAAGGTCTGTAGCCTGCGTGGAATAACACTCAGCTCCACAACACAACCAGCCTTGCTGATGCTGACTCACAACCACACCTGACTAGATTAACACATCAGCAGAAACACCGTGTAGAGGTAATTTAACACAGACCAGGAAGGTGCTGGTGACTGCTGCAAGGGGCAGTTCTGGAAAACTCTGGGACCATTGTCCTTTGAGTGAATCTTGCTCAGGATGCTCTGCCCACTTCAAAGCAACGCTTTCAAATTTGCCTTTAAGCAGTCGGTATGGATAACAATTATTTCCTGGAAAGGAGGGCATGCCTGCTGATTCTGAGATGCTTTAACAAAACTTGTACCTTTGCTTTCTACATGAACCTCTCCCCAGGCCGCCTGCCTGGCTGCTGTAGGTGCTCCTCCGCCATCCCTGGGAATCTCCCTCCTTGGCTAAAGGGGTTTATACACCATGTTTGAAATCCTGGTTTCTAGACAGGCTCTCCACTCTGTGCAATTATGACATTGTTTCTGATGTGAATGGTTCTCATTGCCACCAACCTCCTCCCTGCCTTTCCCCCCAAATAAAAAAGCCTGGTTGAAAACCAAAACAAATAGTAGATTTTTATCACATAGAATTTGTTAATAATACTTTCCCTGAAACAGTTCCCAGGCCTTTTTTAACGCTCAAATAAAGGCCCAAACATTTACGGCCAGCACTCTAAGCCAACTAATAATTTATTTGAGCCATACTGAAAAGCTCAAGAGGGATTTTGAATGAAAAATTTAGTGAATAAACTGATAGCCAAATCCTGCCTTGGAGCCCTGCCACAGTAATACAGAGGATGTACGGAGCTCTGTCAGTGACCAAGACGTATACTGAAAAACAAACAGTCAATCAGATGATCGTTAAGTCTTGTCAATCTAAAGCAGAAAAGATAATGTCTTTTAGTAAACTGTGAGCCTTAATATTTCCTGACTCTTGTAGCACACAGATGACTGGGCGTTAAACTCCTACTGCTTTAAAGGGGGAAAAAAAATATATATATATATTTAATCATTTGACAATAAGATAAGAAAAGCAAAACTCTGCTTTCAGAATTTCATGGGAAACTTACTACGTGGAGAATTCCCAAAGATTTTACTGAGTGTTACAGAATACGCATGCACAAACTAAGGGTTAAACGTTTTCATATTTGATCAGGAAAAAAAAAATCTTTTAAGTCATTTTAGAACTTTAAAATTGCCTTGAGGTAGCTAAAACAATGATTTTCAGGGCTGAGGCTGCCATGTTGCCAAGTGTAAAATAAAATATTTGTCAACTCTTAAAGCTCTGTTAAGAAGTAAAGAATTTCAGGGCATATAAAGAAACAATCTTTCCCAACTCAGTAATTTAAAATTTCTTTAAATTCACTATTTTGCAGCATCATGAACTTCAGACTATGAAAAGGTCATTCTGTAACTGAAAGGATTTTTTCCTCCTTCTTTTGTTTTGTCTCCTGTTTTTCGCCCTATTGTGTAGCTAAAAGAAAATGAATTTGTATCAAAGAGTAATATGAAAAAAATAGTCTTTAAAATCTACTGTGCAGTAGTTTGTTTCCAATATTGCTATAGATTGGAGTTTCAAGCACCCTGTGGCTTTGGCTGGACCAAGAGGACTAGTTTAGCCTTGATTTGAACCTGCTGTTTACAACACACTGTAAGCCCTGCCCACACAGCAGACTTTTAGTGAGGGCTGAGTGAAAAAAATCTCACTGCTAGCCCCTAAAGCCAGGAAAAAGTAAAACATTTTATATTTGTATATCTCTTTTTACAAACAATTTTGAGTGCAAAACTAAAGAATTCATATTCTGAGAACATGTACATTTTACTCTGACAAAGGATTTTGCTACTCTTTTATTGGCTTTCTGGCTTGCATATAATATAAAAAAGATGTGAGAAATTTCAATTTTAGAATACGAAGAGGCTGGATGTCAAAACTGTTGTGGTCTTTGCAGCTTTACTGAATTGGACTCCTGTTGCCTTTTAAACATTCTGCCCCCTTTACCACGTTGGGGGTATTCTGTGCATGTGTGCATGCACATGGGCATATTTAATTGATTGTTTCACCTTCTGAACTACTCAGAGATCTGGAAACTACTTTCAATAAACAAACAAACAGTTGGAATCATCCCTGGAACTTATCTGGGAGTCTGAAGACTCCAATGTTGAGCTAAATATACCAGGAAGCCTGGACTTGTATTTCAGCACTTCTGTTTCTAACTACGACCCACAATCAGAGATTAAGTTAAAAGGAAAAACAATTTATAGTTAAAAACGGTTCAAAGATAATTTAGTAAGGCTAAGGGTTTCTTGTGTCCCAGCTGTCACCTTACTGTGTACATTTAAACCCTAACCAAGATGCAGGAGAGTAACCACATATACCACCTCGTCGGTATTTCTCAGGGTGCACTGAGTTAAACACAAAGATAAGTCTTGGTGATGTCTGGGCTCTAGAGCACGTTCCATCCAAGGGTTGCAAAACAACTTTAAGAAGAAAGATGCTGTAATAATTAGCAGTATACAGCTTGGGCTCTTGAGATTTGGTTTAGCAGGATCTTGAGTGAACTGTTTGAGAGAGAGGTCTCTGAAATATGTAAAGAATTTAACTACTAGTCCCTTGGTTTCACTTCAGCTTTTCATCCTCAGCTGCACACACTTCTCCCTGTTGCCCCATTTTCCAAAGTGCAACATACTTCCTTGGCTCATAATGACACTGTCGTGGACATAAATGCATTTTGTCGGCTGAGTGGTCACACCGGGCCAAGAGAAGCCTACCAGCTACATAGGTGGGAGGAAAACAGATTTACAATTGCAAACGTGGAGTTAAGCCTCCCAAACAGAAGTGAACTGGAACCAAACTTCTGAACTTTGGGAAAGTTTAAATCTGTCTTTTCTCAACTCACAGCACTCTGACTCAATACTCATCTCGATGGCTCACTGCAGTTTGGGGAGACAGGGAATAATATTTTTATTATTCCCATTCTACAGATGGCCGAATTGAAGCCCTGCAAGGTTTATTGACTTACTCCAAGTTGCACAGCATGCTTGAATGGAAGCAGAACCCCAGCTGGCCTGATTCCCACTCCTAGGCTTTTAACCATTACACTATATTTGCTCCTTTTAGCATCTAATTACTTTATTGCTCTAACCAGCACCAAATTTTATACTCACGTTAAGTTACATTAGAAACCTTTGTCATGATACTGAGACAAAACGATAGTTGTTTTCTTTCCCCCCACCAATCTATGGCAGAAATTTGGTTTCTTTTGTCTATATGTAAACATGCATAGGGTCAGCAAGAATATCCAGGCAATGAGAAATTACTTCTGTCCTCAATTTCATGTTTGCAACATGAATTAAATTAGGAGCAGAAATTAGTTAGTACCTTCACCTTATTTACTGCAAAGCCAATAAAACATCACATTTTAGATGGTTGTTACTGCATACTTCTGTTAGCGTATCACCTCTCCGAGTACCAATGACTAAACAACTAACACAGCACAGTAATGTTTTCACTGTATGACTCTGTTGCTTAAGCAAATATGAAATAGTTGGATCTTGGCTGAGGTTGTTATATAACAGCAGGAACACTGGTGAAGCATCTTCCAAAAGTGAGTTATTTATCTGGCCAGGGAGCTTTCTTTTTTCTTTCTTTCTGTGCACACTCGTGAACCTGACCCAACTTGTTTCCAGAAAAGAATCTGCGATTGTTGTTGCCAAACAATGACTGCAATCATTTTTCTCCAGCCATACATTGAGATTGTGGGGAGGGTCAGGGGAAAGGAAGGGAGAGAGGGAGAGAGAAAAGCTCTTTTGTTTGAAAGTGTGAAGAGCTCTGTCAAAACACGTCTCTTCAGGGTAGTTTTAAGTTGCAGAACTGATAAGAAAAAAAACAGCATAATGATTTCCTTCTGCTCACCATGCCTACCCCTCTGAGCTTTTCCTTCTGCTCCTGTAGTCCATTAGGAGTGTGATAACTCTTGAAAAAAAGCACCTCCCGTACTTCAGCGTTGATCAATACATTCAGTACACGTGGACTTTCAGGTTTTATAATGTTTGACAAAATCCTTGACCCTATAATTCCCTCATCCCCGCCCCCTGCACTTCCCCAAAGGGCTTCTGTCTCCACACTGAATTTTTGGGGTGTCTCAGCCTCTCTGGCAATCACTGCTGACCACGCTGTTGTGTCCAAAACTTATGGAGCTAGGGAAACTGCTGCTGGCCAGAAACTAGCACAGAGAAGTTTTAATCAAAAAACTCTTAATGGCCCAGCAATAAAACCATGGGATCTGCTGGAGAATCTTAACAGTCAGAGAGAGGCAGCTTGCTGCTAATTCATCTTGGTTCACCAAATTGAAGAAGTATCATACATAGGCAAAAAGGGAGTAGGTTGCAAAGGCAGTATGTAAGAAGTGATGGAGCATCCAAGAGGCAAAAGCTCTTTAGTGCAAAGAGAGAGGGAAAACAATCCCAACTGTTCTTTCTACACCAATTAATTAAATAAATAATATTCCTGCCAAAAGGTTGCCAGCCACCTTTAAACTGAAGCCTAACGTGTTCACACTGGATCAGCCTAGGAACGTAGCAGTTCCTGTCCATTCCTGCTTACAGATTTATTTATTTTTTTAATTAACAAAAAAACCAACAACTTTGCTTTGGAAATAATTTTCTAGTGTGTGACTACTGTAATACATAATAAATCAACCTCCTTAATCTTTTTATGAAAGATGAATAAAATAGATTGGTCTTGTTTGAGTTTGTTCTATAAAAGAGCTGGACCTAATCCTTTCATAACAAGCACAGAATCTGTTCATACGCTACTTTAGCCATCTTTCAGAGGAAAAAAAATGTATCTAAACTCCAAAACACTCATGCTGCTAATCTCAACACTTAAACCAGTCTGTATTCTGTTCTCATCTGGATAGGACAGCTGGTTTCCTAATGGCAGTGGAGGCCTTTTTACCACCAGAGTGCTTGTCTGAACCCAGCGCTAGGCAGCCGTCACCAAAATGTTCTTCCTTGACAAGCCTTCAACTATGAAGGAGTTTGGAGTCTTAGAGCAATTTTCCCTGGCTCAGGTGTCGACAGAAAAGCTGATGTTCAGCTGAACTCTGGACATAGAGCTCTGAATTGAAAAGTTGCGCTAAAATACAAGGGAGAAGCTTGAATTGACTGGATTATATTTCCAGGTCAAGCCTGCCTGTACTAACTTCAAAAAGGAAAGGGAAACTGTTAGGGTTTCCCTCCCCTCTACTTTAAGGGCCCAGTTTTGCCTTCCTACCTGGTTACAAAGGGGTATCAGTAGTCTACAGCTTTCCTCATAAGGTAGGGAGCATTTTAATAAGGGAATCTGCTTTAAGGATACTTCTCTCACGCAACTTAAGGAAAATCAGGCAGGCTGAGATAGGGACCCATGTAGATGAAAGCATCTACCACATCATTAAGAAACTTGATACATTCCTCCTTTGCAAAGTCTCTCTCAATATTCTGGGGACATCTGGAAACTCGTACTTTCCTTCTGAAAAGGTTTTGCTTTCATCTTCTTCAAAATAACAAGCAATTTTAACTTGCATATTTTTTTCAAAAAAGAAAAAAAAAACACCCCCCCAAAAACAGAAGCATTTTCATGGCTTTAAGCAATAGCCACAAACAACTTGAGGGGATTTTTGGACATCTGATGTACACAGATCTTTAGCCACAAACACAGATGGCGATGATAACACAAACCTTTGGCACTGTAGGAGCCAATGGAATGCTTCAGTTTGTGCTACTGCTGATGCCAGCTTCCTCCTCACAACCTCCCTAACGGACACGGGAGAGGAATTTTATCCTGGTCTCTTCTTGTTGACCCAATGCACAGGTTGGACAGTTTGCAGCTGACAAACATTTGTTAAGGGTAGGGAAGATTGCTTTTGTTTCCACATACAGCCCAGTGTCCTGGCTTCAGACCAGACCTCCCTCCTGCAACACCTTGTGGGTCAGTGGACTTCTCCATTACCTAGATGTGATTCAGAGGCCAGCAGAGCTCAGAGAGCAATTTTTTTTACTTTTTTTTTTTTTTTTAAGTTTTCTACTACAAATTGTACAAGCTTCAAATACTGAGCTCTGCAGATGTGTCAGCACACTGCTGTTTTTACACGACATGCAATGATAAATCAGGGATCCCAAACTAGCTTCTGTCCTTCACAGAAATTTCCTGTTCTAAAAGCCCTCCTGTGCCTGATAGGTTCATCAGCTGCCAGAGAGATTTTGAATAAACTGTTCTTTATTTATGATGTGCTGTTCACTTCTCTGGACATGTGTTCTGCTTAATTTTACAGCTGTACAAATTCTTCAGTAAACAGATTCTTATTCAGTCATGGCACAGGACTAGGGAGTCAGAATCTGCTGTTATTCCAGGAGCAGAGAAGTGACTGATACAATGGCAGAGTGCTGAGGCTTAGATAATGTACACTACTCCAAACAGCGCTCATGTATTTCACACCAAATACTATCTTCTACATACTTGCATGTCATGAACAAGCCACTTTGTAAACCAGTGCTTGGACAGTGTACATTTTGCATTAACTAAATACAACACTGGGAAATAACATTGTAAGCTCCCTGCTCACATAGCTAACAGCTAGACTTTATGAAGGGAGTTATTCAGATAAGTAACAGCCTCCAGCTAATCTTTTCCTGAAACCATACAGAAGGCAATAACCTTGTACAAGCCTGAGCCAGCTTCCCCCTCCACTTACATCTTCAACTTTCCTGACCATATATTTATTTTTCCTTTTATCAAAGAACTCTGACCATTTTGCAGGGCTTGATCCAGCTTCCCATGAAGTCAATGGCAATTGAGTTGTCCTCTTAAAACACTTACGGAAGAAAATGAAAACTTTCTGAAACCACTACATAGGCAGAAAATGTTGCACTGAGTACCTATATTAAGCAAGGTAACAGGCGCATACATGATTGTATATAATTTCTAAAGGACACAGAGACAAGTTCAGAAATCATTCTGGTTTTAAGTGATAGCTCAAACCAAAGGTAGATTTACTTTCATCTTAGTTAAAAGACCTAGAGGAAAACCCCTTCTCAATCATAAGTGAATAATTACAAGATGCTTGCAGAGACACACATTTTCCATTTCAAATCCTTTCTTAAAAGCTAATATCACAAGTATGAAGTCTATGTGTCAATGTCTACCCTAGCCCTCTTTTGAACTGAGTTCCCTACAAATGCAATAACTCGTAATCTTTCTTGGGAAACAGCAGATCTGCTCTCAACAACACTAAACCTCAAGAAGCTTAAGAAGCCAAAGAAAAAATGTTGCATGGAAATGCTGTGTGAATATGCACCAGAGGATATCAGGAAGAATTTCTTCATGGAAGGGGTGGTCAGGCTTTAGAATGGGCTGCACAGGGAGGTGGTGGAGTCCCCAGCCCTGGAGGTATTTAAGAGGTGTGAGGATGTGGCACTGAGGGACATGGGTTGGGGGCTGGACTTGATCTGGAAGGTCTTTTCCAACCTGGGTGATTCCATGATTCTAATCCAGGTGTAATACACGTGACAATAGGCAAACAGTGGGGGGACAACAAGCATGTAACAGGGAGCAGGTCAGGCAGTGCCTAAAGTTTTATCTTGAGTTTTACAGAGGGATCTGAAAAGCACATATAAGCATAATACCTTTAGTAAGTATCTATTGAGACCAGCTCTGAGCAGTTATACATATATATATATATATATATGTATATATATATATATGAGACAAGGTATGATTGGGTCTTTGTAATAATCTAAGGAGTAGGTGATACAAGCTTGTGTAAGTGATGAACCAAAGGCAAGGGGACAAGCAGGGAGGAGATAGACCAGAATGGTCGTGAAAATGAATACAAGTGCCATATGCTCAGCATGATGGCAAAAAGGCTAGAAGGATGAAACATCAAAGCTGTTGACTTGGAAACTTCAGCAACAGATACTTTCATGAATTGATACAGGGTGAAATTGTTTCTTTTAACATAAGAATAATGCAGTTGTAATAGCTGAAATTTAGATGGCAACAGCCTAAACACATCTTAATATTATTTGACAGCAATAATTAATATGGTGCAACCTAACTGAAAACAAAACACTAAAGATTTTAGGCTAGATTTTCATCTGAGATAAATTACCGCTACCACGGAATAAATGGTGTTAAAACAGCTTAGACCAACAAAATTTTTAGGTCCTTACAATTCAACAATAACAAAATGCTTAAAAAAAACATACTGAATTTCTGAAGAAGTCACTCTGACTTACTTGGAAAGGGATAGGTTGAGTAATGCTTTTAACATCATTCAAGAAAAGTCACACGATTTTTCTACTGTTACTCAGTCCTGCTGTTTAAAATTCTGTACTGTAAAAACATACTCTTTAAAGATTCTGGCATCCCCCATCCATAACTCATGTTACAAATGTTCACAATTACCACTGTATTTACTTCTGGTTTTGTTTGTTTGTTTCTTACAGTGAAGCTGATTTATGCTAGCATTGACAATAAGAAGTAGGAAGAAAACCAACATTTTCATCATGTTTAGTTTACCCGGTTTGTGATGCTATTACGAAGACAGTTGAAAGCTTGAAAGAATCACCCTCGGATTCCCCATAGTTAATTGGATTTTAGTAGGGAATGGCAGAGGTACTCTCTGGCAGCTTAGGAGCTCAGTGAAAAAAGATTTGAAGCTCTGAAGAAAATTTCACCTTCTGGTTTGTGCTTTGTGTCAGCCTTAGCACAGACTTGACAATCATCTGTATTTGTGTCTCAGTATAGCATATTCCATAAGACAGACTGGAGTTAATGCATGATAGTGAGTCAGTATTAGCCTTTAAAGGCATGTTTTAACATATGTTTATGTCAGCATACATGCATATGTACTAAGAAATACCTGTTTCACATTCAGAAATGACAAAACATATCATTTTCTATTTTCATACTTAGAAAACCCCAATATTTGAAACCAATAACTTCAGACAGCTGCACAGATGAAATAGCTATTAGATAAACAAAGATGATGCTTCTAAAATGCACAAGAAACTCCACCCACTCAAACTTTACAAATTAGCATGTAAGTTACGAGTCTCAAAGATCCCATAAAACCTTCCTCTTCATTTCTATGAAAGACTTGTTCAACATGCTCAAAACCTGAACAAAAACTTTTAACAGAGATCTTGTGTATCTTCATTTAATACATATTAATAAATATTACATATGTTAGACATATTAACAAGTCTACACTTCTAAATTTTTCAGATTCTATGCTTTGGGGAAATTATTTTGTCTTCACACTGCTGAGGACACTGAAAGACTTATCCATCAAATAAAAAACTCGTGACTTCTACTTGGTACAGTATGAATTTGTTCTGGATGTGACACAATTCAGCACCTCTGGAGCAACACTGGGTGAATGGTCTAGATTACTGGCAAAGGTATATAAAGAAATGTGAATTATTTGCCAAGAGAAACTGGAGAATTAGCTATTTTTCAATTATTCAACTTTCAAGAGTGTAAGGCTCTGTCATCAATAAACCCAAATTAAGCTAAAAAAGGCAATATTATCACTTATAAGAAAAGCTATGCAATTGCTGGGTGGAACTTGTTTTAAAATGGAGATTACCTTGAAGTAACCTCTGTTCCTTTTACAAGATCGCATTTCCAGCCATGGCAGCTACTATTGGTCACAAGGAAAGCAAGCACTAGAACAGTAGACAAGGCTTTGAAACCCTGCATGACTAGTTACACAGTAAGAACACCGGTGGGAAAAGCACCATAGTTTGAAGAGGCTATTTTCATTTTACGTGACTTATGTAACAATAGCTGGCTATTCATATGGAAAATTCACATAATTATATACCATGTTAACTGAGAAATACAACCTACAGATGCTTTGTGCTTCTATCCCTTTTTCGCCTGAAGGAAATTCATGGTGATACATCCTTCAAATTCCCACTCTAAAGTTAGAACTTAGCACTGTAAAATCTCACACAGTTTTTACACCAGAGATTCTAAAGCAAACTGGAGCCCTGGAGCTGAGCAGCAAAGAAATATCTTGAAGTTGGGGCTTCAGAGTCAAACTTTACTCATAGCTCTTAGCTACATTCCGTTAGCTAAGAGCTACATAGCTCTTAGCTACATTCAACTGTTCAACTGTCTCAAATTCTGGCGAAGTTCAAACCAAAGCATTGGCTTATCACCAATTCGTACTTTAAAAATAACATTTAGTAAAATCAGTGAAGATCTTTCCTTTGACTTCAATGAATTTTGAGCCAAACCCATAATCCATCAATCTCCAGCCTTCCTACTAATCACAAAATGACCTGCAGGAATACATTTTTGCAATACAGCACCTCTGTTTAACAGAAGACTGGAATGGCTCCACAAAGTTCACTTCAGAGAAGATACAAGTTCTTACCTCTTTCCATCCTCTTATGTTAGAAGAGAAAAACTTGTTGAGGTCATGTCCCTCAGAGCTATGACATGCACAAACCAACAATATACCTGTTTCTGGTATTGTAAACACCTTGAATGTTAGACTACGAGAGAGACTGAGGAATGGAAAAGGGTACAAAAACTTCCATTGGCCTGAAATACAGGCAGAAATACATTTTTGAAGAATGAGCTATGAAAGTTAGTGTCTACTTATCATAGAAAAGTCTTAAATTTATGCATTTAACAGGATTTTTTTTTTTTTAAAAAAAGGGTTCCCTTTCATGTCTGGTTTTATTTTCGGAATCTGCAGAAAGCTGGACTCAGCAATCAAGCAATACAAGTGGACTGAGTTTCTGATGTCAAATAGCCCATGTCAGTACTGAATCACCTTTATAAAACAAAACCACTACCAAAAGAGTCATGTTCCATGTCACAAACAAAAAGCCGAAGCAAACCCTTGGATAAAACTGAGCTTTGTTTTGTCATGTTTGATGCCAGACTTCTCTTGCTTGGAGTTTCAGTTTAACCTTATAAACATACCAGCATGGAAATAGTTCCAAGTCATTACTGGAAAATGGGGACCTACATCTTTAAATTATTCTATTGGCAAAGATACCAAATGCTTTCCTACACCTCATATGAGTATATACCAACACTCAATTATACAACAACAGACAGGCAATGTAACTTGTTTTGGAGAATTTTGTTCCTGATGAGCTGTCTCTTACAAATCTTGCTTCAGGGCTGTAGAAACAATGCTGTGTTAACATTACATTACTTGACCAGTTACTTTACTTTTCACCTGTTTCTTCCTGGAGTTACAGTGACAGGTTCACAAAATTGCCTGATTCTAGAGAGGCAAACAAAGAAATAAATCCTGTCTTCTTTCCCTCATCCTGAAATATCTCAGTCTGCTAATCATTCAAAAGAAGGCACATATATCCCACCCATGAATAAAGATTTTTCTTTCCTCTCCCTGTAAATCTGTACAGTAGTGGCAGTTATTATTAAACTGTACCTTGCAAAATCCTATGGCTAAAGTGACTTGGGCATTGCTGGCGCTCAAGGATTCTAAGTCTTTTGTCAAATGGTAGTAAAAATGCCATCCTCCAGGCATGAAGGAACAGATGCAAAATCCTCTTCCTTCTGCTTCTGAAGAAATGACAGATCAGAGGTAGGAAATGACCTCACTTTTGCATGGCATGTTCCACTTCACTCCAGACACTAGCCTTCTTCGTGATTGGAACACCTGAAGTCGAAAGTTTCATTTCAACCACAGTAGTCATTCCAGTTGTCATAAAACTCAGGGCACTGACTCATTCAAGCAACCAATGGCAGTTCCACGTGGCAACAGATGGCTCTTAGTTTTGGAAAGCAAATTTTAACATTATAACCCTCATGAGGGAAATCAGTCTGGCAGTCTAGAGTACCACTTCCTATCATTATGGGGTTAAGGACATACTAAGTGGGTCTCATGATCTATAGAAATCTCATTAAGTGGATGTAGACATAAACAGAATGGTAATGAAATACTTTTGGTGGAAATGTGACAGTTCCAAGCTACCCCATGTTTCTGCACTTATTATGATATTGGAAGGAAACACCTGCTTGTCAAGGGAGCCTTTTCCAAGAAAAGTAGAATAAGAAAATATAAATAATTTAGTAATTCAATGGCTTGATTAACCCAACAAGCATCATCACCAGTCGTTGCCTCATCCAGTACCTCAGACAAGTTCATACTCAGAAATGTGGTAGTTTTATGGCTAAATGTAGACTCCCCATAATCTATTTAAGTCCATTGGATGACTTAATTTCCAACAAATAATAGGGAATTACTAAAAAGAAGCCAAGAACAATCTCAAGCAGAATATATTTTAAAGTTTCCAATGCAAGTATTTAACCAAATTCTTAAGATTTAAGAATGTTTAAGCTGGAGGACTCCCTCTCTCCAGAAGAGTCCTTGGTGGCGGGGAAAGCTGGCACAACTGATTAAATCACATCACTCTCCCATGAAAGGGAAGTGCTGTGCAGAGGAAGCATGACCAAAAGCTAATTATTATTTGTGGAGCAAAAAGCTCCTTGGCTGATGGTGTGGCTGAGGTTAGATTACGACTACCTGAAGGCTGCTCTATATAAACCCCACACTCCAGGACACAGATGGCACAGATCACCTCTTTAAAGCTACCTTTCCATGTTTTTAGCGAGATCAGATGAAGTACTGGCTCCAAAGAATGGAAAATGCTGGTCAAACATCACAAAGTTCATGACAAAAGTTATTTAAAAGCACCAGTGTTATTAGAGGATACATGAATACAATAGGAATGCAAGTCTCTTTCATGAAGACCTAGATAGGAAATGGTTTCACTATCTGTACAAACTGTAAAACATCTCATTTATTTTCCCCCTTTCCACCAGTGACAACCTCAAAACCTTGTAAATCCACGTGCATAAATCCACAGAGGCAATCTCAACTCCTTCCTCCTTGGGACAGCAGAGTCCAGTGGCAAGGAAAATACTGGGAACAGGGGAAACCCAGGTTCAGATCTGTCCGCAGTGTGATCCAAACCTAGAACCAGACTGCTGCATCCCAGGTGATGGCCCCAGCGATCACGACATTACCGAGTGCCAGAGCATCCTCTTTGTGAACACTGGAGCGACAACATCCATCAGAGCAATAGATTTCAACCACTGCCTCCTACAAGGCATGTGAATGCTTCTGGGTATCTTAAAGAGGCAGGAGGAGCAGGTCATTTTCTTTCAGGACACAGGACTTCCAACCTGTGCCTGAGAATCATCTTCCTATTAAAGCTTTGTTGAAACTGGCACATTCTGTTTTTTTTTTTTTTTCCCCAATTTTCGGTTTTTACTAATTTGACACTCTCTAAGGGAGAAAAACCAACAGCACATTGCTGGAAAATTCTTAAGCAGCTCTTGTTACAAAGCACGGCAGTGCCAAACCCAGGAGCAGGATCTAGGGAGTCTAGTGAACGGTCACAGCTCTAATCACTCAGCTGCATGCCTTCATACTACTAATTTGTCATAGAAAAACAGATGGTGATGGTGGTGAGCTGGGCCAGATTCTTACACCTCCTTAACATTTATTACTTGTATTACAACAGCATCTTTGGGACTTCAGGAAGCCGGGGGCCCTGTTCTGTTAGGCACTGTACAAACATGGAGTAAGATACAGTCTCTGTTCTTAAGAGCTTCCTGAGAGAATACATAGACAAGACAGATAAAGGAGGGAGGAAAAGCAGAGAAGTGCTTTGCCCAAGGTCGCATAGGAAGAGCTTGCAGAACTAGGAATAGGTCTCAGATTGCAGGTCAGCACATTTCCACTTGTACAAACCCCCTCTGCAGACAAACAGCTGTAACCATTAAATCACTTGCTGAGCTTCCAAGAGCTTTAACACAGCTCACCACTCTGCAGCTATCCTGTGTACATCTTCCACAGAGATACCAGGAGAAATTCACCAGCACTGTGGAGATCGGTGTGCTCGACGCTGTCATCCCCGAGGACACAACGGTCTCAGACCATGAGGTGTGCAGCAGCAAAATGCTGTGCAAAAGGAGATTCACCCAGAACACCTGGGTGACTTTATGCAGAAAGCTGCACTAAAATACACTGAATCCTAGGACTAGGGAAAGCACCTTCCTCCAGTAAACCCTGCATACCATGTAAACTCGGCTGGCTAGAGGCTGACACCCTTTGTGCTCTGATGTTTTGCTATTAAGCCTGGTTCACTGAAGAAGGGCCAAATCCACTTTAACCCCTTCCATATCATGCACTTTTAAAAATACTCAGCAGATGCAGGAGCATGTGTGCAAAGTTTCAGCCTGTTAGAGGTTAAAGGAACTGTCTTACAGTGGCAGAATTCTTTTCTGTGTGGAACTAGCTGAGATGTAGCCTGATGGGAGGCCACAACTACTGAAATTGCAAGGACGTCCATTATATTCTACAATATATTTATTCTACTCAGGTTGACAAAAATATTTCTCCCCCCCCCAAAGGAGTTCTTGTAGAGGTCAATTAGCAACTGTTTTTCCAGAACCTTATTAAAATTTTTGTATTTTCTAAGAGGCTCAAGTGTAGTTCAAAAGTTTCAAGTAGGCTTAACAGCTAGCTAGATTTGCCTTCTGACCAATACATTCACTCTCATGTCTCATCATAAATAGGAAGCTGGCCTGGCCTGGACTCATTCTACCCAGAAGTGCTTTATGTCAGAAGCAGGATTGGTTTAGATTCCTGATGTTGCCTCTGGGACACACTCTAGAGGTCCCTGTTTCTAGGGGCTTTAGGTGACAGGCAGATAAACTCACATGGAACGAGTCCAGGCTATAAGACTACATAGCTTTGCCTAAAACAAAGTAGGAAAATATTTAAGGTTAGAAACTGAATATAAGCCAGGTGAGTCCAAGGGGTTCTATACCGAGAGCTGTCTTTGATAGATACTAATAATAACTAAATCAGGCATAATCATGAAACATGTCACAGATGCGCACACTCTCCCTCTTATCCTTTAAACTTTGCATTCCCATTTGATGAATTAAAGATAAGGGAAGACCTTTTTTGAGATTAAGTTTGGGAAACAGTGACTGTAGCTACATCGGCAAGTAATGCAATGCAATTGAGGTAGATAAGCTGAGCAGAATGGAGCTGCAATCATCATGATACACGTTTGGGGGTGGGTTTACTTCAGACTAGCTCTAGTCTGGTCTCGTGGAGGGAATCCCTGTTGGGGTGGGAGTGTGCTAAGTGTGCTGCTGCAGCATATTTACAGCTTGGTTTCATTCATAAGTCTCTCATGTTCTGAGACTGCACTGCAACAGAAACAAGACCGTAATAAATGGGGATTGTCAGATGATTGCTTCAGAAGTGTGCTCCTGGACTGAGCTAAAGCACCAAGGCAACTAGCGAGACCCACACTGCAGTATTACCACTGATTGTTTAAAACCAAACAATATCAAGTCACTTAGCATTTGTATTGACATTAGGTTTTTTTCTGTTAAAAACAGAAAGCAAACAAAATCCAAACTCTTAATATCCTTAGGAGTGTTTTCATTGCTTATTTAATTGACTTTTCCTCTAGAGCTTTTACAATTCCACTGCACTAAACTGTGAAGCAGGAAAGAGGATCCTCATTATAATAAGGTCTGACAAGTTAAACTCTCCCAAATTGAGCAAACAAAACAAAGTTAAATGAGATTTAGAAACAACTGTATTAAGCCAGGATAGCATAAGCAAAAAAAAGGCAATTAAAAACAAAACAAAATAAAAACTTGATAACCATTCTTCAAAATTATTGGAAGAAGCTTGCAAAAAATGGACACAGGGATGTGTTCTGGTAGCAGCTCTCCTTGAGAAGTTTATGTCTCCCCATATACTGATTGCCCATTCTCATGTTACACTGAGCGTGGCAAAGGAACAGCAAGAGTTTACAGAAGAATCTTTGGCTCTCCATTAACAGCATTTTTTTTTTCTTCTACTCTTTGCTGGTTAGCGTTGCAATACTTACAGCATCACTTGACATTTTTGAAGCAGAAGGATGAGAAAGGGCTTTTTTTGGCACTTGGCTAGAAGGCAGCAAGACACTTCTCTTTGTGTGAGGACACTGCCACATACATAGTACAACTGCTGCCATTTCAGGCTGTGCGTCTGCCCAGGGTTTGACTTGTGGTGCACTTTTAAAGCCCCTGGACACCTCTAGTAATACAGAAAATGTCTGGTTGTGCACTGAGCAGTATTTCATGGACTGAGACATTAGATACAGATTTTGATCTATAAGACTCTAGGAGAAAAAGGGGAGGAACTACAATATTCCATAATTGCCTGCAGCCTCAGAGGCAGCTGGGATCTGAGTCCCATCAAGAAAGGAGCAGACTGCGGGTGCTGGCTTTGGGGAGTGGCTTGGTGCTGGCACGGGAGCTGGGTGTTGCTTCAGTGCTGGCAAAAGCCTTCCTCTGCACACGCAGAAGTTAAATCCTCTTTCGCCTCTCAATGAGTACATAACTGTGGCAGAAGGCTTTTTTTTTTTTTCCTAGCACATGAGAAGGAAGCCTGTGGGCCTTTTCATTTTGCCTGCAAGGCTCTGAGCTATCTAGGACTAGAGGAAAAAAACACAATTTGCTAATGCCTTCTGCTTCTCTAAGGTGATCCTCAGCCTCCTGTAATCTTGTTTGATGGGGGAACGAGGTGCCATGGTCTGCAGAGTTCCTGAGCAGGGAGAGGATGGGTGGGCAGGATGTCAGATGGGAGTTGCCAGTCATACACCGTGCCCGAGTGACTCGGTTTCCATCCTGTGACACTGAAACGAGAAAGCTGCCACTATACACTATATTTTCAGAATTTATGGCTTGTGATTTATATTTAAGGAGGCAATAAAGAAATAAAGAACAACCAGCCTTTGTGATAAAGCCTGATAAACCTGTGCAATAGCAGTTACCTTGTGCTGCCTTAGAGAATATCTGAGAGACTAGCTCATGTCTACAGACAGCAATTGTACAGCTCCATTTGTTACCTGCACACGCACCACTGCAGGAGCTGTGTTTCTGTGTCCTCTGCTGCTGTGACTCTGGGAAACCACTTTCTGCAGTGTGTGGTCAGCGACCAGAAGGACAGACCCTGAAAGGGCAGAGCTGGACGAAGAGAAAGATCAGGTGGCAAAGTGCTGCCCAGAGGAACAAACTAGCTCACAAAAGACGAGGTTAGTTTTAGCTTCTCCTTCTACAGTGTAACTTTTTCACCAGATGTGTTTAGATGAGGTAAAAGAGATAACTATCTCAGGTGCAATATTTCAGTATATTTTTCTGACAAAAAGTTGAATAATCAGATTTTTATAATTAAAGATCGGGGCTTAAAGGGAAAATGGTTAGCGATCTATCAACTTCTCCACTGTGGGACACAGTTGTTGTATAAATCTTTTGCTTTGGTTGGGTCTGTGGGCTGAGGATTAGGTGTCCTTCAGTTTCAGTTCGAGGTTTTGACCCACAAATTACAAGGGAGCTGGATTTTCATCGTGTTGCCATGCGACACCAGAAATCAGCTCTGGTTGGAGTGAAAGAGGGCCCGCTTTGCTCAGCAGCCTGGAGAACAGTCACAAAATTTTCCACACACCTGGACTGGGCTTTGAGTTTGTAACAAAGCTGAACACAAGCCAAGTTTCTCCTGGCTTTGTTACCAGGCTTTTTTGCACAGATCTATTATTCACTGCATTAATTTTTCCTTTTTTCTTTTTTTAAATTTTCTTTTTTTCTCCTTGTCTTTAAAGCAAACCATTAGGAGGAAAAAAAGTTTTCTGGGGGAGAAAATGTAAAAGCAACAGCAGTGTTTCTCGGCAGCTGGGAGATGCGAGCCTGCAGTGAGCCGTACCACCACAACACCCCAGCAGCTACAAACACAGACTGATAGCTTCAAATGTAGGACAGTTTGGGGAGGGAAAGAAAAAAAAAAAAGATAGAAGACAGAATGAGCGCTGTTTGTCTTGGCTGGTTAGCACATTATCCCCACCTGCATTTGATTCTGCTCAGTCTCCGTACTCCTCCCTCACTTTGGAGCCATGGAAATACAGGAAGTCAGGAGGGGAACGGAGACAGAACACTTTGTACTAGCAGCCAGACCACTGTTTAACTTCTTCAGCCAAAAAACAAATATGAATATGGAAAGATTTTATGGCGAGATACATCAACAGACTGAAGCAGTTCTCAGAAGCCTCCTACAGTTGCTCATTCAAGGTTTTTGACCTGCGGACTTCTCTTATGATTAATCACAGTGTTTGTTTTGTAGTAGTAGTACTGAGTAGTTATCAAGTGATGTGAACCATCAGGTATGCCATACCGAGCTCTATCTGCTGCGAGGACCTGCTGGTCTTCAAAACTTGCTCTCATATCTAGCCCTGGTTACTTTTTCAGTTTCACTGAGGTTTGAAAGTGAAACCCAGAAAACAACCTCTGTGCTTACCAGCAACGAAGCCTGGGTGCAGTGCACAAGATAGACAGCAGCCTGGAGCTTTTGAAACTGCACAAAACAGGACATGCAACAGCCAGCAAAAAATCAGTTGCAGACTATACCTAGTCTTAGACACACGCACAATAAAAATTAAATCACTTCTTCTACATTACAAAATTCTTTTATGCCAGACTACTTTTGTAGATTTTCTCCCTTTAAATACAGAACAAATTTTAGCAGCACAACTCCTTTGCACAGGCCTTAGGACAACACGGCAGTGCAAAAGACTAAACTCCAATTTTTGCAACAAGAAGACTCTGCAAGCCTCGATTTAATTTGTTTCCTACCTAAAATTAAGATATACAATTAAAGAACTGCAAAGTCAACAAAGAGCAGAAACTGAAGCTAAGGATGCAGATTCTGGCAATGTCCCCCCTAACGATACTGTGAAGAATGGACAGAACAAGGGGCATCTTCCTCCCTTATACCTCAAGAGATCTCAGAACTAAAAGTTCTTTTTTTTCCTGGAGTTGCCTCACATAAAGAACCATCAGAAACCTGATAGTGCTGTGACAAGCACTTCTCGTGAGCCAGATGAAATTTAAGATGCAAACTGCAGTTAGCTTGATAACAACAAAGTGCCTCTCTGAATCCACAAACATTGCCTCACTGAAATATCCTGATCTCTTCTAGAGCCTTGAGGATGGCAAACCAGTCTCAGCTTTTTCTCTGTCACAGAAAAAACGAAGTTTCTAAAAAGTTGAGGAAAACAAAAATAGAAATGTAAAAAACACTATTTCCACAAGTCATGTGCTATTGTACAAATGCTGATCACTATAAAACCATGGCACCTAAAAGCTATTGCCTAAAAACTGTTGAAAATGAATGTCCGACAGATATTCCAGTACAAATTTACAGCCTTCCTCCACGTTACAAGTTGTATATTAACATTTTTCATTTATTTATTTTGAATGGAGAGAGGGAATGGCACTCACTAGTGTAAACTGTAATGTTCAATTACAAGCATTTGAAATGGGGAAGCACAGAATAAAGATAAGTGTTAAATGAAAACAAACAACTCAAAACAAAAGAACAAGGATAAAGAACAATTCAGCATGCCTTCCTCCTTCCCATCTCCTCCCGCTCAGACACAGGAGAGCATGCACATGAAGGGGTTAGGAACCACAAACAAACAATCCTAATCCCTGAGTCACTCTTGAATATCACAGAGAGAAACGCTGCTGAATATCACGGTATGTACTGTGCTGTTGTCTGTAATGGAACAACACTGATAGGGTGGCTTGCTACCTGACTACCATGGTGAGACTTTTTTCATGTGTTTACAGACCTCTACAGCAAATTATCTTTCTCTAGATATCAATGTAGATGTGTGTTTTGGAGTTAGTCATACTGATGCTTCTTATAGTCAGTGGACAGAAATGGGCAACTAGTTTCTAGTTAATGCAATTTATTTTAGATGTGTATTTTAGGATGGTATGCATTATGCTCTAGATGTACCTTCCCCCCACTACAGAGTCCAGACTTATAGATCAGATGTCATCATTTACAACAAAACATCCCAGGTGTCAACATGAATCCCTCCTCCTGGGTCAAAACCTTTCCCCACTGCAGTGAATGAGGTTCTGACTCTGATGAAACCAGAAGCTCACTTATTGTTGCTCCGTCTCTGTTTCATCTGCACTGCTATGCTAGGCCGTATCACAGTCACCAGGCCAAGAGTAAACAACCATTAGACGCTGTGGGCATGGCCTTTTCCAGTTTAGGAGCTAAGCTTGTTGTCCAAAACCTGGTAGGAACAGGGAAAAGCTGCTGGCAGTAACTTGACTCTAAGGCAGTGGGTCCTACAGACCTGGAGCTCAACAAGAGGCAAGAACAGGGAATCACTGCCTAAGTTAAAACATCACTGCTCCCAGATTGCATCCTTTGCCGCTCCTGTGATTTGCCATTTGAAAGTTTCCCCAGGCTTTTCACATATAATGTCATACACATGACAGTCACCAAATAGCTTGTGCCTCAGGTATCTCTGTTGCAGCAGAGGGATCTCTCTCCCATCTGCCAAGCAAGAGCAGACAGATGATGCGCTCAGTGGGCAGCAATGCACAAAGCATGCAGCCACACCAAGAGAGGCTGTGGTGTGGACTGGGGCTATAAAAACACTGCCATGAGACCCAGCTGGGAAAAAAATTGCCCTCAAGGTCTTGCCTGAAACTAGCCCACTGCTGTTGTGTTGGCTTCTTCCTCCCAGGGGACTCCTCGCAACTGTCCTGAGTTTCAGTGCACATCCTCACCATTCAGACCAGTGTCAATTTCTAATTCTCCCCAAACTTTATTATTGAGTGGATGGTTGAACATGAGAAATTTTTGTAGATTGGTGTCTGAAGAAAAAAATGGGAGAGAGTCAGAAGATGGAAAAAAAGGAGGAAGTTGACACACTGTTCAGGAAAGAGAAGCTATGGGATCACAATAATAGACCATTTTCAAACAAAATTTCATTGCCTTTCACTCAGTTAATTATGCTTCAAATTGCCCCAGATGGTGCCGGAAGCAGTCTTAGAAATAGAATAAATGATGATAATAATACCAGCTTGGTTTTGTGGAGCCTCCATAACTGGGCGGCACCTAAATAAAAGCATCTAAGGTGCCAGAAGCCAATTTGTGGTTTGGTTTTGGATTCATTTACAATTTGGTTTGGCTTTCAAACAGATCTAAGTATGATTGGGGTAGAGTACAAGAATACAGAGCCCTCTTATTTCTGTGGGGTGGGCAAGGTTTGCATTTCACCACCACTGGTTCGTGGTTAGCCTCTTCTTTTGGCTATTAAATTTGATGAAGATTATAGAACTGTCAGTTGCTCAAAGCACTGCTAGAGTTAATGACGGTCTGTTTATGTATACATCTATGTTTGTGCAGATGCGACTGTAGAAACAGGACCAGAATCTGGGTAGCTGGTAAGTACATATGGAACAAAATAAGGTCATGTGCTAAAATACAGGACCGGTAGCTTAAGCAAGTGATGACTGCCTTAACAAGTGACCCAGGAGAAGTCACCCCAAATACCATTTTACGTCCTCCACAACATACTGGTTTGGAGCATAGTTTTCTACCAAGAATTTACAGGTCATGAAATCAGGGGAAAGCACTGACAGCTATATGAGCATTTAAGCTGTATGCATTTATAGGAGGCTTAAATAAGCAAAATTAAAAATAAGAGTGGGGCAATAGAGTTCAGCTTTTGACAATGTTTAAAATATTAATAAGATCCTTATGATTTATAAAATCCTTTAAGATGACTTGAATATGAAAAGTGACATGATAACAACATGCCTGGTTCTAAGGTTTCTTTATGCTGGAAGCTATGCATGTAGGGGCACATACCAACTTTCTAAAAACGTAACTAGGTCAGGTTACACAATTCTTAGAACAGAAAAGGAGGTGGTTGTTGTTTATTGTATTTAGATCTGCTCCGATTGCCTTTGTGCTGCATCTTCCATCTTGCTATTTAAACTTAAAATAAGTGGACTCCAAGAGGTCTGTCTGGCCCAAGTACTTGGCTAAGAGCTCTGCAAAGCCCCAAACCTTGATGCATTTTTCTCTCCTTTTAAAATCCATGCATAGATACATGTGTTAGCACACCATTTATGTTTTAACATGCGCACACACAACTTACTGAATGTTCACAGTCTCAAGTTTTCCAGATCTCCTTTTTCTAAATATCTTAAGGGCTATCACTGTATTTTAGAAGAATCAGTGTTATAAATAAGGATCATCGGGATTATTAAAAGTGAGAGGAAGCATCCTGTGATTGGAAATGAGGAGAAATTGGTTTGTTCAACTTTGTAAAGCAAAGGCTGAGAAAGGATACTGTGGCTGTTTATACAGAGAGTATAAGATACTTGCCATGAATAAAAGTAGCTAAAGCGAGAAAAAAGGTTTCTGGTTCTCTGGAGATTGAAGTCCTGTAAGCTACTTCCACATGAGACCTGTGGTGACAGGATGTCTAAATGGCTTAAGATGCATTTTGAGGGGATTATGGGAGGGACTATTTAATTTATAGAGAAAAATTCCTGGAATATGTTTCTGATGCATGTCTATAGGTATCCAGTATATTGGTACACACAAGGAAGTTTGAAAGGGGAATGTATTTGGTTGTAGTGCATTTATGCCTGATTAATTTCAAACTTCAAGTTTTCATACCTTGTGATCGCCAGGAAGAATTATTCACCCTCCTGCCCTTTTTTTTTCTGCTATTTCCTCCATCTGCTGAATGGCTAGAGGTTGGCAGAAAGAGATACAGATGCAGTTACTGATGCTCCTATCCCATTACATTCTCTTAAGTGTCCAGTTGGCACATCCCACTGGCACTCACTAAACTGAGCACAGATTTTTCTTTCAGGTCATACTGGCAGGTACCCTACTGGGTTTCCCTCTTTACTCAGAAGAAAAAGTTATTAGCTTTTTTTTTTTTGTCATCTAGGAGTCTTATTTAGTACACACTTCTGATTTGCAATGCCTTCCTATTATGTTCCTACAGCACATTATAGCATAGCTTTTGACCTTCCACTATAAACCTACATTTTATGAGGATGATAAGAAGTATTTTGTGTGCTATGATCACAGGAATGGAAGGTCTGCCCTCTCATGAACCCAGCATCTCTCTCATGGCTGAAACTGTTGGATATTAGCTTCAAAGGCAGAAGGTGGTTCTTTCCAGCCCTGTGTTCCTGAATACCATTACAAACTATTACAAAAGACTTGCATAGCCTAGAATGCAGAGACTGGAAAAAAATTGACAAGTCTTTTAGGCTTGGGTAGTATTCAATAATTGCATTTGAGAAAACAGCTGAAAACAGGTTTAGCGTGGATTCATATGAATTAAGCAAGTACATCCAGTTCCTTCCTCACTTTGGCCCCTCTGAGGGCAATTTTCATCCCAAATGTTTCAAGATCTCAGCTTTGAAATGCACACAAAGGGAGATAATGGCAGAGATCTGGCAGGCAAGAAATACAACAAACGGAACAGTGATAGGGAGTAGAAAAAGGGAAGAGAAGTCTGGATTGGGAAGAAAAAACAGAGGTTGGAGTGGCAGTACCCTGAGGAACGGAAAGGCCAGCAAGACCCTGACACCACGTGATGTGTCTCTACTACAAAAACACACCTATGGTACCTTCAAAGAACCAGAGAAGCTGCAGCTAATTTAGAATCAGAGCTACGCTTTGAAACATATACGTTTCATTTTAGTGTTAGGAGAAAGCAATGGAGAGATTTTCTGACCAACACGTGAAAAATCACCCAACACAGAGCTTAGAACTCAGGACCTTTTTCTCTCCGTCCCATATTTACTCCTCTAGAGGACACTGTTGTATAAGAGCAGATGCACAGTAAATGCTAAAAAACACCTTTTTTTTTTTTTTTATTTTTTCCTTTTAAGAGACAAGACCCATGAATGTCTGGTATTCAACAAAAGTGTCACTTCTGAAAGATTTCTGCAGCACTTGTCTATATTTCTTGGGCGTGAGCACCTGCTAAAGCTCTGTGTGTCTGACATGAGGGTTTACCTCTCTGTAATAGCATGCTGCCATTGCCTTCACTAAGCCATCCAGGGAGCCGCCATATACATAAAGCTGCCTTCTACTTCAAAACATTGCCTTGCCATCCCAGACTGTGGTTGAAGGGGATTTGGTTGGGCACAGAGGTCAGTGCACCATCAGGGCTGTTGGCCATGTTCCCTTTTCTGACTTGAAACCCAACCATGGCTACATAACTGCACCACAGAAATAAATGCTTAGAATTTATTAATGGGAAAAGAAAAAAGGAAACAAACAAACAAAACAAAACATAGCTTCCACGTGCACTAGGGTGGAAACGGGGTAGATGCTAACTTGGGTACAGCTCTCCAATGACTGAATAAATAGCAGTAACAAGGCAGTTCCAAAGTTTATCAGATGACTGTATTCATTTGCTCTAAATATCGTATTCAGTGATTTGTGCTGATTCTTCAGTTTGTGGGATTAGTTACAGTTCATTGTAAGTTCTAACTGTATTTCCATGTATTGTGTTAAGACCTGATTCAAGAGTAGTTTTATTTGATAAAAAACAGATGTTCTTAAAAGAGACTCTCTCCTTCACAGTACAAAACATTATTCTTAGCAATTGTATGTACCTTACAAAATTAATAAGCACAGCATCTCCCTGCGTGACGTATGACATTATTATATTTTTCCCTGTTGAGGGACTTTTAAGCCGTTGGGGTCATGACCTTGGTGCCTTATGAGAAATGGAGAAGCACATGGTTCTAATTTTATCTTCAACCCTGCCCTCCTGCTGACATGTATGTTTACAATACGGTTCATCTGTTGACCCTGCACTCACATTTAAAATATTAGCTAACATTTTTCAGTCCCAATCACAACGGTGCACGGTGATTAGCTTTTAAGACCAGTTGTTTTCTTTATTGTGCTTTGACATGCACATCTCATCCAAAAGCCCTTCACTGGTTTTCTAATTCAAACCCAGTGGCGGCCACAAAACCACCTCCAGTTTGTCTGGACGCTTCGGCTCCCGTTACGATGCAGGGCACTTCAGAGCTCTAAAGACGCAATATCGCCCCACTGGCAGGGGAGACAGAAAACATCCTTTGGTGATTAGAGATAGAGCCAAGGAGACAGCAGGCTTGAACCCTTTCTTGGCCACAGCTCAGCACTGAGTCAGAATGGGCTGGGGCCGAGCTCTGCCCACCACAAATCCTGCGGACATGCAAGAGATGCCCTCTGTCCCCAAGGGAGACCGTGTCCTGTGGCTGGATCCCACCACAGGCAAGTCAGAAAGAAAAAACTTCCAGAGAAAACAGCATTTCACTGGTACATGTCAGGTGCTGAAAGAACACACGCTCGCTTTTCAACATGAAGCGAAAGAAAGTGCAACCAGATAAGGCTGGCTTTTGGGGGGAGGGAGGCTAAAAAGTGAGAGCTGTTGTTTATTCTCCACTCCATTTTCCCTTACATCAGAAGTTAAGTTAAGGAAAGAGAAAAGGAGAGAGAGAGGGAAGGAGGGAGGGAAGGAGAAAAACAATCTCATCTTTTATGTTTTTTAATTAAGGGAAAAATAACAAGTACTTTTCTTTTAAACTCAAATGGCACAGAATATTCAGAAAGATACTTTTAGTACTAAGATATGAAGCAACAGCTTCCATTTTTTTTTCTCATTTTAAATTATATTTTTACGTTTTAATTACTTATATCAGCAACATATAATATGCTCTGGTAACGTGGTTATGAAAAGAATATAAACCACTACCTTGTAAAAGAAAATTATTTAACTGGTTATTTTCACCACTCTGTACTAAATGATCACAAACAAATGTATGCCTTAGCTTAAACTGCATAATAGAGCATCACATTCGTTACACACTGAGTTCAAAATATTTGCCTAATTCTGAAGCTCGGCATCCTCAGTTTTCCTATAACCTGCTGTCTCTTTAGGAACTTTCAATGTGCTTACTGATATATTTGGCTTCCCATAGAAATGATGTAAATAATTTCCAGGCCTAAAATGTTCCAAGCTTATTGCACTGCTGAAGAGAACTTCAGAAGTGTTAACATCTTATTTTTAGGGAGTGAGAACTGGGTCTTTTTTGGCTGGTTGTTCTAGGAAGAAATTTCAATGAAATCTGGGCAGATTCGGGATTACTCTGCTTCTTGGAGGAAGGGATATCACAGCCCGAGGTCAGGCTCTGAAAACGCCTGGTTCCTGCAGGTTTCAACCATCACCTCTACGTCCTCAAACACCTTGAGAAGGGCTGAATAATGAGTTGAGGGAAGGACAGAGAGAAAAGTGCTTCAGACAGCTGCAAAGCCAGAGCCACTGCTTTGTCCTGTGGGAAGGACCAGCAGAGAAAACTGAAGAAAGATCCTGTCTTTACTGTAACAAGCACAGAAGTATCTTTAGACACCTGGGGAACATTGTTGTTTACAATTATAATTTCATGATAACTGCACAGAGATTTCCTATTCTATATATTTGAGCAATCCCATACACTCGCTCATTTTAATTTGGCTATATAAAATACAAATATATATGTAAGTAGATATACACACGTTTAATAGCAACCAATGTACTCCCAGGATCTCTTGTAATGCATAAATAATCCTGTCATTGATGTTCACAGTGAGGTGATATTAGCTGCAGAACCAGACCCTCAAGTTGTTGTGCTTTCTCGCTCCTATAATTCATTAATATTTTTTTTCTCCCTTTCTTGATGGCTCTGGTTGCCAGAACAGCCAATATCAGCCAAGACGGTTGGCCACCCCGTGTCTCAGGAACTGATGCCAACAGCAGTTGGGGGAGCAGCACTGGTGTTTAGCACATTTGGCTTTTTTCCTTAGGGTAATTAAGACATCATACTGCTTCTGCCCTCCCATCCCCATAACCTCTGATCCTCAACGCGGAGTCTCTGGGCATGAAACATGGAGCCTCTCAGTGCTGCATAAAATCAACACCACCAGGGAGGCTGTTCCTTGCCATGTTGGCAATTCACTAATCGCTCCCTTTATTGCTCCGCCGAGGAGGACAGATGGACGTATCCCCTCCTAAATCAGCTGCAAACTGTGATCAGTTTCCACATTAGACTATTTCCAAAACGTTCTGATGTAATTCGTCATTGCTTGTTTGTGTCTTCAGCTTATGCAGCATTTAAAACTGCATCATTAGCACTTTGGATCTGTGCCAGTTAGACATGCATGACAAAGCTGCATTTTTCCCTCCAACAGTTGGGTGCAACTCAGCTTTTGAAGAGAAAAAAAAACAATCCATAAATCCACCAGCTCAAAATTACACTATAATTCATTAATCTGTCACTGTAGGAGATTGGATTTCCTGCCCTCATTTCCACCAATACACAGCAATGTAAGTAGAGGACTCGAAGCTTTTTTAATGCGTACTTGCTCACAATTCCTACAGTCTTGTGACAATGAAGAGCAATAGACTTGTTGCATAATACTTTTTCTACCAGTAGGGGACGAATAATTTAAGTAGATTTGGACAGAGAACTAATTAACACATGGCTACATAAGTATTCTTTATCTGCTTAAAGAATCAATAGGATCAATAAGAGTAAGGCATAGCAATCACACAGCACTTTGCAACAAAACCTTTCATATTGTACCTTTCCCACAAGTTCTGAGCTCAGTATGGAATTACTCATGTTTTATCAACAAGGAAAAAGACACAAACTTTTCCACCATGACAACGAATGACTTAGAAGAAGAAAGAAAATCCAGTACATCTCAGCTCTCGCTCCTCTGTACTTTGCTTTTCACTTTGTCACTCCATTCCCACAGCCCTCACTCGATGGACACTACCCTTCATACAACATTTTACAACACTGAGGCTCTTTCCTAAAGGAGTTAATGGGAATGCACAGCTTTTACTTATGGAAGACAGGTGGAAAAACTACAGCAACAGCTACCTCACCTAAGGCCTTTCTTTATGCCAGAAGAGGTCTTTGACTGTTCTGGTTCTGATACAAATCTGTATTTTCAGCACCTGGAAGAAGAATGTGTTCATAAGCTTCTTGTAACAACATGAGCATGAAAGTCATCGCATAGGACCCTGCAAGATGATGAAGTACTTTTGTGGATGGCTAAGATATGGAAGGAGAGGCTGACGTACATGAATATAAACATTCACTTCTCTTCCATGAAAAAGGCTGCCACTAACAGCGCAGTTTTCAAAATACCAAAGTGAGTTGTGTGCATAAGCAGAGTTAAAACAATAAATACTACAAATTCCAGTATAGACTGCTTCTAATATTCAAAATTTGCCACACTTGAAATAAATATAAAGAAAATTCCCAGGTTTTGCATTAAAAGATTCTATATGTTTGTATACACTGACTCTTTAGAAGATGGAGCCTTTGTAGCAATATCAACCAACTCTTGAAAAAAAGATCCTCACATAGAACATCTCTCCACTCAATGCTTAGCTTCCCCGATGCTGAAGAGCACCATCAGGCACCATGTGTCACTGCTTATCCATAAATTCAGTTCTAGTACACTGCCACAAATACACTTCTGTGATTAGTAAATTTAATTGGTAAAACACATGAGAAGCCACATTTTGTTAACTTTTTATGTTAGCCCCACGGTTTCAGGGCTTCTGTGGACCAAATTTACAGAGAAGACAATGTCAATAGTGCTGCAAAGGGACCAAAGGAAAGGGGTCTGCACGAATGTGCCTTACAGTCACATTAGCTAAGACGCTGTATATAAAGACATATATATACATATATATATAAAGTCAAGTGGGACTGCTTAGTATTACGCATTTATGCTGGTTGCATTTCCTTGTTGTCTGCTTCTGGTGTACAAATCACACTAACTTACACTCACACAGATTTATTGGCATATAGTGTAGCCCCACTTACATCTGATTTGAATCTGATACCACATGCTCCAAGCCTGAGGCAGCCAGTCCTGTTTTTTTTTCAGGATGGTAAACCTAAACCAGACCTGCACAGGCTTCTTTGAATAAGCCCTGGAAGCAGAGTACTACTGAAGGGAGTGGAGGCAAGTCAGGCATGAGCGCAGCTTGCTGGGCAATGCAGGGACCCCGGGCTGCAGCAGGGAGCCCAGCAGCAGCACCGCAGCAGGCCTTGGCTTGGCAGAGCACACTTGTCCTCTGTGCTCTTCAGAAGCCTACTGAACAATTCAGTACCAGTTACTGCAGTAAAGATTATGTGATTGGATCCTCAGCAGTGATCAGCGTAGCTCCTCATTAACTCAATATATATGGGGCTAAGGCTCATCCTTCTGTTTCAAGCTCCTCCTCCCTTCAAACACTCTCATTGCTAAAACCACCTCTCTGCTCTCACTGCCAGTCAAGCAGAGGATATACAAGACTCCCAAAAGCTGTTGGCCTGTTGTATTATTTCTTGGCTGCGGTTGAAAAGCCTGAGGTACTGAGCTGAGGTCAATACCAGTGCTGGAGGTTCAGCCACACTGCTACAACAGCTGCAAGAGCATCCAGATGAATTTGACTCTCCAAAGCAATCCAACTCAATTATTTCTGATCTCTCTGACTGGGTATTGCATGTGGCATCTGCACAGTCAGTTCTGCTCTTCTACTGATCTGCTGCAGCGCACTGCCCTTCCGCTGCGTGCCTGGCTTCTGAGGTTTTGTCAGGGAGGGGATGACTGCAGCTCTTTTTTGTCAAAACCCAGTAAGAATTTGGGTAGACCCTGAGGTACTACCATAATTCAAATATTATTGTTGTTATTAATAACAATAAGAGCAACAAGAATAGGCATATATGTCACGCTAATATTAGAAGTACTGTGTTGACAGCTTCCCTTACGCAGAGGTAAACACCGATGTTCAAAACCATAAAAAGCAAGTGAATGTCAAGCATATGCTAACTTAAAAGAGCTCACTTGAACTGTTACAGCACTGTGTAAGACATAACAAGAAATGCTTTATATTATATACACACAGATTTATGCTCACATACACTTTAGCCATTTTTGTGTGATGAATTTTCACACAAATCCTTTGCTGAAATTCGGAAAGCCATCAAGTTTTCTATTTACTCAGATAAAGCAGTTACAAAATTAACTCTACTGAGGGTGATTTGAGCAGAGAAAGGAACTCAGCGGAATGAAAAAGTACTCTCCAATTCTAACTGCAGCAGATGTTGTTTTGGTCATTGCTAGCTGGCTGTGAAGTTAGAGCCCCAGAACTGTGGTTTCATATGTGGTTCGAGTGTTGGCTGCACTTATTTTGGGGGAGGAGGAGGATGCTTGCATGCAGGACCTGGCATGCATTGTTTTAAAAACAAAACAAAACAAAAACTCAAACCATGGCTGTCTTCAATTATTTTCCATTACAGCATTGTCTGCACGTAATTGCTCCATGTTTTCCATTAAGGAGTGCCAAGTGAACGAGCGTGTTAAGAGTATAGGATGTACAAATTCCACTGGTAATGCTGCCCTGTATCAGTAAATAACATGAAACACAATCTCCCTTGACCTGTATGATGCTTACATACAATTAATCTGGGCTTTTCAAGTGTCCAATGTTATTTACCGTATCTTCCATCAACAGCTGAGGCTGGGGACTCAGAGAAAACCCAGGCAATGGGAAGTTAGACAGGGATTTCAAAGAGGTCTTAACTGGGGCTAAATGGTCAAATGCCTTGTAAATTGGGCTGTTGCCAGAACTCGCAGACAGAGTTTTGGGGTCTGTCTTTTTTGTTTTGTTTGGAATATCTAAGAGAATGACACATCATATAGGTCTTTTCTGTACCTGAAAGTAAGGACTCTCCACAGATTTCCACCAATTTGAAGATCGGGCCCCACATGCCATTTTGGTTGCTCCCCAAAAGTGATGCTTTTATCATTAGTCTTGCTGTAAAAGGCTTTGTCTGCTTCCATATACTGGCTGCATGGATCACACTCAGTAGCTGGAGGACAACGGGAGCCCCTGGGAGCCAGTGCCTGGGGACCCCCTAGCCTGGCAGGGCTGGGACATCCCTTCCCCAAAAGAAGAGGAGGGCATA
Source organism: Cygnus olor (assembly GCF_009769625.2). Taxonomy (NCBI): domain Eukaryota; kingdom Metazoa; phylum Chordata; class Aves; order Anseriformes; family Anatidae; genus Cygnus; species Cygnus olor. The sequence goes on along the minus strand of NC_049173.1, from coordinate 29,085,625 downwards.
CTGTAGGTAGCAGCAGTGCGTGTGAGGAAACATACTGTGCCAAACACAATGCAGGGGGATTTCTATTGTGGAAGAGTCCAGGAGACATTGTGATTTGTGTTAACTGCCTCCTGCACAGAGCAGAGTTCAGCTCGGCTACAGTGAAGTTTTGCTTTTGAATTCCAGGAGTTATTAATGCCTATAAGCAGAAAGTATAATATACAGTCCAGAATAATTACATCATACAGCAGAAGTTAATATACCTGACCCATAGAAATACATGCATGACTTCTTCTGCCAAAGGAATCTCAGTAAGCAAATTGGTTAGGCTTGGCAGTTCATAAATAAGTTGTAGTTACCCACTGGAAACAGTATAATTACACCTTAACTCAATGTAGCAATACTGTTCCCTTATTACTCTGATCAAATTATCAAGATACAGTTGTCTAGACAAAATAAATCGGTGATCTTCATGTTATAAAGCCTTCTGCTACCGCATCCCTTCCTTTTTGTCACTCACCTGCTGCCTCCCTCAGCAATGTTGGTTCTAAACTCGAGACTGCAAACTCTTGCCTACAGTCAGCTGTGCGCTGAGAAACGGGAGATGTGGGAGTACACACACTCGAAAATGAAACTGAAGTAACAGCAGAGAAAATTAAACAAAACTTGTTTTAAAAAGATACAGCCACACTATTGTACACTAACGAGGGAACAAAGACCAAAGGCAGAGTGATACTCATAGAACATTTTCAGAATTTGTTTTGAAGAAGTTACGATTTACTATGGAAAAACACTCAACTACTATCTGAGCTAGTCTTAATTGAACTTGACAGAAGACGTGTGTACTTACACTACTAGGACATTCAGAAACTGAAGCTGGATCAACATCCTAACAGAGCAAGAGAGAAATAAATAATCTTTTAAAGAGGTTTGGATGTACACAGATGTTATCTTTTGGTCTATGTTTTGCAGTTTTGCACATCACGGGAGCAATAGAAATCAAAGGCATGGAAGCAGTGTGATTTTCAGAGGAGTGTGACTGGCACATTTTGCAAAGCAGCATGTGGAAATTAGTCTCACTGAAGTACAGAAGCTGGTTCCATGTGCAGTGCTCCCTGCCACATCTGAGCTCAACCTGGCAGTTAGGAATAGGGGACTGGAAAACAAGAAATAAGGAACTCCATAATCTTTAGTGGCCCCAAAGAACAACAATAAAAGCCCCAATTTTCTCTCTGTAGGTGAGAAACGAAACAAATAAAACACATCCTTTACCCCATCTCTACCAATGCCTTTCCACATCTTTTCTGCATGTAGGAACTGCGTGTAACTGGGAAGTGATCATTTTCTGCAGTGTGCCTTTTCAGCAGCTGTTAGGACATCTGGATAGAAAGCCATCTGGTGCTTAAATGGTGGCAAACACCACCATAAACTTCCAGAATCCCCTTCCTTTTGCAAAGTTGCTTGAACATTAAATGGCAGCAGGGCTCTGAAGTAAGTCCTGCTCACAGGATGAGAGGAGGGGAGCTGAAAAGCAGCTTTCAACATGGAACTTTGGATGGTAACAGAAGTTTTGATACTCCACCCAAAGTCTCAGAGACAAGCTTTTGACTTCTTCAGCATCAGTAGATACTCCCTCCACCCCAGTTCCTCCCCACATGGAGCAGTATCTCCAAAGAACTGTAGACAGTTTGATTTCATCTCATCCCAAATCCTTTCCTGGGTATTTTTCCATTAGAGCTTTGCACAGAGCCCACAGGATTAGGGAAGAGCCAGATCTGAGTCTGTCAAGCTGTGGTTCTGTTTTCAATGGTTATATATATTGTGCTCTGTGTTGAATTAAAACTACAATAAAAGTCCTCTCACTTGTTACTGTATTTGTGTAATGTTCAAATTAGACAGGAACAGTTATTTGAGAGAAGCTAATCCAATGCATATCCAAAAAACATCAGGTTTTAATACAGAAACCATCTACTAACGTACTGCATGGTCGAGTGGGGAAATTCAGGCAGATCCATATTACTCAATGTCAAAGGCTGGCAAAGCTGGCTCTTCTGACTATTGTCTCCCATTGTCAAGGATAACAAAATGGGTTCGAATAAATATTTAATGTGAAAATCTTCTAGGCAGGACCATGTCTTAACATGAATTTGTGCTTCAAATGATTGATCAGTTGTCTTCACATTCACGATGGAAGTCTTGGCACCTCCAGGTGAAACGTTAGGAGGTTGCCAGGCTAAGCAAGAGTTACAAATGTATCTTACTAGAGTACTAATAGCCACTACAACAGTTTTTGATGTTTAAATTGGTATTAAATCATCATTTGTTAACAAGCTGTTCCCTGCTAGCAGTAAAGATCAGAAGTACCAATTGCAACTGAAAGTTAAAGATGACATGGGAAAAGTCCATAAAGTTTAAAACTGGAACTCAACTGCAAAAATTAGCAACATACATAAACTGGAGCTTTTGTTCAACAATTCAGAAGACAGACAAAGGCTGGGGGCTGTTTGCATTGGCAGTTATGAGCCGAGGACTTCTGGGGACTGGTACACTTGTAAAGTTGGACCAGAATTTCAGTAAGTTACCAATACATACATTCAGTTTAAACAGTAACATCTCCAACCTGAACAACCCTTCTGGCAGATCAACACTGGCACAGTTGTCTTTCTGAAAAGATACAATTAAAATAAGCTCTACTGAGGACTACATTCTGCCCTGAAGTTCTGACTGAATTCATTTCTTGTGTTAGGTAGTTTATCAGGATCTTATCCATGGAATAGTTTGCTAAATTAACAACTCAAACAGAATGGACTGCATTAAAATGTTGTGGGTGAGGGGAAGATTAACTCCAAAGTATCACTCTCCTGAGCCCAAATTCTACATTTACGTTACGGTGGATTTACGCCAGGGTAAATGAGAGAAGAATTTGGCCCCTGACCTTCTCCAAGCAGGTCATTACAGTTGAAATAGTAACTGATCTTAGACAAACATTTTTGCTGCGAGGTATTTATTTCTGTATAAAGGTTTATGGAACATCATATTCTTTGCCCTTTAAGACTGATACTGACATATGTAAACACCACTGGGCTTGGTGTGCCATAGCTTAATCCAGCCTCTCTAAATCTGGCTAAAACAATGGAAATATCTTCTGAAACCATTGTGGGCTATATCCAATATAGTTAAAAACATCTGACTGCAACCGCAAATATGCTGGTATTTGGTTGTGCTATAAAAACATTTTTATGTCAAATACAACTGGGACTAATACAGTAAACTACAAGCACAGTTAACCCTTGGAATGAATTGCATGTAGACTCTTGAAGGTTAAGGTAGTCTACATTGGTTGCATTTTCTTATGAAGAGCATAAAATGAATGTAGGGTATAAAAAGTAATTACTAGTACTAATAGAGTAATTGATATTTATATAGCACCTTCCATGCTACACTATAAACACACCAGTGATATTATAAACTCCTGTAGCTACTAGTTACGGACCTGTTTGTGTTCTGCTTGCTTGAACAAATCCTCAGGAGTGCCCAGATGCTGCTTCTGTTCTGCATCCCATTCTCCCCATACCTGCAGGTACTCCTGTGCATGCACACACAAGGACCATTTCAACTACCACTGAAATATGCTGTTGCCAGCGGGCTAGGACATACTTTGGAAAGCGTAAATGAGGACAGAAACTGAAAGCAGAGTTGTGATTGCAATGGTGGAATTACACAAAAAGACAGTAAGGACACCAGGGGCCCTTGGTCACAACTAAACAAATAACTCAATTTAAAGAAAAAATATTGAGAAGCACTGCTGAGGAAAACCTTCATTGAATCATAGCATTATTTTCCAGGTTATAGGTGTTCCAGCAATAGACTGGGATACTGCTGAACACAACACAGATCTCAGTTTGCTGTGCTGCAGTTCAAGGCCAGTGACAGCACTGTGCTGGCCGCTAGCTCAGTGCTATCTCAGCAGGAACACCTCTTGTACAGTTCAGTACAGTACCTCTTGCACAGAATCATCTGTGTTGGAAAACCATCAAGACCAAGTCCAACCATCAACCTGACCTGAGTCCCATCACTAAATGTCATATATAACGAAAATGTATGTGGTGTACAAACACTTTAATGTATACGTTCAGATAAAACCAATACCTGAAAGTTAAATGCATCATCTAAAATATCATGTTAAGATGTGCTCAGGAACCCAAGTACCACTATTTAATTAAGCACTGCAAATCCTAAATCTCATTAAAAGCCCTTTTGGATAGAGGTTGCTGACACGTCTTGCCGCGGTGGTGTGCCAAGATACTACCCCTCATTGCCCCTTCAACAAGAGTTGTTGGTCTCAGAGCACTGTGCCATGCATCTCCTCTCAAAGCCCTGACATGTCTGCTACACAGATATCCAAACATTTTATAAAGATGGGCTTATGTTCTTGCACTATGTCAATGCTTTGGAAATCTACATTTGTTCTGTAATACATTAGTAAGATATTTATTACATATTAAACAGTTGTTTCATTCTTTGTTCCATTCCTAATTTTTCTGCATAGGGCATTTGGCAAGCAAATGGTTGTTTGCATATACTCCTGATCTCTTCCCTGAGTGGTACCAGCTAAATCAGAGCAATCCTTGAATATAGAAAGAATGTTTCTCTCCACATACTTTGCTTTGTGTTTATTTGCACTGAATTTCATCTGCTAGCCACTCAATATCATGCAGCTCCTCACAATTGTTTTTAATTGCCATTAGCTGGAATAGTCTTGGATCACAAGCAAACACTGTCAGCTCACCAATGTGCAGATCACTTATAAATATATTGAATAGCTCAAGCTCCAGGCCCAGATCCCTGTGGGAATACACCACCACTACCTCTCTTCCATGGTGCAAGCAAGCCATTTATTCACACCCATTGCCTCCCATCTCTCAGAGCTGTGGGTGATCCAAGGGATCCTTCTGAAACGATTTAAGTTCTTCAGCAGGGATCTTGTCAAACCCTTCTGGAAATCCCTACACAGCATTTCAGACAGGTCACTCTTGTCCCTGCATGTGCTCTTACGGTATTCCCTGGCTGTGAAGTCATTAAAGTACTGTTTTCTACTATAATATAAATGTCAGTTTTACATTTCTAAAACAAACAAGCAGGGCTGCTATGGACTTTGGCAGCAGTCATTTTACAGTTATGTGTAGAAACAGTGCAAATAAGATAACCTTCTCCAGCTGCCTGAAAATGCAACCCTGTCAAAGTTTCCTTGATCTTCACTACTAAGTCATCGGTAACTTAATTCATAATATTTCAATTAATTTACAAATATCAGTGCCATCTGATCTTGTATCAAGAAGCAGCCAGCATTTATTTGCACATCCACTATTAAGAACTTCTTACTCACAGCCTAACTACTTTCATAACTTTAAGAAGACCATATACATGGCTGAAGACACTGACTATTCTGACATCAGTTCATCAAAGCAGGTACACAGGCAGGTTCCTCACCTAACTGCTATCCCCAGCCAGCCTCACACAGAGTTCCTCTGACCTTCTCACGCTCCTGGGACAGTGAAGAACACGAACAGCACCTGAAACTGATCCTACTCCATTCAAGTCCAGAGCAGTTTTTCCAGCAATGCTACAGAGGATTTCCAGAGGTACAACTGGGGTTCTGTGAAAGTTGTCAGCTGCTCAGCTAAAGCTCTCGGCACCTTCTAGAGCCATGCCAATATCTCCCTAACAGTTAAACAATGAACCTGGATGTTAATAACTCACATCACCACATCTGAAAGTATTACTAAGGAAACACAGTTAATTTTACTGAGTTTAATTCAACATTCAGCCTTGTCCTTCTGTAATGACTTTGTAATCAGATTGCGAGTACTGAGCTCCTGTCTTCGATCAACAATCAATATCCACCACACCAAGAAATCAAGTAACATCTCTTAACGCACTTTATCATTAGGCATCCTTTTAAATAAACTGTTGGCACTGTTAAACTCTTCCCCTCTGTGATACCAGCCTGGTAGATCCTTGTTTTCTGGGTGGATAAAACTGAACAAACCCAAATGGGAAGGTTATGTTATCGGTTCACATCTTGGTTTATCAACAGTTTCAACCATGTTTCATCAGTCACCAATATGAACCTCTTGTTCGATAGACAATACAAAACAACGGTTAACATCTACAGCAAAATTTTAGGAACTTATCACAATGATGCATTTGCTTACTTCTTGTTTTGATTTAAATATTTAAATTCACATTTCTATTTTCTAATATTGAAGAGATTTATGAACTAGATGAGAAGGCATAACATGTATTTGACTTTTTGAAATCAATGAAATAGAGAAGCAGGCTTAATTGTGTAGCTCCTCTGATCTTCATAATTGAGACCATCCCATCTGTATTGTATCTCATATGTAACTGATGAAAGCAAATGAGTGGGAGTTGAATTTATTTGATTTTCAGAGCTCTAACAGCAGCTGGTCAGCAGGCTCAGTCCAATCCTGTCTACTAAGAGTTGCTCAGGAGCAAGGAGGTTCAGATCTTTTATATTCTAAAAGGTTTGGGAGGAAATGCAAATTATTATTCAAAACCAGACAGCTGGAGGGCAGGAAAAGTGGGGAGCAACCATGAACCATCGATATGTATTCGCTATTCTAATTAGTCTGCTGATGAGAAAAGAATGGAATATACTGTGTCGATTATTCTCTACCTCCCTTTACATATATTTTAGTAGGGTATTTATATATACACCCTGCAACACCTATACATATTTTAACTTGTTTCTTTTAAGCAAGAGTCAGATTACGCCAAACTAAAGACCCTGCCAAGATCTGCTGAGAAGTCTATCCCCTTCCTGCTTCTCTTCCTTCCCTGAAATGGATGCTGGCAGCATGCTGGAGCTGAGCAACAGCTGAGAGATGGACAAAGAAAGCACAAAACAATCTGAGTGGAACAGCAGTCAAACACTAAGATACAAGAGAGCCCCCCCCCCCAATAATATCCTTCTGGCTCCAATAAAAGAAACTAGAAGGATGAATTTACACAACTGAGCTCATCCATATGGAAGACATCGTTACCTTTCTCTGTAGAAAAGGGCCCAGCAAATAGCCCTTTCCACATTCACCTGATTGCAAAACGTCTTAGCTGTATGTTTTTTCCCCAGTACAGAGGGTAGGAAGCCCACAGCCTTCTGCTGGGCGTAAGAGAGCTTAAAAGCAGACTGCAGTTTTCAAAGCTGGAGATCACTTGTCCTGTATTCTCTCCAGACTGCCTTCTTGGAGAACATGTACATAAAATAAACCGCACAGCGGAGGAATACTTGTCATGCCTTCCATACTGGAGCACACAAAGAGTCCAAAGATTTCATTAATTCAGTTCATCCACGCTCTCAAACCTTTAGGCAGTAGGGAGTAAGCTATTTATCTTTTGGTTTCTTGTAAGGAATTCACACTAGACTCACTGCTAAATCATTTTCCCTGTATTACTCGTACAGGAAATTAACTATAAATGAACTATGAAAACAAATCATTCTGCTACAATTTTCCACTGATATTATTTTACAGTTTTAGTACATTTAGGAAAAGCAATATAGGTTCAAAAAAAGAGTTACAACATATTTATATACTGATCCTTAAATTACGTTCTTTCCTCTTTTAACAAGCTCTACTTATAAGATATTTCTTGCTTATTCTACAGTGCAATACTTAAGTTGGAAGCATCCTTATGACTGTGGCATCACAGCATGATTTCTCAGTTAACGCTGAAGACAATTTCACTTTGAGACTTCTATTTACTGAAATCTGGAGGGGAGGAGATAAAAATCAGTTCCCTGTACTCTTTACTATAAAGCAAACAGCTTCTGACTCTTTATATAAATAGGGATATTGAGATATTCTGTGCTTTTTCAGTAGTTAGTGATTTTTTTCATGATTTCCTCCTTGTACAAGAACTACTGTATTTCTTTGGAAAGATTAAACACCCAGGATTTATGCCTTCATGAACATCTATGTTTTTCACCTGTCTGAAGAAACAAGAGATGGCATACTCTAAATATGGAATATGCAATTTTCTCCAAAAATGTTTTTAAGCAACACAGAGAAGTAATTGTAGAGAAAGAAATTCCACAGTTCCAGGAGGGGATCTACTGCATACTGTTTGAAACTCCCTTGATAGTCTTGCAGCAACAGATTGTCAAATTACTTATCATTAAATATCTGCTGAGAGATATTTATTGAAGTTTAATGTTGTAACGAGTGTGCTATGAGCTTTTTTTAAAAATTACATTTGCAGGACAAAGAAATCAGAAATGACAGTGCTCTGGTCTGAGTATAGACAGGAAAATATGTACTCTTCCCCACCACAGTGTAGTCATTTCAAGAAATATAGAGTACTTAGCTAACACACCTGTGCATTCACACCAGGGCTTTGTGTTCAGAAGCACCACGTGCTAGGAGGAGTGAAAGCGGTGGGCAGCAAACTGAGTGCCTTGGAGTTGATAGCAAGTGTAAATCTGTGCTGCAGAAAACAGGCAGCAAGCATCTTGCTCCCCACACTTTGCAGCAGGTGAGCCATGTGGAAATGAGCCTACCTGCCACTACTGGTTGCGCACTGGGACTGGTGGCTACTGCTGTACTCATCCACTTCAATACAGTTTACCATTTAAATATTTAGGGTCAAATTCTACTGTTAGAATTTTGTGTTGAAGTCTTCATGGGGGTGAATGGGAGCAAAATGTACTTTGCTTTTTTTAGCACTAAGATGGTAGCTGTTAGAATTGGTGGAGAAACCAGGTTATTTCATGAAAAAAAGTCAATAAATACCCCTTTGTAATCTGCAATTTAGAAAGCAGTTTTCTGTGAGAAATCCTGAAATGGGTATTTTCATGTTAAATCACACCTCCACTGATCTCAATGGAAAACTCCCATTTCCTTCACCAGAGGTACCATTTCACTTTTTGTTGGAATTTCTCTTAAATTAACATTTCCCTGTAGAAAACGTTTAGACCACTTTTTCCCCCTCTCCCCCCAGAAGGAATTGCTTTTTGCCAGAAGCATTCTGGTCAGACCTACAAACGAGCTGTAGACAGAAGCCATGAACAGATGTCCTCTTCGGGCCCCCGCTGTGAGTTGGAAGAGCTTGCTGCTCTCAGCTGCTCAGCACCATTCCCTGCTCTCCTCATTAGGCATCACCCCTACCGATGTGCTCATTGAACTGTTTGCATGAACATTTCCTACACCGCTGGCTTCAGGCTGAGCCAATCATCTTGGTGCAGACCAATGACTAGCAAACCAAATGTAGTTGATTTTGCTTAAAACAAATGAGGGAGATCCTACACAAATTGTTGTGAGAGTAGACAGGAGGATGGCAGCCTTTGGCAGGGGAAGAGCAAATTTCTTTGGGGACATGGCTGGATTTGGAGAAGTCTGTCCACAGGTAAAAACCTAACAATTCCTCCAGTATGCAGTGTGAGCAATTTGACTTTAGGAGGCACCTAGCTCCAGGACATTTGACTAGAAGTGCAGTTGACCCCCCGACCATAGTATAGACACTGAAAAGCTACAAACAAATAACAGAAAACAGCAACAATTGGAATCAAACTAAATTATGGTGTAACAACCCACTGAAAGACACACTCTCATAGATTACTTAACATCAGCATCCTCTAACAACTTTGCAACTCTAGCATGTATTTCGGCCTGTATAATCTGCCCTGCATAAATGCTGTGCTGGAGCCTAACTGCCCTCACCAGCCAAACAAACAAGCAAACCTACACGCTGCATGCATTCTTTTAAGGATTCCAGAAACATTCATAGAGTTCTCACATCTCCCTAACCACAACAAATAGTTAGTCAAGTTACCTTTGTTAAGCAAACCAATTTTCATTGCTTTCATTCAAACAGCCTTAAAATAGAATTCTTGCCTGCTTTATTTTGTCAGATATAAAGAAAACTGAGAAACTGTATCCATTGTTCCTTAAAAGAGCTTATTAGTGAAACAAAGACCTTTTTTTTCCAGTGAGTGCTGTTTGTGCAGTTACTTCATGACATTTATTTGGATTCAGTCCCAGGGGAAAAAGGCCAAATTCAGTTTCAGCATTTGCCTACTACAGCACAAACACAGTCATTAGTTAACAGATCTTTTTTGGCGGTCTTTATGTAGCCTCCAACATCAAAGCACGTGATATTCATGAAATAATCAAAGCAACATATGTACACTGAAGCACTGTATGTACATTATTTTTTCAGTAGCCTAGCAATCTTCAGAAATGTGAAGAGGTTCTCCTAGGCCTTGAGCCAAAGCCCTTGGAAGTCGATGGAAATTTTTTTTCCCTTTGACTTCAATGGATGCCGAGTCTGGCCCTTGGATAATCACTGCCATGTTAATGGCAAACTACTTTCCATTTTTGTATTAATTTCCTGCTCAAGGAAGATACAGGACCGAAAGCACTGGAGAATGAGATCACTTGCCCTGTTTGTACCCAGGGAAGAGAAAGCCTGGGTAACAGCAGCCAAATTCCCCCTCTTAAGGCTTCATGGACTTGTCTTGACCACGTGAAGGAAGAGTGATTGGGCACAGCTCTTCCCAATAGTAAGGACGCTGTTAGGAGAACAAATAACCGAATAGTCACTGAGGTTTTTGCGCTGTGTCCACCAGGACTGGGAACAAGGCTGATCTCATTTCTCCTCCCTCCTCTTCCTTTTTTTTTTTTTTTTTTAAACACCCTGCCACGGTACTGCCTGTACTTTCTGCTCCTGCGTAGTATCACAGCTCCTTTCCACATCCTTCACAGCCAAATCCCCATAACACTGCAAGTTAACACATTTGCCTATCCCTCCCAGCACAGATGAGCTGGTACAGGTGACACCATTTGCCATGAGTGAGGTAGGAGAATAGCCTTTTCCTGCTTTTACACCAGAGGGTGCATCCGTTCCTCATCTCTTGCTCTGCATCTGCTCCTGGGCACTGCCGAGGAGATCTGGCTTTTGAACAATGCAGAAGTATTTGGTAACCTGGGGGGACTTCCCTTTACTGAGGTTTAGAACTATCAAATTCCTTTTCAGCTACTTAGGGACAAAAGGAAAACACAACAAGGCTTGTTAAAGCTGCTGAAAGAAGGACCTTGAAAGAACAGTTTTTAGAGGTTAACTGTGTTGATTAGGCCCTGCTTTAATAACCATTAACTATTCTTGAGTCCAAGAAAATCACTAAGACAGCAGAAAAAATTATGGATACGAAAACTGGAGGATAATGGTTGGCAGAAGGATTTACGGGTGACATTTGCAAGGACACCAGTATGACTGAATCCTCCTAATACCACTGTTGTACATGAAGAAAGGTGACTTTTATAATGCCAGGAGTCTAGTTCAGAAGATTGAATGCACATTTGATGGTACATCAGAAAAAAATACATGCTAGCACTGAGAGCTGTTAAGTGACAGCAGTGATAGATTTAAGATTCGAAAGGTTAAATTATGTTTTGTAATACTGGAAAAGAAAGACAACACTTCTGATTGAAAAAAAAATAAAAACAATGACAAAAAGCAACATGGGGAGCCACATACACATGTTAACCTGGAAAAGGAAGGCGGCCTGCTAAAAAAATTATTTTGAACTGCTAGCCTGTCACTTGGAAAACACAACTAATATTTAATAAGGCTCCAAATTTCACTGTCTGAAATCATTGTGAATACATGGCCTGATTTGATTAAATTTATTTTGATGAAAGAAATTTGCGCCATTTACTTGCAAAGAGGTCCAGTAGACAAAATTTGCTGAACTTGAAAAAGGTGGTAGAGTTGGCTTGGGGGGACATGTATGCAGAGTGAAATCTAAAACTAAAACCCATAAGGACCAGTGATAAGTAGATTATTGTCAGCTGAGTGAAAGCAGAGTTCTGAAAAAGAGAGTGAGAGTGCGAGAGGTTGAGCAGCTGGGCAAAGGACTGCAACAGTGTCTGAATTTTACAAGAAGCATCTTACGGAATATAAAGAAGGCATTCAAAAACATAAAATACATGAAAGTCAAATGGCAAATAGTAATGCATTTTAAAATAAAATAACTTTAAGACATACTTGAAGGCTGAAAATAAAATGAATTTAGTGGAACTATTAAAGACAAGATCCAAATCCCAATGAAGTTGGTGGAAAGACAATCACTGACTCCTACAGAGTTGGACTGGAACCAAAAAGAACAACAAAGAAATTTCCAATGACTGAAAAAGATTCAAGAAAATCTCGGTGGTTTCTTCACATCTGTGTTTGATAACAAAGAACACTGGCAATGTTCATGAAGGATGTGCTTGTGGGTACTAACGAGGATAAAGTAAAAGAATCTGTGTAGCAACCAAGTACAGGAACAAAATAAAGATAGATAATAAGTAGCAATGGACTACATCCAGAGATGAAGCACAGCATTGTGAGTTTATCTGTACACTAACCATTGTCATGCTATGCTGAGGAAAATCTTAGAAATAACTACTTCACAGCATTTCTGAGCACACTGTGCATCTCATAATTAAATGTCAGTAGCTACAATTCAAATAGAATTCTAATTTATGTTGTTTTTGACATGCTTTGTATTTTTAAAGGAATAACACATATTTTGGCAAGAAATTGGTAAACAAAAATTACCCTTTAGCTATTACTTTCAGATGGACTTCTTTCACAGAAAAGAGCAAGCCATGGCATGATTTGTGATGAGACAGGAAGGATTTGGGCTGAAGGTCTGGACATCTCCTTGTTTCTGGTATCTTTTTATTTAAAAATAAATAAATAAATAAAAATTAGGAACAATAAGCTAAAACATTTCTGAATATGAAATATTGGCATGATTCAGGCACAGAGCACACTCACTGCATTTAAATATTTCATTATCACAAGGAGTTTAGGCATGCCTGAACAAAATTCTCTGTATCTTTGTGTATGAACATGCCTGCTGGCAATCTATGCTTCTGTGCCTCAACACATCTTTAGGAATTCCAGTGAATTGTAGACATAATTTCATAGCCTATCACCTTAATCATCCTTTCCTCTGTTGTTCCTGCAGGACATTGCCCCAGACAAATGCAAAAGTCTGGCTAGTGGATATCACTGCAGGGTAACTGCAAATTGCTAATGTGTTCTGTGGTGTACTTTGCTGTTAATTGTCCTTTACCTGCTGCTATTCCTGTTGCAGATGAAGAGGTTGGGAAGACAGAACAGTCACCAGTAAAGCATGCACACAGAGTAGCGAAGGAAATAAAATGGTATTTTCAAAGACAGACACTAATGCTGTTTAACTGAACAGCATCAGGATGTTATTCACCTGGGTAAAACAGACAAAACCTGACCATTCAGAAACATAATCACGCAGTGCAATGTTTTACTCCGTGAGCCCAATGACTGCAATTCTTCCAGCAGTCAGTCCCTGTGAAACTGCTAATCTCATGACCCAGCTGTGAACCGTTCCCTTCAAAAGCAATTCCTCTGGGCATTGGGCTTCTGATTATCCAAGAGAGCCAGATGCAACCAGAAGACCTGCACCACATACTTTAGCTGCTATTGAAATGCAAATACATATAAGGTATATTCCTTCTACTTCTCCTGGAGACACATATTTCAAGTTGTTTCATTTGCAATGCAAATTTATTATGGGAAAATATTGTGCTCTGAAGTCACAAAGAGGTAGCTTACTCTCAAAGGCCTACTGACTTTATCCTGATTTCTGCCCCCGAAGAACAAGGAAACTTTTACACCTCTGTTTTTGTAGGTAGGTTTGCAATAATGCCCTGCAGTACAAGCTCCAATGCTTCAGTCTGAGCTGTTTTAAAGGTCCAAAAAGATACAGCCTCTGGCTTTCCATCGTTTCCTCTGGGAGACTATGCCATGCCAGAGCTTTGCTCCCTGTTCTGTAATATGTAGTCCCCACTGGTATTTAATGATATCAGCCACAACAGATGGCTGGCACAGCCCTGTGCTAAACTCATAGCAGCTCTTTTAGGCATTTAGGAGCTTCAGAAAATCTTAGGGGAATGCTCTAGTATGGATTGCTACTAACATAAAATAGATATTTTTGTTGCACTTGAAATGTGTTTTACCTGTCACTGTTGCAGAACAAAAAGCAGCAAAGATTTTATCAATAAACAGAGTCAAGGAAAACATCCTCCCTAAACATGAACTGAGTTTTCTTTGTGCAGGTAATAACATTTTAACCCCCTTTCACTGAATAAATAAATAAATAAATAAATAAAATTACTTATATTTCAAGAAAAGACAAAGTACTAGGTGATGGTGTTTCATGGTGCTGCATGCCCTGGCTGCAAACTCCTTAGTGAATGTCCAGGTTTGGGCTCCCAACAGGGAGCACCAGCCCAGTGAGCAGTGCAGAGCAGCCGACTATGCTTCGGCAGGTGACAGGTAAAGAAATGGAGCTGGATGCCTGAACGAGAGAAGGGGCACATCGCTAAATTTGACCTCGAGACAAAAGCCTCCAACATACTTGCTGTATCAAGGAGAAGTGAAGTTCAGTGTCTCCGAAATCCTTCTCTAGAAGTCTAACACTAACCTCTGAAACATATTCAAGTGTCTGACTCCATCTGATTTCAACAGCAGTTAGGTACCTAAATACCCCTCCATACCTATCTGACAACAACAAGGGCTACTCAATTTACGAATTTAAAGTCTGAACCAAGAGTCATTTTTGATTCTTTGTCCACTCAGGCTCTCCTTTCTTCCCGCCCCCCCCACCCCCCCCACCCCCCATCTAGTCTCTCCCCAGCCTTCCAAAAGCCAGAAGCTTTAGTTTCTTTAGACCAGAACTACCAAAAATCAAGTATGGCGTTTTAAGATCCTTTCATTTTGCTCCTCACATTTCACTGGCTGTGAAATAGGACAGTGATGTATTATGTGCCTTGGTTAATGATGTTCCAGCCTGCACTACTGCAGTGCTTCCAACAACCCGTCACTGTGCCGCCTTAGCTCAATCCATTTTATGAAATGCTACTGTATTTTCTTACATGAAAAACAAACAATGCCCCTGAGCTGTGCACTGATCCCCAACAGCGATGCTGGGGAAACTAATAACGCCAAAGCTTGGGCTGCAGGAGCGTGAGCTGGAGTTTTTGTCATAACAGGATCTGGAGAGCTGCTGATTTTGGAGAAAGAGTGTATTAAATAGGCTTTTATAGCTTGAAGGGGAGGGGGGGTCTGTGAGAGTTTAATGAACAAACATTAGGGCTCAGACTATAAATAAGTCACTTGGACGACTGGTATGTACACACACTAGTGTAACATTCCTGTTGATTTTATTTCCTGCGATTACAGCCCCTGGGTGGAATGACAGCTAGGAGGCAGTGGGGCAGGGGCTGGCCTGCCATCCCCCCACCCGAGGTGGGAGCGCTCTTCTATGCAAGTTCAATGCACAGCAAAGGATGGGCTGAACCCAAGCAAACACAAGTTTAAAAAAAAAAAATATTGCAGCATTTCAATGCTTTTAAAAAAGAAACCTCACAATGTTTATAAAAGGGGACATGAAATGCTAGGCTACCTTTATGCACGGCCGCAATTACTTTGTAAATTCACCACCTCTCCTTTTTTCTCCAACTCCTCTCCCGGCCAGGTGCCTTTTGTTTCTCCCAGCCAGAAGGATGTGTAGGTAGGGAGTAAGAGAGTTCTCTTCTATAAACATTCCTTTTTCAATTCAAATTTTCCAAAAAAAAAGTAGTAAATATTGTTATAGAACAGGTCAGTTCCCAAGGCCACACCGGAGGCTGGAAGACTACTAGGTCTGAGCCTTCTCCTTTGAGCCTTTCTCCAAAGCTACCAGCTGGGCTGGAAAAACATTCCTGAAAAGAGCGGCTAAAGCTGCTATATCGTTACTTTGATGGGCTTCCCCTCCTTTTTAGTGCTTGCCAAAACAGAAAATCTAGGTCATGGAGAAATACCCAAATCAAACAGCAAACTGCATTGGCAAGAGAATCCAGAAATGCCAGGGGAAGAAGGTGCAGCTTTAACATATTTATCAGTGTTTTTTTTTAAATGATTTTTCTTGGTCCTTGGGACACTAAGAGTGGAAAAAACAGGAAGGAAGAGATTTGAAACAGAAACAGTGATAGATCGGCAAATACATAGTTAGTATGTTATATTAGGTACTTTTTATAGTACTTTTCCAAAATATGCCTGAATTTTTATGTGTTCAGCTCTGTGACCTATTTTTGGTAGCTGAATTAGACAGGAATTTTGCCAGCGATGTCTGATTGAGTAGGGCCTGACCACGGCTTTGCCATGCATATTGAAGTCCAATTTTCTAAAGCACAGTTCCTTAGGGATAAAAAAACCCAAGGAGCCTGAAGTTGTCTTCCTGTACTGTTGCTAAATTGCTTTTTGCCACTGTCTTCGAGCACTTACCTGTTTATCTAAAAAATTTTGGAGAACATGTTCAGTATCTCTGAATCTCCTAGAGCCAAATCCTCGAGAAGTCTAAAAACAGCCTGTACTCAGTGGGAGCTACACACCAGCTGGGAAGTTTCTTTTTGCCTTCCTATTGCCAAAGGTAGGTTCAGTGCTACAAAATGTTTAGTCGGTTTCATTTTTATGTTCTCAGTAAACACTAACAGATGTCAGCACCCATCTACCCTTAATCTAGAAATAAAACTCATTCACGCACTCTTTGCTATTACCATGATGTAAAATGGCCTTGGCCTTCAAAAGCTTTGCGATGAATGTGGTGTTATATAGTTTTAAAGAAAGCTTAAAAAGAACGAGCAGCAGTAAGTATTTAGCTTTTTTTATTATTAGTTTTTTTGTTGTTTTGTTTTTTGGGGGTAGCTTTTTTTCATTTGCAGACTAGAAAATGCTTTAAAAAGCAAGGAAAATATCATTACCTTGGTTGCACAGAAAAAACGGAGACTGTTCGCCTCGAGACTCCCATGCATGGCCAGCACTGGAGTACAACCTCATGCAGGCCTCAGTGGCAGTGAGGTGGCACTCAGCTGCCTGCTAACCAAACAAACACTTGCCTGCGACTTTTGCGTCTCTGCACCTTCCACGAAAATCTATACTGTTCATGATCCCACGTTATCAACGTGACTAACTCCCCTTGTTCCTGCTGATTTCAGCAGAACCTAAGGACCCTTCATGACATGCCCAGCATGCTGCACCAGCAGGGCTGCTTTTAAAGACGAGAAAACAAGGATTCTGAGAGTACAGAATAAAGTACCTTTTCTTCCATTTTAAACAAGAAAGAACTGAATCAAGCTATGATTTTAGAGAATAAAAACAATGTTCTTCAGTTACACGCAAGAATAACACAGGTAAATTGCACATCTTTGAGAACTAAGGATTATTCTGGACAGAGAAGATGTGAGCAGAAGAATCCTCACTGGAGAAAACTCAGCATCATTACCTGGAGCTACATTTAACAGAAACACTACCTCTCCATGTGGTTGGTAGTATTGCCTGGCTTTCTTTAGTGGTTGCTTTGATGTTAGTAAATGTGCACTGTATTAGAGAATTCGGAATAAAATGGTTGCTTCGCTCCTTGATGAGCTATTATTCATAAACAAATGGAGAGGTCACCGTGAGGACATGATGGGCGTAGCTGAAGTTAAGCACAGCAAAACCAGAGTTCTGGTTTCTAATTTGGGCAACACAGCAATTACTTCTCTCTGACCAACCTGGAAACCAAACAGAAGAGTTCACCTCATCCTTTTATTGCCCACACAGCTTAGTCATGCTTTTTGTTTATCATATTATCACCACATAATTGCTTACAAATCTTCAAAATTAGCCTTTGATACTTTGACAGACTTCAATATGGAAATGGTAACAAAAAAGTTTTAAATTTGCTGTCTTCATCCAAACCAAACAAAACGTAACCTCACTTTAGAGCCTTAGTTTTTTCTTAAGTTAATACAAAATTCCTTTTCAAATCATTGTATTTCCCAGGCAGACTGCTATTACTCAGTTGACTGCTGTATCTTTTGACACACGATGAGCAGGGACGAGCCAGGAGGCAGTTGCCCTAACACCAAAAACCTGATTTAGGCACTGGTGAGACTGCAGGCTGCAGACTGGCGTGATGCTAAATAAACTATCCCCTGTAGAATTCATTTATTCCAGAGCCCTGAAAAATCAGTTTGCTAAGGGAAAGTACGAGTCTGAAAGCTAGAGGCAAGTTTGGAGTAGAAACTTGTTTTCTAGCACTCTTACTAACTGTCCACTTCAGGTTTAGGGTCTTGCTACAAGCATCATCCTGTCAGACAGAAAGCAGCAGGCTGACCTGAAGCACCACATCAGCACAACGGGGACAAATACAACCTTCAGCCTGCAGTGAGCATTTTGCTGGGGCACACCTGAACCAGGCCAATGCTTCGCTTTGAGTCTAGCAGTGGCATATCCTATCCAAAACTGAGATAAGTGATAACGGGAGGCAGCATGGTGGTTGTCAGCCCCCTGTACCTCCTGCACACTCCCAGCAGTCATCGAGAATCAAAACTCCTGGAGTTCTACAAAAATCCAAGTCACCATGCACAGGAACAATATTTATTGCTTTTCTATTTCTGATCTTATTTTCTGCCATTGTATGACTTGCCTCCAGTCTAATAATACCACTGCTAAAATCCCTTTGGCCCTGGAGTTCAGAAACTGTATGTGAATAGATATTGTCCAAAGATCTTTGTATAAAATGAAATAAATAAATAAATAAACCCCACACCTCTCCGCAGCCTGACTTGCTGGTAAAAACAGTTAACTATTTTACCATCTGACCAACTGTTGGTATCCTGCTGATGTGCATATTTGATTTTCCTGGCATTAAGTGAATTTAAACGTTCTGGGCACAGACTCAACGTTCTGGTAATTTTCTTATACTTTGGCTTTCCCAAAGACAAAGGCAAAAGAACAGAGAAAGCCTTCCATGTGCAGATTCACTCCAGATTTGATTCAATACATACAGTTGGAATTAATGTGCCTAAAAAACAGGAAACCTTTTCATATTGGTATTGCAATACACACTTTTCTTTTTTGTAATGTTATTTTCATGCTGCATCAGACAAAAATGTACTGAAATTCTGAAATACTGAAAATCCTGTCAGAGAATTTGATGAAACAAAACAAACAAACAAACCTGAGAAATAAAATTTACCCCAAGATAAATGCAACATTCCTCATCCCAAGAAGTGAAAACACTGCTTACCTAGGCCTAGAACTGAAGCTTTACAAACTAAGGGGATGTCTGCATCTTTTAGTGCCTCTCTTATAAACATCCTTTTCTAATACTGTCAAAACACAAAACAGACTCCATCTTTCAATTAACTTGTCAGCATTTGAGAGATGCTAAGCTAAAGAGAAAAATACAGAAGCTGTATGTGGCCACATACACAGATTTTGTATATTCATGATGTTTTCTTTTGCTGTGTTGACGACCTCAGTCCCTCATTACCATTAACCACAAGAGATGCACCTGTAGCAACTCAGAGCTTGGAAATCAAGCCTTTAAACATCAGCTTCAATTAACATGCCTCTGTGTCACCTGATGTACCTCTGAGGCAGAAAAAAGTGGATATGAAAGTGTGTTTGTTTTACTCTGACATGCCTTGCAATAAGAAATTTCATTCAATATTTATCTAAGGATTTCAGTAGTAAGTACAGAGTTTGTGGCAGTTTAGGGAATGTTTTCACAGCGCTGTTGTTCCTGCCCTTGTAAAGTTTCCCTTATGATTGAATGTTCGGGGCTGGTAAAACCCTGTGTCTCTTTACTGCTCACAGATGTGTCAGAAAGAAATTTAGTAAATGCCTGTTTTTTATTACTGCTCTGCTGATCCTTTTTTTGTGGACATTCCAAAATGCAAGTTAAATCCGATGGCGAATGTATCTTCCAGATATTCACATTAAAGGACGTAATTCGTGTAACATAAAACATGCAACCATAACAAAGCCGTAAAATTTAAAAACAGATTTTTTGGAAGCAAGATCTAATTTCAACTCTCGCAAATGTTCTCAATTCAAATCTTGAAATAAACATAGATGCGTGCATGTACGGTTTATATATATCTGCTTTACAAAAATATATGCAGATAAAGGTAGCTTATCTGCAAAGGGGACCACCACCACATTCTGCCAGGTAGATGCAGGTGTACTGACTTCCTCTGTGGGAGTGTTTTACAAAGCTCTGAAGTGAAATTAAAATCTACTACAGTGTTTTGTTCATTTACTGACTTTGAATCATTTATATAGTGGCTCCTGATGTTTCATGGTATTGCAGTCAAACCTCAGAACTATCAATATGATAGAAAAACACCTATTTGTACAGCCTCCCAATCCTGTACAAACCACCTACAGCATTAACCTCATAGGCAGTCCCTCAAGTCCCTACGCACACAAACTAGACTGAAAGGTAGTCCGTAAACGAAGGTGTACCGAACACTGAATTCACAATCTGATAAAAGTTACAGGTGTTGGCTGGGATTAGATAAAGTGCGATTAAGAATTTGAGGTTACCTACACATTAACTTTATGAATAACAAAACAATTCATCACACTGTATGTGGTCAACTTTTCACAAGTACCAAGGTAATTCCCATTGACTTCAACAGTATAGTGAAATAATGATTTAGGGGTCAAAATCTTCATTTTTGATTCTATCAACAGTTATTTATTTATTAATATGCTCTTTCACTTTATTCTACCCCCTTATAAAGTTACGAGTTTGTAAAATGTTTCAAAGTAGGGATTTCATATTGTCATCTTTTTAAAACATAGCCTAACACAGTGGGAAACTGCTTCTGTTTGGGTGAGGGAAAGGGGACAACAAAGTTTAATGTACTGTATTTCACTATAACACCAAAACTGGTAGAAAATTGTTTTACCTATACAGCAGTCCAATACAACTCTACAGGCTCTTAAAGTTTTAAGTAATTGAGATGATATAAATTTGCTCCAAAAATTGCAATGTTTCAGCTAATAAAGTGCAGATAAGTTTGAAACTAAGAGACGTACACACTTGCTAGTCTGAGCTATGCTACATGTACCACAGAGCAATACTACAATCAGCATCTTGATTTTATAACTTTGCTCTGCTTTTGCAAACATATAATCATTTATTTATGTTACCAAAATGGACTTTTCTGTAATATATGACTAATAAATACTGATGCTCAAGCACCTGCAAAAGGAACATTGCTTCTTTGTAGCCTCTGCCATGAACATTTCACCTTCTATCGTCTGAAATGATCTAAAATTCTTCTCATCAAAGTGCATCTTACTGAGGAGACGAACCTACTTTAGTAGATTAAACACATGTTACAACATTCCCTCTATTTAATCTTCCTGTTTTTCCCTCTGAAAAGGATGCTGTCACATAAGAATATACTGTGCCTTGATGCGACTTCGGCCATGAAGCAAACCACATATTCCACCTGTGCTTCTGCTTTGTTGTGGTTCTCTGTCTTTTAAAATGATCTTTTCAGCTGCACTGGAATTAATTCTCATCCATCATACTGCATTCATAATATATTTAATGAAAACAAAGCTTAATTTCACAGATTTTGTTCAATTGAAACCAATCACTTTTCTGCCTGTGCTGTGATTAACCAGATGACAATGCAGATACTGAACATCCACAGGGAGCCAGAGGGGGAGAGAGCAGTATCTCCTTCCATCTCTCAGGAAAATTGTCCATGTCGGTATTACAGAAAGAATTTAACGTTAACCACACTGAGGTAGACAATATTTGTACTGTGCTAGCATAGGATAGAGCTGTCTTATCTTATTGAGTACCCGTGACTGAGTACCTGCTTCTTTCTTACTGTCCTTTAACCAAAACAGCTGTGAAATACATCAACTCTTATGAGATGAGATCCACCATATATGAAAAAAATGCTGCAGCAGTTCAGTATTAACTAGTTCTGACACAAATTACACGTGGCACACACCATCTGGCTTCCTCGAAAAAAAATCAAGGACTAGGCTGGAAGACTGCACCTCCTTTTGTGCCTGAGTCTGATCAGAGAAAAGCAAGCTTGAGAAGCAGAGATTTGCTGCAGGTAATCATAGTGGGGTATAAAAAATGGCAGCTGTCAGAGGGATCCTGAACTCATTTCAAAAGGTGCAGTAACAGAAGGACCTTTGCTAATTAAATATTCTATAAAGCAAAGGAAAAGTACAGGACAAACAATAAATCACCCAACTCCTTAGAAGTGACTGTGCTTTCAAAACAAACAAACAAACAAACAAACAAAAAACCAGCGATTTTCATGTGAGGAAAAATATTTCAAAGTATTCGGTGTAAAGCCATATGCAGAAAGCATTTCTGTATTGTGTAAACTTGAGTGAGTTCTTCTGTTCTGTGCCTTTGGGACCCAATTTGGCACCATTTGACCTCCAAGGAGTTTTAATGAAAAGCATATCAAGCCCAAGTGCGGGACTTTTTGATGTTAGCATCGCACATCACTAAAGAGACCAAAACTTTTAAAGCTGTATCGCACCTCCTCAGATGCAGCATCTGTCTGGTGAGAGTAGCTTACTCAAGACAGTAGTGTAAGAGTTTGAAAATGTGGCCATGAACTCTTGCAGTTTTCATGCTTGCAAAGTAATGTCCATGAAGCCACTCACTAAAATTCAGACTGGGGAAAAAGACAATTGATACGTTTATTTTATGGTAAAAGTATACCTCATTACAAGCGTTGAATATGCATACATGCTCCTATTTCCCCTACTTCACAGCATTAAAATCAAAGAACATGACCTCTTGCAGATTCACATCTCAGAATTTCACTCACTGACTGCCTACCTCTGATTCTTCCTTATCTTGATCTTCTACAGCATTGGGTGATCTGGTCTGTCATCATCTCTCACTCCTTTGATTCTGTACTTTTCTGGTGAGTAACAATTAGATCACAAAATTTCATTTTTCCCCCTCTAAATGCAAAATTAAGTCCAAGAGAAGCTCTGTAGTATCAATGTTTCAACTCATGATTTCTTTTCAAAGAAGAAAATTTGAAAAACTGAAACATACATTGTCAGAAAACTACTACTGAGATTGGCAAGCCATTACATAATGTCCGCCTGGAGGTGTGTCATGGCAAAAGCAGTTCAGATGGTCAAACCCCTCATCTTTCCAGATACACCATGCTCTTTAGCTGAAATACATTCCCTGCAATGCCCTGTAGACCTCTCTCTGGCCAAACACTCCCACAGCACAGAAATCCATAAGTTCAGAACATTGTAGGGCTCTTAATCTGGTGGGGACCCTGGTAAAGAGGTGAAATGAAGGTGTGTGCCCTCCAAACTGCAGCTAGATACTGCAGTAGCTCCCATGTATAGTCAGCTGACCTCAAGAGACATTTTAAACAGTACTCCAGCAGCAGGCAGCACAGTCTAATCAGCAGAATTTTAGACTGATTACTCAAGTGATAATTAAGCACTTCAGCCAAAGTACTTTTACAAATGTAACATATACATTGCAAAATGTATTTTTACAAAGTATTTTTTTCTGCTGAATAAGAAGCACCACGCTAATACTTCATTGCACAAAATTCTCAACTAGCTTTTGAAAGTAAATGTAGAAAATAAAAAAATGAAAACCGTAAATAGAATTCTCCCAACATAACTACGTACATGTTTCTAATCAGCATGCAGCTCTACTTGGTGCAGAATACAGGTCACTGAAGTTTACTGGCTATAGAGGTGCTACTGTACTTAAGTGTGACATTGCCTAACTTGCTACTTGTGCTCTGACTTCTGATCTTAGAAGCAAGGTCATGATCCTACAACCTTAAAGTTAATTGGTAGTTTTTCCACACACTTTGATGTGAGCTGAAGTGGGGCTCAAAGCGATCATGGATATACTTAAGTTCCTTTAAATCAAAGTGACTGAAGGAAGGGCTAAAATACTTCAGAGGAGAAGATGGCAGAAGCTCTGCCCTTCTGAGCCTTGGTTTAAAAATGGAAATTCTCACTTCCTGAAGCAACTCCCATTCCCTGTGTACCTGGAGACTATGCCAATGTAGCTGAGTTAATTAAACTTTCATTCCTGTTCTTCTGATTGTAAGACATTTATAAAAGATTAGGTTGCGCTATGAAAATGTATATGTAACAATATTCAGTGGAAAATGCTCCATGTCATAGCTCCTCCTCAGTATTTATTTAACAACTTGTTCTTTATGGACAAGTAGTTACTCCATTCAGAAAAAAAAAAAAAACATTACCAGAGAACAACTGGGAGAAATGCCAGGTTATGTACAAGCTCACAGATGAGTGCTTTCATTGGAAAACAATGGAAAGAGATGTCATGTCTGGCTTAGGAAGAAGTGACAGCTATTGATATAATCACATTAAATGCAGAATTTCCATCTTCCTATCAGTAATAATTTTTTTTTTCTTATTTATTTTAGTACTCCCAGCCTTTGTGCATTGTCTGTCTTTGAAGAAACTGCTGAAGGAACCTCCTATTTTCAGCAAAATATTGATTTCATTGTAAAATAATACATCTTTGTGAACTTTACATTTGAACCCCGAAATTCAACTTATTAAATTTTTTTGCCATAATTTCTGTAAAATGGCACTAACTGCAGGTAATCAAATGACTTAATTCTACAACAGTTCCACGGATTTGATAGTTGCTACGACTCTGAGGTGTGTACCATGACCCGAGTGTCTCTTTGAGCAAGTGGCATTTAATTCAGAGACCTACTGTCAGTGAGAATGAACTGAGATGGGAACAGAAACATCACACCAGGTATTATGTCCACTTGCACACACAACACCGATATGACAACTGTGAAAGCATCTAAAGAACTGGTGACAATTTTTGTAGTTGTGCCTGGCTAAGTCTGTCTGTGCCTCGTGAAGGAAAACTGCTTAATGAAAGATGCTAGAAGCGTGAAAGGAAAGGATCTCCTTTCTGAAGAAATCACCAGTCCTTTTTATTTTACTTTTACCAACAACGAGGACAACTGCCATCTCCTTATGACAAAAAACTGGCAAAACAGAACCCTAAGTTTATGTCCATGTTGAAATGTGAAATCCTTTTGTTACCTTCTGCCACAACATGGGGAAATCTTCTGGAGAATATGAAAGTTTGGTTGGTTGTGAGTTAATTAACACATTTTCAAGAAATAATACTATGACAAGAAGTCTCTCCTGGATTCTGAGTGCTTCCCTGCAGTGCCAACACCTTCTCCCTTCCCAGCCATCTCGGCCTGCCTGCCTTCTGATATTTTCCTTTGGGCACATCCTGTTCCAACCTGCCTTTGAAGATGTCTGCCAAGTAACAGTCCATGTCTTCCTCTATTTCTCAGACCTCTGCACGAGTCCACCACCAGATTCAAACCACTGAACGGTAGGTGTATGGAAGTACTTACTTAGATTTTTGGCCTCTCTCCCCCAATTCTATATCTATCATCAGCTATGCTGACAGTAGAGCAAAGAGGGTTATCAGTCTTGCCCTGAATGCTGTTGAGCCAGTCTCAAAGAACAAATTGGTCTCAAAGAAACACAGAAAGCAAGAAGCAGAACAAAGGAAACATCCCATCACACATTTTACAGAGAGAAACTGGATGCACCTGTATGATAAAGACCAGGCCTGTAGGTGGACTTGGGCCTTGCCAAACCTCATGTCGGAGCCCCAGCCTTTACCTGTGCGGCCTCCCCACAGCAGCGAGAGATGGATGACTCGGACTGGGGTTGCTGCAGGCCATGTCCAGAGCTGCTTCACCCAGATGAATGCAGCAGGGTTGCAAGGAGCACAAGCTGCATCCTACCCCCTGTACAGCTGTAGACATCTAGCAAATGCAGGGGACCACTGAGCTGCTCTCTCTGTGACACAGGGAGATAGGTGCTGTGAATTTAAGTGATTTGCTCTGAAAAACAGCAGGGGGAAGGAGTCTCCTCTTGTCATGCAAGTCTTCTGAGCTTTCCCACCGCCCAGTACTCATAACTGATCTTCCTTTCACACCAAAGCAGCAGCAGCAACTTTCTTATTTCGGTTATTGACTTCTTTCTAAGCAGCCTTCGCAGTTACTTTCACTGTGAGGGTTTCCAGTCCTTTGACTAACACATGATTAAGACTTTTTCACTGCAGAATATAAGAGAGAAATTACACAAGGACCTTGCAGACTTCTGAAATGCGCTTACAGCTCTAATCACACCCTGTTTTCCCTAATCTGTACTGCCATGTGGGATTTATCAGTGACTTCCTAACTCCTCTACAACAGTGCTGACTGCTGAAAAGGAGTAAAGGGCTGGAAGGAAATCTCATGAGTCCTGCATAAACGAATGGGACACAGGGGACACTGCTGCTTTTCAGCAGTCAACACTATAATATGTAACTTATTGGCACCTACAGCAAGCTTCTGAAGTTGTTTAGCCCTGAATTCACTGCAGTGATCTGATCTTTGGGAATCTGACTTTTTTTTTTGTCCTGGCAAATTGTCTAGTCCTTATCCCTAGAGATAAGGAAGTTAAAAATTTCTAGCCATATGTGGATTTTAGGGCATGTGGTTACAGTCCTCTGCTTTCACGCACTAAGCAGGACTTACACATACAGGGACAAAGCCATGGCAGTCATGATTCAACTGTCCTTGTAAAAGTTGGAAGCCTCTTAAAAATAAAGTCACAGTTGTTTTAAAAGTAAAAAAACAAACAAAACAAAACAAACAAACAAACAAAAAAAAACAACAAAAATCCTAACTACGCATGAAGACCTCTGTTCAACAAGCTATTAAGCAGAATATAAATCTTAATAGTACTTCCAACTGAAGTGGACAGTAATCATTTATACTTAAACATTGCATGCACTTAAGTACCTTGCTGAATTAAAGCCAAGTGTGCAACATTAAATTTGGTAACAGTCTTTTTCAAACAAAATGCTTTTATAATGAGCAAATAACCTAGAAATGTGCTACAGCTTTAGCCAGCACTTCCAGAGAATGACCCGCTGCAGCGAAGGTCAGCAGAGTCCAGTGGGTTAAAGCAGCGTAATTAAGCCAGTATGTAATTGTTCAGCTGTGGTTCAGTCAGACTTGCAAACAAATGCCAAGCAATTCAGTATTCTCCTAATGTCTACTCTCTACCTCTGTTAAATTCTGCCATTTGCTTGCATTTTATTTTTTCATAAAAGTCTTTAAAGAAGAGCATCTCTCCTTTAGATTAAGGGTTAAATCAGCTACTGCTGGTTCAGTTCCTGGTGTTTTTCAGAGACAGTTCTGGAAACTTACTGCCCTTTTCTCTTGCATACTTGTAGCTCTATTGACATTAATGAGACTTACACCAAGGTAGAGTGAAAACACTGTTTGAAATGGCTGACTGATTTTTAAGTGCCACTGTATTGCAACATCATCATTAATACCAGCAAAGAGCCTGGCAATTTTACTTTGATGGATTGTTGTAAAGGTGCCCACAACAGTAGCGCATGGCAAGTTTGCCTTTATCTCTTTAATCTCCTTGCTTCCCTTTTGCTTTTACATTCCCCTTAGCTCCCCCTTCTCTGGAGATACTATCTGTCTGGCTGCAGTGAGGCGCAGTGCCTACAGCCTCCAGCACACACTGCTGACATGTGCTGCCTGGCACAGCCTGAGAGGACCAGGACAGATTTGAGGCACTTGCAGCTATGGATTATTTATTTATTTATTTATTTTACTACAGTTAATGTTGAAAATCTTCTAAAAAACAGAACAACAACAACAAAAAACACAGGTATGTATATGTATGCATGCATACACACACGTTTGGTACAGAATTATTCTTTCATTTCACTCTATCCTCCTAATTTTTGAGCTTTTCTGGAACTATAGCCCTATTTACTCAAAGTAGCGAATTACTTGCTCAGTGCTAAATAATACTGGTTCACCAATATGGCTTTTTTCCTTTTTTTGGCAGAAGTAAATATGGGCTTTAAAAGACTGGCAAGAAAACTCACTTTCTATAGTCATAAAATCAAATCCTTAAAAGGTCATTGTATTTCCTCCTTCAGTTAGTGTTTGACATAAGTTCAATTGCAAAAGGTTTTATAATCAACATCAAAATGTATATTTATAATAGTAAAATGGGTCAGACATTCACTCAGGTAATAAGAATGGTTGTAACTACTACATTACCAGTCTATCCTATGCTTCCTGTTAGATGATAACTCTTTAGTAATTCTGCCAAAGTATAACCCTCTGGCCAGATTTTTTTCATGCTGAATATCTGCCTCAGAGTCTTTGGGAAATTTCAGACAAATTAATAAACTGTTCTAAGAGCAGTATCAAGGAAAAATGGATTAATGTTAAAAAATATTAACTGGCTTTTTAGGAGAGCTCTGGCTTTCCATCTTCTGAATACTGATAAGACACCGTTTTGGACAAAGGGTGTGCTTTCTTGCTAATCATGCGAAAGCCACATTCTTACTTGTCTGGAAAATGGCAGTTTTTACATTCCTAGTACAGATACTCCAGCAGCAAATATCCCTCAGCAGTCTGCTAGCCAATGATCCCAAACAGCGAAAATCCCAGGACTTTCTCTTTTCCTGCTATTCAGGACTGGTGTAGGTTATGCCAAGACTGAGAACACCACAAGTGAGTGCAGGAAACTTACCCAATTACTGCCGATTAATCCTATCTGAGCCAAGACAACACAGAAAAAAAAATGACTCAAATGCACAAAAGAAAAAAAAAAACAACATGGATTAGAATGGAGTGGGAAGCACCTGGAAGAAAGTTATGGTAGAGGTGAACCTGGTAATGATAAGGAAATGAGATGATAAACATGAGTGAAGGTTGTAGAGTAAAGGAAGTGAACTTTGAGGCCTTGGGGCTTCAGAAGAAAAAAAAAAAGAAATCTGGGAAAAATTCATTGTGGACTGCAAAGCAGAAGACATCAAACCTGGCAGAAAATGGAAAGAAAAGTCTGCATCCATCAAACTCCACTCACTGCCTGTCATAGACTTGGATGGAAACCACAATTATCAAGCCCCACAGTCCCAGTGAGCAGCATTTAAATGAAGGGCTTATGCGTCTGGCTCTGGGGCTGCTCTGTGGACAGGATGAGAAGCACAGGTCTTCTGTAGGAGGCATTTTTCCTCAGAAGAGGACAGCGTGGCTGCAGTCCGTGCTCCGCAGAAGGCAACTCAAGCTTCCTGCACGGGGCTGCTGCAGGAGTAGCAAGGAAAAAGGAAACCTATTGAAATCCTGAGCTGAAATCCTGGACAGGGTGTCTCCCCTGCCAAGAAAGCATTGCACACCATGTAATACACAAGGCATTTGTTGCAGCGCTGTTTTTAAGTGCCTTCTCCCATTTAAATAAAAATGTCTAGCTCTTTAAAGGTGCTTGGAGGATCTTGGTTCCCATTACTTGCCATGGCATTGACCTCCACAGACTGATGCAATCTGTTGAGGTGTGCTTCCCCTGGTTGTTTTTACATGCAGTTGATTCTATCCATAAAGGACAGTTTTATCTTTGCATAATATGGGAGAAAAGAACTGGGAACACCTGTTATTTTGGCTACCCTATTTAAAGATATGTATAGGCATACCGCCTTGTAAATTCATTGATTCTTTGAGACAGCCCAGTTCTTAACACAACCCTTACTGCAGAAATTTTCCTTGTTTCCTATGGTCCCTATGGGGTACATCTGCTCCTGTTGTATTGCAAGCGAGGTACATCACAGACCTAAGTAAGAACATTACTGTAGTCTCATTCCTGAAGCTATTCAGTTGCATTTGATGTATGTATGATCAAGAATACTTCAATAATATCAGAGAACTCAGTAGATCTTTTCCCAAATCTTACTGTCAAAATAAAATTAAAAACAAAAACAAAAAAACCCTAGCCCAAAGAGAAAGACAGTATGATAATCCATTTATTCAAGTGCTTTCCTTATCCAGCAAAACAACTGTATTATTTACTCAGAGGTTATAAGAATTTCTTTACGAGGAAAAAAAGTGAACCTCAAATCCAGGCACTTCTAGATATTAACTGTAACCACCTTTGGAAAATTAAGGAGGAAATGTTTCTTCAGGAGGCAATATTAAGTTACACCCTTGAAAACTCCACTGAGGTGCGGGACAACTTCACCACCAAAAATGACAGAAGAGCAGAAAAGGTCAGCTTTTTAGGGTCTGTGTGTCGTACGCTGTGGCACTTGCACGCAAAGGAAGAATTTGGGCCTGAATGCTGTATCGTCTGGATATGGCCATGCATCTCTGTTCATAGCAGTAATGCCTCACCATTGTTTTCCTTCCCACTTGCAATCACTTGCATCATATCCCTCCTGTTAGTCACTGCTCAACATTAGCCTCCCGACTCTGCACTGGCTGCTTACAAGAAACAATAAAATACCAACATAATAATAAGCGTGCTTTATGTGCTTTGACTTCTTTTTCTTTACGCATTCACAAGCTGGAAGAAAAGAGCAAAAGCCTGAACTACGTGACTGTCCAGACCCTAGCTGGAGATGAGTGGATGGCCCACAGGCTGCCATCTAGAAATTGTTGTATTAGAGCATGTAGCTCCATATCTGTAGCCCAGAGGCTAGGATTAGATGATGTTACTGCCTCAGAACACAGACAAAACTGCTGCTTGAGCTAGACAAACCAAAGGCTGGGGGACCTACCAAAACTGGTCAGAAAAAAAAACAACAAAACACCACAGCAACAAAAATCTTCAGCTAGAATTTGAACTTACACATCTCACCAGTTCCAGATTTATGTAGTTTTTAATCTGTATTTTTGCCCAACAAGAGAATAGGAGTACAAAACAGATGAAGTAGGAACTATACACAAGACAAGGCAGGGCAGTTTTTTTTCTTTTTTCTTTTTCTTTTTTTTTTTTTAATTCTTGGGGGAACTGAGGGAAAGGTAGCAAGAAAATATCAATAATGACACTGCAGGATACAAACATTTTAAAGAAAATTTGGTTATAAATAGGTAGAAAGGCTTTTTTTTTTAATTTGGGAAAGATGTATCTTTCAAACAGCAGAAACAGTGTTCTGATGACTATTTGTATTCTTAATTGTATTATAATTATTATGTATGTGAATCCAGAGCTGCTTCTCTGATAACATTTTATGTGTTTTATTGAGACAAGTCGTATCATCCCTGACACCCAATTACATGCCTCTTCCCCTCCAAGGAATTTCTCCTAGCAAGACACTTGCAACATAAGATCAATATAATTCTTTTCCCGGGGCTGTTCTGACTAGCACAGTTTTGTAATTACGACATACCCTACACTGGCAACTAGAAATGTAGGTAACTCCCACATTGCTGAATCACTTCAGTACAAAGAAAAACTGGATGAATGCTAGAATTGGGTCAGACTTCTCTGCTATAAATATGTATATTTTATATATATATATATATATATATATATATACATATAGTGCGTGTATATAAAGCTGCTGACACAGCACTGTGGAAAACACTGCTAGAGAGCTTTGGTTGTTGCCAGCAATGTCATCATAGATCAGAAAGATTCTCAGAAAATACACTGTGGTTAACCTGTGTTGGGATACTGAACAATAGCCCATTGTTGGCAGAAGAGGAATATTTGACACCGCTTGACACTACCTCGCACATTTAGTGAACTAGACTTTATACCTATTTCATATTTCTTGCTTAGCTGAAGCCGAGAACAAAAATTGTTAGTATTCCATAAAAATCAGATACCAGTCAGGATCAGGAGAGATGCAAAAATCTCCCTGATGGCTACCAGTTCTCCATCCCACTTGTCTAAAAACAAATATTCAAACATCTTTGCATCAGATTTACTTGTAGAAAACCAGGAAATGAGAGAAAAAGAACACAAGAAATGCTTACTCGTGGAAAGGTTTCATTACAAGACCTGCCACCTCTGGATACCCTGCAAAAATACAGCTCAGGACGGAGCAGCTTGTAATATGAGCAAAAGCAAGAGATTGCCAGGACCATCTCAGCACCACATGCTGCAGCAGCCTTGGGTTCACCCCACCTCCTCTGCAGAAGCTGTCTTGATAAAGTCTTTCTCAGCTGCCTGGAAGGGGATGGTAGAGCACCTTTCCTAACCCGTGTGTCTAAAAATAAACAAAATGGATTCAGGCCTTACCCTCATGATTTTGCCAAAACCAAGGTTCCACAAAAATTCCAAAAATACTGGGGCGTTCAAGAGTTTTCTGAATAAACCATGATTAATTTGGTAATGTTTTCTGAATAGTAACTGACAGCAAAAGAGTTGTGTGGTGCTCAGAAACACTGAAATATCAGGTTTTCTAATACTTTACAGAACCATACTGTAAATGGCAAAGTTTAGATAACTGTGCTGGGGTGGGGGAGAGGGGGCAGAGATCAGTAAATCATCCCTGTCAGGGCTGTCAGGAGACCTGGAACAACTCCCAAAAGTTCCAGAATCTTCATCTCCCACTCAACTCACAGGCATCAAAATAGCATTACAGAACAGTAACCATTTATAACTTGCTGATAGTGAAGCTTACGCATCTACAGACAATTTGCAAACTTCTCCAACCAGCGTGGAAAGATGGCTCAAATCAGATTCCTAGCATTTCATTTTCTTTGTGATGGAACTTGTTCTGTAAATTACTACAAAGAATCAAAGAGCATGAAACTGGAAGCTTATTGAAAAGGCAACAGTGCTCCAACAGATATATGAGCAGAGAAAACAGGAGATGCACTTCCTCATTGATTTTATGAAATCAAGAAAGAGATTAAAAAAATACAGAGCTTCCCTGCAAGTAGCAACTGTAAGTTGCAACTGTAAGTAGCAACTGGAAGTTGCTACTTGAGTGCAATGTTTATTAGAGCACGTTCCTTTTCTTCCTGCCTTCTTCTTCTCCCAGAGGCAAAGCTTCTGTACCCTGGAACAACATGCGAATGTGATTTAGTAACTGCAGAGTGACACCTTCGGTTTCAGGAAGACAGGAACAAGGTGAATCCTATATTCTCAGGAATAATTATTTAAGATCCTTAATCCTCAGACTCAAGTTGCATTGGTGCATTTGCTTCCCAAACAATAGTGCATCAAGATGTTTTGCATAAGATTCAATTCTCCATGTGTACGCATGCAAACAACCAGAACACGAAGGACTCAGCTGAGAGAGGAATGAAGATGTGGCTAGCCCTCACCTCTTCTGTTTCACTGAGAGCCAAGAAAATTCATAAGGATCATCATACCTGCAGGAAATTTCTTTCTGTTTAGCGTTTTCTGAAGTAGTTTTTTATTTTACTTTTTTCCTCCACCCCATAGTTGAATATTTTGTCCCCCTGAAGTTTATAGGAATTTTTCCTGCTCAACATTGTCTTGAGACAAGGAACTGCTGGGATCTTAAAAACCCCAAACTGATTTCATTGTTGAAAGAGCCATTCACCCTACGGACTTCATGTACCTTGCCTGGTTACCTTCTGACTGAATACAGATCTCTCTTTATACAGGAAACTTGAGACTCCATGGCACTGTTCCAGAGGCTAAACAAAAAGAGGTTGTAAACTTGAACCAATCTGCCTCCCTACCACTAGCTACAGAGACTAATTTTCTGAAATTAAATCCTCTTGTCCCTCTGCCTCACAAAGAAATAGAACACACTTGGAAGGGCTCTAGGTCTACTGACTACCATGAACCAAAACCAAGCTGTTCTTTTCTTCTTGCCTTTGGTAAGCAAGGTTAATATCAAAAAGTCTGTGTTAGAACCAGTCAAATCAGAACACAGCAAAAGCATCACCATCAGCAGCCATAGGGAATGAATAAATTTAAGGACAAAAATAAGATGAGAAAAAATGATGCAACATACTGTTCCTCATTGCAGAGCAAATTTCCTGGAGTGCAGAAAAAAATCACTTGGGAAACCATGGAAACTTTTGACCACAGTAATTTGCAATATCTTTCAACACGGTGTTTTAGAGCAGTTGATTATCGGTGTATTGGAAATAGCTAGCGCTGACCAAGTAATGCACGCACAGAAAGTTCTCCTTTATAATTTTCCAATTACAGCAATAGATCACTGGCAAAAATGTGCACATAAAAGCTCATTAGCCAACCTCCTCCCCCTCAACACACACCTTCCTTTTTAAATTTAGGCCTAGGCAATTTTCTGAGCTTATACTAGAAAAACACAGCATATTAGCAGGAGATATTCTTCCCTAGTCTCCTTCCCAACAGCACAGATAGCATTTACAAATGCTATACAATGAAGAGAAAACAGGAACAGAGAGGTTCCTCTCAGCTGCCTCCCAGCTGAAGCTGGATCTCTTGTTTGTAACTGAATAGAGCCTCATATAACTATCTGTGCTTATCCATTTCACTCTATTTTCACAAGGTTACTTATGGCATTGTCCCGACTTACAGACTGTTTAAGAACCTTGTTGAACTTAACTTCTTCTGTTTCCATAGAAATTAGCAAACATTGTTTTAACTCTTCTGATGCCCAGTGTCCTCAGTCTGAAAAGCAGCTCTATCTCCAGCTGTGCACAAGCGCCATGGCATTATATTGCTTTCCAGATGAGAGGTAGGGAGTGGTTTTTAAAGTGATGCTGAGCACCCACCATGTCTGCTGGCACTAGGCAGATTCACTCTGGAAACCATACTGGTGGGTGAAACAGGGAGCAACAGAACTGGATCCTCCAAACTTGACTTTACTTCTGTCAGCACCACGAACAATTGGAATAAATTGTGCCTGCTAGACAATTTTGCTAGAATAAATCAGTTCAATTGACTACAATTACAGCACACATGCAGCTATTCATTTTATTCATGAAAGGTTATCACTTACTTCTAGCCATCCTGTGTAGCTGCAATCCCCTATAAGTATACTAGCATAGGACCAAAATCGTGATAGAAAAAATCACTAACAAAACACCTGGACAGTTTTATAAAAAAAAATAAAAAATAATAATTTTAAAAGCCCAATGCTTCCCCACAATCATGATGTTTCTTTTCCTCCCCCCCCCACCACTCGAAACTTCCCTTTGTTCATAAACATCTACAACTGTTAAAGAGACATTATCAATTTAAAAACAAAGAGTGTGTTTGTTGTTTTGTTTTTCTTTTTAAAAAATCTTATATATTCAGTGGAGCTTTTTGATTCTATGCCCAGACACTTACACTACAAAACATGAGACAAAAATTATAGGTACATGGTGTGCCAAGAAACTCAGCACAGCATGACTTGCCCAGGCTTTTTGAAAGAAAGCATGCACACTGTGTCACTATTATGATTTAAAATAGCTGGGCCTCCAAAGTCATAACACTACTGTACTATACTACAAGGTGCCTGCAGATGCCTGTAGCAGCAAGCCAACCAATTAGCTTAAGAACTGTGATGAAAGCCCGACTTTGATTTCTGTTCAATGTGTGCATCTCACAGCTTCGTTTTGGTACAAAACAAATCTATGATGAAATGAAAGAAAGCTTAAAATGAGGGTGAAAACAACCGGAGTAAAATGTATTATTTACAATAATCCTCACTGTTATTCACTATGAACTGCAAACTTCTTGGTTTCAAAGGAGAGGGGGACTTTCTGTGGTAAAGCAGAAGAAAACAGGTCTTGGCATTTTAAAAGGGCTTCCTTTTCTTTTGGGTTTAAATTTAAAACATGGGGCAGAAAAGCTTACAATTCTCTGAGCTCAAGGCTTACTAAAGGCAAGCAATGGACTATATACATTCACATCCATCGTCCTGCCAGACAGAGACCACTCACACTTCCATCATTGCCTTCTGCATCACCAAGAATCAGGACAACACCCAGGTAGCTTTTGGATGTGCTCTGACACTTCACCAGACAATATTTTTGAAACTGGAAAGGAATTTTATTTGTTGGTGTCAGTTTTTACAGTTCCCTCCAGCTGCTCTGGGATCCAGGTTAGAAGCAAGGTTCAAGCTGTTGCATGTTTACAGGTGTCACCAAATTTAATACAAGTAGGCATTCTACCAAGCCTGGTTCCCTGGAAGTGGACTGAAAATGTCTTTTGAAGACATTTGGAGAATGGATTCAGATATTATTATGTAGAATGGCAAAGGGACAATCTCTGGCCCTAGCTTCCTCCGCCTCATGTGAGGTAGACCTATTCTAGCAGTGAGAGGAGGATACTGAAATGATAGAGGAAGGATACATGACCCCTGCTCCATGAGTTATCGCCCAATAATTGCCAGTTGAGCTTAGTCAATAAAATTTCAGCCCAATTAAACCTCACCCCTGACATCTTCTTTACTACATGTCCAGGCTGATACTCAAAAGCACTCATATCAAACAGCAATGTGAGCAGAGAAGAAAACTCCTTGCTGGTGACAAAAGCAGCATCTTGAGGATTGGCAGTAGTAGTTTATCAGCAACATGAGCCAGTGAGCAGCATGGAAATTCTGTGTTTTTTCTCCATTACTCCACTTAGTCTTTTCTAAGGATTTAGCATCCCCTTGATAACAGAGGGGAATGTCTCACACTGCTCTGTTGTGAAGAGACTGACTCCACATGAAGCCATACGGACAAGATACTCCTGGACAGGAAAAGACCACTTGGGCTAACAAGCGAGTCTCTGCCCTTATCTACATATGACCTTCAATTTGTGCTAGCTTTCTCAGATCATTTCAAAAAAGACATCTGTTTCTTAAACTGACATGTACTATATTATTCTAAGGGACTCCTGGATGCTTTGCTAATTACAACATTGGTATTGTTCCCACACTTTTCCACCAGTGGCCTAAAAAGAAAGTATTTCTGACCCTACATTCTGCATGTCTGTTTACTCTGAAAAAAAAATAAATCTATTACATCAAAATTACTTGAATTACTCACTTTTATTGTGAATTAATGATAGACTTGTAAGTTTTCTACCAAAAGGAATCTCAATGCAAACTTATCCTGCCTTTTCAAAGGTTTGTTTCTTCATAGCAATAACTTCTTCCAGAAGACACAGTGCTCAAGATGTCACAAAAGACTTTTAAAACAGTACTATACACACAACAACTGTATTTTTCTGGACTTACATTTAACCCAGTTTATCTCTAATAAGTCATCTTTGTAATCTGCTTTCCTTTTTTTTCCTAACTGCAATCATGCTACACGAATGGATGAATCCACATTTTTCTCTAACGATTTCTGAAGTTCTTTCCTGTTTTTTAGAGTACTACTAGCTATTTCTTTTGTATAGAAAGGATGCTCTGGCTCTACTACAACTACTCACAACCAAAAAAAAACATTTCAAACCAAACAACAACAACAAAAGCTCTCATTCTGTTTCAGATATGATATGATGATCTGCATCTCAGCCATAGTTGATTTTTCACTGAAATTGTGCAGGAAGTATACAGAAAACAAAATGAAGTAACCCTGTCTGTAGGAATCACTGCTCTTTTGATTCTCAAGTGTAGCACCATTAACTGATCTGCTTCTCCCTCTTTCTCTATGCAAAGAGAAAACATGTTCGACTGGCCTTTTTCTAGTTGCCATAAGATTCAGAAAATCCTCAGCAGGGAACACAGATTCAAGGCCAGCTTTGTCAACCACTATCTTGGAGCAGCTTATGAATGATCTATTCATTCTGACTATCATGTCAAGTTGGCAACAATCAAAAGCATGCTGCAAAGATAGCTGAACCAGTGCTGCCCAAGCTAAAACCAGAAACATTTGGACCTTTGCAAAGTATCATGCCCATGCTTGGATGCAGTGCCACGCAAATGCTGCTAGATGGGTCTCCGGGCCCTGGGCCAGCATGCTTGCAGTGCAGTGCATTAGATAGAGGAGTATGGTATTAGGGCTACTGCAGAAACTACTGCTCCTTCCTGCAGAAGGAACTACTGCTCTGCTTCCTGCAGAAACTACTGCTCCTAGGGCTACTGCTCCTTTGCCTTGGTGAAGAGGCACTGTATTCCTCTCCAGTCACTTCTGCTGAGAGCGTTTGGAAACATCTCTGTGGGACTGATTATTTCACCTCAAAGCTTGGCCAAAGCTCCCTATTGCAATATGAGGCAAATGCATAGGTAGATGATTCATGATTATGACTCATTTTGAGAAGTAAATATATATATATATTATTGACCATTTATTTTCTAAGGTGTTCTCCTGTAAAACTGCTCTGGTTGAAACTTTCTAGAAACTTAGGAGTTGCAGAATGAAGACTTCCTTCAGCACCCTGATGACCACAGCATGCAGCCAGAGATAGTGGTGGCACAACTAGAAAGTTTCCAGAGAACTTCAGCTATGATGAAGCAAGGACCCAGCTCTGTTCCAGCTGACATTTTGAATATATTTTACTCTAGGGGGTGGGGGTGATGTTTGTTTTGTTTTGACTGCTTCATTTGGCAAGACCATCATACATGATAACCAAGCCAAGTCAGATGTCTTTGTCGCTAACGTTAACTAGAGTGGCATAACTGACTCACACATCCAACTACCCCAGGACAGAGAAGCTCTGACAACCAGAGACCAAGAACTGTGAAAGAATCTGCAAAAAGCTCAAATGAACAGGAGGAAAATCACACATAAATGGTGACTCCATCATGAAATAACACAGGAAAAAGACAGCCCAAAAGCCCAAACAGGGCAAAGAGCCAACCCACACTTGAATTGATAGACATGCATGAACACATAAGTATATGTAAAATTAATTTCTATTGTCAACTTTTTTTTTTTTTTTTTAAAGAGTTTTAGTATATTTATAAGGCTGTACACATTTCCAGTTTGGAAACACAGAGTAGTTATTCACTATTTTTCTAGGGCTGGGCAAAGGGCAGTATTTATTAGGTGTAGTGTCTGACAAAGCCTTTAGTGCTGTTAATCACACCAGCTTCCTTGATATATTAAGGCTATTAGGACTTAAATAGGTAAAGATGCACATGTTGCTAAGTGAATCACCTTCTACCTGTCTAATGGAAACCAAGTGTTGATTTAAGTGGAGTCATCTGTTTAAAAGAGTAAGAGAAAGAAATTGAAATAAACCCAAGATTAACAGATGTTGCAGAAGGGTCAGTGTTGAGTGAGCAATGTTGTATTCAAGACTTTCAAAATAGAAACTTACATGAATATTTAAACTCACTTGAATATTTCTCTCTGCTTGACTGTGTAAACTTAGCATTTAATACAATTTGTTTAGTTTTAAATATTATATGCATAATTATCTGTATGTAGGACAGTTTCTGTGTCATGCAAGCATGTTCTTTTCTCTCCACCCCAGGCTCTGTGGCTAGGAAATGATGTTAGAACATTAATTTCTGGATGATTTAAAATCTACTGTCTAAAACAGTCCCAGTACATTTATATTGGCTGGGTTGTCTGGTTTATGTGTTTATATATGCTGTTCTCAAGTATTGGACGGTTTTAATATTAATGGACTATGATTATGTTGAACACCACACTGGCCAATATAACTATTCAGAACTAGAGGGGCTTTTAAACACAAAAACAAAAAGGAATGCTGATTTGTGGTTGAAGTCCCAGACACAGTTTAAATTAAATTCCTGGCTGTGCCACAGATGCCACTGTGATTTCTTGAGCAAGTTGCTTCCTGTACCTTAGCTGTAAAAGAGGGAAACAGTATTTTCTTTTTCCCTTCCTTTCTCTATTTTGTATGTTTAGTCTGTCACAGCAGGAGCTCTTATGCTGTGATGAATATAATGAAGATACCACAACAAAGGTTCATTCTAAAGGGAGGTAGCTCATCAGACTCTTATGCCCATGGCATACAAGGGCAATCACACTGTCAGGCTGGGCCACTGGCTGCCTGCTGGAGCTGACCAGGTGTGTAGCATCAGTTAACTGGGGGGTAGAAAGAGAACCTGTGATACAGGTTCAAACAGCCCATCTCAAACTGCTGAAGCAGTGGGATACTTTAAAGAAGTGTAAAAAGTCACTGTGATCATATTTGTCCTGGAATTTTAGAGGAATAATGCAAAACTTGATTTAGCAAAGATGATATTGAAAGATGAATTGTGGTTTTGCCCCAGCCCACTGGTAAGATGCAAAAGCAGAGAAGATTTGGGGAAACTATAATTGTAATCTAGGTTTACGAGCTCTAGGAGGGATATACTTTGGACAAGGTATTTTGTATTCTATTTTTCACTGATAACTGGTTTTCTTCTTATCTTCCTGCTCACTCCCATCACCCTGAATAGGAGTCAGACAGAAAGCTGGCTCCACTTTCTCTTCATACA
This sequence comes from Cygnus olor, assembly GCF_009769625.2. Taxonomy (NCBI): domain Eukaryota; kingdom Metazoa; phylum Chordata; class Aves; order Anseriformes; family Anatidae; genus Cygnus; species Cygnus olor. The sequence continues at coordinate 29,045,574 of NC_049173.1, read as the reverse complement.
ATCTAAGCAGCACAGGATATCTGCATTTAGCAATTTCTATTTTGAAGGACTGGGGGGCAGGTAAGGTGACAGAAGGTGTGGTCTTTGCGTCTCTGTAGGAAAGGGAGCATACCTTCCTTCACTCTGAAGTTTTTCCAGGAGCTGAAAAGACTCCAACCTGAAAAGACTACATCCTGAATAGAGTCCTTTCAACCTCATGCATTTTTCTTCCCTGATATTCAACTGCAAATGAAAATAAAATATTTTAATCCACTGAGATCACTCTAACAAAAGCTCTTTGACAAGGAAGAATTTCAACTTTGATGTATCTAACTTCAGCAGAGGTTCACCCTTCTGTATCAAAACTGAAATTAGCCATTTACATATTAGGATGCTTTTTGGTTGCTTATCTGCAACATGAAAACACACACAAGCAAAACAAAAATAGAGATGGTTTTACTGTTATTGCTTGCCTTAAAACTGTACGAAAGACAAATAGAAGCCTTCTGTGTAGCACTTGGTGCAAGTATGTTCATTTGGATCCCTTTTCTGTGATCTGCTCCACAGAGTACTTACTCCTTACAACTGGTCCTCGTTCTCTCTCAGCATATCCCCTGTGCATTTACATTCCACATCAAATGTAAACAGTCTAGACACAAGAATGATGGAGCCTAAGTTACAAATCTTACTGGGTTTATCTTTGAAATGCCAAGCAAAACAGGCTTTATGTGGTTTAATAAAAAGACTGAGTCATCTCAATTTGCAGGCCTTACATCCCCTTGTATACCTATGCAAATATAAGCCCAAACAGCTGATCCCAAAGCCAGCAACTGTTCTGAGGGTTGATTAAAAGATTATCAACTAGTAATGCATTATTTCATTACTCCATCTTTTTCCCGGAATTACTAGATTTTGTTGGATACACTGCATGTTAGCTGCAATTCCTCTAGGATTTCTGCTCTTAATAAGCAAGTAGATCACAAGCATGCACTCATTGCCAGTGTCATGAATTCAAAAGTCAGTAGTCAGACTCCATGCCAAGAAGAAATCCATGAGATAAAAAACAGTATATAACACTTCATGGGTATTTGTAAAAGTTTACCCTCTGCCTTCAGCATCATGCTTCCCAGCTACTGTCTGCATCCTGAAGCATTTGAAATTTGGGGTGAAATCAACAACAACTCACTGACAGAGGAAATCTACTCTTTCATAGTATTTTACTTCCGCTTTTTTACTTTAATTAAAATATTTAAAGGAGTATAACAGGTAACTTCGTGTGACCGAATGACCGGAGCTTAATTAGCCATTGCTTGTGAACCACCTTCAGTCACTATTCTCTAGTCACTATTCTCTAGAGTAAATTTAATATTTGTCTTGCTTTATTTTACAGGGATGAGAGTCTACACACCCAATTCCTGCAAAAGAGATAATGAGCTGGCACTTACTAAGATGCAATAGTCTCACCATCCGTAGCTGCCTTTATATTTAGATGCTATTTTTTTTTTTTTAATATAAGCCCTTTACTGTGATCTAAGAGGTGACTCTTCAGAAACAGACAATACAACATCATAACAGCCTGTAAGATTGCTCTGCAGGCCAGGTCTGCAACTATATCAGAGTTGCTGCACATAAATAATATAAGGTTATATATATCTAAATAGTACTCAACTCTGAGTATATTAATTCCAAAATGAATGCAGAAATCGAATGTTTTCATTTGTGCTGCAATAGGGTCTTCAAACAGATTAAATTAATGCTAACAAAGAAATGCAAGTGAAGCCTATTCCAGAGACCTTACGATCTTCAAGGTATAGTGCTGCAAAAGTCACAGAAATCTCCTCTCAGATGCAGGGGCTGCTTGCATGGCCTTCATAAAACAGATCAGGTCTAAGACCCTGTACAGAAACATTCAGCTGCAGGGGGCTGTATGGGTGACCAAATCCAGTAACAAGCAGCTGTGTACAACAATACATAAAAGGGGCTATACTAAGTATTCTCTCTCCCAGGTATCTTGTTTCTAGTGGAAGGTTTGGAGCAGAGTCTTAAAAATAGGGTGTAAGAAAAATAGAGTGTAAGAAAGCACATTTATATAAAATCATGCTTTTCCTTGTTTACCAGCTCACCACTGACTTCTGTTCAAAGCACTTGCTAGAGTTTACATACAGACATCCTGTTTAATAATACTCAAGTGAGCCCTTCTCCATGACTTTGCCTAATCTCTCTCTCAGTTTGTTTCTACGCTGGCTACCAAAACTTCTGGTAGCAGTGAATCCAACAAATAATTGTTTTTTGCATTCATTTTTAGCATGTATGTCTGAGAATTTTATTTCACTGTAGCAGGGGGGATGGATAGCATCAGGTACTGGCGATGGAAATCTAGGGGGTTTTCTTTGTTTACCCACTGAAATATTATCGGACTGGTGAGAGAGAAGCTATTAAAATTTTAAGGCTGCCTAATGAGCTAGATTGATGAAGGATGGGCTTAGTTGTAGTCCAATTTATAGAAAACGGGCATCCTCCATAACAAAAGTCCAGCACTGAAATTGCTTCCGTATGCCTGTACTTCAGCATCTGGAAAAAGACTAAGGATTAAATTAATAGGGATACTTAATCTTCCATATGCCTCTTAATATTCCTCTGCATCCCCCAGGCTATTACTTCTGCGTTACTGCAAGAACTATGTACAAGATTAGTAACTGATTGGTGGTGGTTGTCTCAATTTTTACCTATTTTGTATCTGTTTTAAAATATCCATTCAAAACCATAGTTTTAGTTTTGTTTCTAGCTATCAGAAAGGCCAATCCTCACATATCTATTGCGGAATGTGCCAATATTCAAAACTTGAACTTCCCAGCACACATTCAGCCTGTAAAGTACTGAATATTTCCATGCCAGACCCATTCCAAAACTGTCTCCTTCCAGTTTATGGCTCACTGAAGGCTCTAACCATGGCATCCAGCACTGACCAGAAAATCAGAAGATGGTTGTTTTTCATTCTTTCATCATCAATTTTCAGCATCATTATTCAATTAAAAATAAAGCCAAAATTTCCCTGTCAATTTCATACTGATGTGAATGAATGCTATCATCAGTCATGGCTATATATATAAGTATTTTAATAGAAGTTTGCCTTTCAAGTGTGCACTAATTCTTATGTTACACCAGGAAGCACAGTAACTGCTATGACAGACTACATAATGACATAAAAATGTAGACAAAAAAAAGCACCAAGGGTGATTGTAAGTTAGGTAAAGCAGATATTTCATGGAAAATTGATAGATTAGCCACACACTAAGAATTCTTTTAGGTAAACAAGCTGTCAATATGAAACCTGGTACTTCTGAACCCACAGGAAATAGGTGAGATAATATTTTCCTAAGTAGAATATAAAATTATCTAATTTGTGGTCTTAGGATTGAAAATATGGAGAATAGAACATCCTCAAGCTACGCAAAAAAAAAAAAAAAAAGCAAAAAGCCCACTTTAGTCCATCAGCCCACAAAGAGGAAATAGGTGAGATAATATTTTCCTAAGTAGAATATAAAATTATCTAATGTGTGGTCTTAGGATTGAAAATAGGGAGAATAGAACATCCTTAAGCTACACAAAAAAAAAAAAAAAAAAAAAAAAAGCCCACTTTATTCCATCAGCCCACAAAGCACTTGCAAAGCACTGAAAAGGAAACGTTTCTAGGACAAAATCTCGCAGCTAATGCTAGTATATACTGACACCACAACAAGGGGCAGGAAAACAAGCGAGGTAAGCAGCTGCATTAAATTTTAACTTCTCTGCAGTTTGTCTGCAAACCACAATTACCAGAGCTCAGATTCTACAAAGATCATACCCTTAGTGCTGGAATGGTAATGAGCAATTAATCCCTCAGTTTTCATATTCATTCAAGGAGTAAGGCCTTCACTTCCATTTGTATGGAAATGCTCATCTCAAATACTTGCAAATGACCAACACAACCCAATACTTGCAGATTACACAGATTCACTGTGAAATTCATCTGCAATATGTAACTTCGGTTCACATAGTTTTGAACAAATCAATAGGAGAATTAGATATGAAACCTTTTGCAATGGGGAACAATAGTTGATCCGATAGGGATTGCAGGAGAGAGCCAAACCAGTAAAAAACAGTAACTGGACCTAGACATATCAATGACCATTCTGATCAGCTGTATCATATTTAACAAGGTGTCAGCCCAACTGTTTTCTAATACAACTATGGATAGGATCAATGTTTTGGTGAAACAATTACAGAAAATGATTTAGCCAGAAGAAAACGTCACATGACATATATAAACGTTGGAAGTTACAGGTCTCCAGCACTTTTTGAAAGCTACCTCAGATAAAGTGTTGCACTTATCTCTCCTTTAAAGTTCCATACTCAGCACTCAATGAAAAGCGCATCAAATATATACCACATAATTACAGTTTTACTGAACATGGGACATATACATCTAACAATCAAAGATCATAGATGCAAGACAGCAAACTCAATTAGCACAACCAGAACTCAGCCAAATTATACATACAAGAGAACAGACAGTTTTGGTTTTCATTCAGTTTTGGTTTTCTAGAGCAGTTCAGATTTCCAGTATGCAGCTCAAGAAGCACAATAGCATCTATTTTAGGGTAGATGCTTTCACAATAGATTTGTTTTTAACTGATTAAAAAGTGGTGCAATCTGCATATACAGTAAAAATGAAAAAGTTAAATGATTCTCTCTTTGGTGCTACACTGCATGTTTGAACCTCTATACGCTGCTCTATAGATATGTACTACTCAGAAGAAGAGGGTTCATGTTTTCAAAAAGGAACATGCAAAATGTGCATATGCTTGTAATGAATATTGTCTTGCAGAATTGTTGGACTTGCATTAAAAGGTGTCATAGTTCTCACTACTACATACCTTCTGTTTAAACAGAAATTTCCATTAAAATCTCTACAACTTAAAATTTAGCAGTAGGTAGTATTACTCTGAATGTTCCCTGTAATTCAAAAATACTATTATAAGATGTTAATGGTGACCTTGCTAATGCTGATATTAATACTGCACTTACTGTCAGGTACAAGCACATTTCTGGGCATGTAGAAAAGACACCTGGAAAATCACTTTGGATTGCTATAACCGTTCTATAAAGTCAAGTTTTAAAAAGTGTCCAAATAATTGCAGAAGGTTAAGTCCTATCTTAAAACAACTTAACGGAGAATAGAGCTTAACCTTCACTGCTCAGAAATATGTATATGTATAATGCACACACATATTTATCCTGAATTCTGTTATTCTGCTCCAGAAGGTAAACAGGCAGGACTTACTGACATCTGTGGGAATCTGATACATAGGCACAACTGACTGTCAAGAATCCAGAGACCATACGTTTTTGCCCTCACTGAGTATTCTCAATGATTTTCTACAGTGCCCCTGTACAAGACTGAATTATCCAAGGGCAGCCAAGCAATAAGGCCACCTGATTACCTGCAAAGTGCAAGCCAGGCCTTCTATATATAAATTAATGGTCAGCAAAAGTCTGAAAAGGAGCAGATTATTCTAAAAAGTTAGCGTTATAGTCAGTTTTAGTCAAGATCAAATTAAAGCAGAAAAAAAGAGGAGATGTAGCATGCAGCAGTTCTCGAGTGCACTTTGGACTTGTTCCTGGATCAAGCTCCTGGGCACACCCTATATTAAACCACTGGCATGCAGTGGTCTCTGCATGTGGATTAACAGTGGCGTGCACACACAGCTGTGCATATCTGGAAAACTGTTTTTGATTTTGATTTTGGTAGCAAGCCAACAGTGGCCAGGTTTCTTGAGGGTAGGTTGAACAGCCATTCACAGATGTTTCAGGATAAAAAGAGAGAAGGCTGATCACCACAAATAAATTGATTTGTTGCTGTAATCCTGCTCAGCTACATTCTCTGAGGGACAAGATCAGCACAACTACATGCACAAACTTGGACAATTGCTACTTAATTGCTACTAGTGGGGTTTATGAGCCCAGTCTGGGCGCTGCACTAAGGCGGATGCATACCTTCTGGACCACAGCTGGCTGCTGCCCAGACAGACCAGGGCACGGGCACAACCACTGCCTGCAACTGCCTGTGCTCAGCCATGGCAATATACCTTTAAAGAACGTAGCACTTGGTCCTCTTGGCTTTTTAAGCAACAGAGCACGGCAGTGAAATCTACATATGGTGTGGTTACATACTGGATTGTGATTTTTCTCATTGAGGTGTATCAGGTTGTGCAGTTTCTAGTTATACTTACAAAAACACCTTTGCAGCTGCTTGCCAAAAAAAAAAAAATTCTACAGGAAGGAATCTGCAGGAAGGCTCCTGCCACCTGGATTCATCCCCCTGGCATTTACATATTAGGAAACAATCTTTAATTATATTATCACAAACTATATATATATTACAAGACCAATGTTCTACTCAGTGCACAAGATCACAAAATTAATAGAGCCTACATACTGGTATATGAACAGGATTCTAATTTTCCCCAAAGATTTTAAAAAGTATTAGTAGTGATACAGCTTTATGTTTCAAAAAAAAAATAGAAAAAGGATATGGAAGTGGTTTTCTGCTAAAGGCCCTCCCCTCAAATAAACACATTTCTAAACTTAAAAGAAGGCAAAACTTTTTTTTTTTCCTGATTTCAATACGTGGAAGTTCAGATGTGTGCCATAAAGCATCATAATTCCTGTCAATAACTTGTGTTTGAACATCTTATTTTAAAAACTTCCTTTTCAAGTGTTGTCTCCTGTGTACTGCCAGCCGTACATATGCCTTGAGAGCACGTTTGCTTGTCTCACTACAACATGTAGAAAAGCTTTGAAAGAGTGACAGGATGTCCCAGCCACGATTAGATACTCCTGAAGACAGAATTAACTTTATTTGTAGAAGCTTCTCAACTCAAAATCCACCTCCACAAAAGCCTACAGGAATGGACCTAAAATGAAACTGGATTCTGCCTCTCTGATGTGCTTGTAACAGATCCTGGGCCAACAGCAGATGCCCATCAACAGAAGCACCCAAAAGTTTCAGAAACTTGGCTTTTCTTTGATTTTCTGATGAGGCAAAGGATTTCAAGGCTAAACAGCACAGCATCACCTGGAAGCTTTCTAGCACAACCTTTTTGTGTTTGCGCACAACAATTGGAAATGGCTCATGTGGTTTAGGCTGCTCCCAGCGGCACTTGGAGAGCTGCCCATGGCTGATAAACCACTCTGAGACACAGAAAGGTGTAATACAGACTTTCTGACACCTGTTCACCAGCCCTCTGCTGCAGCAAGTGTACTAACAATCGCTGATGAAGATCTATTAGAAGAACTCAGCTTATTCCTGTGGGATATAATGTGCCACATAATTTCTTCCTTGCTGCAGGAGGATCTAAAGAATTTCAGAAGGCTACAGTTCATTTTAAAATGTCTGAAAGGATGTTTTTCAAATGTACAAAGGTGGTTAGAAGCTGCACAGTAGCCTGCACTGTTGATAATCTGTCCTTCAGATGTCCAAGATTCAAAACTATTTCAAAACTAAATGGGATGCAGCTAAGTGTTTAAAATAGAGAGTTACCTTAAAAACCAGCTGATTTACATACCCTTCATACAGCACTCAGCAAGGGAAGGATTTTATTGTGTGTTGAAATCATCCCATGTACTGTGTACTTTACAGAAAAGAGAAAGCCAGCCTTGGAGATCAAGAATACCAAAAAACTAGCTTTGGCCACCATCTGCAGCTGCGGTAAAAAGGTGATTTCACCAGTTCCAGGGTGCTGTCATGTACACCGTTGTTTGCCTAGTCCAACTGAAATTCCCTATTTTTAGCCTTTCAGCTACTTTCAGATAAAATTCCTGCAGATAGGACTAGCTGTATAGGTCAGATAACATACAGCTCTGAAACCACAAATGACCTCATGCAACTACAAAGAAAGAAGGGTCTGTTACTTAAAACAAGGCTAAAATTTAACCCAGCTATACTAAAATTAAACAGGGAGTGTTTTACTGTCCCATTACAAGACATAAAACAACAGTCACCATAAATTCACAGTGTACTTACTTGTAAGGATGTAAAAAGAGTAATTAATAACCCCCGAGTAGATTATCTCTGAGGCAGCACAACACCAAAACTTTCTCACGCTCACTGAAGATTTTACAAACAGCACTGAGAATCTATTTTAGCTGTCATTTGAGAATTGTTTGCCCAAACTGAAAAGTCATTGTTCCTTGTCACTATTCACAAGACATATTCACAAGTTCCACACTTCTAGTTGACATTAAGGAGATAAAATAAATAAATGTAATCCAAACTTTCTGGAGAAAGCTTCCATTTGTAAGAACACCGGCCATAGATCTGAGCAAGCACTGCACAGTGATTCATCTTTGTGCAAAATGCAGTATGCTCTCCTGTTTTCTACTTCACTCCTCCTGTGTGTCACCCTGTATACCAAAGGGCACCTGTTTCCCTTAAAATGCAATTTATTTACAATAGATAGAAGTACAGTTCTGAGTAACATCATTCAAGTTTATCCTATGCATTTAAGGAGAAATGCATATGGAATGGACACATCACAAGTGATTCAATACAGATTAGGGTGTTCAGTTTGCATCCATTGGCAAATCTTGCTCATAACTCTTTTGGTTTGCAGAATATTTGCTGAATGTTTCTTCAGAACAAATTCTTCATGAAGTTATCACACAGTGCAAGTTGTGGAAGAAAGCTGTTTTCCTCAAGATACTTAAAAATATTTCCACTTTCCTTTACACCAACATGGACAAACTTTTTTTTTTTTAAACAATGCCATAGCCTCTACCTATCATCTGATTTTTCAAGAACAATGAACATTGAAATAGGGCATTACAAGGCACTTAACTGTTAATTTGCAATTATAGAACAAGTCTGATTTTTTCAGGCTTCATGTCACTTGAAAGGAGAAACTCCATTTGTCATAGAGAATGAAAACCAGGACAGAACAAGGTTTGCTCTCGCGCTCTCCAAGGAATTGTAGGTGGAGTTATATAAACAACAGAGTCATGATCAAAGGGAAATCTTGGGACTGTAATATACTGAAGTATTAAAGGAACAGAGCCTTTTATCTATTGTGGAGGAAGGAAGTAGAGCATTGAGACATGTGTAACATATACAATTAAAAATCAAAAAACCAAGCAAGTCCCAAAAGAGACCAAAATCAATTAAAGTATGTTTTTTCTTTCTTACTCTGTTAAAAGGGCAAGAAAGAACTAAAACTGTAATCCACAACAAAAATTATGCTCCATCACCTGGAAAAGCCAGGCATTCAACTCTATTTTAAGCTGAGTTTTTTCCTGCATCCTATGAAAAAAGCACTGTTCAATCACAGAACATACCTTTATTCACTGCCAGCCTGAGGCTTACCTTGTCCTCCACTCTGTTCAGCCTGGCACCAATCGTGTTATTCCCTCGATCTTTGCTTTTTTCTGTTGAACAAGAAACATTTTCAAATTAATAAATGGTGTTATAACAAAATAGCAGTAAGCCACAACAGGGTGTGTATAACTAGCCCACCAACGCAGTGTAACTGAATACCTTTGCCAGGCTGGTAGCTTATTTCTTAAAGGCAGTTTTTTTTTTTTGTAAATTTCTTTTTTTTTTTTTTTTTTTTTTTTATAGCACTAGCCCAAGTCATGGCTTTTAATAACCCTTAAGTTCTTAAGTTAAAGGCAGGCACTTTCAACCTTTGTTATATACTTTAACACAGGAAAACAAAACTGTTCCCAATTTACTTCATATTTTAATTGCTTTTTAGAAGCAATTTGACACTATGCAAAAAAAAATCTACAGTCTGCTTCAACAATGCACTTGGATAATGTTTTATCTATTTTTCCTTTCTATATACTGTAGAGAAATGTAGGTTTGAAAATGCCATTAATACAGTTTTGATTACCCAGACTTGTCACCAGACAAAATCAGTACCTTGCATTCCTTTTCTGTTCTCTTTTCAAAAATATCAAAGCTTTGTGTGAATGTTACTAATTTCACAGGAACTCTATAACATGCCATTTTACTGAAAAAAGAGGGAGTCTCAGAGAGATTAGTTAACATTTTGAAAACTCCAGTGATAGTTGCTTTAAATATTTAAATAAGAACAGCCCTATTAAAAGTGTTGATAACTAAACATTACTGTATGTCTAAACTTCAAATGACATCACGTTGTATCTTTTTGAAATTTTTGAAAATTTTTCAACAAAATCAAAAGTACTTTTACAAGTATTTTCCACAAATTACTCATCAGATTAACTGTAGACACCTCCTTCATAGTAACTTACCTGAGACGGAGATAAAAAGAGATGGCTTTCCTATGGATTGGTCCAACCTGTAAACAAAAAAGAATCATTTTTAGTTTTTATCAGCCTGAAGTGGCATCTTCACCTTTTCTAGCTGGAATGGGGAGACTTCCTCACAAAGAAGCAGCGTGAAGGTAAAAAAAAGTTGTGGTTTGTACTGTAAGTGAAGCAGTTACTTTGGATTAAGAATAGTTTGAAATTAAAAAACGACAACAAAAAATAATTAAACTTAGATTGGCATTCAGCTTCTTTAACCACTGTAAAGTTTTATAGCGTTCACTGTTTTTCCACATCAACTGCATCGTTGTTTCCTCTTTTCTTTGGTCTACTGCAGCATACTTACAGCATCCATCTGTTGTCTCTTTGTTTACTCTCAAGTGCAATTCTATGAGAGCAGGTGATGGTATTTCACTCTGTACATACACAGCCCATAACATTAAGGGATTATGGCCTAAAGTCAGAGCAAGCTGGGACTGAGGCAATACATGCAAGTATAATGCAAATAGTAAGTCACAGACATCAGATTTTTAAGGCAATCTGCCTTTTCCTTCATCTGTAAAAACAAAATGTTACTTGAATGCCATTTTTGTATTCTGCAAACTTGCACAGTCATACCAATACAGCACTTATAACCCTGTCAGTTGTCATACCTCCTCTGTAACTCCTTGATTCGCACCATCAGGTTTAGATGACCCTGGGAATACTGCTCAATAACATCTCGGACATCATAGGGCTTTCTAGCTTGCTGTAAAATAAAAATCAGAAATATGCCAGTAAGCCACAAGGATATACAAATGATCTCTGTTAGTGTACATTTTTTCAAAAGCAAACAGAAAATTCTTTAAAACCCATTTAATACTGTTTAAAATTTTGAGATAGTTTGATTGTTGCCATGATCATATATTTATCATGGAATAATTATGACAGTTCCAATTTCATCTGCATTATTGTTACTGCAGATCTACATGCCTTTAAAGAGACCATCTACTGAACTTGAGACCAAAAAAAGGGTCTCTGGTACTTTGCTCAGAACTTTGTGGTCATCTTAGTGTTTTCTAGAAATAAGTTTCATACTCTTCAACCACTGGCCTGTAAAGCGCTTTTTTTCAAGAGCAAGACCTTATTCTCAGCCTAAGCTCTCAGTTCAGCTCATACCATGGGAACTTTAAACCAGACTCCTGGATGAAGGTGAAATGCTGATTTCCTTTTACAGAAAGCCTGGCTCAGCTTTCAAGTCCACTGGGAAAATATTGGTGCAAGAAATGACCAGGGAGAAAGCCCTGCGTCTGAAATTTGCGTTCCATACATGGGAAAATCATAATCTGACCTATTAGCAATAAAAACACTTTTGTATAGTATTAGAAACAAAGACCATAATTTTTACCAAGAAATACTGAGACTAACTGGAAAGCTACTGAATGAAACTGTCAAAATGTGGTAACAAATTACAAATGTCTTAATCCTACATCTAGAAACTGGAATCCAATCTGTACCAGAACTACATGTGAGAAGAACCAATGATGCTCTAAATCAACAGAGAAGAGAGAGAAGGGAAGAGAAGAGTGTAAACTTCACAGGTTAGACTGAATGGAAACACCTGAAATTATAGAATTACAGAATTTCAGGTTTTCAGATGGAAGGGACCTATACCATGTCCAACTGCCTGACCATTCAGTGCTAACCAAAAGTTAAAGCATTTTATTGAGGGTGTTGTCCAAATGCCTCTTGAACACTGACAGGCATGGGGCACCAACCATCTCTGCAGGAAGCCTACTCCAGTGTTTGACCACCCTCACAGTAAAGAATAATATTCAGTCCAAACCTCCCCTGGCGCAGCTTTGTGCCATTTCCATGCATTCTGTCAGTGGTGACCAGGGAGAAGATACCAGCACCTCCCTCTCCACTTCCCCTCCTCTGGAAGTTGTAGAGAGGGCCCTGAAATCAGACAGACCTCAGCCTTCTGGTTGTGACATTGTTGGCACCCACATGAAAGATCAGGAGTGGGTAATAATCTGAAGGCTGTGGGTAATAATCCGAAGGCTGCGCTAAGCTCCTAAATTTACTGGTGACATCTCTGATCCTAGCACCAGGGAGGCAGCAAACTCCTTTGTAAAGAGAGTCTGGTCTGCAGGTGGGAGCCTCTGTTTCCTTCAGGAGGGAGTCACCTACAGCTACAACTGCTGCTTCTTCACAGTGCTGGTCTTAATGCTGCACTTGCTATGAGGATCTAGTTGATCTGACGTTGGTAGAGAACTTGTTCTGTTACCTATGCCACCATCTTTCCACATCCCTCATCTACCTTACCTAGAGCCACATACCTATTCTGTGGTGGAAGCTGAGAGGGCAGACAGGGGCTCCTCTCACAGCTCTGTGCAGCAACACGGTTCCACAGCTTGCTGCCTCTCAATTTGCTGCCTTCATCCTGATGCAGATCAGATACCAGACCTGCCTCAGCAGTGGCCATGCTAGGTTGGCATGTGCATACCAGAGGGGGCAGAGCACAGCTCTGTTGATCTATCACCTTCTCAGACGCTTCTCAGTCTCCTCACCTTGTCCTGAAGCTTGGCCACCAGGCAGAGCAGCTCATTTACTGTGGCATAACTCCCACAGGTGTGCTTGCTCTTGCCCTCCACCTCAGAGACTAGCCCTAGGCCCACCCCACAGCCTCAAGACCTCTCAAGGCTGCCGGAGGAACAGAAGCAGAGGCCATGACTTTCTGGCTGGCGGCCGCCATGTCTGCACCTCCTCACCACCACACACCTGACAGAAAATTGTTCAACACGCTGCTGTTGGTTGAGGAGGCCATGAGCAGAGCAGGCTGCAGGCATACAGGGCACACAGCCTGAGGGTGTTGGGGTGCAGAAGCCCCTCAGGCACCGCCAGGACCCCTAGGCCTCGCACTCCCCTCAGCCATGCCACTGCCGCGCCTCCTGAGGGTTTCCCGCCTTTCCAACTGCCGCACTCAGCCGGCACCTCACAGCTCCCTTCCCACCCTCCTGTGGAAGGAAACTTCCTCCTAAGATCCTATTCAAAGCTGTCACACGGCACAACAAAGTAACAATAACTGATACTTCTGACTCATTTACTATGCTATCCATAGATGCTGTGTAGAAAGTTTTCAAGGTTTGGTAAAAACTGATGAATTAACCACCTTCAACATTATCTCGATCAGCTGAAGAAGTCATCCAAAAACATGACTGAGAACACCACTGCAGTCTTCAGTTAAATGCAGGAAAAATTCCTATAATATAAATGCATTACAGTACACTCCCACCTCTTAAAGAAAAAGTTGGTGGTTTTTCTTTTTCTTCTCCCTTTTTTTTTTTTTTTTTGAGGGAATGATTTCCAATTTATCAGGTAATTTAATATCTCTGCTCTATCATACTCTCTTGCTGTTCAGTAAATGAAATATTGGATAAGGATTAGATAGACTGGAAGTGGCAGCTCAGCTATCTTACAATTAAATTACTTTGACATCTGTTATCTCCTAATATTGCCTTAAGCTGCTTCAAAATCTGTGGATCTTCTGAAAATCAGTGTTCTGCATCAAAATAATAGTTTTTGTTAGTCTCCTGTCACTTTTTGCTCTTATTCCACCTGCTATTACAAAACTAGAGTTCAACACTTCATCTTTAAAACTCTCTCTCAATATATTTACTTTTCCAGTAAAATATCACTTCATTAAGCAAATTACATTTCAGTCTGCCAGATTCCCAGAAGCCTACTGCAAACCTTGGGTGCCTGTGAGATACTCTGTGATGGCAGGCTAGCCAGGAATGAGAATTGCTTCCATTTCACCACAGAGCACACAGAGGAACTCCCAGGAAACCCAAGTGCTTACACACACTTTAGTCATAGCTGACACCCCCAGAGAAAGAAGCCTGACCCAACGATGGTATAAGCTGTAAGTCTTGTCCATGGACTAGTACTGTAAATATGGTGGTATTTAAAATAATAATAATAAAAAAAATGTCTTGGATTATTTTGTGCAATAAATCACCACAAGGCTAGTCTGTAGGATCAGCTTGAAAACTGCAGGTTCAGAAAAGCAGTTTAGTAGAAAAGAAGCATGCACATCTCATCCTGCCTTCCCCACACTCTGCAGCAGGAGTCTGATAGTAAAATACTAAATAGGTTACTGCCTGTTTTCCATTTACCAGGCTGCTTCTTTCTCTTTAAAACAAAAACTGAAAACCTGGAGTAAACAGAATTTATGAATGAAATTGAATTTTCTAGTCCAATAGGGTATTTAATAGTCAGTACTGATTATTCTGTAATTATGTGGTAGTGAAAGCTTATCTTTCAAGAGAAAATGCTGCTGCTGTTGACAACAGTTTGTTAGTTTTGTAAGTGGAAAACAAAACTGCAGTAGGTAATGGATGAGTGTTGAAGAAAACTGTAGAAGCCAGCCCCACAGCTTTTCTTCTCTTCTCCACTTTCTTCCCTCTGCTAATTAACCAATACTCATGGCAAAAATCTTCCCACATGAAACAGACTTTCCCGTCATATATGAAAGTTTGCAAGTCACAAAAGCCAATGCCAAATACGAAATGTGCACAAATACACACTGCTGTTCCTTTGTGGCTGCATTCAGAGAGAACTTTCCCAAGAGGCAGACCAGGGAAAGGGGAATCCCTGCAATGGGAATTACTGGTAAATGTAACCCAGTAACAGTCAAATAAAATGGGTCTGGGATCCTTTGAAGCAAGGACACTTTGAACTACATTGTTTGCTACAGCCCAGTATGGAGATTAGAAAAGATTACACACACAATTCATGATTCATACCATGACAAACGAATTACATAAGGTGATGAATTATAAGAGCATAAATGCAAGATTTTCCAGTGAAATCCATAACAAACCAGGCAACAGTTACTCATGTCATCAGTGGAACTCCAAACTGTATTTTTAGTTTATGCTATGTATAGAATGTTTGCCATAGTGAAGAGCACAACACAAATTAAAAACATATTTTAAAAAGGAACTGGAAAGAAAAAAAAATGTTTAAAGATGACAATGGGAAATCAGATCAAATTCCTTGTCTCTGGGTATACGGTGGACAACACAATTGTATCCATGTGCGTAAGTCATAAAACATTTAGAAGCTTTCCTAATTGGAAGACGAATGTTACTTACCCATGAATTTACCTAATGGAAATAACTAACCATGATGAATTGCTTTTTGAAATTCAGTTATAAGGTTAGACTGTGATGAAGATACCTGATTTATACTTAATACGTGAAATTCACTTTTGTGTATGAAGAGTGAACAAAGCCTAGAAAACCATTAATTTCTAAGTACTCTTTTCCCTATGAACTACACAATCCTTTTTTAACAGTGAGTCATTCACCTTTGCTGACACACAGGACTCATGTTGATTACTAGTAGATCTTTCCAACACAATTTGAACCAGTCCTACAGACCTTGTAAGTGTTATAGCCCCTTTACAAGAGCATAAACACATCCATAAAAAATGTATTAATTGTTTATAATGTTATGCTGGGTTCTTACAAGGACATCATATGGACTGTATTCAGACCTGGTTGTTAAAACACAGTATAAATCCATCCCCTTCTTTTAAAGAGGAAATGATGTACATGTTTGATGCTTCACACAGTATTACTTCTCATGGCCTTTGAAATTTCTTTGTTTAGTTTCAATTTATTTATTTATTTATTTGTGTTTTGTTGTTGTTGTTTTTTTTCGAACGGGAAGTCTCTGTTTTCTAGTTGACATTTGTCCTTGTGGTGCCATCACCACTTGTTATTGATTGAGGTCTTCAAAAAAAAAGTATCTATACAAAATTAGACATACAGGTGTATCCTGCAAACAGCTGGTATAGTTTAAGAACCATGCTGGGTTCATGCTGAGACCTATTTTGCAAAATTTTCCTCTTCCTCCCCTTCTTCCTATGCTTTCCCTGCCAAAAGCTTTGGAGGCATGTCTAAAAATTCTGCATTTAAGTGCCGACCTTGCAATTACTTCTTCCAGCTTATTTTTAACATGAATAGTCCAATGGACTTCAACTGAAATTATTTGTTTTTTTCAACAGGTAAACGAAAAATCTGAATTTTCTGTTAGGAAGCTACTTTTCACATAAACACAATGTTTAAAAGGCAAGTATCTATCAGAAAACAGCTGCTATGTAGAAATCTGAAAGATTAAGTTTTTAGAATGCATATTCTTCTTTACCTTAGTTTCAGGTATTGTGTTGGACTGGTTAGTACAAACTATATAGTCATTACTTGGCATGTGTTTAAACATTTTAATTTCTTATGGTTATTTTATGTGCATACAATAGAACAAAGCAGATTTACAACATACATTTGAGGAAAGAATAATGACAGGGGTTATCTCCTAATTACGGGAAAGATTTCCAAAAGCACCTTGTGGCTAGAATTTCAAGGTGACTTTGTGCATTAGGTTACTTAGATGCTTTTGAAAACTGTACTTTCAGTGCTCTCAGAGTTTTTAAACTCGGTCATAACCTTGTATTCAGAAATTATGGAGAAGTATCAGATATCTCCGTACTAGAAGACTCCGCTTCCGACAGAAACAGCAGTGTATCACTTGAATGCAGTAGTGACTTGAGATATTTCACTTTAGCTTAACTTAGATTTTTAGCTCCTTACTAACAGCTCATGTTAATAGCTCAGGAAGCATAAACACTACTAAAGAAGGATAGGAGACAACCCTTGTTAAGGGTTTTTGTAGATGGCCAGGAAGAGGTCTTTTGCAGGTGAGAAAGTGAGAGCGCAACTGAGAAGCCAGCTTAGCAAATGGGACACCGAGTACAAACAAGTTTCAAGCAAGAACTGAATAGTGCCATTCTATTCAGTCAAATGCTTTTTCAGCTTCTATCAAGTCATCTGCCGCAGGGGAGTTTCATTTACTTGCCAGGTGGATAATGTTGCACACAGTGTTCAGGCATTTTCCAGATCTGTTTTTGACAAACACCACTTGGGAGGTAGATCCATGATGTGTAGATTTCTTGTTTGTAAGTAGCTTAGTTAATACTGTGGCAAATATTTTATGTTCTGAATTTATGAAAGCAATGATTCTGTAATTACCACAGACCAAAGGATCACAATCAGATTGCGGAATGAGAATAAATTAAAGTTTAATGCGACTGGCCACATTTGGGCTGTTTTTCACTGAATAGCAACAGACACATCACTGGAATGGGCCACATCCCTTTCCAAGTTACAAGTACTGACCATCAGGCATTAAGAAGCTTCTCAACAAAATGACTACAGAAAGTATTTCCAAGTAGTCTGGACATTGTGGCTTTCTTAACTTCAGTCTAAGAAAAATAACAGGTAAAATTTGCTAGCAGAAACTTTCTGAATGTGCTTTCTCCAAGAAAATCCCTGTCATGGGAGATTTCAGCATAAATGGTTACAGTATGAATACATTATCCACAACCAAAAGAAATTTGGGAAACAGTAAGGCAACCTTAACTATAATTTGGCTAATGATTTTTAGGAAAAATAAAATGATTCAAGGAAGAAAATTACTGAAGATTTCAGACAGTGGTTCTAAATTTCAGCGATGAAGTCAGAATCCAGGCTTTAAGTAGCAGCAAGCATTGCTTTACAGAAACAACGCTTTCTTGGATCATTAATTACCATCATCTTTTTTCTCCTAAACTTTGTGCCCTTCAAATATTTGAAAGAAAAAGGATCATCCACCACCCCATCACAGCCTTTTTTTGGTGTAGATTAAAGGTGAGAAAGCTTTTTAGTCTCTTATACACAATAGTGCCAAGGTTATACCTGAAAATGGATGTGGGAGGTTAAGCTCCCCCTTTTCTTTGCATTTTCAGCTGTGAAGCCTGTTCTCCAGGGATTATCCCTTATTAATTCATTTTAAGTCAAGTAATATATCTCTTATATAGAGAGAGATATTCACATGGTTTAAATCAAGGTGAAGGCTATTGACGTGTGTTTTTGCTGGATTAGTTAAATTGATTTAAAAACCATGTTCTTAGAAAGTTTGCAGTCACAAATTTTTATTCAGACCAGGCAACCAGGTTAATTAGCTCCTGTGAAATGCTTATGGTATTGCAATATCCCAGCAAGTGATGCACTGGAAATGTTTGTTGGTGAGGGTGACAGGAGTAAAGAGAACTGACTGTCTCACAAACTGTGAAGGAAGTCTCCTACCAATGCAGATGGGACAAGGGAAAAGGAAGCAGAAACCTTCTGATACACTAACAAATTTCCATCCCAGTTTCTTATCAGGACTTCATTGTCATAGAGCAAAGAGACAGAAACAAGGCTGAGGCAGTATTTTAATCTCCAATTCTACTGACTCAGCACGACAGTAACGTACGGTTTGGAATTAATGCAGACATATGAGAATGCTTGCACTGCAAGAAAGAGCGATAACAGAGGGTTAGAGGTCAAGTCCATTAGCAGAAAATAACATTTTAATTCAGACCTCGTTTCAGGAGTTTAGCGTATTTCCAGTGTGTCCACAGTTGACTAGCATGCTCCTAAACAACCACCCTATTCAAGGAGGGAGAGAATAGTGGGTGTAGCTCACCATTACTGAAATGAATTGTGTCTGTCTCTTAAAGTTTCTAAAAGAAACAATAAAATAGGAGAATAAAAGGGCTCATTTAGAAAAGCAGCTTTCTCTTCACAACTCACCTGGAACTTTTTCTTTGCCACAAAATACTGCATCCTACGAATCACCTTAATCGCAGCACGGTGATGTTCTCGCAGCCTGTGGGGAAAACGAAGCAGGTGAGTGGGGTGAAGGAGCATCTCTTTCCAAACTGTAAAATAGCAGCCTTCAGAAATTGCTTCACCAACGTATGGATGTGTAACATTGGTAGTAGCGATTCGTCCCGTGTGTGCAGCACACTCCTATTTTGACCTTCCCCACCTCCCAAGAATGCTATAAAAATCCAGGATTTTATCTGCTCTATGCTAGGTTTGCACACATGTCACAGCAAAAAGTGACGTCCACATAACCTCTATGTCAAAGCAAATCTCCACTTGTCTTTCCCAGTTCCCTTTCCACAAAAAAAAAACGAACTGTCAAGTTTCTGCATATTCAGCCATGCAGAGCCTTTACACACACTCTAGAATTACAGCTTTTGTTTCTTTTCACTAAGTCTTGTGCAATATGCCCCTTCACTCAAAGAATTTGGATTTCAAAAACCATTAAAAAATCACTTAGAAGATTTTCAAGTAGACTGCTAAACAATACAAATGATACTGTGGTAGCTGAATGCAACCTCTGCATCGACATGCATCCCCAACTGAATTGGAAGCGTACATAAAGAAATCCAGAGTGTCTTAAAACAAATATATCTCCATTTTCGTGCACACGAACTAAAAATAGAATTAAAAAAGAAACTCCAAAACCAAGAATTTGCTATTCATATAAATTTTCATAGTATCTGAGAAAATTATTTTTCATAAAGCATATGAAAGAAATCTGTTCATTAACAGCAACAGATATTTGCCATTTTTCATTATTTTTAAAGCTTATAAGAATCACATTTTTTTCTTCTTAACAGTAAAAAAAAAAACAAAAACAAACCCACAAATATATAAAAGCTGTGCTGAAGACTTATCCTACTTGCTCACTCTATTACTATTCTCCACACATTTAAATGACAATATTGAAAACGACGTGACAATGTTTTTGTTTTTCAGTGGTGAACTTCTGGCATTTTAAATTTTCTTCCCAAGTAGACTTCCAGTGATGGCTTAGGGGAAGGAGCAGACAAAGCAGAGCTGGCCTTACTTAGATATTCCAGGTGTTCTATCATTATAAATTGTTACTAAAAATGCTGACAGGTAGGCATACGAAGAGGTCCCTATGCAATATTTTCTCCCTGTGTTGAACCTGACTGTGTTCATATTCACTATAGGATGGAAAAATCGTATTTAAGTCCTGTACAAGCTTGGGTCTTCAGTATATTACAGCATGCTATTACCCAATCCTCTTTAGTTAATTATAGCCTGGAGCATCAGTGAGTATTCAGGTAGCTCCTCAGGACAAATTTCTCCCAGCAAAGAGAAGTTCTGTGTGTGCCAATGGTGGGTGCCTGTCCTGTGAGCAATACAGCAAGTGGAGCCTTTCTGAAAACTCACTCTTTATGGGAGAATAGCTTTCTCCAACTACAAAAGCCAAGACAAAACAAAACACTCTGATTTTCTACTTGCAGATACTGTCCTATCGGATAGATTTTTTGCTACAGACATTACTTAAATTTAATAAAAGTAAAGAAAAGAAAAAAAGTACTTTCTCCAAATATAACATAAAATAGGATTGCTTTTCAAACTAATAACGTGAAGCTTTTCAACACAGGTCCACCAACCACAATGTGCCTTCATTCGGAGTAACTGTGCCTCAATAACTACGCAGCGTTCCCTGAATCTGTGCTTGAGTTTGTATGGGAGGCCCTTCCCTATTAATACCTTACAGAAGGCTTTCACAGGACTCTGTCCAGGTCCCCTCTCATGCACACTTGACTGCAACATCATGCTCACGTTATAAGAATGGAAATTCACTTCTAACCGGGCCAGCTGCCTTCTTGGATCGACTCCCGGTGAACTGAGTCAGCCCAATCTTAGTTACTGGTGTTGCTATTCCGAGAGCCCCTGCTGCATCACTGCTCGTGACAAGGACAACTTCCACAAAACCAGAAGGAAATAAAGCATTTATCTTTTTAAGTTCTACTTCACAGAGTTAGAGCCAAAAAGATAAATGCTGCTGAATTCGGTGTTAGGTATTAAACGTATGATAGTGTAACTTTCATGCAGATATACACAGCATAATGCACACAACAACATCTTATGACAAATAGAAATACATTTCAATTGGAGTAAAACTGCTTGTAGTATTTTGTTTTATGCCTCATTTCCTCTGGGGTGTTCTTCGCAGTCCATTATTTTTGACTAAAACACTTTTCTTTGGGGCATACGGTCACTAGTAAAGTACACCAAATCCCTCATCTTCTGTCTAGGTGCAGAACCTCATCTGTACGCAAGGCAGTAGGACAATAAAAATGAGATTCACCATTCAGTGAAATAACAATACTACACCACCAAAATGATTTTCCAATGCAGTAATTTTAAATCAATCATTTTTCAGTGCTAACATGAACTTCGATGCCAGGAATGGAAGTTAATATTCTCATTTTGTTCCTTTACATTTCCAACTGCAATAGGAAACCTTGCAGTAAGCTTGTTTCTGCTTATGCTGTAAAATCTAATTCTGCCCAACAGGCTGTCCTGCTTCCCTGAGATTAAATGCTTCTGCAATGAGAGAAGGGAATAAAGGATTTAATTAGTAGCCAAGGTTATGATTCACAGTTGTTTGATCTCTTTTGCAAACTGGTAACAAATGCTTTAGTAAATTGAGAGCTTAAACATTAACTGGAGATATTTGTTTGTTCAGCCACTCGTGACATCTCTCAATTCTAGTTACAAAATGACTGTCTGCAATGTGGGGGGACATACAGTGTTGTTATACACCAAACAGCCACACAATGCATTGTTATCCTCTGAATGAGATTTTCATGAAGACTTTTTATTTTATTTTAAAGGAGTGTGGCAGGAAATTACGTCATCTGAGAGTGCTTCTAGATACAGAAGCAACATACCTTTATGGTGCATGATCATCAAAGAAAGCAGGAGACACCCTTTGGAAAATTATGTCTGTGCAGACCATGTCTCTGATGGCAGTGCCATCACCTCCTTGTCCATGCTAGAGCTGGGTCATCATGAATCAGAGGATCATCATGAATCAGAGAACTTTCCTTTTCAGACAGGGACTACTGGGATACTTGCAAAAACTTGCCTGTTTCAATTTAGCTGTGGGAGCTAAGCTCTCCTGCAAATGAAATCCCTACTTCTTGCAAGTTTGGTTTTGCCTAACTTTGGTAGAAAGCATGTTTGTTAAGTGCATTAGTAACAGGGGCAGCAGGAAAGGCTTTCACCTTTTGCTTAATGAAGCTGTTTTCCTGTCGGGAGCATTTATCAGGCTTAGACTCTCACCATGCCCATTAACCTCACAATAACCAACATCTGAAGTGACTTGCAAATCACCACTTGAGTGATTCCAACAACCCCAGTGTATTACCTTCAAAAATAAGCTTAAGTAGCTTTTCATGCCTGTAAAATCAACCTAAAGATTACAGCTTCCAATGCTAGACAACCTCTCAGCATGAGCTTTTCCAAAGAAAAATCAGATTAAAAAAAGACTTTATTTTTTCAAGTAATACTTTGTAGTTTTGTTTCCATGAATTTCATGTTGGTGAAAATCAGCCCAAACAGCTGAAATATCCTTTCCACTTCATGGATGCAACCTAGAAAGGCAATGGGAGCACCACACGTTGCACTGTCCCCTGTGCCAGTGTTGGGATCAGTTACAGGAGGGGCAGGAAGAACATTACAGTTCAAACGTTCATTTGGGCTTCAGCCATATGGCCGGAAATATCTACTGTCCTGTCTCGGACCAAGACCAACAGCTCCTCATACAGAACGTACTGCACAGCCACTAACTGCCAGGAGCTTTCACTGGCTACCGATACACTTCTGTCTCAATATAAATAGGACATCAAGATGATCTTGAACACAGCACATACTACACAACATTTCCAGTGGACTTAAAATCAGACAATTAAGGTCTGAAGCTGCCCATGAATCAGTAAAATTGTCAGAACCTGTAGGGATTATCTAGAATGATTAAGGAGAATATAACATCAAATCAATAACAGAAAACCATCCTGGTAGGAGTAGGGTCAATAGCTTCATGCAAGCTTAAATTATTCCTATTCTGACACTTAGAAATGAGGTTTTCTTTATTTGTGCACTCGAAAAGTAACCTGTTGTTGATGCAGGCACTCCTTGAAGCAAAAGGAATGAGGACAAAGAAAATGACCCCGCAGCAAAATGGAATGGGTTGAGCACCCACACTACAAAAGGAAGCCTGACAGAATAATATGACTAGAAATCATTAGTTTTTCTGCCTTCTTTTGTTGTTAGGTTACTTAACCTACCACAAGCCATTTGGAGGAAACCCGATCTCTTCATTAGTCCATCAGAAATCTGGACTGGAATTTCACATAATTTGGAAAACAAGCATACTGAAGAACTTAAGGTACTTTTACAGACATTCACATTTGGTTGGAAAGTTATATATTTATAAATGCCCCAAACTTCTATTGTAATAGAGCCATTAGTATTGCAATATTATTTATTTTTTACAACACAGCCAAAACCTCAGTACCCTCCCAAAGGTATGACTCATTCCACGGTCCTGCATTCACAGACAGCCACAACGAAGGTCCCAGGCTTTGGCCAGCAACTGTCTGCAGTGCAGGTACGTTGCTGTCTCATTCCTGCTAAGGGACCAGCAGGGCTTCCCCAGAAGAATGCTTTTGGGACCAAGGCTAAGATTCTAAGAATGGATTTTTTTATTTTTTCCTGCAAACATCAGGAAGTAAACAGTTGCGTGGTTTGGTTGTTTCACATTTTAAGAAAAATAAAAGCTTTTTGTTTGTTTGTTTTAATGAAGTTTTGTAAGATTCATCCCTGTTCTAAAATACACAAGTCTTTCAGTAAAGAACTAGATAGAAAAAAGAAATCTGCTAATTAGAAATATTTACTGTCCTTAAAATGCTGCTGAATTTGACATCAAAACCTTAGTAATCCCATTATAAGTGTGTCCCCCTTCTCATCTTAGAAAGGTATTCCATATATTGGTGTAGTGTTAACAGAAATATTAAAGCAACAAGACAGAGGAAAGGTGGTGCTAATTTCCTATTTGTAACACTTGTATTTTGTTCATTTGTAGAACATATTATTTTCAGGCCCATAATGTCTGGCACAGACATCCCCACGTACAAGGACACTGATATTATTGGAGTGAAAAGGTCAACAACGCTCTTCAGAATGAGTTTAACCAGAAGGAAAACTCAGTAGGAGAAAGTGACTGAGTTACAATATCTTTTACAAAATACCCTCTCCTCAGTAAACCTAACACTGATTTGAAGTCAAGCTCAGTTTTCAAACATATTTAAATTCTCTGCAGTCTTCTTAAATTTCGGACTTAAGACAGAGCTAAAGTATTAAGAACGAAGGCTGCAGTTGATTGGCCTGAAGTTTTTGGCACTAATCATTATTTAGACTTGAACTTTAACACATCAGATTTTAATAATATGTTGTGCATGTGAACTATTTTTTCCATTCAGGCACTGAAAATCTGTCCTTGTAACAAAACCTGGTGGAAGAGATTCAGAGTAACTACATTAAGCCATTTCATTAGTGCATTAAGTCTAATGAAATCTTTCATCGTTAGCCCTCTAGGGGCTTTTGGTATAGAATTTGCTGTGGCTCAAGGTTATTCTTGTCTTTTCACACATTCGGTCATTCCTTACACATTACGCTTGATGGGAGCCTCTGTTATTGGACAACATTTTACATGTGATGAGTTGGGATGGATTAGGTTGCATGGCTGTGTGTCCTGTAATATGAAGTGCTTGCACACTGTACCCAGGAACAAAATTAGAATCACTGCTTCTTTCAAATAATGTGAGCTACCCAACCTCTTGCTTTTGGTGCTAGAGCTTGGCAACTGCTGCTTACTTCTGATGTACTTTTGCAGCCATCATTATGTGTTTACCAGGGGCTCTCAAAAAATACCCTCACCCATAAGCAATTCACAAAAATCACCTTAAGGACAAACTAGTAAAAGCTGCCCCAAAGTGTCAGAAAAGTATGACAAGACTTGACGAGTAAACCAGTTACAAAAGCAAAGTTTTATTAAATGAGCTTCAGCCAAACTTAATGTTGATATAAATGCTCCCAGAAATTTTCAAATGTATGAATGTGTTTATTTTCAATGGACAAACATTTTTTACTAGACTTTGCCCTCTAGTTTTCCCATCTATTTGAGAAAGTAAAATTAGAAATGACTAACAACACAAATGAAATGAATGCAGCTATCCCCCTAGTGCTCACTCTCCAGGGTCTTCACAGGTTTAAATGCAAAAAGGATGCGAAATAATAGATACTATATTCAGGGTAGGAAAAAAAAAAGAAGGAGAATCACAAATAGCAGGAACAATACATTTTTCAAACTTCTTTGGTCTTACAAGAAAAGGCATTCTAGTAATTACAGGCGAACAAGTTATCTAGTTATGAAAGTTCGATGCCTACTTAACTCTTACTCATGTTTGCCAGTTGCACCTGAACAGATATGACTTCATCTGCACTGAATATTTCGAAGTCAGCAGCAAACAACTTCTATAAGGATTTTTGCATTAACAATTTATACAGAATAGGCTGTTTGAAGTGGTGAATTTTAAAAATATGAGCTGCTTTGACTTAACTGCGCGTTCCCTAATATAACTGCTGTTTCCTACCTAGGGGAACATGGAGGCTGACTTTCCATTGGACTCTGAGTGACAATAAAATCATAAATTGCTCTGTAAGAATACTGCGTAAAAGTAATGTCAAATCCACTCTCCTGGTGAACTTTCAAGCAGTAAACATTTTGGTTATTGTTTACTGAATGTGAACATAGCCCCAGGGTAATTAGCTTAAGCTGAATTAACATTACCAAGCTCCTCCCCATACTGTATTCTCCCACTGTATTTGTGGTTGTGTCAGTTTTTTTTTTTTTTTTTTTTTTTTTTTAACATAAGATATGTAGGCGAAAGGCACATATGCTGGCTGTAGCACAGCACTGTGACTTTTCTGCTGCTTTGGGAGACTATGAGTAGTGGTGGCAGCTGACCAGAGGTCTGCAGGGATGGCCTGGGAGATGGTGCTGGGGAAGCAGGAGATGGGGGTTAATATGGAAAGGGGAGAACCAGCTGAAGTGACTTGACTTGACTTGTATAAGGCATTAATGGTAATTTGAGACTCAGAGTGTGTCCGGAAAATACAGCTAATCAGTCTGGCCCTTTAAAATATGCTCTTATCAAGGTAATCTAAAATGTATATTGAAATGTAGGCCTGAAAAGGGGAAAAAGCTTTGCTTTTCTGACCCAGAATTAACACAGGTTACCACTGCCATGTGATCAGCAAGAGATGGCACAAAGTACAGATGGCTTTGGATGCTGTTTTTCTGATAGGGACCATGAGTCTCACCAGGTTAGCTACATAACTTATCTGAAGTATAAACTCTCTAATATTTGTATTGCTGCACAAGGACTATATTGCTGTTACTCAAGGTGGAACCATTTCGCAACCAAATTTTCAGGAACAGCTCTCTGCAAAGTGTTTATGTGGTAGTGGAAGACTGGCTACGGGATAAGGAAGATAAGCACATCATTAAATGCAAAGTTTTCTAGCATGCTGACCTCCCAGCTCATCCCCAGCTGTCCCTCTGTTCCTCAGCACATCCTGACAAACAAAACAAAAACTCATTTCCAGCTACAGAAAACGATTATGAGTAGCTAAACAGCATAGGATTTTGGAGTTCCAGCCTCTAATTTGTTCAACTTCTCTTGGGTGAAATGGTCAAATACACAGTACTTCTAGAAGTAAGATAAATAGCTGTAGCTACTAGAATAAAGATATCTACATTTTCTGGACTAATGCTATGCTGGGATGAACGTATGTAGCATCAGAGAGTTCATTTCTGTTCTGCCAATGATGCTAGCTAAGAACATAACCCTTAGTATAAAGGTTTGTGTTCAAATCAGACAAAAGCATAATATTTCTTGTACATCCTAAACAGTTTTGACTGTATATTTTAGCAATTCTGTTTTTACTTATGTCTTTTAACAGGGTATAAAGAGTTGCACAAAGGGCATGGAAAAAACAAAGGAAAAAACTATTTTTGAAAGGGAGTGAAATACCCCTGTTCCAAATGAAAGACAAATATAAAAAACAGTCCACTTTTTGTCACTATTGGTTGTTTCCCTAATCTGGTGAATTCCCCATTATCAAATCACAGCGAATCTTCAGTCAGCTCTTCACTCTCTGCATCTTGTTGAGGCAGAACCCAACTATTTTTACATGTTTTCAAAGCCAAACAATTTGAAAGTAACTAGACACAAATGAGATCACAGATAAGAAAATAATAGTATATGGCATTGTCTTCCAGACATTGTCTGACAAGTTAAACTCTTTTTCCAAAGAAGCTGAAGATAGAAGACAATAGAGCTGTAGTTCACTGCACAAGGAAAGACACGAATATTAGTATTTTGCAGCATCTGGTTAAAAGTTTTTGTTGTTGTTGTTGTTTTTGTTTTTCAGAGCTTGTCATGCATGGCTCTGAATTATACAAGGATCCACAGGGCTAAAATCAGCGATACTGGAAAGAAATAACCATATTGCCTATGGTTGCTTGTTTCTCTGTTGTTGGCCTATTAAACTTACAATAACCTTTGGATATTAAACTGGCTTCTGTTACACTACTTCATTATGCTCAACAAGTTGTTAACACTACAAGGTAGCTCTTTGTTGTATTCATCCTAGGGAGCTGCCAGACCACTGCAAACTCAAGTCTGAGACTGGCTTTTCTATTTAGCTTAAATTGCATTGCTCAGAATAAGCACCAGGTACAACCCATATGCAAAAATGTCTAAGGCAGAATACAAGTAGCAAAAAAAATTAAAAGTATGATCAGGACTCATTAAGAAGTCTCGCTTATTGATTTCCACTTTACATAAGACTTGAACTTACTAATTTAATACGTGCTGTATCCCCCATCTTAATTAAGACACATCAGGTAATACTACAACAACATCCTATTTAACCTTTTGTTTTGAGACAAAAGAAATAGGCTTTTATTAGATCAATTACTGATGCAGTTCACTGGCGATCTATAAAAGGTCAAAACAACATTGCATTGCTACTTATTTAACCTCACACTGTGACTTCAGCCAGAACCTCCTTCACTTTTTTTCCTTATCTCAGTAATAGTGCATTCTAAAATAATGGTCAGTAGAGACAAATAAAAGTTTTTCTTCATAAATCATAGGCAAGAAGTTAGATTCAGTTATACACCTTTGCAGCTTCATGCTATTCTACCAAGGCCAAGTAGCTAAACCTAGAGAGCATCTCAGCTGTTCAAAGCAAACGAAAATAATTGCACGGTTCCAACTGACAAAATAAAGCAGCTCTCCTGTTGCAGAGACAGGAATTACAGCAGGAAAAACATCTAAAAGGAAAAGGCCATTGACTTTATTAGTAATATTTACATTACCAAAATTAGTGATAAGACTATTTCAGAAATCCTTAACATTTTCCATGTTGTTTTTTTACCACAGAAGTGATTGGTAAATTCTCCTGCCATTTGATAATGAAAAAGGGAAGATGGATGTCACTGCTGTGAAGCTGTTTGTAAGCATTACATTCTGAACTCACACCACATCACAATTACATGATGAGACAACTCAAAAAAAAAAATATATATATATATATGTCTCACTCCCACAAAAATCAACCGAAAAATATATGAGGCCAAATTCTGCACTGATTTACACCATGAGACATCAGAAGTGAATGGGAGCACACGGACTGCTAGGTCATCACAGCTGTTGGCCTGCCATCTCTGTAGGCGCTCTGCATGTAATTTATACAGAACGATACGTGTCTGCCTCCAGCTGCACTTTTTAGTGGGTGTATCATCCAAAAGCAGAGTGAAAGAAGACTATAAACACAAGGGTGTTGCTACAGTCTGTGCAAGCTGCTATGAAAAGCATTGTAAAACCTTGCACGGATAGCATTAGGACAAGGGGACCTCACTTCATGTCAATGCCATCATACTGAAAAAGAAAAAACAAAAAAAAAACAGTTACAAATGTAGCTCAAAACTGCAATTTTTGCAGCTAGAAGCATACTCAAAGATTTGTTGTTTTACAATGGTAGAGAAACACATGGGATTTCAACTTGCGGAGAACAGCCTTTTCCTATAAATCACAGGGAGTAATCTGAAACCTAGAAACAGCACAGGGGCTCACATTTATGGATTTAAAACAGATGAAGAGCAAAGCATGCTCTTAACCCTTTCCCCATATTTTCTTTCCAAGCCCAAAATGAATATGCAAGAACTGAACAGAAATTAGCTGGGTAAAAATCATGATTAATAAAACTCTGAGAACACCTAAAACTGCAGCTCTTTGACTGACTTCTCCAAGGATACAAGCAAAGAATTGTCCTAAAGCAAAGCACTGTAAAACAGCGAGAGTGTAATCCACTATTTGGACTGTTCTTTCATCAACTTTTATTTAAGCAGTTTATCTTGTTGAGATTAGGATCTCCCTTACACAGCAAGACCTGGCAAACACAGGCCTCTGGTTTTGAATGTCAGGCTGTATTTCACTGGGAAAGAAGTACCTAGCAGCCTGTCGTCTCACCATAAGGTTATAAACTACTTAATCAAGCAATAGGAGAACTAACACTAACACATTAGCAATAGTTTTTCTTCAGAAATATGTAAGAGCGTTAAGATGTCATAAAGAGGGTTTATTTGTTGTCTTTTAATATCCCCAAGCACTTCCCTACCATTTTAGCCTCTCTCATGGCTCACTAGCCCAAAAAAAAAAAAAAAAAAAAAAAAGCATAGCCTGTTCCAACTGGAATCCTAAGATGCAGCCTTTTTTTTTTTTTTTTGCCTTTTTTTTTCTTTTTTTTTTCCCCTTTTCTTTTTTTTTCCTTTTGAAAAGAATGGGCTGGAATATCAGCATTGCCAAGAGGCATTAGTCTATACCTTGTCAGGGTCAGAGTTCCCGCCCCTCCAGAAATTCGCTCAAATATACGACACAATGGTATGATTAAACACAGAAACGAGCAAGGGCTGAAATCAAAAATGATGGTACATCATGTTAAATCTCTACACCCATACAATATCTTAGAGGAAACCCTAAACCAGCCAACACAGGACGGTTGAAAGGAGAAGGGAAAGGATAATTTTAAGCTTACTGCAGCATCACTCATCTGCATATATAATATTTGCCCGTGATGATCCAACCTCTGTCCCTGTACTGCTGCAGCTCAGTGAAGTTGTCCTTGTGCCCATGTCTCTTGGTGAAAAGCTAGGGTGGCAAGTGTTTCTGTACTGAAGTGGAAAGATCGCAATTCAAAGGAAAAATGTCTCTAAAGTGGCAAACACGGGTATCTAAATAATTTTTTTAATGAAGAAGCTACGTAAGCACGTTAGAAAAATGTAGCATGAAAATGAATTCAGTCTTAGCTACCAGGCATGTTGTGGGGGCATTCAAAGAACTCAGCTGTGATTGAAGTTTTGTGCCACAACCATCAGAGAAACAACCTAAAAGAAAATCTGAGTCCTTCTGAAATAGCTTGGTAAAAGTGTTTTATGTAATTGTACTTGCAAAGAAACATTTCTGGGGGGGAAAGAGAGATTAAGAGAGAACCCCTGCTATTAACAAAATTTTCTTATGACCAACATGCTACATCAAAACATGTGGTTGCAAATTTCAATAACCACAGAAGTCACCACAGTTTTTTTTTTCTCCTTCTATTTTCTTTTTAATAATTTCAAACCAAAGACCTACGTTTAGCAAACTCATACTTTGTGAAAAATGTAGGGTTAGATCCTCAACTGCTCACCTTCATCCTATTATCATAACAACTTTCTAAATCCAAAGTCCAATTTCAAATACAACCTCTTTTGCTCCATTTTAGTCCCGCAGCTGCTCAGATCCAGATCTTGTCATTGTCTCTTGTGAACCCAAGATCATATTTGTATGCAGGCACCTACAGATGTCACCAAAGGGACTTCCAAAGATGTCTATCAGCCCATCTACGTAGGCTGGGACATACAGTTTTGAAAGTCTTATAAGGTACCTAAATAATGGTCACGATAGGGCCTGTTCTATGTTTAGCCCAATGTACAAATTGCAAGAGTATGAAGCAGAAGCACTTTGCAGCTTGAAAGTTGCTAAAATAAATAATCACATTTACCAAATTATGTGTGCAACATGGCTAGCTACATAACCCTTCTTTAAAAGGCATTCTGTGCAAAAGTTTCTGCCTAAATGTAAAAAGTCACTCTGCAGCCCCTGTCTCACCAAAGCTGGTGGATGACACTATATGCATGACTAGTCTTATTGAAGTCAAAGGGAGAACATGTGCCTAAATTTGCACACTTGCTTTGCATATTGAGGGATCAGTAGAAACCTGAAAAAATCATACATATAAGAAAACTTTTAAGATAGAAAATATAGTTTATATATTGAGCATAATTCTAGATGTGTACTTATTAACTGGGTTTGTATTTTTTGTGTGGAAAATTTGACCTGAAACACATGAGTTTTCCTGTTCAACCTAATAGTTACAGAATATGCTGTGTTATTACTATTGCAAAAGACGGGAAATTTTACGAGCTGATATGCTGGAGACAGAAACTGGCTGGGACTAACTACTCTGGTATGTGAGCTCCGTTTCTGTTTGTGGTTCCAAAGCACATGCGCAGCTCAACAACGTATTTTTTGGCCTAGAGAAATTATTCTCTACTAAGTTAGATACAGAAAACAGTATTTCATTTATAACAGTATTTTATTTATTTTCTCTTCTCCAGCTACTATTCCTCCCAACTCCAGATGTTAACAGGTCTGTGTACCTTACAACTTAAGTTCTGCTGCACAGAAAAAATGTTTTGCTTAATATTCCTATCTCCCTGTGCAGATATGTGATGATGTTTACAAAGCAATTTACAGTCAAGTGCTTTATTAAAATTATCAGTCCACTTCATAGATTCATAACATTTCTGCAAAGCAAAATTTCCTCAATGAGGGCTGAACATCAGCTTAAATATGCTTAATGCAGCCAGTAGGAATTAGGCAGTTTTAGGTGAAAACTAAGCTAGCTACTACAGTCCAGAATAGACAACACCCAAGGGAATATACTAGGAGTGGAATCAAGGGGGGCTCAGCATTGCCACCCTTTGTGTTCTACTTGCCTTGAGAATCAGGTGATTCCCATGTCAAGGTTAATATCATACCACAAAACACATGGCAAACGTTACCTAGGAAAGCAGAGAGAGATCTTGTTTGGCATTAAAATGACTGTGATGATTTACTTTTTTGGGGTGCAAGATAAGGTACATGTACAACTCAGCCCCCAGTGTCTCACCTGCAGGAGAGGCAGGATCAGAAGCAGTCAGCCAAACCCTCAGCTGAGACTTTCAGCCTCTAGCACACTTCTTAGTAATGCTGGATTTTTTAAACATAATAAGTAAGTTCCTAAAGATGCAGAGAGACAAATAGCTACAGAACAGTGAGGCAAATCCTACTGATCACCCATATGCCTCAGAGTTGCCTTATACATTTAAAATTCTGGTCTCTAATTCAAACAATCAATTTCACATAATATCAGACCAAACCACAAACAAATAGACTTTTCATATTTAGAAAGGCTTCCTTATCTTTTCTTCATACTATTTCTTCTGTTTGCGAGTCAAGACCTAAATCACCAATGATAAAATGCCACAATAAAGAACATTTTCACAGAAACTCTAGCTTGAATTAGAAGCAGGGGAAAAAAAAATCAGCACAAACTCTTTTCTCTCACAACACTTTCACAACCCACTTCGAAGACTCATGAGATCTGGAAGAATCTGAGAGACTCTATATGATGCAATCTCTACTCAAATCTCTGAATGTTTATCCACTATTAATTTTATTGAGAAGACTAAGATGATATTGCTTACTAGAATGGACTATCAAAATATACACCAAATAAGTTGTATTTTTTGTCTTGTAACTAGACTGCCCCTGTCTAGAAACTATAGAGTGCTCTTCTCTCTGTTTTCTAGTTTCAATATCGTTCTCTTTGAGCAGTATTTATGTGTGTGCATGCACTATACTGATGAAACAGAGTAACAAATTATTTGTATTTGTATAATTAGGTGACCAAATTGTTGTGTTTTTTTTTCAATACAGTTCATTTTTCCTTCTGTGTTATATGATGCCCTGAGATGGTTTATCCTCTACAGCAGGCTGTCCTGATGCCTCTAGCTGCTGCTTCCCAAGAAGCATTACTACAAAGTTATTAGGACAATTATCTAGTTGCAGTCAGACCCAAAATAAAGGCCACAAAAACCTAAAGATTTTTCATTTTAGAATATTTTCCTGAATCTGACCAGCAACTGAAGGGTCGTTAAGAATTCTTGCAGCTTAAGGTTCACATTCAGATAAAATTAAAGTGCGAATGGGCTGGAGACTGCTTTCCAGAGTACTAAGAGCTGTCTCAAAGCTTATTTTCATTCCTGTGCTTTAAAGTATTAAAGAAAAGCACTGTAAAAGTTCACCTTCAAATACAATAGTGGGCATTTCTTAAATAACTAGCTGCAGCACAAATTAAACTGTATCCAAACTGTATTTGGACATTCCCTTAACCTTTCTGACTTACAGAAATAAATATAACTAGTGAGGCTAAAATAAACTGCTTAGTTTTCAAAAGAAATGTTTAGTTCTATTTTGAATTTCATAAATATGAATTTCTAGATAAAAATGGAATCTCATTTCCTTTCATGTTAAAAGGTGCACCACGCAATTGATCATCGGTACCACAATCCTCACAGTTTTAACAGCAAATTAGCTTTATTTTCTTCCCCTATGCGAGTGGGTGTTTGCGTTTGTGTGTATATATATATATATCTGTGTATGTGTGTATATATATATATATATCTTTGCTTGATTGATTACTGCTGGAGTGCTTCTACTGAGCTACAGGTTTAGTTCACTTTTTTTCAGCTAAGGAGAATAGTAAAGCAGTTGTTTTGAGGGGAAAAAGAAACCAGAATACAAAGTGGCGGGAAGGCTGTATACTGCATGTAAGGTCAGGCCCTTTCAAGTTAGTTGCTCTTTGCAATGATTTTATATACAGGAGCAACGTATAAACTTCTAAGTGATTTTCCACCTAAAAACAAAGCAGGTAGACATCTAGCTCAAAGGCCCAGAAGACAGAAGTCCACGTGTCCTCTCCAGTCAGCAGAGGGCAGCTGGCTTTTCCAGCTCAGGTAATTCAGAGAATCTAAGTGAGATACCTAAAATTAATGGCATGAACCCACCGGAACAAAAAACCTGCACTCTTATGTGCTGCTCTGTAACTATGACAGCCTTAAATTAAAATGTGGATTATATAATAATATATAGTTATTTGGGTTTTGTAATGTAGCCTCACCTAAGTAGATAATTAGCAATGAGGATTGAACATGAGAACTTTTAACCTGAAAATACTTTTTTTTTTTTTTTTATCTTTTCTGAATTTAACAAGAACATACACTCTTTTTTCTCATGACTTTATTTACAATGGCAATGATTTCTGTTATTAAAAAAAAAATGTTCTTAAAGAAGCTTGAACACTCCTTGGAAGCTCAAGAAAGGTATCCAGCATGGTAGTATCTATATTTACAGAGGAAAAATCACAACACATGCTGGCGATGCCATTACTTCAATCCATATTTGGGAAACATCAAATGAATAAACACCTTTCCATAAAAAAAAAAAAAGACAAGTGTTCAATCATGCATTCACACTAGCTCTTGAAGAGAACATAAAAAGCAGAGGGGCAGTACAAAAGGATATGCTTTTAAATTATTTCTCATCTTTAACCCTTGTAGGAGAGCTGTTCTCTTATAAGGATTAGCACGGATCTGTGACAGGGTAAAATCTTGGCCTACTGAAGTCAATAAAAGTTCTGTTATCGATCTCAGTGAGTTGGAATTTCTTCTATTATCTTTAGACACCTGGATGGCTGCCTGAACATCTGCAGAGGCTGCCTCTGAAAAGTCAAAGTGCAATTTCTTAGAGATACTCAGAGACGCTGGTGAAGGTAATCTCATCTCATTATGAAACCCTCAAAAATTAGGTGTTCATTAGAAGTTCTGCCTGACTCATTTGATAGATCTTTATTGAAATCTCTCATTTGAGCAAACATAAGAAATCTAATACTTTCTTGTTTCACATAAACATTTTTCCAGACCCCTGTCAAAACGTAGTATATAATGCAGTTTATCTGAGGTTACACAGGAAGCCTGTGGCAAAGCCAAAAGTTGAGTCCCACAAAATTATCTGAACATTTTCCCCTTTTTTTTTTTATTTACTTATTTATTTTGAAACATCAGTAAAGAACAAGAGCAGGGAGAAAAAAAAAGGAGAGATGCATACTGGTGAACTAATATTTTTCTAGTCCTATATTTCCTACCAACAAAATATTTTAGTGTTAAGTACAACGAAAACATTGTACACACATACTTGCACAAACATATAACAGGCAATTCCCAGTTTATGATCAGATATATACAATATTCAGCCATTAAATACCCAGGCATCTCTGCTTATAAAGGCACTTCATGAGCCTTTTATTCGGTGAAGACCAAAAGACTTGGTGGTGTGCAGAGAAGAAAGACCTTACGTATGCTTAGAGCCAAAGTACACAAGCCAAGCACACCACTGAACCTGCTCTCACAACATGGATTTTCTCATTCTCCAACTCTCCTATTGTTCCTGTACCCATGAATGGCAACACTTGTGTTATCAGTTAAAGTACAGTGACAAAACATGAACGCAAAAACTGTATTAAAGACAGCATAGATTTTTCTACAGCTGCTAATTTTGTCTCCTATTAACAATTCTATTGCTTGCCTTTTGCATTTAATGTAGTTTTCTTAACTAAGCTTTGCCATTCTTCAGATTTCCCTTTAAATTTGCTGTTTCATGCAAGAAATAAAAGCATTTTCTGAAAATGACTTTGTTTTCATAAAAACAGGGCCATTTGTAGGGACACAGCCTCACTAGGCTCACTGATGTTAAAAAGAAATGAATTATATACTCTAAGCTCATTAGTCTAAAGCAGAGTTGACTGGTATATAGGTGAAACTGTTCAGCTACATGTTCTTACTATGTCAATGTCCATGCAGACTTCACAGTACCTGCCTGCCTCGAGGGTGTATGACCTGAAAAACTTTTTTTTTTTTTTTTTAAATATTTCACTTCAAACAACCTGTATTCAACGGAGCTAATACGGATGAATAACCTGACAAAATGTTTTCAGAAACATACCAAGAAACACCCAGCCTTGCTACAAGACTGGTTCAAGTGTTCAGCAGGACGAAAAACCCCTGCATACCCCTCCACACACCTAAATCACCCTTTCCTGAGACGGTGTCATGCATTTTTGCTTAATGGAGCATAAAGCATCACAACAACAACAGCAACAAGATACACAAACTGACATTACACTCAACTGTGTATGTTCAAGGAACGCAAGAATAAGCATACTGAGAGAAAAAAAATGTTGGGAAGACTGAAGAACATGAAATTGCAAACTTTTGTGAACTACCATACTGTCAGCATGCAGGAATCAGACACACAGGGGGCTCAAAACAATGGGATTTATTTCTGTCTTTTAAAAAAAAAAAAGTTTCCACTATTCAAAGCATTAGGGCAACTCAGCCTTTTCTTTCAATTACTTCTTCGTGTGAAGCTACAAACCAGTTGTCTTTACAAGCTGGGACTTAAACCAGTAAAATGACCCAAAATAGACATGGTAAGATTTGCCATAAATAGGCATGGGAGTTGACCTATGTTAAAGATAGAAAAACAGGTCCCAAACCACCCTTTAGCAATAGAGATTTACAGAAAAATGCATAGCTGAGAAAAATTGAGAAGAAACAGGCTGAGAAAAAATGGGATTAAAGCTAGAGGTTGCATACAGGTGACTTCACTGCTCTCTCCATTTAAACATGGCTCATTCCATATCATGTTGTGTTGAATTTTTAGCTTCTACTACTTTGGTCTGCTTTGTTACCTAAATATGTCATTCACATTTCCCACTGAGTTGCATGCACGAAAGCTTGATGCATTTAAATAGAGTCTCTCCAGAAGTCAGAAATGAAAGTCATTCTAATTTAAATAAACAGATCCTAATCATGCAGTTGTAATTATTTTGCTATGAATACAGAGAACCATAGAATCATTTAGGCTGGAAAAGACCTCTAAGATCATCAAGTCCAACTGTTAACCTAGCACTGCCAAGCCTACCACAAAACCATGTCCCTAAGCACCACACCTATATGTCTTTTGAAGACCTCCAGGAAAGGTGACTCCACTACTTCCCTGGGCTGTCTTTTCCAATGCCTCACAACCCCTTCAGTGAAGAAGTTTTTCCTAATATCCAACCTACACCTCCCCTGGTACAACTTGAGGCCATTCCCTACTGTCCTATCACTTGTTGCTTGGGAGAAGAGACCAACCCCCACCCTGCTACAACCCCCTTAAAGGTAATTGTAGAAAACAAAAAGGTTTTCCCCAAACCTCCTTTTCTCTAGACTAAATAGCCCCAGTGTCCCTGGGGGACACCACTAGTGACTGGCCTCCAGCTGGATTTAACTCCATTCACCACAACTCTTTGGGCCTAGCCACCCAAGCAGTTTTTAACCCAACAAAGCACACACCCATCCAAGCCATGAGCAGTCAGTTTCTCCAGGAGAATACTGTAGGAAATGGTGTCAAAAGCTTTACTAAGCCTAGGTAGACATCCACATCCTTTCCCTCACCCACTGAGCACGTCACCTTGTCATAGAAGGAGATCAGTTTCATCAAGCAGGACCTGCCTTTCATAACCCCATGCTGACTGGGTCCAATCACGTGGTTGTCCTGTAAGCGCCTTGTGATGGCACTCTAGATAATCTGCTCCACGAGCTTCCCTGGCACCAAGGTCAGACTGACAGGCCTGTAGTTCCCTGGTTCTCCTTCTGGCCCTTCTTATGGATGGGCATCACAGAAAGCAGCTTGGTCAGCACTTCTGCCAGCTCCCTCAGCACCCTCAGGTGGATCCCATCTGACTTGGGTACATCTAAGTGGTGCAGCAGGTCCCTAATCATTTCCTCTTGGATTATGAGGGCTCCATTCTGCTCCCTGTCCCTACCTACCAGCTCAGGGGGCTGCGTACCCAGAGAACAACTGGTTTTATTACTAAAGACTGAGGCAAAGAAGGAATTAACTACCTCAGCCTTTTCCTCATCTCTTGTCATTATGAATACTTCCACTGACACTGTGGGCAATACCCCATATGAGCTACGGAATCCTGTAAGATTTTGCATGGAGGAAACCTAATGCATTTTATTTCTTTTTTGCACTCTTGTAAACAGCTCACTGAAAGATTGTTCTGGGGAAAATTGTGGGTATTACAGATTAAATGTTTGCAGAACTTGTGTTAACGGGAGGACTGTGGACTAACCACTCTGCTTGGATCAGAAACACTCCTCCACAACCCAAACCCTCTAAAGCTCACCCAATCTGAGTAGATTTGAAATCATCCCACCTATTTCATTATTATTAATTGTTGATGTGCAAATACTCAGCCTGAGACTATTTATATTGTGATGCTAATACTTACAAATATAGTGATAATATGCAAAATACACCAAGTCCATGCGTCAAGTCTCTCCAAGTGAAGAGGCAGTATGAGATAGCATACTTCTGCCTGAGGTGCTTTGTCACCTACTTTCATACTTAAGATTCCTTCAACATACCTTCTACCCAAAGTAGTGGGGTCTTGTAGTGTCCAAAACACTTCAAGATAAAATGTACAGCTTCTCAGGCAGTGCTTGTGTAAGTAAAACATTTACAAAGGAGGCTTTAACACAGTGAAGCCACACACCACTGGTAACTTTATATTCAGGTCAAACCTTTGTTCTAAGCTCATTTTCAAAGTGGAGTATGTTGCTAGTAATTTTCTACCACAATGCCACACTGTTAAATTTAAAGTGTTTTTTCAGTATTGCAGCAATCTGATGCACTAGCAAATAAGAACCCACTAGTCTTGCAATGAGTAACAATCCTGCTTTTTCAGCTTTGCCATCAGTTGCCTTCAGCATATCACTGTCTGCTAGGAAAGTGGAATTCAAGCAAGAGAAAGCACGATTTTGCTTTCGTCCTACTTAATTTGCCAAGCAATTGT
Organism: Cygnus olor; assembly: GCF_009769625.2. NCBI lineage: Eukaryota > Metazoa > Chordata > Aves > Anseriformes > Anatidae > Cygnus > Cygnus olor. The sequence continues at coordinate 29,006,350 of NC_049173.1, read as the reverse complement.
GTTTCTTGTGAATTTGGTAACATACTACAGCCTTTATGAACAGTAATCATTGGAAGTATTAGGAAACAGAAGCTAAGGATTAACCTTGCATTAAAACTACTGTTGACCTTATAAGAGTGATTATTTATTAGTCTGTGAAAATCATGACATAACCTCACAGCTCATATAACCATTCAGGTGTATTATAAAAATAAATACCATCCCTCTTCCACCACCAACAGTACTACACTTGAAATCACTTGCACTTAAATCACTTGAAGCTTTAATACTGACATTTAACAGGTCAACACAAATCTGGCATTCAGATTATTTTTAAGATTAAAAAGTAAATTAATCAGTAAATGCAATAATGATGGCATGATGAAAATACTGCCTGTGAAAAAGAAAGACTCAAATTGTCCTTGTAGTTAAGATGAGTAAAGAATTTTGCTTAGAATACATAGAGTTAAAAAGCAACTACTTGGTCATACTCCGTTGTTTGTGCAGCACCAAATTTAAATCCAGGAGAGATTATGAGAAAATTTGCTGCAGGCTGTCAGACCTCATTAAGTTAATGGAACTGGTAAATTGGCTCATTTCCAGCACATTGTAGAAAGAAAAGCGCTTTCAGCTCGAGAGTGAAGGAGATCTAGTTTCGGTTTGGCAGCTAAAGAAGATTATTAGCTATAAATAATGGCTGCACTGAGATGACTTATATGGGACTGCTTGACCAAAATGAAGGAGAAGAGACAAAAAAACATTAACATTTTGAATGATACAGTCTCTTTGTTGGATGGAATCTAGAACAGCTTTGTAGACCTTTTTGTTTTAAAGCCTTACTATTTACAAAATCATCTAAAAGTCTTCGTAACAAGCTTAACTACCTCTAAACTCATTAATGGAGAAAAAATTCTTCTCTTTGTTTGCTCCTCAAATCTCTTGAAAAGAGGTTATGAAACCAATGTTTCAGTGTGAGGAGGTGATGTGCTGTGCTCCCTAATAGATGTAACACTCGGACTGAAATACCGTGAAGGTTTCTCAGAGCCCCAGCAGCCAAAGGGTCCAAGGAACCACGCCAGGCAGGCAGTACAAGTCAGCAGGATCAATAGACGGTAGTTTTTAGAGTGAGTAAAGAAAGAAGAATACTGAAGAATGTGACAGAGAGGAATCTCTCTTCCAATGAGATGTGCATAGCAATACCTTTTTCTTTCTTTAAATTTTTGAACGGTCAACTGCCTTTTTAGTGGCTATTTCCTACACACTGTATTTTAATAGGTATGAAAAAAACAGATTCAACTTGTTTGTTCAAATATGCTTTGCTTTTTGTCTGCATGTACAATTAAAGATGACCAGACTACCCTCTGAACTGATGCCGACAAACCCAAGCTTGTGCATATCCAAAAATTAACAGTAGGATATGTGTCTGGATTGCAAACACTTCAAAATTCTGGAGCTTATGTAAACACTGAGATCTGCAAAGTTCAAGTTGAGATTTCAAACATCCCCAGGGCTAGGAATTGGATCTATTTATTTATAGTTAGGTGTATCTCCTCTGAAGTTGACTGAGTAGTCTTCCATTCTTCAGTGGTGAAATGTTTGAAACAGGTGTTGATTCACAGCACTAAAAAAAGCAAGCCCTATTTCTTCTGCAAAAATAAGAACAGGAATTCTGTTGTTTATTTAATTCATTTATTCTTTGTCCTCTTATTGTTTTTCAGAAACACATTTTAAAGGAAACGTAGGCCAGTTTCTACGTGTATTTTGCCCACGGCTTCTCTACCAAATGACTTGGGAAGCAGTGGTGCATAAGCACCTGTCACCTCGCAACCTAGATTAACATCACATACATCACTTGTCAGCATTGCATGGGAGTGACTTTTATTTCCTTATGACATGGTCCAAACTGAAGCCAACTACCTAAATTCATGATATGACCAATTTCCCCAGGAACCCAGTCACACACTGGGTATACGTAAGTACTTCATCTGTACGTGTCTGCTTTTATGTTAGATTTTCTGGTGGGCAACTGGTGAATTCTGCCAAAAAAATGAGGCTCCCCTTTTATGAATGAAAGCTTTATTATGCTCTAAAAATTTCTGCACATAAAAGGCTGCTTCCAAAAACCAGCTGAGCTAAATGCAGAGAAAAAAAAATTAATGCAGTAACATGCACCACTTTCACCAGCAATTTGGGGGAGGAACAGATCAGACCGGAGGAACACTGGTCATGCTCTGATGCTGCGATGCCAATTTGAAGAGTTGGAAGTACTTAAAAAAACCTTGACTCAATGCATCCTTTGCACAGATGGTGGAAATTCTGCTCCTACCTCTACTACTTTAAAAAAAAAACAAACCCCTGAAAGCAATTTTTATTTTTTAATACTGTGCAAGAATAGCTTACCTTCCGATGGCAATAAAATGCAATGTGTGAATGTTTCTGGAGGAATACTCAACAGGAAAATGTAGTGCTTAGCTCCTCTGAAACATGATACCCATTTACTTGCGTTAAGAGCAACATTCCTGCGTAAAGTCCTCTCTCTACCCTTTAAGAAAGAATAAGTGAAGATCATATCTAAATAGTTTACCCGAAAGTTTGGTCTGAATGCAAAACAAAATGCATTGTTTCTTTTCTAAAGTGCCCTGATGACAGAAGCCAGAAGACAAGGCCTATGGAAATTAACACCTACTATCACAAAGACTGAAGATTACACATCCAAAAAAAGCTATTCTAGCTCTGAAACAGCTTTGACTATTCCCCCACCACCACACACACACACTAAGGAGTGAAGAAAGACTGATAACAGTTTCCATCTAACATTTATAATATTTAAACAACTAAGCAACCTCCCCTCCCCTCCAAGCAAATATAAACAGGCAGCTTCTACTCCTCTCATCAAATAATACAAGAAAACATTTTTCCCTTGTAACTTTTCAAGTACATAAGCAGACAATTCTCTCCCATTACACACCTCATGTACTACAGATTTATACCAAACTATTTATTTACTATATCTAAGTAACACAATGGGATGCTATTCAGCAGATACACCCCAAGAGACCTGAATCACCAAGTACCTTCTGATGAATTAGATAAAATGGGACATGAAAACATCCTCCAAATCTAGCAAATCAAGATCCTTCAGCCTTATCAACTCCATCTTTTAACTGGACTTTTGTCACATTTACAGATTATGTATTATAATAAGGCAACTAACAAGCTAAACATTTTAAGCTTTGACTGAAGTGAGAATCACTCATATTTCTCATGATAAAGTTACGGCATTGCTCTATACAGGTACTGTAAGGCAGAAAATGCAGGCAGACGCCTGAAGTCTCCCTGCTCAGGTACACAGGAAGAATGGCTATCAAATGACATGGAAGAAGAGAGGGAAGGAAGCTGGAGATCCTTGCAGGATCCTTCCAGCTTGAGACATTCGGTGAAATGATACGGTCCCATCCACACATGAAATGGGAGTCCAATGTCCAGTCACAAAAAACAAACAGCAGGTAAACAGGGTGAGAAAGATAACTGAGAGCTTCTTGAATAAAGGGAAAATGATCTGGGAAGATATCTAAGCACATGAATAGACTTACTTGATAGAGACTCGATTATGATCTTAGCTGAAATATGTTTAAAACACCATGAATAAAAAGTCCAATTCTGAGTGCAAGATATTCCAGAAAAAATAATATTCTGAGAACTACAGTTGTAGCCTCCCAGCCGTAGCTGAAAGTTTCAGTAAGCCAAATTTCACTAACTTTGTAGATTTAACTATACCCCTGCCTACAGCAATGTTACACACTGCATTGTATCAGCTGTCTTCCCCTTTGGACACACTGACCAGGCATTCCTCCACCACTTGCCTACTGCAATTACATTGACTTTCACAGAGGTTGCACCCACTTCCAGATGTTAATGAAGAACTTTTCTGTCCTTAATGTATTCCAAACAAAACAGAAGCCAAAATGACTTGTTTGCTATTTATCATCTGTCTTTTGGGCCCATATTGACTCATACCCAAAAGAAATAGTAATTTAAGTTCACGTGCTTGTCCATTATTGCAACAGTGAGAAATAAACAAGATTCTTACAGTGAATTTAGTATTTAAAAAAAAAAAGTCTTCATCAGCCATAAATTGTTAATTAACATAAGTAGTACGAAAACAATAGGATACTACAACAATCACACAACTCGGTGACTCAGAAAACTCCTGGGAGCTAGGCAACATATATATGGGTGAGTAGTACCTGACATCAGCTTCCATGAAACATTTCAGCGGTTCAAGGCTGATATAATTTGTAAATAAGTAATTTTGTAAATGTAAATGTAAATTTTGTAAATGTAAATAAGTAAATTTGTAAATAAGCTGATACATTTTTGTTCAGCTCTTACTCAAGCAACACAGTAACATTCTAAAAATCTTATACCTGCTTTTTTCCCCAAGAGAAAAAAAACACCAATTTTGCATACCCCAAATATTAATCTGAAGTTATTCCACTCAATTCCATACATCTGTCTCTTGGTGACATTTAATTTTGTTTTCTGTGTCCATATTTTCAAAATATTCATTCATAAATAGTATGGAGTAAAAAAACATTTTATAATCTATACCTATATGTAGCCTAAGTGTGAAAGAGTCACACTGTTTACAAAAAGGAACAATTTTCAAACAAAATAAATTATAGCCAACATGTATTTTCAAAGTGCTGCACGTACTACCTTGCAGAGTTCTGGAAGTACCAAGGGGAGTTTTTATAAAAAATATAAATGGAGAACTTCTTTCCAGGGATTAATTATTAAAGGTATATAGATAAAGATAATTGGAATTCAAATGAGAGTAGAAGAACATACCAAATATATATCTTCTTATAATTGGTTCTTAAATACATAAATACAATAAAACCACTAGCATTGATTGAAAAATAACGCCTGCAGGACACGGCTCTAGGACACAGAATGTGCAGAAATCCTTCCCTGCACATAGAGTCAGACATGTCTGAAGCAATGCATCGCTTATATTCAAAGTAATATATGACAGAACAAATAGACCTACATTCCTCCACAGAAATTATTTTTAGCACTGAGATCATTTTTTTAGAACTATTTAGGTTTACAAAGAGGTCAATAAACCAATTACTTTGGGCAATGGTGCAAAATAGGTACTAGTAAAGTAATTAATGCCCTTTTCATTGTTTCCACATCATGGAGTGTTAATAAATTGGGCTTTTGTCACTATCCAGTATTTTCCTTACAACAAATTTCTTCGTTCAAATCCATCTTTTTTATGGCTCCCTGTTAATACTTCAAAATGCCAGACTAATTAGATTTGCATTTCAACTGTTAAGTCACAAGCTCTATTTTCATCTCTATTCAGACGCTCTATTTTCTGATATTCCTAATGAGGCAATACTTTTATTTAAAGGTTGTGATCCTTTATGGGATTTGTAGTGGCTTATTAGTTATGTGAAGAGCATCCTTCAGGAGTTCCCATGTATATTGCTTAAGCGTAGCACAGCGGCACACACATTAGTGATGAACACTAGCACACCATTAAATCCAAGACCTCCTATAACGTAGAGTTCATCTTTTTACAGGATCATCCTGTTCATAAACACAGCATTCTGATTATTCCCTTACCTCATATGATATTTTGAGTCATTTAATGCATTTTATTGGCTTGATCACTGCACTAGTTGAACACCCCATTTATCTCCAGGAAAGGTGAAGGGAAAAATCAGTGCTGGACAGTGTCAGCACTTCTGGCTATGAAGGCTGCTGGGCAGAAAACTGTGTTTTCCCCATATTTCATCTGAGCCCCGTATCTTCCCAGGGAGCCATCAATAAATACGCTACTCAGTAAGCAGACCAGTATCAAAGTCAGCAACCTACCCAAGTATTTTTATAGAGCCACCCACAGAAAAAAGGCTCACAATGTGTAAAATGCAACTTATCTTCAGCCCATTCACAAACAGAAAAATAGAATAAGACAGTAATTCCTCTTCTGCAACATGAGCTAATGTGAATTTTACTATGAAAGGAACAGAAGTAAATATCTTGATCATCTGCTTTTGAGAAGGAAATTGCAACAGTAGGAGGAGCTCTTTTGCTGAAAACACTGAACAAATATCACTTAAGGAAATTTTCTTCCTGAAAACAAAACAAAACAACACCCAATCACTAGACTTTCCTACTGAAGCTGCTACTACCACGATTCACAGAGAGAAAATTTAAACAACGGCACACTGATAACAAGGCTTGCACCCAGTGATATATATGGAACAAGAAACCCCACTCTAAGCAAGCAAGTCAACCGAACTGTAGGACAATGGGGCTTCTGATGGTTCTTGAAGAAAACTCAGGAGTCTCTGCCATTGAGGCCTTTCATATGGTAAAGTACCGCACGTGGCAGCATTACCAACTAAATCAACCGTCATTATTCACTGTATCCCCAAATGATTCTTGTGCCTCAGAAACACGCTCAGAATGGGCCCTCCATCATCAGATGCTGAGATCCTACACATTGGAATAAACGCTGTGATGAATTAATACAGACGCAGACCTGAGATCTGAGCCTGTATGTCAACTGTTTCTGAAGCCAGTGAGAATTATGCCTGTATCTTAAATGAAATTTTGGCCAATATGCATTTCTGGTTCTTCTCCTGTTTCTGAGTAGCTTGCGGTGAAGAGAAGGAAGGGATAAGAGCCAAACATGCCAAATGCAGCCTACATCACCACCTCTGCTTCACTCAGTGGTGAATGAAGTCATTAGCTTGAAAATCTGGATCTGGAAGAAGCTTTGAAACCACTTACAGCCTTCAGAATTCCGCCTGGGAGATAATTTGCCAAGGTGCTAAGTGGAGACAGAGCCAAAGTTCCTGGTTCAGCCAACCCAGCTGCATGGCAGGAGCCTCCTGCCAAGAACGTGGAGGTACGGAATTGCGAAGTCAGATATAAGACTGTGCAATTCCCACAACCATACACCCAATTTAAACCCCCGTGCTAATGTTTGTAAAAGGCCTTGAAGATGAAAAGTACTATGCACAATAAGTCCTAAGTAAAATTAATAAAACCAACACTTCATGAAAAGAGATTAATTATGCTATTACTGTTTGCACATGTGAGTTTTCCATAAAAGCAGAAATCTGGGCCCCAGTTCAACCAAGCAGTTTAACATATGTCTAACTTATAAGTACATGAGTAGTCCCATTTAAGTTAGCGAGACCACTTGTGCTTAAAAGTTAGGCATGTGCTTCACTGCTTGGGGCCTTGGGATTAGAGAGACCGGCACAAAAAGATGGGAACCTAACACCTCTTTAAGCATCTCAGTCCCAAACAGTAATGTGTTTTCTTACCTCAGAGGAACTTAACTACCTAGATACCGGTTTCTACCCATAAACGTCACCTACAAGCCTAAAATTATGTCACTATGCCCTGATTCTGTCCCAGAGGTGGGCATCTACCCCCTGGCCACATACTCAGGTAGACTAGTCCAGAGGTGTCCAGGTTTAAGGATGTGACTACTGGGTGAAATCTTGCCCAGAGCTTGGCTTTGAAAAGGCAGCATCAGCTCCTTCTACCACTTGCCAAGTATTTAAAGCACTCACTTGGAAGGAGCAACACCAATTTCCCTTCACCTTTTCTTGACTTTCCTCAGTACAAACAAAGCTCAATGGAGATGACTCCCATTCTACAACTGTCTGCAAAGGTTTTAACCACTCTATTGATTTTAAAGGGTGTCTGCATCATCACCCTCTGGTGCAGTCATCTTCGAGGGATACGGTTAAATACCATTAAAATTTAGGAGAAAAAGGAAAACAGTGATGGAAAACTACTGTTAATTTAAGTTTTCAAACAACAGATGCTAATATATCCAATTCTGAGTGAATATTAGCCTTCAAGGAAATTGAAGGAAACAAAATTCTCTAGACAGTATCTTTAGTAATTCCCCCTGGAAATACCAGTTCTGCTGTTCCTTTATTTTATATGGTTTTTACTTGATGGCACAGTTAATGCTATTTGCACTTATGCCACTTGTTTCAACTGAAGATGAAATATAACAGCAACCAGAATATTATGGTCTGATCCTATAGTTTATGTTTCTAGGGGTATTTGTTACTTTTATGCTCTTCGTTCTTTAAAAGGTTGCTTGGGCTTCTCTTGAACGGTTTTCTTTATAAGTTATATTTAAGGTGGAAAGCAAAAAGAGCTCAAGGCTTAATTTTCTCCTTCTGAACAATGCACAATAACTGCCCTTTCCTGTAACCACAATTGCTGCAGAAAGACCAGGAGGAGGTTCTTTTTATTGATTTGCTTGTAATTGCCATCCTGGGAAAGAGACCCTACAACTGAATTTTCCTTCCTGGAATGGATTATGGATTATGTACTGGCACATGGATTCATTAAAACAGAATGAAAGGAAATTTCTCAGAGAAAAACCTCTCTTCCTTATTTTAGCAGTGCATATATTATTTCATGACACACAAAATCTGTCAGGCACTTGCTAGTCTTTCTCAGATCAAATATTGCCTACATTTTCAGGCAAATATAGCAGCATTTTTTTCAACATCTAAATAACCTGCAAATTAAATCTACATGAATGTTGACACTTGGCAGCCAGAGCTCTCTTTACTGCCTGAGGAATATCTGTTTTGCTTTGCATGCATCCTTCAAGCAACACAACTAAGTGCCTCAAAGAGCCTTAAAGAAATAATAATAGGAGAAAGAAGTAAATTCTGGCAGAGAATATCTTTTTAGGCAAAGAAAATCTGCACATGGTGCTGTCTTTATATATATACATAAAAAAAAAGCCATTTATTGGGAAACATACCCCACTTTGAAAAAAAAATCTGGATAAAGTGAATCCTACAGAGAAAGTAAATCACTTATCTTTCTGAATAAAAGCAATAGTTTTTGTTTCGTTTTGGTTTTAATTATAGACATTTTATATAGGAGTAAATCAAATGCTATGTAATGAAAACAAGAGCAAAGTAGCGGGGAAACTTGTGAATGTTGTATTTAACAGCCACGTAAAACACCTTTATTACTTGACACTCTCTTGTGTAACAGCCATTGCTAGGCTTTTCTTCCTACATTTAATAATATCCACTTGCTAGTTTCCTCGGCTTTGACATTCTCTTACACACACATACGTGTGGATACCCTCCTTCTAGCCAGCTCTGTGAGAACTCTCCATCTGGTCTGCAAACTGTAGAATTTCCTTTCCCATCTATCTCAGAAATATAGTCCCATGACCCACAGGTCACCATCTGCTCAGTTACACTGGCACAATGCCTAGTATGCTTGAGGTAATGCCACCATCCTTTCCTCCAATTGTAAACTCCCAACAAGGCAGACATCTACCAGAGTGTTTGCACACAATGAGGCAGCTCCCAGTGAGATTATAGTTAAGACACCACAGAAATTCCCTTCATCTACAGTAGCCTAGGATGTGGGAATGACCAAAGACACATGCAGTCTCTCTTGATCAAAGGTCATTCTTAGGAACAAAGCAGTCAGTGCTGATGTGTCCAAGATAGCATAATATAACACACACACATAATTGTGTCCAGCATGTGTGGTTCCCCCCCAGTTCCTCTCTTAATGATCTTTGCTTCACTCAGTATTCATTTGCGTACAATCTCCTATTCTCAGGATGCCCTAGAGCAGAACAAATTATACTAAACATAAGTGAAATCAAACAAAGTTTTCATTGAGTACCATTCATAACATTTACAAACACGTCTCTTGTGTTAACTTTCTCAGAAATAATTGGCAGGTTCAATTTTACACAACTAGATTTTTTTTTTTTTAGGTGTACCTATGCAAAAGAGTAGCAAAAAATCTCACATGACTTATTAAGATTAAAGGAAAATTTGAGATCATTTTTATATTAACAATAGTAGATAGGAAAATATATCATTTCACCAAGTTACACAATGTATGTGCTAAGACACTTTTCACCTTTTTTTTTTTTTTTACAAGTCTTATTAGATATAAAAAACTATGAATGGATGTTTGCCAGTTCCTGCAGTACATATTATTGCTCAAAGTTTTCTTTTGAAGTATTCCAACATTTTAAGTCCAGAGTAACTGCATTGGCTTAGGTGGAATCAGTCCAGATTTATATACTTACTTATACTCTACCCATTAGAAATCAGAATTCAGTCTTCTGAACTTAAGATAAACACTGTGTTTCTGCTTTTGCATCAGTTTCAGATTATAGCTTCAATAAATACCTTTTTGCTTGTCAATATATGCTGGGCTTATGCTAAAGAGATAGGTCCGTTAATGAACAGAGAAGTGCATTTGCAATTTACCTCTCTGTTGTGTTCGACTTTTCCATCCCCCTAGTCAGAAACTCCATGCAATTTTCATTGTATGCTTATCTGCAGCTCACTAGCTAGCAAGTGCCTTGAAACAGCAATAAGTCAAAAGACCACTGACATAACAAAACTGAAAAAGGCCTTTTTCTAAAACATTGTGCAATTTGTAGTGTGTGCTTCTCCCTAAGCTATCGTTTCAGCTTCATTACTCAACTACGCAGCACTTTGTTCAGGTAACATTACACTGGCAGAGTCATTTCAGCAACATTATGCTTATTAATCTTCAAGAATGTCAGAGCTAAAAATAAAATCCAAACAGTGTGAGAATCTAGGCAGGGTTACGACAGCACTTCTCAAGGGATCAAAATGTCATTACTTTTACGCCTTAGAGGGAATTTCCTTCACAGCCCTTAAATTTCACAAGAGAGGTCAGACCTAGCCATACCTGGTTTTGTCCGTACAGCTAAGCAAATTTATAGGGATGATGCCAAGCTTCAAGGACTTTAGCCTGGATTCAGCCCACATAGCTCAAGTGGGTTTGGGTGAAAATATATATCAAGGAGACGGCCAGAAACTCTCTCCCTTTTTATCTGCACGAAAACAATCTTTTTACCAAAATAACGCAAAAACTTAGGTCCTTCTTTGAGCATCCCTTGACATCACTAGGTACTACCAGGTCGGTGATTTACCCAACACTCATCCATGTTTTTCATGGGGAAACACCTCTGCCTTTCTAACTGGGATTTAGCCACAGCAAGCTGCCCATGCTGCAGGGCCAGATGCAGCTCCAGGGCTTCTCGACACTTTGGTTTCCAGGAGGTGGCCTCCAGCTTGTGTGAAACAGGGAACAAAGCTGCTCACAGTGACCTGTTTCTAAGCCGAGTACTTAAATAAATTGACTATTTTTAGTAATCCAAATAAATACACACTTACTTTGGTGTCCTAGTACCTTTGAAATGGTCTAAAATCAGAATACTTGGCAGAAGCATGGGTTATCAGAGAGACAGAGATGGAGCTGTTGGTATTTGTAGATATGCATGTATGAGATTCATCAAACACTAAGGAATTACAAACAGCCTTCTTTCCTGGAAAAGAGCTGCAAATTAAGTCACTTTACTCTTAGAACCTTTTCCTTGTTATATATTTGGAGTTAACTGCTGATTTTGCAAGCTTAGGTACACGTTATTTCTCAACTTCTCCTAGTGTTTTTGCATGCAACTGGACTGCATTTTCTCCTCTTCACGCTAATTTGCTAAATCTCCTTATTAAATTTAAATTAAAGGGCAAAGTCACTGAAAGTGACTGGCTACAGTCTTCCTATTTTCTGCATCATTACTTGATATTCTACATCCACGTGTCAGAGAACATAACCAAGGAATTCACATGGGCTATAAAACACCATAGGATGAACTTCTGTGACATCCAGATAAAATCATATTGTAGGCATACAAGCATTAAGCATCTATTTGCAACAATTAATATAGGAAATAAACTTTAAAAAAAAAAATCAAATTGCAAAGGCTGGATATGACAAAGCCTCCGAGCAGAATTTCAGAAGGAACCACACTTTGGAGCACGACATAGATGCACATTCTCAAATACAGGCTCAAATACAGTGGTTCCATGCCACTGTGCACTTCTCTGGAAAGTCTGTTATGGAATTAACTTATTAAAAGACAGGTGACCAGGCAGAGCTGAAAGACAGCTGAAAGGTGAAATTTATTTTTTCCTGGCTCAGTGTGTTTATATTTTGCCTCACTTAGACCATTCCAGTAATGTTGGAATATAAATATAATGTACAAGTACGAGACCAAACCGAATGCTGATTAAGTGTCTTAGATCCACAGCTTCGTGTATGACCTAAGCTTGGGTCAGAAATGCCAAGTTAAATAGTGGCACAGCTCTTATGAAATAACTTGTGACTTGAACAATCCATAAGGAATCAATAACAAATTAAAACCAGTCAGAAGCAGTGAGATGAATAAATGAATCATTCTTCCCAAAACAAACCGAAAAGTTCATTTGTCTATCAGGAAATAAGTGTTGTGTTTTTGAAAAGTGCTAAATTACTTTTTAAAGATAACTTAAAGCTGATACTGAAAAAAGAGCAGTTAAAAGGCAGTTTTCCAAATTGTTTCATTCTTACTGGATAGGTAAAAGTAATATGCGTATGCTTGTATTTCATTCTTCAAAAATGGGTAGAAAATCACTTTGTTTCATTTTTGAAAGGTTTGTGCAGCACATCTTTCCCAAGAAGCCTCCCAGAAAAGGTTCCAAAAGATTTGGGAAAGATCAGAAAATAATGTAATTGTGGTTAATTCTGAAGCAGTAACTGAACACAAAAGACAGCTGGAAAATGGGCAAAAATTAAGATCTTTGTTATGCAGTTACAACTGGAAATTTATTTTGGTAAGAATCAGAGTTAACAATTTTGAAATTTTAGTCAATTCCTGGAATTTCTGCTAAGAACAAAATTTTTGTTCAGATTTAAAGGAGTACAATATTTAGTTATTCCACATTAAAATGGCATTGAACTCATTTTAAATGCTTGTGTGTTAAAAATGCGAGAAGGAAAAAAAGGAAAGGCTTCAATAAGGGATTTCAATAGCAAATTGTTCCTAATATTCTTTAGCTTTTGTACTAATTAAATATGCCTTAATTGAGATTAATTGCATTCCCTCTTTGAAAAAAAAAATCTGAATGGTACAACTAAAATCATTTTTAGCCATTAAGCAACTGCTTGGCTTGCTGGCAGAGGTCACGAGAGCTCATTCAAAGAGCTTTGACATCTTTTCACGTTATTACACCTAGAGAGAAACAAAATAAACCCAGTCCTTAGATTAGCTCTACCATATCTCACCCGAACTGTTCGAGCCGTGCAGATTTGTGCAACCAAAGATCAAGCCCCCAGGGCTCAAACCCTCAGCATAAAATTCAGAAATAAGCTTCATGGAATATACTGCAAAGTGTGCCGTTAAGCAGCTGTTGGCTTTCTGCTCCAGTGCTGCACCCTGTTTCTTACTACTGCAGAGAAAATGCTAAATATGTTTACACTAAAGAGTTTACTCAGTCGAAAACACTGGCTTTCCAATGCTATTTTTCTTCCCAGTCCTGCACTGAATACTTTCTATAAATAATTTTTTCCTCCAATTAACATGTGTTATAAGAGCAGCAGAAAGATCGTAAATTATTGTAGCTGTAGGCTTTCCAGTTTAATTTATTACTGAAAAGTCACGAGCGTTGCTTTGCAAATGCCAGCCTGTGAATCTGTAAACCTAGGAAATTATGAAGTAAGCTGGTTGCTTTTCCCTGAGGTCAATTAGAAATGACACCAGCAGCCTTCTCTGTGACCTGCTGAGATTTATAGCTTACCACGTTAGGGCTATGGCTCAGCCAGGAGATTAAGATCAGAAAGCACCTGGTAGACTGTCATCAGTTAAGGCAGGCTGGACTCATGGCTCCAGGCTAAAACGTGCACAGGAAAAGAGGTCATGTCATGTAGCCTTTGTTTCCACCATGGCAAGGCACATGTGTAAGGCACCCTGGGCTAACACAGGGCTAATATATGGGCACTGGACTGTCCTGCAGCGGGAACAAAGGCAGAAAGGCAGCAAATTGGCAAGACATTCTTCCCTATCTCTACTAAAGTTGCCTCTGAAGATACTCGCTTCTTGCCGAGGCGTCATGTGATTTGCAAATCTTTTACTTTATTGCTTTTTCTTTGTTATTTTTACAAGTGCAACCATTGGCTACAAAATGCCTCACCCCAGAAATCCTCACAATTTAGGATAAAAATTTGATTGCTTTACTCTGCTGTCAGAGTCTCTAAGAAAACAAAAAAGGCTGTGCCTTTTCCCCACTCATAAATATTTTATAATTTTGGGAGAACAATACCCTACAAGGTTAAAGTTCAGGTCTGTAGTAGTCAACAAGATCCTTGCAAGACAATGAAAGGGAAAGTTACCCTTTGTTTTACAACAACTTCAGCAACAACTGCACCGAGGTGTTGGAAGCTTACAGACTTCCCATTGTATTCCAGTCATTTGTGCAAGCTGCCCTTCTTGCAGCTCTGATGAATGGTGTTTGTAACAGAGGGCTGCTTGGCGTGCCTGAGCATGGCAGGTGTTTGGATCCATGGCAGGTACTCAACAGGGCCACAGAGAAGAAATAGCACACAGGTTAGAAAGTGAATGTCATTTTCTCAAGTGGGAGCAAAAAGAAATATTTACTTAATTTCTTCTCTTGTAGGCATGTCCAGGTAGGGCAACCAGACAGTAGATTGTGGCTGGGTCTCAAACCGACCTCAGCTAGAAGCAAAATATTTCAATGCCTAAGTCTCACTGTCTTAAAAATGGGGGTCAAAGGAGCCATCTGACGCAGTGCTGTGAGGCATAATTACTGTTCAGAAGGCTATTTATAAGCAGGGTAACTGAAAACTCTGCATAAGCAATTACTTGATGTGGTTACTTTTGAGCAGTCAGTACAACAGGTAAATTCTGTCTCCATCTTCTCTTTCTGTCATTTACAGTACAAAATTAAGCCCTCTAAGCATCCTATCAGAGGATTTACTAACTTAAGTCACAGTGTTCTTCATTCTGTTATTCTCTCTTGGTCTTAAAAACTCATCAGCAATAGCTCCAGTCATCAATCTGAACGCTAGACTGCAGTACATATCCACCAGATTAAAAGACACCTTCAACATGCCACATACCCAGAAGCGATAAAGAACAAACTTCTGTTTGCAGCTTCTGATTTGTGGATGTCCCTTTGGAGCCAACAATTTTTGTGGACACAATTTCTCATTTCCACAGCAAACCTTCAGGCTCTCACAGTGCTTGGACAGTTAAGAGTTATTCTTGTAGTTGTATGTGGACAAAAAAAAAAGCAAAAATGGTTTGTTCTGTCCTTTTTATAATATAAAATATTACAGTGAAGTTACAGGCTTTCCTGCAGGCAAAGTTGAGAAAGGTACAGCTGCAGCAATGCCTGCAGCATTCATACAGAGTGACTTTCCCAGCTGTTTGATTGGACAAACATCTGATAATATGCCATGAATAACAGATATATAAGCACAGAGCATGGTACTTTTGCTGTTCATTCACCTCAACTGTGAGCATCAAGCTTCCATTTCCTATCTTTACAACTGTTCAATATGAACTTAAACTACATTTAGAATATTACTTTTTCCTTAATATTTGATGTTCCTCACTTTGTATTAAATCTCTCCACAGTAACCACAGTCATGATGAAATTGCAATCTTTTCAAATGTTTCAAGCTGTTACATCTATGTCTTCCATGAGATTGGAGAAGGAATAAAGTCAAATAGCTCTTCTCCTGCTGCAGCTTCTCCCAAGTGATACAGTCCAGAGACTAGCTTGCTGGCATTTGTTATTATAATCAACTTTCCATAGCTTTTACCAAGGCATAATCCTTAGTATATGTTTAACTAGCACAGATAGATTTTCAAGCCTTACAGCATAAAACAAGTGCATAGGGTGTTATGCATCATCAAGAACGCAGTGGATAATGTTCAGTTATCCACTTCTTTTCTACTCCAATTCCATCCCCTTGGATGCTCTGAACTCTTTTTTGAATGACCCCAGTGTTTTAGTCTTAATAACCTTCACAGCAGTCCATTCCAAACATTTATTACTCCTGGGTTAAAAAGTATTGCTCAGCTACATCTGTTCTTAATTTGCTTTGTAAAAGTTTTTTTTTTTTTTTTTTTTTTTTAAATGCAGTATTTTCAATGGAAGAAATATACCTAAAAGCTCTACTTAGTGAAAAAATTACACAGGCCAATGCATGTAAAAGGGTGTGGCAAGCATGCCTTTTGTCAGAAAGCCTAATTAATGGGCATTGGCTGATATTAAGAGCTTGTGGGCTTTCTTGCCAGAGAAGTGTCTGTCATTTCTGTGGCTGTCCTTCACTAAGAAGTTGATATATACACACACAAATGAAAAAGTTCATGCTGGGAATCCTACTGTTTCTCTTATGTAAGTACACGAAGCACAAGATATCTCAGAGACGTTCATCTCTTTTCACTTGCATACATACCACAGCGAGCATGTGGCAGACAGCTCTGGTGCTGCAAAGATCCAAGGGCAGGTAGGGATCCTGCAGCTCCAGCACCATGCACTTTGGGCAGCTACGCAGACCATAAGCAACACTGGGGAATCTGTTGAAAATTAAAGTCCCTGAAGGTGTATTAATAACGCTACCCTGCGCTGTGACAGAACAGGTTGTGATTTATGTACAGCCAGCTTTGCACCTACTTGCTCACCTAGTTTTAATTCAGAAGCTGTGCTCATTGCTGTACTGGGGACTGGAGAAGTCTCTGAGCAGCTCAAGGAGCCACCTTGGCGCTCCTTTCCTCCTGGAGTACCTGGAAATAGTCATCTTTTTTTCAGCTTTGGCAGAACTGTGCAACGATAATACTTGGGCACAGTCACACACTGAGATTTGCTGCAAGTTACCTGATTTGGTCCTATCGTAGGCTCCTGTGTAAGCTTTAATACAAGGAGGGGAAAAATCCCAAACAAAAACAAAGTTCCTGCTAAGTAACCAGGCAAAGCCAAGAAAAGAGTCACACACATTTTCTATGTCATTTCACACATCATGATTAAAAATGGCTCCTGCTTTTCTCTGACCCACTGTTTAAAAGAGCTTTTTTCAATGCTTCTTGGAGCAAAAAAGACTCCCTGTCCAGTGAGAAGGAACTTTATGAAAGTTCACATCAATCGACAGCAGCAGCAGCAAAGCAAACCGTGCTCCATCTTGCTTCAGTGCCCTTCTGGCACTGCTCTGATTGCAGCACAGACAGTAAACAGTAGTGTGTTTGTGTGCAAATAGCATTCTCCTGAATGATGTCTGCACCTGTGTAAACTGACATCAGGATCTTTCTCTAAAATTCAGTTTATTTAAGGAGTTCACAAGAGACACCTGTTCCATGCACAGGCACAAATGACATCCAGTGATCTGAAAAATAGGATGGGGGGCCGGGTAGGAGGGCAAAAGCTACTTGAAGGGCTCTGTATGCAGGCATGTTTATATCTCCCAGGCTTATACCAGACAGCTGCTGTTGCTTTAATTGCTGATCCTCCTGGTCTAAGATGGTATTTGCAAAATAAAATACAACCACACTGAGTTTTAAATACTGGAGTGGTGAAAACAGATGTCTAGAGAACTAACCAGGAGGACTGGAACAAGCAACGAACAGCCTTGCCCTTGCCGCGATCTCTGAGAACAGCCCCCTGCCCCCAGACACTGTAAAATAAAGACAGATAAAGCCTGAGCCTGATGGCTCACACAGAAGCTGCCGTTGAAGATTTTCCAGTGTTTTCCCCTTCACTCACAGTGGCTGTACCCTGTTTTTTTCCTATGTCCTTGTACAGCTGGCAAACTACCTGGGCTTTTGGTCACCCCCCCCTTTATTTTTTTTTTTTTTTTTTGAGAATGGGTACAGTAAACTGAAGATTCTGTCTCAATAGCCGTCACAACTGCTCTCTGAGGACATTGCCACCATTCAGGACACCTGCCTCAGAGACAATAAAGCAGGAAAAAGTCTATTTCTACTTTGCAGGGAATGCTTACACAGAAGCTGCTTACTTCCCATTTCATTGAGAGCATTTTAAAGAAAGCAACATTGATATTCACAATTGCTAGCCATCTGCTTTGTTTTGTTTTACTTAAGTAATAGTTTGAGAAGTGTTAGAAATGTTTTTTGTGTTTTTTTTCCAAACTCATTGTTAAGACCTCAGTTTGTCAAGCGCAGTAGTCTGAAAATGACGTAAGTATGGATAATTACCTATGAGATACTGGGTGGAAAAAAGACAGAATTTCTGCCTTCATTAACAAGTAACAGACTAACAGGCAGATATTCTCCATACCCTATTACCTGCCCTACCCAGACAGGGAGCATTAGGCAGCAGGCCTGAGCCCCAAGTGAAATGCAATACTTTTTAATAGAGGATTAATGAGACAAGATGACTTAGAGAAATCCAATCCGCTACTATCAAAACTGGGGGGAAAAAAAGCTGGAAAGACATGGTCTTTTAAGGAAGGTCAGGTGGGAAGGACAAAGACTTCCAGATGAACGTGGCAAACAGTGTGGGATTAATTGTCACCTCTCGAGAGCTGCTGGCTAAGAGACAGAGACCACAGCTGCAGGAGCCGAGCGACCCAGCAGTGGAGAAACTGAAAGAACTCAGGCAGATGTTCAGAAGCACTATGGCAGGAAAATTAAGTAAAACTGAAACATGGCAAGGTGAAACTAGACAACAAAATGTGTTTAAAAGGAGGAAATCAGTCATTTTGGTGTCATGATTTTGAAAATTAATAGAACGCACACAAAGCAGTGGTTTGAGTTACAGTGTACAGCGTCTAGCTTTTATAATACAACTGTCAGAACAGTTAAATCTAGAGGAAAAAAAATGGATTTGTGCCTTTAGACAAAAACTGCCTTCCTGCCAAAAGAACCGCCTCATTCATTTCCGTGAAATAACTGCATAAATCAGCTTTGTACCTTATCAGGACTAGGCATCCCCAGAACACTGAAACCTTCTTGCCTCCTTCTGCTATCAACAAATACCACATCTCATGTCAACATTTTACTTTTCAAAAGGTAATATAGACTGTCTCCATGTGAAGTAAGCGAAATGCAACAAGACAATCAAAAGCTCATTTTAAAGATTATTAAATGTATCTATTTTTGTCAAAAAAGCACAAGACGGTTCACTATCTAAGTCCCTTCCTTGGTGATAATGAAGACATCCTGGAACAAAACATCACTAACGTTTGAACACTGAATTTTACTTCAATGAATTTGAATGTTTTCATTTTACAAGTTATTTTGCCCATTGCACTGGATTAACAACTACATCCTCTTGAGGTTTCAGTGCTGTTCCAATGTCACACCCAAGTCCTTTCAAGACACCGTGCTCTCCAGAACACAGTCATCCCCTTAAATCCTAGCTCTGTTCCCCCTCCTGGTAAGCCAGTCCTCTGTCTCCTCGACAATAATGATGAGAGGTAGACACACAACTATTAATCACTAGAAAGACTGTATCCCCAAAACACCAATACAGACACAACCAGAGTATAACAGTGAAGATCCTCAACTAACTTTGCAGTGTATAGGGATGCTAAAAGAAAATGCTTTAGAAATGAACTCTGAAGTGTTCTTTTTCTGAGTCTGGCTCCATCTTCCCAGCTCCATAGACATGGTGATGAGATACCTCTGAGCCCTCTCTTCTCCAGCCTGGCCAGGCCCAGCTCCCTCAGCCCCTCCTCAGACAACAGACGCTGCAGCCCCTTCATCATGTTTGTCACTTTTCACTGGATCACTCTGCTATGTTCATGTCTCTCTTGCACTGGGGAGCCCAGAACCGGGCCCAGCACTCCAGACATGTCTCACCCATGCTGAGTCAATGGGAAGGTATCAGCAATGCACTTTACAACCCCCTAGGACTGCTTGGGCCCTGTTGTATCGCCCATTCTGCAGAATTAAAGCTCTCCCAAGGGCCAGGACCTGGAAAAGTGAGGCATTTTCCAGCTGTCCGAAGAAGGCTTCATCCGCTCCTTGCTGGCAGGCAGTCTGTGCAGACACCCACAAACGCACCGCCCACGTTGGTCAAACACAAACCTCGCTGTCCTGCCTTAGCCTCCCTGAAAAGCCTACAGAGACACTGCAGCCCTTCAGCCCTGCAACCTATCCCACCACGTCTTGGTGACCCCAAGGAGATCACAGCCTTGCAAGCAGACTCCTCCGAGAACCAGTTAACACTTTCTGAATGGAAGCCCTAAGCTGCCAAATGGGTATTGTATTGAATTAGCTGAAAACAAACATCCCAGAAGGCATACTTTTCAGCACCAGATCCTTAATTATCCTCTGCCAACATAATTTTCTGATAGAACTCCAGAAGATTTTTTTTTTTTTCCCTTTAGAGTTAACTATGGCCATAAAAATACAACAAAATACAGTAGAAAGATGTCTGTTCCTCATGAAAAGTAACTTCTCATAATTTGTCTGTAGGGCTGTGCCCCGACATCACCGAACTACACTACCGTCATGCTGTACAAAGTGAGAACCCAGAACCAACAATTCACTCACAACTTATATATTAACAACAAGATTGTAGCATGAAAAAAGACCAAGCAGATTAACTGCTTTTTAATTGGGACATACATTCACGACAACACAGCTCTCTTTGCAAGGACTCAGCCTGCTAAATGCTCACAGAAACTGAAGACAAAGTTCCGTTCCTTTGTCTTGCGCCAAAGACAAGGCTTTGACATTTTTGCTGTGATTTATTTTTTTTTAAACATGCAGAATTGCCCAAGTAAAGTACATTTCCACAGAAAGAGACCATCTCCCTCTGGAGGATATTTTAATTATTAGAGATGACAACCTAAAGAACACCACGATTCTTAAAGCTCGTCTTAGTGCTTCGCATACAAACCCTTTTGTGCCTTGTCAATTTTAACACAGTTTATTGGGAAGTTCAATCTAACCCAGATGTTTGCTGACAGAAATTTTACAGGTGATGACAAGATTCCATTAACTCAATGCGCATGATTTTAGTTAATGGGAGATTCTGAGAAATCTCATTCTATGCTCCTGGCCCTGTATTCTCTTATACTGCTGTGAGAAACCTCTTTACCGAGGCAAAAGACAAAAACAATGTTTGCATGAGTTACATTTATCTACTTAACATATATTTTGTCTCAAAGTGTCAAACAGACATATTATGTGATGGTTTATGAAATAAACTGTTAGTCTGACAGCCAGACTAGAAATAAAAGTATTTGCATGCTTAAAGATGCAGACTTCAACAGCTGGTGGGATTTATAAAACCACTTAAGCAAGTCAGATTCTTCAGTTATTGAAAGCTGCTCGCTCCTACTGGACCAGCACACATTTCGCACAAAGTGTGACGTTCTCCAGTCCTCAGGAAAAAGACCAAGGGGTGGAGTGGGCAAAGATATTGCACCATTTCCTAATTCTCAGAGAAGGTTCCTCCAGATTCGAGTGGAGGTCATGTCAAATTGAAAAACAGAAACCACTGAATCCCTCCTATGCATACATGAAGACTTTTTTCTTTAGAGTTGTCAGTCCAGCCCCTTTCATAGAACCACAGAACCATTTAGGTTGGAAAAGACGTCTAAGATCATCAAGTCCAACCAATTTAACAGGCATTAATTTAATAGATATTTACTTTGATAAGATTTCTCTGCTATTTAGCACATGCAGTTAGCTTTGGAGTGTGTGTGTGTGATGGTTTAGTTTTCCATTTGATGTCTGACTTGAATGTTCAGGCTAAACAGTAGCAACCAGTCCATCAGGGAATCCTTTACTTGGGGCTGGACCAGCCTCCATGTACATGCTCTGTTCAAAGGCTTGGGCTGTGAGGGGCACACAGAACTTCTGAAAACAAAAGGTTCTCTTATTATCTCAATTCAACTCAATAAATCAAAAAAAAAAAAAGATATTATCAAACTTTCAGTAATTATGAGAGGCTATTTTTGTCAAACATACGGAATATATGCCTGATTTCAAAAACAATACAGCCACTTCCCTTGAAGTGTACATCGTCTCTTCCACTGTATGTTCCTGTTCCTCATCCTCCTCCCCGACCCTCTGAAATATCCTTATCACTGCAACGAGATATGGCAATTTATGCATTACAATCGGGTCAAGACATTTTGATTGTTTATGGCACAAGGCCAGGCAAGTCATTATTGGACTGCAATACACGGCAAGGCAAGTTTCATCGCTGAAATGGATGATGGAAATGAACACAGGAAAATGAAAACAGAAGTACTAATTTAAAACTGTCTTTTAAGCCAGCTAGGAATTCTCATTGTGTCTTGGAGCACTTAAACAAATGGATGGTGGCGCAGAAGAGACATTGAGAAACAACTTTTTAATAAAATAATGAAACAAAAAGTAGCTGCCATCTTTAAAATATGCGGTCTATATCAACTACACATGCACATCAGTCACAAGGAAATGAAGCACAAGAAATGCATCTTCTTAAAGAGTGTGGACTTTTTTTTAAAAAAGCAGGAAATTCAGGTTCTGGTGATTGCAAATCTGATATTTAAAGCGATCACTAGAGCACACCTGATTAATGGGTTAGGTTTAACTGTCTCTGAGAATTTCCTTGATTTAACACCATTTTACTACCATTTATTTTACATTTCATTATATTATCTCATGGGTGCAACAATATAAGTCATTTTCTGGACCATTATTCTTTCACATAAAAAGGAGAAGCTCTTCAACGTACAGTATCTCAGAGAAACAGATCATCTCATAACTAACTCTTCCACCACCCCATAAATTACACGGACATTATGAAGAAACTGTTTCAAATGCACGGTAAAGGTCAAACAAATAACTTGCTCTCAGACCAAGCCCTCTTACCTCCAGTCACTGCAAATTCAGTTAAAGTTGAGGAAAAATACTCGGGTGAAGAAGAAACCCTAACTTTTATCCCTGCCTTAAGTCTGATGACATGCATAGCTTTTTTTTTTTAAGCCTGAATTTTGATGACCATGGAAAGCTGGGCAACTGTCACTCATTATCTGACCTTCTTCCAACTATGTGGAGTGAAAAGTGCTTTTATGAAATAAAAACTAGAACACTCATTGTAGCCCCTGGTTTCAGGATTATGCCTTTAATAAAACATCTATATATAAATATATAAATATAAATATAGTGAAATTTCTCAATAAAATCATAGGAACTGGAAGCCCTGATTCATAAGTTGAAACCTAATTTTCTGTGCCAAATGGAACACGAATATACGCTATCAGAACCACTCAATGATAACGCAATGCTTCAGTATTATTTGTGCATGAGACTACTGTTTCCCAAATTGAAGCTTTCTATGTAAAGACCTTAACAGTACAAACTCAAGGTGAAAAAAGAATACGAAGCAACAAATGACAAATGACTATGGACAAATACACAGGATGAATCTCCATCCTTTCATGATCTTTAACTTTTGGTAGGAATATCTTCTAATATGCCAAGGAAAGACAAGGAGTCAAAAAAGCGAAATTTAAAAAGAGATTAGAGGAATGTTCAGAAGCGATTTCACAGTCACATCTTACCTTAAGCCAACTAAGGCATTAGTTTTTAATGAAGAATGCATTTCAGCCATTTAAATATATATCTATATAGCTGTACATAGCAACTCCTGTTGCTGTTTTTGTACACACTGCCCTGCTCCTCTCACTTTTTTCCCCAGCACTTTCTAAAATAGGGGGAAAAAATGCTTTGTTCTTAAAAGGCTGAACAAAGTTTTCTGTGGGTGACGTTTCGAGCAAAATGTGCTCCTGAATATGTGCAGATGACTTTTGGGATCTAACTGTTGAGAATACAGGCATACAACGTGCAAGAATTCACTTGGTAAAGGATACTTCAGCTATCCATTAACAATTTTGCACCTCTTAAGCGGTAAACATAGTGGTCATTTCACAATTCATAACTCACTATGGCTGCCCCATTTAAATTAAACATATCCCCAAATCCTGCCTCAGGAAATAAGTTGCTAGTTCAGTTAGTTTCTGAACAGCTTAAGTATATCATTAGTATGAAAATGATCCCTTTTATGAGGTGCCGTTATTTCATAGGATATACTTAATGTTTAGGAATGTGTACATCATATACTGAAATTATGTACAACATATAATGAAGCACGTATAAAATTGCAGTAGCACTAGGAGAACCACTGCAGTTAAAACTCTTACAGGCTCTCCTTTATAAACTTATATTTCAGTAATAAAGAATTCCAAGATGAAATCTTTAAAAAGAAAAAAAAATTAGAGGATGTGGGCTACAACTTATGTTTTCTTCATACAGCAGCAAAGAAATAAAAATGCAAACAAAATATCTGTCCTTATTCTGTGGTAATTTTCTTGTTGGACAGCTAAACAAAGTGCTTTGAAGGTTACAAAATTTACAGTTCCTGGGCATGAAAATATATATAGATAGGTACAGATATATTTACCATCTGTCATAAACAGAAGTCTGCTTGTTGCTGTGCTTCCTTAAAAGAACACATTGTGGGGAACTGGGGCTATAATTCCCTGTTATTCCAAAAGAAAACATTTCCACTTTTCACTAGTTCTGTAGAGATAAGCAATTTCATCTACAATAAGATGTCTCTGAATACTTGTATCATAGCTTTGGTTGCATGTGTACATATCTGATTAATTGTAATCGTTTCTACATTTACATTTTAATGAACATAAGCAAGACGTAAATATATAATATCAGGTGGAAAAGGACAAAGAATGTTTAGAAGCTGCCTGCATGCCTATAGGTATAGGTATTTCTCATTTGTGTTATAACTGAACATGCATGTCTGTTACTTTCAAAGATACAGCTCAAGACACCTTAACCATATCACATAAAAAGTTGCACCTTCCAGTGCACAGACAAAAGTTAATTAAAAGAATCACTGACTAGCTTGGAGTAATTGTAGACAATCTCCTTGCAAAGCAGATTTTTGTGCAATGACTTATTAAAGTCACTCAATTAAATGCATTTGCACCAGAAACATATAATTTGAAAAAAACATCTGCACATCTGATGTCAAAACCAAGACTATTTATGCCGTAGTACATTGGAGAAATTGTTCCTGCCTACGTAAGGATTGCCCCCACAGTGCTTCCAGGGTCAGCAATTTGCATGCAATTTGCATCAGACCTCAACAATTAAATATTTTGCTGAATCAGCTGAGTGGAGAGAAGCAGGCTACCCTGAACTTACACAGGGTGAGTTTTCTTAAAAGCCCTATATTGTTTGTTTTCTCTCTGCCCTTAAATACTATATTACTAAAAACTACCTGTATGAAGTGAAATATGTAACACATTTCCAAGCAGGACGAGGACACTGCAGTGGCCTACAGGTCTCTTAAGATTTTGGGGAGGGAAGAAGCCTTGCATATTCTAAACCATTAAATCATTTTCAGATTTTTTTTTTCAAAAGTAGAAATGTTATTGCTCCCTCAGCAATCTTGATTTTAATAATTCATTCATTCTTACAAAGTCTTCCATAACAGAATCTCCGAATTTCCAAATACAAATTCCCACTTGTCTCGCCTGTTTATAAGCTAAGTTTCAGAGACTAAGTAGGAATTGCTAGGTAAGTTATTATATGCTCGGTTTTATATTAAGTTATACTGGAATGTGAAGTTGCTTACAAGATTCAGATTTCCAGAATCTAATCGGTGTTTTGTTCCAACTGTTTCTCTTTTGATTGTAACACTTACACAGCACTCAGCAGTGGGCAAAACCAAGCACCCTTTAACGTTCTCCACAGCTTTTTCAAGCAGGAAAAAGCTTGTTTCTAATGCTATAAAAGGGGAAAAGTGCCTACATTAAGACAGTTCTAACTAACTGAAGAGGAGATCCTGGAAACAGTTAGTCCTGAGCAATCATCATCTTGATGGTATTACCTACAAATTCAGCCAAGTTTCAAACAGGGTAAGAAACCAGAGAGCCCAACAGGTAATTCTCTTTCTAAAACTCTTTAATATTACAGATATTATTGCAAGTTACATCACTAGTGACTTTCAGCCCCTAAATGCACACGCAGAACACATTTCACAAGAACAAGTCCAGACCCTGTGCCAGAATATGAAGCAAAGAATTCTAAAAAAGCAACTGTGGACAGGCTGAAAATACTGCCAAAAAATGTCAGGAAAAAACACAGCACAAATCAAAACATGCCTTGGGTACTAACACGTCAATGATGCCTCAGAAGTTTGCATAGGATACCACCCTACAAATATAAAGACAGGTCTAGTATTTCCCAATGAAAATTAATGCAACAAAAACACAAACTACACTAATGCAACAATGCAAAACAGTTGTATGCCCTACAGTTTTAAGACAAATTTGTTTTCCATTTTCTGGCTACTGGACAAAGCTATTTCTGCATCCAAATGTAAAATCCAATACTGTATCATAAAAATTTTCCTGCTCTTTTTGGTTGTGGTCTGCAAAGCGCCCTGGAAAAGCACCAAAAGCAATGTTTGCCCTCATTGCTGTACTTCGTTACGTTGTGCACTCTGCAATTATTCAGATGGTTCAAAAAAAGGAGAGAGAAAGAGCAACTGTGAAATGCATTGTGCAACCGCAGATGACTTCATGTTAACCCCTGTAACTGGGTTCCACCCTGGGGTCAGATGCCTATGAGTCAGTGTCTAGCACAGATGAATGATGTCATCCTCACACCACCTCTTTAGCAAGAAAATGTGGTGGAGCCTTTCATTGTCTGCTCTTAAGAGACCCTGGTTACTTAAATGAAGTTCCCAAGATAAAAAAGAATGTGCCTGAGCTTAAAAAGACAGGAAATGAGCACATCACTCCAACACCTTTGAAATATGTTCTAAGAAAAAGATGGTGATGGATCATATACAGCAAAAACGACCAACAGGAAGCATGTGTTAAAAGTCAAAAAAAGATTTGCATACACCGCCCCCCAAAAGCCAACCTCCAAGTCTCTCACAGATCCATTCCAATGCAGGCAAACAAGGTTAAATTAAACAAAGGGAAGCAACAGATGCGATCTCTCTTTCAGGTGCCCAAGTGATGATATGTCAGATATGTAAGGAACAACTTGCGTTCAGTGAAACCTGAATATAGTTCATCTGTGTGGATTTAAGGACAGAGCTCCATACTGTTTTAATACACTTTAATGTGTACATAATCATCTCGATTGCAGTACAGTTCTTTGGTCAAAACACTTTGAAAAGAGCATCTTTAGATGCACTTGCAACTGAAGCTGTAAACTAATCAATCACTTTTTAAATACAGGAAAGTATGAAAGACAGAAAGAAGTGAAGGGGTAAGGATACAGTAAAATGGACTCCAGGATGAAGAAAAAATAAAATGACTGACTCAGAGAATACTTAAGGCAGTGTGAGGTGGAACTTGATGAGATGAAGTTCTGCAGTGCCCTCCTGGTTATGAAAGCTCCTCTGTGTAAGGATGACATGACAGATTTTTGCAAGAATGGAGATCTGGTAGAAGGACATCCTCATCTCCTCAACTCCAAGACTGGAGTTTCACAGAGGAAGGAGGAGGATGCACAAAATAAAGGCGTGAAGGGGAGCCTTTGTATTATGACTATATAAAGCTGGAGTCTGACTACGTGAGATGGCAGAAGTATGGATTTAACAGGACTCTTATTGAACACATCCAAGGTGAGCCAGCTGCACATGGAAAGAAACAGAAACAGCTACTGCTTTTTATAAAGCTGCAATAGTAAAACTGGATTTTAATATATATATATATATACACACACTAATTCTAAATGTAAAAATCTATGTTACTTCCCCAAAGTGCTCTGAAATATTATTATAGTTTGTAGAGGCACTGACAGACTGAAACATCACCATGAGGCTTTAGCAATCACTCATGTAACATTGGTTATGAATACTGTTAGGATGCTTGCACTCTCTGCTAGAAGAAATACCTCATCTGCTTTTACTCAATTTTCTGTTTTCTGAAGACAAACAAATATTAAAGCAGACCAATGCTCAAACCATCTTCCAGAGGAATTCCAGTAGGAGTGGAATACTTATAACTAGGAATATAAAGTATCTAATTCCATTTCTGTTTGACAATGTTGGCAGCTAATAAATTCAAATATATACGTGTAGAAATGTCCACCCTTATTTACATTTTCTTTTCTTTTTTGTCCAGCTGCCATTTTTTGGCATATAGGAAACAATCCTCCTCTTTGGAGTTAGATTCCACTTTAACAATGCCCTTTTTGGTAGCCTTCCCTCTCCCCCTACACCCACAAAATCATGATACAAAGCTGCTCAAAAAATCAATCTACACTAGAGAAAACACAAGTCTGTTGTCTTTGCTTTTTCCCCCACTCTTGTTCATACTGTTTTTACCTCTCTCAAAACCACAAATAATTGCTTCAAAGAAGAAAATCCATGCAATTTGCCTAGATCTGCAGCTTTTCCTTCCCATAGGCACCACGATTCTTAGCCTTTGTTTCCCCATCCACCTTCAATAGGTCTGTGGCTATACGGTCTTCCTCTGTGTCCCCCTGCAATTGGCTTCAGTTTGTGATATCTGAGTTTGTCTTCCATGCTATGCTGACAGCCGTCCCTCATCCTTCAAACAGATCAGTATTTAAGCTAGACCCTGATTTTCTCGTTCCTTGAGCTCACTGCCTGGCATAAGCCTCAGTAGCTACCAGAATGTCTCATGAATCCTTCTCCAAACTGAAGGCATCCAGTCCATAAGGATAATTTCCCTCCTCTCTGCAGAGCCTGCTTTAAAAGACAAGCTCTACTAATGAACAGAGAACGGCTATTTAGATCCAGGCTTACTTTAAAAACAAGCCAAACATAGCTCAGCTTCCATAGTACAGAAACTAGACCCTGCTGAACCCTCAGGAGCTTGGCATGTGTGTTGAATGTAAAGAAAAAGACTACTATTGTGGTAGCTGAACCACTTTATTGGAATTTTAAAGTGACAAGTATCAGATGAAAGACACTGAGATTACATACTGCAAATTATTGCTCTAGTCTAAATAACTCAGACCATTTACTTTTTAGTATGTATTCTGACATGGCATCAAGAATCATCTTTTCTCCCTCCAATGGTGTACCTCTGCCTAAAGACAAGATCAACACAGAATTAAGTACATGGGCTGTTTAAGATGTAACTGTGTACTCATGCCTAATTTTAGCACACACAAATTTTTTTTTTTTTTTTTACTAATGAAAAGGACACCATCACCAATAATACTTTTGTTCATGCATCAGTTCACACAGGGGTGTTGACAAAGCAAAATGTAGTTGTTCTGGATTTGGCTTTAAAACATTAATAATAATTTATTAAGTGTAAGTAAATGAATACCACTTAATTTGAATAGAAAAGATCTGTTTCCAGAACTAAATTACAAGATCTGAGGTAACAGGGTTTTAGTTGTTGGTTCTGCATCCTACATGTGGCAATTTCATCTTTCTCCTTGAGTCCATGGATAGATTACTGAACACCAGTTTTGCTATACTACAATCATCAACATCCTGGCTGGGGAAGGAGGGGTTTTAGGCTTGCTTCTTTATTCTTAAACTGAAGCAGCATGAACACAGCATGATAAAACTATGCTCTGCTCCGTTTAGGCATTCAGTGTCCAAGTATTCCCTTAATCTGCAAAGTCTTCAGAGCACGGACTATGTCACTAGCTAAAACAGCATAACAATAACAATATAAAATTACTATATGTTACAAGCTTTTGACTCTAAATAGTAACTTTTGAGAAGAGTAAATGCTCTAGTGCTTTTTTGAAGTAAAGTAAATTTGATCTTCTCGGATTATTTTGGTATCAGTAAGAAATCTGGTGCACCTGGTGCTCTTACCCCTGGCAATAGCATGAAACAATGAAAGGCAGCTTGCGCACTCTAGCTCAAGAAGAAGGTTGTACCCTGTAACGTATCAAATCTTAATACATCTCTCAGATGTCTTGCAAAGCATATCTAGTAGTTCTACCATTCCACTCCCCCCCCCCCCCCCCCCCCAACTTCAGAATGAAATTCAGGCTGAAAAATTCCATTTGCTTTTTTTCTGCACCTTGGTATAGACCTGAACTTTTCAAGCACTGAAAATGTTAATGTACACTTTCACCACAATAAGAAGCCAGAAACTCTAATGCTGGTTTAGAGGCAGACAGGGATGTATAAATAAGACTATTGTTTCTAAGGAGTAAAGCTTAAATATTGTTATATGGTAGTTAAAGTAGAGTATAATAGTCTATTGTTTCTATGAATAGGTTCTCCCAAGCACCAATCAACACCTTATCGGTACCATTAATCACTACGGTATCTTCTCTGAGATCAAACAAACACTTCTGGAGAGTTCAAACTTTGACTTCAGAAAAGTTTCGGGGTAATAACAGATTAGAATTAAACATCAGCAACTATATCCTTATACAATGAATCTTATTTCAGCGATTAAACGTTACACAAAGCTATTTGAAAAGGTTTAGAAAGATTTTCTCACAGTAAAGTGTGAAGAAAAAAATAATGCAGCAATCAAAAGTCCACATTAGCCAAAGTATCTTTGGTTCTGCTCTTAACGTCTGGTGTATGGAACCATAATTCCCCTTCTGTAAGATAAGATTTGTAGAATTGCTTTGATTAACAGTATCAGCAGCTTACAATATTACTTTATCGATACAGTTATTTCCTGTTACTGTATTTGTACATGTGTTTTAATCTTTTCTTATTGTTAGCGGTGAATGGGTTTTAAGTTTTAGAAAGAGTAATGTAATTCTGGACCAAACCAGTCTGCAGGTCAGCCAGAGCCAGATGCTTCAAAGAAAAAAATCCCATTTCCAGACAGTTTTGACAGAACATTTCCCAAGAGCTAGTATACTCTGAAGCTCAACAGTTGCCTGCAAATTGGTATTCCTTAGAGCATGAATACTTTTTTTTTTTTAGTATTAATTCCATTATTCTGTTCTTTTTATTGATATGTATTTCTAGTTTAGCTAAATGCTCTCCTCAGATGCTAGTCACCTGTGTCCCTAAAAGTACAAGCTAACCTCTACACATTGCTAAACTTGATGATAAAACTTGATTCAAACTTGTTGCATGTTACAATTTCTGTAACTTCCACTCAAAAGTTCTTTGCTTTAATTTTTCCCGCTTGTTTATGTCGTGAGTGCTGTTGACTTTGATTTTTCTGTTAGAGGGAACACTGATGTAATACTGTTTCCAACTACATTTTTTTCTGTAGGTCTGAATGGCATTACATGAGGGTCAATGCCAAGTACCTCCAAAAAGTTAAAAATAATAATTTTGTTCCTCTGTCTTTTCATGCACCACTTAGTATCTTTTGTACCTTTAATGCAAGACAAGTTTAATAGGAAAGAAAAATTCTGTAATAGCAAGGACTGCACCAGTTTTCCAGAGGTAGACTAGCAGGCTTTAGCTCTCCAATCTTGCATGAAAAGTGGAGAACACAAGTAATGATTCCCAAACATATATCCAAGGACATTTTTCAAATTGCTGCAAGACAATGAAGACAGCGGCAAGCTCCCTTTTATCGGAGTAAAATCTAGGTACCTTGATTTCCCTGGCATTTGTTTTTGGAGTTTCTCTACATCAGTAACCTTCAAGGGACAGCCCACCTGCTTTGTTTCAAATGGGTAAGTACAAATCTTTGGATACAGTACGAGGACTGCATTTAAACACAATTGGTGAACAAGGACAGCCTGCACTACTGTATTTCACTACTGCAGCCTGCCTCCCAGGACAGGTGCTCTGAATATTAGAAACAGGTCGCAGGTAAAGAAATAACATGCTGCACCTCTGCAACCTTCAGAGCTCTCCCCAACCCAACTGCACAACTTCGTGTGGTTCACAAGCGACAGCCAACCCCAAACAGCAACTTTCCTGAACTAGTATAAAAAAATTAGAGAAAGGTATCAGCTAGTTTCAGAGAAGGTGAAGACCACAAGATCTAACTCTTATTTATCACTGTGAAGGAAAAGCCACAATCTCGTGGTTTTTTGTTTTTTTTTTGGTGCCAGAGACTACCTAGAGGTCAATCGCACAAAAATTTCTTAGCCTTCTTTCAGAATTACAGAAATATCTTTCCTGAGATAACAGGAGCCAAATCCCTTTAATAAATATCTTAGCCCATCCACCTGTAGCAATGGAATGTAAAATTGTTTGCAGTTCCCCATACTTTCCCACAGAAATAAAATAATTCAAGATATTCTTGAAGACTACAGCTATAAGCAGGGAAGATCAAACTTCCTATTAGAAAAGAGTTGACATAGCATTTTATTTCTGCAGTGCATCCTGGGTGCTTTTTTGCATGATCCAATGGCTAAGATGATGCAAGTAGGAAAAAACATTTTTAGGGAACTGAAGGCCAAGCTTACTAAATAGTTTTGTGCTACTGTTCAAATTAGCAACCGACTCATCATCTCACAGCAGTTCAGACTCCTTGGGGTAGCTGATGAGGACTGTACTCCCTTTGGAGCTCTTACTAGAAGGGCTGTTTTGGGAAGTTTTTTTGCTTGCTTCGGTTATTTGCTCAAGGAAGCCAGCATTTTTTTTTTGTTTTGTTTTGTTTTTATCAGCCTGACCAGATATACTGTGGGCATGAAAAATAAGCAGCATTTTCTGATCTGCTATACACACTGATCACAACGGAAAAAAGAGAGGGTGAGTTAGAAAAAAATGACATAAGCATCATTGCAGTAGTCATTGCATGGAAACTCCAAAAGACATGAAGCTGCTAGTTGGACTCAATGATCCTTGTAGGTCCCTTACAGCTTGGGATATTCTATGATTCTAGTTACGAGTAGTAATACTGTTTTTGTTGTCAGTGGGTTTTGTTGATGAAAACAATACAAAATGATGGCCTATAACCAACAGGAGATAAGCTCTGTTGGACAAATCTGAAGGATAAGCTGTTGCTATGCTAGAGAGAAAAATAAAGGTGTGGAAATGAAGTATTCTGAAAAAGAAAAGATCCTATTAGGGATCAATGTCACACTTCTGGATTAGGCATTTCCTGCATTTGATTTTGGCTAGTAGAAGGAACTACTGAACAGGGCACAACTATTTACTTAAAAGTTGCTTTAAACTTTAGAAACTTTCTAGCAAAAGAAAAAGAAAAGAAGGAAGTCTTCTCCTTTCCATACTCACACTTCACAAGAGGGCCTCCAGCCCCAGCTCTATCAGTTTCTTACTGATCTTTCTTTTGTGCCAGAGAACACAGGGTGAGGTGAATAGCAGCCTCCTGGCTAGAATTTGCCCAGGATCCCTTGAGCATCCCCCAGACAAGCCACGGAGAACTCCCTTCTTCATGGGAAGGACTGTAATACTAACATCAGCATCCAGTGGTCTCCTATAACGAAACAAGTCTCTGCCCCTCCTTCAGAAGAACGATGAGGGAAATACTTGCTGTGGATCAGCAAAACACTGCACAAAGTAATGAAATATATCATCTAAAAGGCTCACAGGTAGGACAGGAGACCCAGCCCATATACAATATTTTAAGTTTCCTGACAGCAAAAGAGAAACACTTAAGCTCATCACAATCCCACAAAGTCTGATTTTGCTGAGGGTACATTTTCCACTGATGAAAACTTAGATGGAAGTTTCCAACAGGATCATTTTTAGGATGTATGCCAGTGCAATTTGATGTCTGTGATATCATCTGGGTTGATCATTCCAAATGTGTCAAACAAAACTGAAAACGAATACAATCCTCAAAAAGGAGTATCAGTTGCTTCCTGTAGCTAACCCAAACCAGTGTTTATAACAAAAACACCGTATGCCTCATGTAGTTCAGACAGTGGATAGGGGCACTTGGACCTCTGAAGCTTTCTACTTGGCTTCTTCATATCCTCACACATACAGGACACTGCCCCACCACAAACTTCAAACATTCCCTTTTTTGAGCCCCGACTCTCAAACTTTACAAGATTTTTCCTCATCTACTACTTGTTATCCACATAAAACTGAGCATAAGAAAAAAAAAAGTCACACTCCCTCAAAGTCTTGACTGAGGATCTCTCTTTTGTTTTTGTTTATACCAGTATGTTTATATGGAAATGTTTGCCCAAGACAGCCACTAAATTCAGCAAGTTTTTTAAGAAACAGTGCGTCATGCAAAACATAACAGATCATCCAGCTTTCATGATGGCAATGATGTCTTTATGTTTGTTTTAATTTCTCCCGAACAGTTGAGAAATATTCTGCTCTGAAAGTTCACAGAAAGTAACATATGATGCTGCTAGAGAAGTTTGAAGCTGTGTGTCCAGTGAAGTAATCAAGATACTCCAGGCAAACATCCCAATGATGTGATGAAATGTGGAGTAGCACAGTACACATCCCTTTGATGGCATGGAATTTACATGCAAGAAAGACACATAGTGCTATTTTATACACTTCTAGAGCATCCAAGATACCTGCAAGGCATTGGCAGATACAACATCTGACCCCTTGCTATTATCCACAGAGACATTGTTAGACTTTTTTTTTTTTTTTAAAGTACCAAGTCTTGAGCTTATAAAAGCAGATGGGCTTGCCAATTGCCTAAATTGGGAGGCATTAGTGTTGTGTGCCAACGGGGTGTCATATAGTAGTCTTGGTCAGTAGCAGCAGGAGAAAAAAAGGGACAGTGGCTGACGGTGTGAACGCATGGGAACGAGCCTGACTCCAGAGAGAACCAAAGGATGCTGGCAGCTGATAGCAGTGGGAGTAGGGTGACTTCATCGTTCTGAGGAATTAAAGTAGCAGTGTATGAAAAATATGGAGCAAAGTTTATTCTTAACAGAAAACAGCACACATGCTTTATTCACCAAGCATACATGCTTCATTCACGATGCCAAGTCACATTAGCATCAGTATACTCACACGAAAGGGTCAAAACCCGCACATTTTAGTGTGACTGAACACTTCTTAGTTTCTCCTCTTTGGGAAATGACTACAGGACATTAGCTGCCAAGAAAGTGGGATCTCTTGAAACACTGGACAAATGGACACTGGGTAGGAAAATGGGTAGGAAAAGATTATATCAGAGTGTGATGGATGTTATGAAGGGGGGTTTAAGTGAAAGTGTCTAACGGCACAGAAAAACACAAAGGGAGCCTGCTGACAATCATGTATAGTACACAGACCTACCCTTTCCTTACACAAGCAGGGTATCTGCTTCCCTTTCATCTTGCAAAGTCCTAGCTGAGGTTCATTTTTATGAGCCTTTGCTTCCAACTTGTGTGCTGCTCCCCTTTTGTCTAGTAAAAAACCGAGCAGGTTTTCTAAAGGTGCTCTGTCACTCTCCTCTCCCGCATGATGGATTATTTCACGTACCATACAAATTTTCCTCGGTTCCTGTGGCTTTGTTGAGGTGTGACTAGACTACTTAAGATCTCCAATCAGAAAGGAAGGTTTGAATTTAAAACTGCAAAGGTGAGAGGCTGTATCAGCTCACAGGCCTGTCTCAGGCTCCTACAACTTTAAACCATGCTGTAATGATTGCACAAGCTGGTCAAAACATCATTTTTCAACCTTACCTAAACTTTCTGCCACTCTGGTCATGTGTTTTTTTTTTTTTTTTTTTGTTTTTGTTTTTTCTTGAATTAGTTCTGCCCTTTTTCTGTGAGCACTGCTTTGGAGGCATGAACAATTAAACAATTTCACACCTACAGTTATTCGTGGTCCCAAACAGTTTCATAAGAATTCTTGTCAGAAATATTACACCAGGAATACATCCACACAACAAATAGATATATACCTGGAGTAACATCACTTGCACCTACTGGAATACCAATTTGGGGAAGAAAAAAAGTTCTTTTAACAACAACAAATTCCAAGTGCTTTTAAATGTGTTGATTTTTCTCCATTTTGCGTGAATAATAAACCCCCATGTTTGGAAAACAAATTTTCCAATATTTCACTGTCTCTTACTGAATGCAACTTAAAGGAGACAGATAGGGACAGGAATAACAGCCCCTTTGCACACATTACTTATCATACTTGACATGTTTGTTTGGAGATCTACTTGTATATCCAAACCCTGAAGTGTACAAGTTGTAAAAAGCCTTAAGAAGAGTTATTTACCCTTGGTACCACAGCTATATGCGTGATGTAGCAGTCTGTCCTGATACAATATGGATATATTTTGTTCATCTGTATTTGTTCCAAGGCTACTCTTTGCTAGTATGCTTCGAATGAGGACATATCCTTTCATATCCTTTTAGTTACACAAGCAGGAGTTTCTATTTCCTTGTTTATCCTCAATGAAAGGGTGAGCAGTCAAGTCAAGCATTGGGCAATGCAGCAGATGTGCACAAAGCACCCATCTGACAATGGCCAGGGTTCCCACTGAGACTTTTGAGCAGAGAATAATTGTACTTTCTTTTGGCATGAACCAAGGGTACAAAATCACATTTACGTGTGCAAGCCTTTGCCCTCTCAACATGTGTTCTCAGTTGCATTAGAGGAGCTGGTGAAGGTCAGTTTAATTTTCAGTCCCAAAAGCAAAGAGTGATGGTAGGAATGTGGCTGATAGCAACGATTTAAAATGTCACATTTCCTTCCTTGCCAACTACAGTTAGGTTTTATTTATCAGGGTTTGCAGGGAAAAAAATATTCTGTATATATCACTCAATAATAAAAAAGTTCTGGTTTTTAAGAACACGGGAAAAATATCTGATATTGCACAGAACTACATTCTTAATGCTCTCATTTAAAAAAACTCTCATATTGACATAAAAAACTATTTAGTTTCAGGCTACGTGTTATTTTCATATAATGACCCCTCCTGTGTTTTTTTTGATGTTATCTCCCCTTCTGCATCTCCATTCTTTCTAAACATAAAGGACTCTCAATCTAATCTTCCATCTGTTGTGTTGTCTGCCCTCTTTTCCCTTTCCATTTCCCCCCCTTGATCTTTGTTTTACCTCTTTTTCCCAACCCTGGAATTCTCTACCACCTCTTCTCATTTGAGCCTCCAGTTCTTGGAGTACTTAGCTTTTTTTCCCATTCATTAGCAACACAGCAAATTTTAGCTGAATCTCACTTCTTAAATGCATTTTGGTTTGCTAAATTTAGTGTGAGAATTAAGCTGCAAAGCAAGAACAAGAAGTAAAGACCATTCTACAGACAACCACAAGCACAACCACCTGGAAATAACAATTCCTAAAAATATTTATGACACAACGAAGACTTCATCCTTTCAGTAAACTTGCATGCTAGTATAGATTGGAAAGCAGCACTAGGTCAGAAACAAAGTGAAATTTCTGTGACAAAGTCCTCCAATACCTAATATAAGACTAATTCACTTACCTAAAAATCAATAGCAAGAAATAAACTGCTTTTCATACTTTTGCAAAGAAACTAAGAAAGCACTTGACAAATCCTAAGCTCTCAATAGCTCCTCCACTCAGTATTGTGTGTTTTCTCCCCTCCTTAGACAGGGGTTGGGGATGAGGGAAGGAAGTCACTAGCCTGACACCTTGCAGCAAGGCACTGACAAAATCAGAAATGCACACAGGACTTCTGACTGCATTTCCATGCTGTTTTGCTTTCTTAAAGATATTCATATGGGATCTCAACAACTTTGTCACTCAGCAAGATCGTATGTGATTAGGTCTTATCAAAACATAAACCCACACAGAGCTTATAGGTTCATACTACTCATCAAACCCAACTTTTATTAAGACAGAAAATAGATTAATTCTTGAAAAGTAGATGGGAAGATCACCCAGAGGAGTCCCTTGACTATCCAGCTCCCCTGCCCTCTGTGCAAACTTCTTAAAAGGCCGCAAGCCGGACATTCCAGACCTACCTACCAATTTGTTGTTCCCATAGTGTAGAATGCCCAACCCTTCACAATAGCAAGTTTTTGCCTTGGCCCACTACTAAATTAGTTGTGCTTTGTACTTCAGCCTATGCTGCCCTCACCCACTTCTTTCCTGTGTTGTTAACTGGAAGCCTGCCTGCACAGATGCAACCAGTGCTCAGAGATATGCTGCCCCACCACTTCATTTCAAACGACTTCTAACAGAAACTGCAACTATTTTAAGCTCATTTGGAAAGGATGTGACTTTCATGGGCACTTAAATGATTAGACCACGGTTTAAGAATAAAACCGCCAAAAAATGGAGTTTTGTGGAACCTCTGGCTTTGTGTTTTCAAATGTTCTTTTACTAAGTCCCTCTGGCTCTGGACACCATAGACACCATCATACCAGTACCTGTCATGACAGCAAGTCAAGGTGCACTGACTGCGCAAGGTGCGTGTCCATGGCTCCTGGATTCATTCTGTAGACTCTTTCCAATTCCAAAGGTAGTAAACAGGGCTTTGCTTGCCTGGCCGAGCTGGAGCTGGCCTATTGCAGCTGCAGTGTCAGACCTCACAGATGTCAAAAATTAACTGAATACTCTCCCACAGCCCCCCAAATCAAAAAACAAAAACCCCATCTTTTGCTTGATCTTCTGTAATTTGCCCAATGCCAATCACTTGGCATTTACTTACAATCCCAGGTACTATATTTTAGGCTCATCCAGAAAAGCACTGGCAGAAAAAAATAGGCAAACATTATTAAAGGCTTGGTCACATAACTGGGAACTGCAGGGTGTGGGAGGGAGACAGATCAGCTGAACCCCAAATCGTGCAGAATAGTGTGTCCCCATGAATACTCCAGGTCTGACACAGATCCATATGGATAAATATGATCTTGGAGGTCTTTTCCAGCTTTAATGATTCTATGATTTTATGATTCTATTCCTTGAGAGAGAGAGACGTGCACCCAGACAGAAAGAGAACAGTAACCATCAAAACTTACTGCAATGCTTCTGATTTCATATGCTTTGACAAAAACCACCAAGCAGTGTGCTATGAAGCTGGTACATTTATAAATTCAGGCAATGAATGAAAAAGCTCAAATGCAAGTTAGATACACCATGTATTTATGAAAAAAACAACTCACAAAGACAGGGGAACCAAAGCTGATGGACGGTGAGCTGAAGTTGAATTAAGAGTGAACTCAAAGCTTCACAGCGTGGGATGGTTTATTAGCAGCCTGAAGACAAAGGCCACAAAGCAGTTTTACTCCCTTAGAGAGAGGAGCCCTATTATGGAGCCTTTCAACTCCCCAAGAATTGCCTTTTAACTCTCCCTCCACAGTAGGACAAACAGGGGAAAGAAATTAGTCTTGGATGATGTTAGCTGTTTTGTAACTTGTAGTGCTAGTCCCACTGGAGCTGTTCTGACTCCTGTCAGATTTATCCTCTTGACATTCAAAATAGATTAACCTAAGGTATCTTTTTAATAAAAAAATAAATAAAACATAGCATTTTCTCCCCCTCCTTCCTAAAATATGTGGATTAGTTAGATGACCAAATGATACTTCCTGGATTTAGTAGTAATCTCTGACTGTAGTGTGACTATTAAAGGAAATGCTACATGCTAACACAGAATCTGTCCAGTCAACTACGTCATGCTGTCATCTACCTACAGCATAAAAACCTACAAATAGCCCCAAACCCCTTGTGCCTGCAGAGATTCAGAGATCTCTAAGTCATCAAGCCTGAATCAGTCTGTAACGGAACCATTCAGTCCATCAGCTTAAATCAGTGCACTTTCACTAAGAAGAGGGCGCTATTATTTTTTCAGACAATTCAAGAACCTGAACAAATTACTCAACCTTACTCCAGCTTTCTGGTGCTGCTTACTGAAGAGAATTTTCATTAGATGTGCCCTAATTCTGACTTCCTGAAGATCTCATCCTTAGGTCTGCTGTAATGACTAACATACAGCTAAGCTGTATAGCCTGTCTTTTTATATTATCTTGTTACTGTAGGATTCTTTGGGAAAAAAAAAAAAAAGCAATACGCTAACTTGAGCAAAAATTCAGAGCAAAAGTAAGAAGTATACACATCTTTGCTCCTATAGGAAACAAATATGTCGTATAAAGTGGGGCAGCCTAGAAGGGAATTTGGTACATCTACGCAGGTAGAGCTAAAAGCAGAATTTCACTCACACCATATGAAAAAACACATTTACTGCTGTGGGAAGGAAAGCTGCATGTTAGAAGAAAAAAATAAATTAAAGTCTGCACAACTGACAGTGGACTCAGCTGCAATGTAATGACAAAGAACTTGAAATTGCTGTCACAAAATAAATCTGATGACCTTACATCGCTGGTCACACAGGCTGTAATGCCCATGCACCTATGAAGCGCCACACTGCTTTAGGAATGCTTTCCATAAATGCCTCTAATAGTATAATGCTTTAGGAATGCTTTCCATAAATGCCTCTAATAGTATAATACATTCTTCGCCTGTAGGGCACCACCTAAACATCTCAAAAAGACTAGCTTTTTGTATTAGCACTACAGATTCTCATTGGACTGACACGTTAAAAAAAATCATCTGACAATGAAAATCCTTCTGAGACAGGGCTATCTGATAAATTCTTGCAACTTTTATCAAGCTCCAGTTTCTACAGCATGCCCAGCAGCACAGCATCTGTAAACAATAACTGTGAAAAGGGTTGGTGTGGATTTTTCTGTCACTAGCAACTACTGGCTTCATGCAACTAAATCACTGCACAATGCCCTAAATGTCTGAGGTATCAAGATATGTTCTGGCAAGACAATAATATCTTTCTTATTCAAAAGAGAAGCATAAATGTAAATGCTGCGGTATTAGTGACTGAGGAAATGTCTGAGCCACAGCGGATTTGTATTTTAATAACTTACACCCAGTATTTCAAGGTGTCTGTTGCGAAAGACATCTCGAATCACTACATTTTCAGCTCTGAGTTTGTCTGGTCGGAGAGTCCTGTCAGTAGCCTTAAAAGAAGAAATGGTGAAGAACAGAAACTGAAGCAGCACAGAACAATGTGAATGAGGGGACAATGGGAGAGAGAAGACAACTTGCACTGGCAATCATTTCACTTTTACACAGCATTCTGCTAAAGGAAGAGCTAGCTAATGCACACTTTTCATCACAATTATTCACATGAGAAATAGCATGAAAAGCAGAAAAAGAAATATGAGATGCTCAGTAAATCAAGTAGGCTTGATTTACACTTTTTTAAAAAAATAAAAATGCATGTGCACCACTATATACATCCATAAAAAGAGATGATGAGCAGTCTAACAGGTATGTCACTTATGCAACATTTTCTTAAAGATAGAGATGTTACTTCCTGAGCCTTCAAAGCATGTGCTGCAACTGCACTGAACTGGCGAGGTTTTAGGTCAAAAAGACACACTAGCAAAGACTCTTGCATGATTGTGGCATGATAAGATGAACAGGTTAACCAAGTCCTATGTAACAACAGTCCATGGCAGAGTTTAGGATTCCACAGCTGCCCCCACACCTTTTGTTTCTACTAGCAGGACGTGAAATTTGTTCTCCAACAGCATTGCCTCTTGGTATCTGATTTGTTGTTCCAGACAACAAATCTGTTCATGCAGTTATAGGAGCTCCACATAAACATGCATCACTTTTGCAGATTTGAAGCCCCCTTTATTCTAACTTCAAGATTCACTTTAAAAATTATTGCTCAACTCTGACACCCGTACTTCATACTAGCATCTACACATTTATGTGCTACTTTGCTGAAACTTTCACAGGCGTCCATACTGCTATTTCAAAGCACACAGAACAAACTTTTTTTTAACAGTCCATGCTGAACAGCTAAGCACAAACTTCTACGTTTTGATCAGGATTGTTTATACATTCCTGTGCCATCCATTTGGTCATGTGCAAGAACACCCTCCAAATCATCTGCATGAGAAGTGGAGAGTTTTCAAACGGGATTTTGTTTCTTAAAATGTGGGGTCTTCCATTTTTATGACTTACTATAATTGCTTCTCTCTTCAAACTGGTGATTTTGTCTAGCAATGTAGCAGTGGAACTGATCAGTTAAATGAAGCATGAACTGCAGCCTGCAGAGAGCTGGATTAAAAACTGCTGAGTTTTCAACATGATCCTTAATCAGAAAGGGTTTATTTTAGAGGAAAGAAAATGTAAAACATAGGGGGCAGGGAGAGAAAGGGGTAGGGATAGGATAGTAGGGTTCTTTTAAAAATCGTAATGTGTTTTAATTTTTACACAGTACGTAAACCCACAGCACCACAATTCATAAAGATCAACTTCCATTAATAACTATTAAAGACTGTGGTAGTGGCTTCATTTTGGCTTTTTATATGTTCACGCTGCAACTTGTCACATAGGCTACCCATAAGACTTATGGAAGAAAAATCATTCAGTAGCAGCCTTGGCCTACTTTCACTCTTTCTAGCTGTACACATCCCATATACTCACAGCCAGC
This sequence comes from Cygnus olor, assembly GCF_009769625.2. Classification (NCBI taxonomy): domain Eukaryota; kingdom Metazoa; phylum Chordata; class Aves; order Anseriformes; family Anatidae; genus Cygnus; species Cygnus olor. Next base: position 28,964,192 of record NC_049173.1, on the reverse strand, counting down.
CCTAAGATGCTAAACTCACAACATATATTGCAGGTTTGCTTTGCTTTCGAATGCATAATCTAAAAGGATCAGGAGGCATCTGTAAACTGTGCCTTTTGTGCACGTGAATAAAGTCAGTTTCTCGAATAGCTGGCTGACTGAAAAGAATGGGACAAGGAAAGAAATGAAGAAAAAAGAGAGGAAACATGTTGCTTGCCCATAAGCGCTGCCAAATGGACATACTTGGAGAGCAAGCCATATCCCCAGTTAATGTAGAGGCCTTTTTCACTACTCCCGTGCTCCTTTTTCTTTTTGTTAATCCTGTGCCTTGCAAGGTTCATTAACCCTGTTTACACAGAAAGGTTGGGTCAGTCTGACATACTAATAAAATGCACATATATACTTCACTTTCTTAAGTCACAATGCTTTTAACATGCTTTCACGCTAAAAAAAATCTGGAATGTATGTGTGATTTTTTTCCACTTCATATAACAACATTTAGCAGATGTAGTGCTTTTTGTGATGGTATATATGGTTTTCTCTAAGAGCAATGTTTCCAGCTTATCATATGTGATATACAACTCTGCAGCAGCTTTCTGTCCTTCTAAAATACAGACAGAGAAATAAGCAGGAACTATGATACCACAAGAAACTCTTTGCTGATGCTCAGACCCTTCCTTCTCTACTGTTTTGGAAAAAAATAAAAATAAACAATGTTACTACAAGAACCTGACAGCTAAAGATAGATGAAAACACAACCTCATCCAAAGGAGCCCTGGAGCAGAGTGTTAAATCCAAAGAACGGCGCAACCCCAAGGCCAACACTGACCTGCAATTTGCTGCTTTATCTGCAGCAGAAAAGGGATGCTGCAGCAATTTCCAAGTCGAATGCCTCTGAACCAGTACTAGTATCAGGGCTAGTGCAAAACAACGCTTTCAACATCTTTGATCTAATACGACTATATGAAAGCCTGAGATTACCTCCAACGCAATCCTGACGTGAGGCTAAACAGAGATTTTTCCCTCATGGGCTATATTAAACTACATGTAATCCTGTTTATTGTAAGGGCACTCGGTGGGTGCCTTCCTCTTCTGGGTCTGGAAGAGCTGCTTGGCCATTTTATAAGAGGACTGTGCACAAACATAAGGGGATGCAGCCCAAACTTAAATAGACTTTAAATTGCACGTCTTAACACTTCTGGCCTGAGAGCAGGTGAAAGCTCAGATGTCTGCCTCTCAAGAAGCACCATGACAAAATAAGGGATACAAAGCAGTTCCCCAAGTAGCGAAGCCCACGGTAGGGCTGTTGTGATCGATACACACTTGAAAGAAGTTAGAAATGAGGGATTCCTAACACAAGCCTCTTGGCTTGGTTAACCAAAATTCCAGTTTTATGAGATGTGCAGGCTCCTTAATGTGGGGAAATAAACATTCCATGGTTGTAAAGAATCTGAAGGCTGTTGAACAAGAGCTGGGTACCTGGGGTACCATGCCCCAGTGTTTAATATGCTCAGGGGCCCAAAAAAAAGGAGCATGTGGTTTCTGGAAGTCTCTTCCCACTGTTGATTCAATAGCTCGTGGTTATGTAGTAACATATAAAAGAATTGTGCTTAGACATTAGCAAAACAACAGCCTTACTGTTTATGCATCAGCTCTCCTACGCTGAATTACCTCAGCCCAGTACAGGGCCTATTGGTAGCCTGCAAAAAAGTATTTGGAGAATCTAGAGAAATCCCATTTATGACTTTGCAATAATACTGTATATCTTGATCTCGCCAGAGTTCACTTGAGTTTATGGGAGGAAAACTGCAATCAAACTCTTCTTGGCCAGCTCCATTATGATAAAGACAGAAAAGACTAGGATACTGATAGGCACAGCAGGTACAATTCTGCTCTACATTAGTCTTGTTTTAATCAAGTCAGCTATGATCTCATAGCATGATAATTTTTTAACTTTGGTGTTTAGGAGAAAGACTTACATTGAAGGCGACTTTGGCTGCCTTTAGTTAAGAATGTGACTTATGTGAGTGGGAGAAAATGCAGCAAAATCTACATTTTTGTGTAGAACAGAATATTTGTGTGCCAGAGAAAAACCAAAAAATAGACCATACCTCTTTTGTTTACTTACACTGCCAGGTAAACCTCTACAGGAAATAGCAGCTTGCCCAACATCACCAGCACTACTACTATGTTACTAGTTCCATACTGAGTATTCGTATGCTATATGCATTTGGTGCTTATAAATTCCTGTCATCTGAATCAAGCATATTTGTTTCACTGCTCTTAATCAATAATAGTATACAACACTATATAATTAAATTTGTGATTACAAAAATAACTGACCCAGATTCTTTTTTTAAGCAATCTTAACTTGTTGCCAATTACTGCAGCACACCTCTCATTCTTTACAGAAAATCTCTTTACAGAGAAATTCTGAATATTTGGCTATTGAAGCTCATTTTTCTAGAATACAGATAATTTGCGGGTTTCTCAAAATGTATTTTAAATTCTGAGTCTTCTTATATAATAGATTTCAAGGCAATAACATTACTCTTCAAATACAGAAGCTGAACACAGTGTCCTATGGGCTATGAAGATTTGCACTGGTAGCTTACACAACTGAATTGGATAAACACAGTCTGCAGTTAGGTAGAATGTAAGTGCTGAGTTTCACTGGACTGAAACTCAGACTGTAATGAATTTCCATGTACCTACTTAATACAGGAAAAATATAGGAAAATACAGGAAAAAATCCCCTCATTATTAAAAAAAAAGTCTTCACTGTAAGGGAAACAGCATAATTTACAACATTATTCTGTCACTGATGAAACTCAGAATTTTTGTCTTTTTTTTTTTTTTATACAACCTGATGCAGAACCAGTAGGCTAGAAACATTAAGGCTATAATCATTTCTCTCACACCACTCTCTTAGTAAAGATACTCCAGAACTGTTGAGAACAGTCTCTTTGAGTTCTTGCATTGAAAAACTGCCATTTTGCTGGACATTTTTTTTTTGTTTTGCACACAAAACATGAAAAAAATATTCTCTTATCTAGCCTACAATTTCCAAGACCAACTGGTACTTAGATGTTCTTTAAAAACAGTATTTTTGATACAATATTTAGATTGTCCCTTAACACCACAGGAAACTAAGTCACGTTTTCAGAAATGACTTAAGAACTTGCTAGATTAAAGGACTGTCTACACATGGAGTTATTTAGTAATGACTGCTCAAGAACAGCTATTCCTGAATAACTCCATGTGTAGACACTCTTATTCCAGAATAACGTTGCCTTTTTTCTGTTTAATTTAGCCCATCAAAGTCTGTTAAGCTAAACAGAAACAAGAGTGTTGGCACATGAAGTTATTCAAGAATAGTCGTTCCTAAATAATTCCACGTGCAAACAAGTGCTAGCAAAAACTGAAGATCAGCTCTGTTATCCCCAACCTGTTCTCTCTCCTGTCACAATTAACACAAGACGCTTTCTGGTATATGTACTGCTTCTTAAATTGCTGCTTTCATTTTTTTGTTTCAAGAAAAAAAGCTATTACACTTTTCTTAAAATTCAATGTTCCTTGTTCAATGTTATATATATATATATATATATATATATTGTGTTACATCATCACTTAATGCAATTCTTTTATAGACTAGGTAAACACGTGGGAATATTTTGTTTTCTGAATCAACAAATCTTTGATGTTTATTTTATTGTTTAATATATTTTAATATATTACTTATATATTATTTATATATTATTATATATTATATTAATATATTATTTAATATATTATTTTAATATATTTTATTTATTTTATTGTTTAATATTGTTGTAATATTTATTGTTGGAAGCTGACTGTCCATACAAGAGCCAGCTTTTAATGAGGTCCTAGAGACAACCGAAAGAAATTGGAATTCGTTTTTCCTGAGATGGAATTAATATAGCCAAGAGCTGAAGTAACGTTTGCGTAGGCATTCTGTTTTGCTTCAGGTAATAAAATAAAGAATTTGTTCACCTTGTTAGAGAGACTCACTACCGGGTAATCAATCACAGCACATACTAAAAATCCCATTTTCAGCAAGGCACAAATCTGTCAAAGAGTGTAATTATTACTGAAAGATTTTCACGAATACCTGTAACTCTTGGACTTAATATTAAGATGTGAGGCCTGGCTGGTACATGGGGTTAGTGACCTTTAGGATTTTACCTCTCGAGACCAAAGTTCAAATTCAAAGCAGACCATATATGAAAAGGGATTTTGATAGTCCTATAGCACCCAGTAGACCAAAACCCCAAACCACAACCCAGCTGTGTGTTATTGGAAGCCTATGCTGAGAAAAAGCCCCCTTGCTGGAATATCAGAGGCAAAGCAGATGCACTTCAGTGCATCACTGAAGCTCAAGCCAGCAGTGCTTGACTCCACGCATTGCTTTTATTGACATTTTCCACAACCACATGAAGACACAAACTATACAATTATTTTCATATGACACCTTTTGTAGTCACCTATACCACCCTATGCAATATAACCAGCATGATAGTGCTAGTGTTTAGTCTAACTGGATCACCGTTTTGTGTTCGCTATAACAGATACGTGTTCCTAAAAATACTTGCAATTTTATATTAATTGTGTCAACTCATGTGGTTAAAGCTGTGAATGTGTCCATGGTTTGCCTAAAATAAGCTTTAATAAGACTAGGAATTTCAGTAGATAATAAATATTAGTGGAAGAAAAAGCCCTAACAGCGCCACTATTAAAATAATTTTATCTGAAATAGAAATTAACTTTTTTTTTTTGTAACTGAGAAGGTACAGGTACACAACGAAATAAAGTGCTGGAGAAATATATGCATGGTGTTTTATTCTATATGAACTCTTATTGCCGAGACATGCACTCAGAAGCTAAAAGGCTAAAAGTCTTCTGTCCTTTAACGTTATCATCCAGACTTTAACTAAATGTTCACTCACAGCTTTTGTGTTACAGCCGTGGAAAGCTGAGTTTGGAGTGGATCACTCATTCCACAAGCACTTTTTCTCCTGCTCATGAATTGTGTGACCCCTTCTATTTTGCTTCATGCTCTCCAAGTCCTATGATGAATACAGAATGATTAATTACTTCAAGGTCCTTTCCATGAGTGAATAGAAATATCAATACACTTAGCTCCCAAACACTTCTGAGAGTCAACTGGTATGGCAACACCCTCCCTTTGCAGATGAAGAGTGGAAAGGCAGCATGCTTACAGCCAAAACCATCACCTACCTTTAAATGTGTAAAGCTGGATTTTTCAAAATAAAGATACATCTCAATTTCCATGATCTGATCTACCCTAGGGCAAGTGCAGATACGCAAGATGATTTTACTGGAGTCAGCACCAGGATCCACCAAACCTCTGTGCTGAGCCACTTGCATGTCTTTGCAGTGCATTTTCCAGTATCACCTTACAGTGTATCTGCATTTTTGTTCCCCAAAATGAACAGTCAACTGCAGTTAGCATCATGTGACAGCTGATAGAATCAAGCCTCCATTGACTTCAGCAGCAACTATTCACATCAACCTTTCTTAAATTCAGATCTTCGGATCTCACATTCCACTTCCAGAAAAAGGGAGTGTTTGATATTTGAAAGACTTCAAATCACAAAAGAATTCAGCGATGAGATAAAGAATAGTGAATGCTCCCCTGAGGAACCAGAATATCAGTACTTAAGTTTTTGCCTTAGCATTAACCTAACACTAAAAAATGAGTGTAAAATTGTTATAAAAGCCACATATAATATTTCGTTACTAAATGTGAAAACAGTGTTAGTGCTTCCAAAGGGTTAACACAGCTTACACAAGAAAATATTGAGGAAAATGTGATAGCACTACTAGCACTATTTAAGGGGGAATTGCGTAAAGAAAGTGTAAAAAAAAAAAAAAAAGAACATTTTTTTTCTAGATAGCATTACAACTTACATACTTTCAAAAAGCAGTTAGGAATGCAGTGCTGAGCAAACAGAACAGAAAAGACTAACTGGGGGGATTTCCACCAAGTGCAAGCCTGTATTTACTTATTCAATCTAGGTATTCAATTAAAATAGACTTCTGCGGAGCAAAATGCCACTAACATGCTGCTAATTTCAAAATGCTGTCAGATCCATGCTTAGTATAAAAAAAAGCTATCAGATTTTTCAGTCGTTGTCCCTGTGCTCAAAAAGTAATGCATAATGGTTTACACGGCATTTTTAAACAAAAACCAAACACCACCTTTTGCAGTTTAAGGAGATCTGTTCACTACCAAAGATGCTTAACGTGGTTCTTAGGAGAACTGCCCCTTTTGCGTTTTAGAAAAGTACATTTATAGCTCTCCACTCCTGAGAGCTGGGTCTGGATTTTATGTTTATGATTTGACTTTTTTCCAGTCCAGAGCACTTACTCTGAATGGATGCCTATAAAAACAAAGATGAATTTAGATTATCTGCCTCGTAATTATAAATCAGAACTACCTCCTCAACTTAGGCCTTGAATAATTTCCAAGAGATAATATCTAAATAAACTGCCAAGATTTTCTTATGGCAGTATTCAGAAAAAAAGTCAGTGTTAGGCAATTTTGACTTCAAAACTTCCTTAGGCCACTGTGGCTTAGCGGTGACCAAGCCAAAGGACCTGAAAACAAAACAAAAACAAACAAAAACCAAGATGAAAACCAAAACCTGAAAAAAGACAGAATGAATTGTCTATATTCGTTCTGCCCATTCTACTACTGAAAACTCATTTATTCCAGAAGCCTGGAATATCTAAAGAGATAACATCTATCATTCTAAAAAGAATATAAAAATCATATTTTTTCAGCCATGGATATCAAACCTGGGTGTTTATAGGCAAATCCCTATATTCTTAGATTTGTATTAAAAAAGACCAAGTAACCTGATTTAAGAGACAATTAAATATGAATCCTAAAAGTGCCAGGGAAAAACAACTTAAAATAATCAGATTTTTTTTTGTTCAGTATCTACAAATAAATTAAATTACCTCACTGACTCCTCCAGGTTGGAAATCACTGCCTATCCTGCGCATTTCCCGAGCAACTCTAGGCAATATTCCCAAATTCTACACTTTGAACACCCAAAGTGGTCACTCTGCTGTAACAACTGACTACAACAGTTCAAACCCAGATGTTTCTTACATTGTTCATTCTGATCTTTGATGATTCTTCTCCATTAGTTTTACTATCACACCTGTTAGCATGTGAGAGCCAAGAAAGATCCCATTCTCACTTCTCTGCATAAAGGCCAGCCTGTTCTCAGTACACCACCCCAGTCACACATACGTCCCTTCTCCTACTTCCAACACCACCAGTGCTTAGCCCATAGCTTTTGGGGAAGAAAGGGCTCTGCACAACATGACCCTATACCATCGTATTGCAATTTTATAATCGATAAGCTTTTTCCTATTGTTGTCAGGAAACGCTGTTTAAAAGCTTGAAAACTTTGATTGTCAGAAAAAAAGGGGAAAAATAGAAATTAACACAATTTGGTTAAAATACAGGGGTGTTAAAGTTCAAGCTGAATATGCAAGAAAATCAGACCTGCAAAAACTGTTACAAGTTAGTGTCAAATTAATATCATACTCTCTTTTTTTCTTTTTTTTTTTGAAGTCCCTGCCCTTGCAACTTCTTTCCTAAAAAACAGGTATCAGTTTCTTGTGAGTATTACAAAGTCTTGCTGCTGCAACACACTTAAATTCGCAATTAGGCCCCGATGTTCTGTCCTATTGTCATGTTCACATCTCTGAAAATTAGATGTCAATTGATTAAATTTCACCCATCAGTGAAAGTCTGATGGATTTATCCCTCAACTTAATTTGCTCAAGCTTAACACTCAGTTTTAAGGTCACAAGCTGGTTAAAATGAAGAGACCAAGCAAAGAAAAAAAAAAGAAAAAAAAAGCAGAAGGTAAATGTCAAACTGTCCCAAGTGGGAACTTCTCTGCTCTATATTTAAACTAGGGAAAGGACATTTATCTCAGGAATAGGCTTCTTCTGTCAGTCTGGAAGTAGACAACGTAAATTATTTTTACCCCCTCATCTCTAATAAAACTAAATTCCCACCTCAGCTGCTAGCCTTCATTCTCACATTCATAATCCAAAGGCAGAAATGAAAGCACAAGACTCCCCCCTACAACTAGGAAAACTGCTTAGCATTTTTATATATTAACTCAGTTCTCTGCATTACCTCTTCTGTCAGAAATGCTTTCTTTTTTGTGTGTGTGTATAAAACATGCCATAAATTCTTAATCTACTAAAGTATATCTATAATTTACCAGTAAATCAAACAAAAACTAACATAAGGGTGAATTTGAAGTATAGCTATTTTATTTTTGCTATTTTTCCTCTAAGAGTAACAACTGCTGGATTTAGAAGCAGTTAGCTGATGTATCACTTGAGTTCCACAGTCAAAACTAAAGGCATTATCTTTGGAGTCAATGAAGTCTGCAGCTGCTGGAATCCGGAATGGAATGCATCTTTTCATTAGACTGGTGCCAAATTAGAAATGCCTGCTCATCCAAATGAACCATGAATGCAGTACTTTAGAAATATCTGCTCTTCGCATGTAACTCAGCATGCTAGAAAATGTGACAAGCCTAGTAACACTCCATCTCTGGCACTTTCAAGAGAATGAAAAATGTAACTGCCAACATCCTGCGTGTTCAAACTGCTGCCCTGTCCCAGAGGTGCAAAAGCCCATTGAAACCGAGCCTCCAGCTCTACGCTGCCATTCAAAATACAATATTTGATTGCTTCTTATATAGAGGAAAGATCATAAAGCGCAAGACAACTCAAACCAGAGCTGGAAACCACAGTCAGAACCAACTGGCTGTTACCATGCTTAATTAGAAAGGATGGGAACGTGACTTGCTTACATCCCAGTACAAACAAATCTCCCTCTGCTAACACACTGATGCTTCCTTGCTGACGTGTCAGCCTAAGACCGTCTTCTCTTTCTGCTGCTTTCTCCGAGCTTGTTAGCCCACGATCACAGGTTGTGGCTTCAAGTTATCTAATTATGCCTTTTCTTATTATTTATTTTCTTTTTAAAATAGTCTAGAACTTGTTGACTTGAAATCCTACCCCACAAAGAGGAGATCTGCAGACATTTCACCCACTGTATTAAAATGCCTTTTTTTTTTTTTAAATACAGTTTCTTGTATGGGGTTTATTGTCACACCATACAAGCATCTGCCTTGCAGTAGTCCATTGAGCAATGTGACTTCAGGCTTTCTTGCTGGTACTCACATGCCCTGGGCAAGGTAAGAAAAGTGCCAGAAGAGGTTCAAAATTTATGGCACCTTATTTTTTAAGCCCTATGTATTTCATGGAGATCAAATATAAAATCTGTAAGGCTTGGAATAGTCCTTTTTTCTTGGGAGGGCTCCTTTCACAACCCAGAGGCGTTTGGCAGCCCTAGGAACATTTCATCTCCCCACCCTCTCTGTAAGCCCACGCCTCTTCGTGGGACGTCATGCTCGGCTGCGGGAGTGCACAGTCCATAGGGATTCCCTTCCTGGAGATCTCACAAGTGTTCTCACAAGTATGTTCAGCCTGGGCTGTGGGCAACTTTGAAAATAAAAGACCTTTAACTAAACTTCCTCCAGGAAACATCAGAGGAGCTCAAACAACCTGCATTTACACATTTTGCAAGTTTCTCAGGGACTGAAGGATTCAGCTTACAGAAGTGGTCTAGGCACCTTTAGAAAGGCACGGACAGAAATTGGCATCAACTTGCTCAAAAAATGATTGGGGAAAAATGAAATTAATCGAACTCTTTTGTCTACCTCTCAGCCATTGTTCTACATAGATTATTATTATTATTTTTTTTTTAAATAGTGCTCAATTTTAAATACACACTGATTTTAACTACTGCTCTGGGGACATCATTCCATAGGTTAAGTACCCTTATAGAATACGCTTTCTGAACTCCTGAATTACCAGAAAAAACACACAAAACCCTTCAATTTTTATCACATTCATCTCAGTGGATCAAAACTTGGAGTTTGTATGCACTGGACCGTATCCATGTAAATACAATAAATTAAAAATAAAAGGCATATTTAACCTAAACTTGCTTGCACGCAACTCCGCTGATATTTTACTGGTTATATCTAGACTTGCTATAAAGTATTAGTCACAGAGTATGTTTAAATTCCTCTGACACTTGCACATATAAAATACCCTCACTAACTGATGCAAGAAACTGTAAGGGCTGGAGCATGCAAACATCTATTATACACAGTCATGGTGTTTATTATCACAAGCAGTCCCACTGAATATCACAATTCATAACATTGGTTAAAAAAGAAAGTGCTAAAGTAGTGAACGTTACAGCCCTTTGACAACAGTGATTTGCAACAAGAAGGCATTAGAGAAAGCATGGTCTTTGCATAACTGGGTCTTCAGTCATCTTTTTTTATTGCATATATGTGGCAGGTATAGGAAACAACTCTTGAAATTTGTTGAGTTATTCCCAGAATAACTGAGAATTGAGGGTACATGGCTTACCCCATTGCTAAGTGGGGGGAAAATACAGCAAAATGAGGGCATGGAACCTGCCAGTACTTTTAGCAAACACCTTAAAAATAATAACAACAGCATATAATTTATATATATATATGTGTGTGTGTGTGTGTGTGTGTGTGTAGTACATATATATGTGTATATATATGTAGTTTTTCCATAACTACAGTTTACAGAATTAAGACACAACATGGTCTGCTCTCAAGAAACAACAGAAATACTACCTCAGGAATTTTCCCATGCATTTCATGCCACAGCCAACTTCTGACAGCCAACCCGATTGACGTTACTTTTCCAACATTTTAAATGTTTATTGTAATGAGCAACTGAGGGAGAATTCAGTGTGCTCCATTCTTTGATTTTACACAAACAGATTCATGTATTAAGCAAACAGATAGAAACAATCACAATGCTGTTCTGAAAGGGAATCAAAATAAGAAGCCTAGGTTCCTGATGCCGTCAGGTGAAGGAAGTACACTAATAGATGCATGTAAAATACCATGTAAGTGGTTGCTGCTAGGCAGACTGATGATAACTAACAACAAACATTGCTATTACTTACTTCTAAGATAGAGCTTTCGATCAGTACATGAAGAGCACTTTCTAAAAAAAGATGCATCGCTTCCACTCACTCAGACAAAGCATTGAAATTTGCCATCGCTATTACTTAATACCGACGTGCAAAACTAGTATCACAACCAACAAAACGTTACCCTAAGTAGAACCAATAAGAAATACTTCCTGCATCCTTTTAATGATCACTAGATATTGCCAAAGTGAGAATATGGAAGGCATGCAACCACTAAAAATATAGATGGGGATAAAGAAAAACAACAAAATCAGAACAAACCAAACCCAAATCTCTGGTTTGTTGCACATACTGAATTAAGAGTCAATGCACCTGCATTCTGCAGTACAAGGAAGAAAAGCACTTTTACCATGCCTGGTGTAGCTTGAGAGACAGTTTAGGAAAGAAATGGTCTTTCCCACTTAGGAAGGAAGTATTTCGTGGAAGAATATCTGAGAAGAGAAATTGCTTTTGTTACTCTTTGCCATATGGCAAACACCTGAAATTACCCAGAAAGGCATGCACAACAATTCTGTTCTTAATATGAAGTCAGGCACTTCAGACTGTGCTATGGGCTATCTACAGCATGAGGCTAAAATAAGGAAAAATAATTAAAAGTGTTATGAATTCATTTTCCATCTCACTATTCATAAGCCTTCATATTTTTCTAGTTATCATACAATATTAGATCATGATAATTATAACTTATACCTATCACGACCAATAAAGGAGCACATAGTGCTATTTAAAGAGATTAAGAAATGGACTACTTGAATAAGATCTGTGACTTAGCAGGTGATAGATCTTAGCTTTTTTTATTGCTGCAAAATCAACCAGAATTGAAGAGATATTAGCTCATTTATGTCCATTAAGTTTTGTCCCTAGGCTTAAAATTATTATAATAGACATCATTCCAATCAATTATGAGCCATAAAGACATTACAGAAAAGACATTACAGTCTATACAAATATATAACGGCTCCACTAGGCATAAAGATTAGATCCACATGAGACTTTACCAAATGTTTCAAACGTTACATCACTAATTATGTGATACTGTCACTTCTGGTAAACCACAGATGTAACATGAAAAATATTCAGCTTGGTCTCATGTAGATCTTATCTCAATGTGCAGGTTCCAAAAAAAACTCAACCAACCCTTTTGATCTCTGCACTGTATTAGCTGTTAGCTTAAGAGTGAGCTTGCTGAGTTGAAGAATTTTTTTGCAAGACTTGCTTCAAATCTCCACATGATACAGCCAAGAGGTTGCACTTAAAATACAAAATGCTAACTTTCATTTATATTGCATATTGTAGCATTTATGCAAATCATCGAGGTTAGCTTATGTTTTTGATATTAGATACAGCGTCTCTTAGAGAGGTCCTTGTCTCACTCCTCTGGATCTTGTGTAAACAAAAGCAAAATTCAGTTCAACAGTTTGCTGTCACGTAACTAGCTTAAAGTTTCTCCAGAGGTTTCAAAATTCAACACCCACAAAACCACTATGTCAAAGCATTTTATTGGGAAAAAAACCCAACCTGCAGGTAAAGGTAATAATGATTCAACTATCACCTTTAAATACCAGAGACCCAAACTTCCCCTAGGTTAGCATTTCATTTTTCTACATGCCAGAGGCACTGGCCCCCTTTGCAGCAGGCATGACAGATTTCAAATCTCCAGAGCACTGCGACATACAAAGTTCTGAGGCAGCCTGTCATCCAGCACAGTGAGCAATGGGACCAACCAAGAATCAAAAATGGCAGAAAAAAGGGTGCAGGAAAGGGAGAGAGTGTTCAGCAGAAGGAGAAAAACATCATATGAGCTGAGCCAGGAGAGAGAAAAGGAGAGGGGAAATGAACATCAAACTAAATGAAAACTACAGGAAGACAACCCCAAATTCTCAAGTTTTACATCCAGTGACTCAGGAAATAAGCCCTTTCCAACTACAAAGCCCCTACTCTTTGGGGCACTGCCTTTTTGATGCTTCAGAGTAGTTTACACAGCCTGTATTTGGTACCAAGACTTTATTACTCCTGCAGGTACAATAAACCCCCTGCACAGGCCCCTTGGCAGCTGAGAGGCTCCAGGTGCCGAAGCAGAGCATTTGCAACCTCTCCCTCTCCTGCCTGCCCCGGGGAGAGCTGCAGCAGGCCCCTGACCCCCTCTGCTCGCTCGATGAGAAGGCATCTCTAAGCACTGCTGGAAGTCGCTGAGCAGAGAGAAAGCTGGCTGCTGGTGCTCGTGTGACACCAACATCCCACAGCCATGAGCAAGGCTTCAGCCAGTGAAGCTTTCGCTCTTCTCTTCCTCTGTGTTACCAATTTTCTTTAGACATACAACTGACTACTGCAAAAATGTTCACAAGCCCCTAAAGCAGCTGCTGTCACGATGCCAGCCACCTCCTGAGAAAGGACACCGCACCCTGGGGACCACAAGTCTGGTCTCATACGGTGATGGAGGAGCTTCATTCTGCAGCTGAATCTTCCTGAAGCAAGGACGGTGCCTTTCTCACCTCCAATATCTAGGGAGTGAAAATTCAATCTCTATCATAGCCAGTAGACATTTCCCCAAGAGTTCACCAGTACCAGGGTGTCATAAACAGGTTTTCATCCCTTTGGCCACTTGCTATAAACACATACATGGGAAGAACAGTAAAGAGCTCATAAAGCAGGGTGCTAATATTTTTTTTTTCTGTAATGGTGAATAAAGTAAACAACAGTTTACTGGGTTCTCAGGTTGAGCCTTGGGTCTTCAACCCTTTTGTAAAGGAATTAAACAGAAATAATACCGAGATGTTGGTCAGGCAGTATGGAAATTCTCTAGAGAAGAGTAATCCATACAAGAACGAACAATGGGCAGTTCTGTAAGGCGTAGCTGATTTTTGCCTGGGTTTTAACTTTGCTATGCCCTCTACAACAGCAAGAGGAAAAAATGTAAAGAAAGAATTAAAAACAATTGAACAACGGCAGGCAAAGAAATCAGAAAAAAATGATTTATGAAGTTTCCTTCTTCCTCTTTTACTGCAATATACATTAATCAGGGCTCCCGTCTCTTTTTTGGGACCTTGATGAAGATGAGGTGAAACCAAATATGTTTAATGATGTCTGAAATGACTGAAATGAGGCATGAAATTGAACCATTGTTTGATTCTGCTTTGCCTTTGCTTTCATAAGCAAGGCGGTTCTTTAAACCTGGGTGGCATTCACTGGGAGACTGCTGAAATGAAACATATTTTGCTTTCCTATATTGTTCTTTTTTCTTTTTCCTTTTCAAAGCTTGAACTGACCAACTTGTTTCCATACATCATCTGAACCTGTTGCCTACATGTCAAAGCATAATATTTAGGATACATAGCTAAAGACGAAGAAATACCACAATTTCATAACCTGATGGTTAAATCGGAGAAGAGAAAGAACATAAAGAAAGACCATCTAGGACAAAGCTCACCATGAAGTGATCTACAACAGAAAAATTCTAAATGCACTGTAAAATTTTGGAATTATGTTATTTAAAAAGTGGGTTTTGATACCTTTTAAATACTGTTCTGATAAAAAAAGAAGCTTAAGTTGGGAAACTTACACTCAAAGAACTAAGTTTATATTCATCTACTTCAGACTTGACTTCGTTTTTAAGGATATTGAAAGCCCTGTAGTGACTCCATAATCAACTTTCATTAGTTTGTGGCAACCTCAACACTGGGATTAATATCAGACAAAGATTAATAGAAAGGCAGGAATCAGATACGGTTTTGGTTTTGGTGTACTTTGCACTGGAAAATAAAGCAACTATTTCTTTTAGATTTCTACTGTGGCGTCTGGAGTTAGGTCTACAACTCTGTGAGGGGATGGTAAGCATAAGAAGGATGGGTATATTTAAAAGCAGTAAAAAATATTCGTTTATACATTTTGTTCCTATCTTTGTTACTTTGATTTAAGGAATGCTAATACCACCATAGGTTACTGGCAGAAAGATTCACCTTCGTTTCTCTAACTCCACTTAAATTTGTTGGGGAACCACAGGTGCTACAGATGGTTAGGCATCCTTGAGTCTGGTAAAATGAACACTAGAGGGAAGAATTATCTGCATTACTATTATTTAAGCAACCATTCCTCTTGTTCAAAGTCCTATAGAAGGGCAGCACCTGAACCTTATTTTTCCTGCAGTCACATTTTTCCCCCCTTTTCCAGCCTCAATTCATTTATGGCTACCTGACTTCCACTTGTGCTTTTACTAACAGTTAACTCTGCAAGTCCATTCACTTTTGGCTGTGTTTTTCTAGCTGTTATTTACAGAACATGGTTACTGGTTGGTTCCTCCATGCTCAGGCATAAACTTCAGATGTGCAAGACATGCATGCTACATTCACCCTGGATATTTTATGTATTAGATACTGCCATTAAGTGAGTGAATATAAATGTACGCATGCGCATATTTTAATATGAATCTTTCCTGTTAGAAGCCCTGCATATTTATGCATGCAAATGCAGCAAATTTTACCATGGATCACAGCAGTTGAATTTGTAGAACTTGAGTACTGCATGTTTACATGCAAATGAAAGAAAAACAGAGAAACACAGCAGGAATTGGCATCCTCCATACAAACGATGTGTTGTGTGTATTAACAAATGAACAGAACACTCCCAAGGGAGCTAAAGAGCATGGACCAGAAGTTCACATCCTTGCCAATTTATTTCAAATATTTCACTAGTTGTTCTTGTTGCAAAAAGCACACCAGTACATTTGCTGTCCAATCAAACCCCTTCCATTTTTAAACAGCCTACATTCTATTTTTAGGAAAACACTCACTAGAGAAATACAGAACATTAAAAATTAATTATTCCACATTCTGTGGCAGTGTAGCTTGCATGCGCCTTTGATTAGCTGATGTAAGTGAAGTTAAATGTATCAAAAGGCTATATTATGGTTGTAATTAATTCATAACAATGGATTTGAACAGTTATCCAAAGCAATGGCAGTCACAACTGAATGTAATAAAGCAATTCCAAAAGTAATTTGCACGCATAGTTTATAAAGGTCCTGTAACTCCTTTAAACATGTTCCTTTGATTATAAACAGCTGATGTACAACAGCATATTCAATTTTTCCAGCTATGTTTCCAAAAAAATTACAATTGTAACATAAGACGAACTAAGTCATACTCCAAACTCAGGCTCTGTACATGATTTTAACAAATCACAGTCAAGCTGAATTTAAGAATCCAAAATATATCAATGCATAAAAAGCTCAATATCCAAAATATTATCACAAAATTTCCCAAACAATTTCAATTATACCAGCTTTTCTCAAATGAGAAGCCTGCTGGCTTTTAGCAATCAGTAGAATGTAAAATCTACACAAAATTACCAGTGATAAACCTTCACCTCGCCTGCTGCCCTCTCTTTAGAGGACTACTTCTCTCTAAGGGACCAATCTCTCAGTAAAGGCACAACTGAAACAGAACTGCTGTAACTCAGAAGCTTTTTGAGAACATCCTGTAAAGTGTTAGAATACGTGCATTTGTCACTGAAGCCAAAAAATGCTTAGCTCCTATATGCAATGCGATGTGAAAGTCAGTATAACGTTAAATTCCACGTAAACTAAACCTTTCAAATGGAAGATTTGTTCTCTTACCAAGTAACACTAAAAAAAAAAAAACAAACACGTGTGGCTGAGCAGGGATCAGAGAGGAAAAACTACATTTCCTTGAGACTTTTGATTTTAAAATAAAGCAGCATAATATCAATGAATTCTGCATCTTGTCCAAACATATGGTACGCACCATTTGCACGTAAGGATTTTAACCAGTTTTTAAAATTTCAGAGTTTTTATTCATGCTGACTAAGACTTTCTTCCATAAATAGTTTCTTTGAAATCAGCGTGACTTCCAGGCAGCACAAGGCACTACTTCAGTGTGAGTAGGAACATCAGAATGTGACCCTACATCTCTGCTTCCTTTGAAAGTGATACAGCTAACCCACACTTCAACAGAATATCAGGTTAACGCTTCAAGGGGCTAACAAACTGTAAGGGGCAGATCCTCAGCTAGTGAAGAGTTTCATGAGCTGAGTGAAAAAAAGTCTTTGTTCTGTGAAAACATATATGATTTCTGAAATTGTTCCCATCCCAGAAGACAGAAAAAAAAAATAATTAAAAAATCAAAAGAGGATTTTCAAATAAAAATGGAACAATGATCCAGTTTTGGTCAATCAAAGCACTTGAAAAGTTGGTTTTCAAATTCCAAGATAGGTTAGCTTGTACTTCATTACAAAGTGCTGCCTCAACATGAAAGATGTTTTTATTTTAAAAATGTCGACAGGACCATTTTATCCATCTCAGATCTTTTTTCTCATTTTTTTTCCTTGAATTGAGCCATAGATCAAAACAGAGTGTGTTGTAAAAGCTTTTTTGAAGATGAGCCAGATTACTTTTTGACAGCTCTCCCCTCTCAGAAATTCACAACAAATTGCTGGCTAGTTCTAACGATTGAACTTCTCTGTGAAAATTTTCCCAAATCTATAGCTGAAGCCAATCTTCATGAAGAGTCATCCCTGAGCATGCCAAAAGCCTCTAAGTAATTTAAATGACATTCTGCAAACAGTAGGGGATTGTCATCATCACCAGGAGGAAAAGAGATGTTTCTTCTCTGGGAAGTCCTCACCAAGTTTCTAAGAGCCCTTAGTACAGAAGTCTCAATCTCAGAGTAAATCAGTGGAACACGTTATTCAGGGCTTTTCAACATGGAACGTGTTTCAAAAGGATTTAGGTAGATTTTCAAATAATACAGCCCCAAATTTCAAAGCTTCTGAAGAAGAATGTATATGCAGGTATTAAGAGACAACATCTCCAGGCCTTCTGACTACTGAGGAAGGAATTTGAAGATGTGCAAAGTGTTGAGCACCATCCTCAAGGATGGATGAATGGGAGATGGCAAATTGGTGTTACAGCTCTTATAAGGATGTGATCAATAGGGCTTTGCCTAAGCTAATAACCTTACGAATAATGCAGAGTCATCAGAAAAGCTCTAAAGAAACTGCTTAAAGTTCAGCATGGCCAATACTCACTCTAAATTAATGAACATCAATAGAAATAAAGTCACTGTATAGTCAAATAAATGTACAGCACTCCCTACCTCTGAGTTGACCAGAACATTTTAGGTCCTATTATCTCAGATATTAGGGGTTCAACAGTTACCAGTTATACTGGTCCACCCTACAAAACACTTGCAGTGGACAGGACACAGGGGTGAGCAATCCTTGACCATGCACGAACTCTCCAGACTTGCTCACACTTAACTACTGAGGCAGGAAATTACAGAAGGGAAGGCCTTCTGCTTGAGGCAAAGGTTTTATATTCATCCAAGGAAATTCATTTCACTATTTACCTTTGCAACACTGAACACAACATTTCACTACAATTTTTGGTGAACAACCCTTACTTGCAGAGGCAGAAATTGAGACACCTGGGATCTAGTCCAGACTTCCAACACAAGTCAGTAGGACTTGTAGATATTCAGCATTTGCCATACCTACAGAACAGCCTGCTCACAGGTTCTCCTCTAAAATCCTTGAAGCATTTTTTCAAGGACACTGTCTATGGATGCTTTGCCTTATCCAACTGGCCTGCTGGTCTTCTGCTTGCTTGTTTTTTTCTCTTTTACTGTTTCATGATGTATGTTTTAGTTACACAATTTGAAAAGTGCAGAGAAGGGAGGAGCTGGGTTAAGAATAACCTTAACAACACAGTTAAAGCTTTAATAATCCCTAAGACCAGTTATGTCAGGACAGTATATTTTCTAAGCACAGCATCTGGTACAAAGGCCTGTGTTCAGCGACAGTCCCAAATGAAACTCAGAACAGAAAACAAGTCACCACTCACGGCAGAGATGATCTACATGGTTGCGTTCATGGCTGGCATTCACTGGATTCTTCTACAAACACTTCTGACATGCTGCTGAATGTCAAGCTAAACTCCAAGAGTGACAAAATAGGACTGCAGTCTGGAATTCTTGATTCACATGTGCTGAAGCAGAAATACAGATTTTTTTGACCGAACCAAACTGTCCTAAAAACATCTATATATCATGATTGATGCTGTCTTTCAGAGACTTTTTGTCTATTTGGCTGAAATGACTTGTGTCACCATAGAAGCAAAACAACATTTATCTGATTTTATCTGAAAATATCTGATTCATTTTCCCTCTAAATCAACTGCATGACCCCAAACCTGCCCTAAAAGAAAAAAAAAAAAGGAACGTGGGAAAAAAAGTCTCACTGGAATCAAGATGGGATTTATCACCAGGTTCAAATACTACTGAGTTTAGCAATGATTTAAAAGCTAGAGTTCAGGTCTCTATTCTATAGATATATTCTACTGCTGTCAAACCAACTACTTAAACCTACTTGAAATTGAATTATACTAAATATTTTATTGCTCTATAAAGCATAGATCTGCAAAATTCTATACTCTAGACGAGGAAGAAATATAACAGACCAATTGTGAAAAAATTACATGAGAGAATGAAAAGACAGCACCTTCTGTACTTTGGTATTAGCTGAGTCATGGGGTTATGTTTCCCTGTAATAGTAAAGCCTTTCGCAATACAACAAAATAGTATTTCCATTGAGAAGTATGGGACTGGCATATTACTAGGGTTGTCTGATATACTTTCTGTATGAAAATGAATAGGAAACTCAATTTCTGGGCTCAGCTTACAAATTGTAATTACCCTCCAGGAAAACTTATAAATTTCAAATTTTATAAAATAAAATTAATGATGAAAGCAAACAATCAGGTTAAAGCCTGCATTACTAGGGCACTACTGCCTATTCTTGCTATCAGGAAATACACAACTTTGTTTCTGTTGCAGATGATCGGTGATTCTGTGCTTTATTATGAAGCTGATAAATGACTCGCTAGAAACATGGTGAAAGCTTTTGGAATTCACTGTGCTATGGAAAACAAATTAGAAACTTAACTTGTTGCATGAGGGATTACCCTTCACAGCATGGCCTTTACAATGTGAAACTAATTATTGCAGGGAAGATTTATGGTGTTTACAGTCAAGAATTCAGGGTCAGATTGACCAAATTCATGTAACATTAGACCTCAGGCTTGTCTGACTCTAAATAGAATGACAACTTCAACAAATTTGAAGATAAAAATAATACGTGTTTCCTACTGAATTGCTTAGCACGAAGCTGGGAAAGAGGGGCTAAATAAATCGAAATATTTACTCTGAAAGTTTTTTTCTTTTTGAACAGGCAGATAATGCAGTGAGTCAGAAAAATGTGTTTTAATTTCTATAGTTAATTTCATAAGAATCCACTAGCATGTTAAACCCTGGAACTCTCCAAGTGTTTTCATATAGTCATGCAAGCTATGATCAAAATTTGTGCTACTGATCAGGAAATACGGCTGGCAACACAACCAAAAGGCCAAACTGAATTTAAGCTGAACATTAAAAGTGACTTAAATTTTAGAACAAATATAATCCCCAATGTTTAATATACAATTAGACAAGCAGGAAAATTGGTTTACCCTAAATTATAAGCGAAACAAAGGCTTAACAGAGTAACAACAACATGCATGCCAATAGCTAATTGTGATTTCAGTTAAGCTACCAACCATGTTAAAAATTGACAAGTGCTGGTGAAAGCAGATAACCCTATAAGTGAAATACAGGTAAGCCTTCCAAAATCAGCTTCACCAGTTGCATGTACATCTACATCTTAGCTTGCTGCTGTTGATATAAAGATCCATCGCTGTTTATGGAAGACTGGAATCAGTCAGACCTCTCTGGTTTATCTCTACCCAGGCAACATGCAGGAAAGCGAATCTCTCAGCCTGAAGAGCTGATGCGTAGCTAATCCAATTCAATTAACTCTGTGTCTAATAACATTTCCCTTTTAACATAAAATTTACAATGTTTTTCTTGGAAAACGCTAGCCCTTAGATTTAACAATAGCTTATGACTGAGCTTTTCCTGTAGCCTTACCAGGCAGCAATACCCACCAAGTAAAGAGTTTGGGAGAAAGCTGGACAGAACCCAAACCAAAATACTAACTCCAAAACCAAAACACAAAGGATTGTTGCAAAGGGGGTGTACTCTTATATTCCTTAAAGTGATGATAAAGACCTTCTGCTGATTCTTTAACCTAACAAATATTATAAGTGATAATTATTACTGTTAGAGTTAATACCACAGTTTATTTACCACGATTAACATCCATATTATTGAAGTCTGTCTGAAATTGTATTGTGGTGCATCAAAATAAGGTCCCAGGGATGATTTATTTCTTATCACTAGCAGTGACACAGGAGCCAAAAAGCAACGCTTGACTTTCAGATTCCTGGGTAAGTTTGCAAGGTTGACAGCATATATTTTCATTTAGAAATCAAACTGTTAGGGAGCCCAGTGATGCCATTTTCATACTTTTTCATTATATAATGAATTTTAATCAGCCAGCTTCAACTAAGAAGTAACCCATATATATTACCCATTATCTATGCTTGCAGCTGATGAGATATAGAGAAATCAAGGGGATTTTTATTTAGTTGAAGAGGCCCAGACAGGGATAAAGGATACTCTGAAGGATAAAGGATACTCTGAAGGAGTATCCTAACAGCAACCAACTTTTGTGAGAAGCCTTGGACAGGAGAACCCTAGGCCAGAGGACCTGTTTCAAAAGCTGCAGCTTAGGCAGATTAGTAAGTAGCCTTGGGGTCTGACACAGATCTGAGATGCCAGCATGATTTGATGAGAAATGAGAGAATAAATAAATTACTTTGTGCTAAGAGGGGTGAAAGGGTACAGTTCTAGGGTTGTGCAAGAGCAGGGCAAGACAGGACTGGAGTTCTGTGATGGAGGAGGTCTTGATAAAGACCACAAGAGAGTTGGTACAAATGCACTGGCTTGGAGCTTCATGCTCCAAGAAAAACATCACCTCTCCCCCAGTACACGTATTTTGTGCCCTGCTTTGAGTATTTGGAATATGGTAGCCTTCTCGAGAAGTACCCTAGGTCTCTGAAGAAGTAACTTCACCTTGATCATAAAAACCTTCAATGGTCCCATGAGCTAAAGGCCGAAATAATTTTTATTAATTTTTCCTATTATTTATGTTGCATGCTGATGTATTTAAGACTTAGTTACCCTTAGAAGCATCTTTATGCAATTTTAACTTGACTATTGTACTCAAATGAAGTTTTATATATATCTATATTTGATACACAAAAGGTATCACTGTTTCTCAAGACAGCCCATCAGCTCTGTTGCAGGTAGATTACAGCACATATTAAGAAAAACCCAAAGCTGACATAATTTCAGAATAGCTGTCAGACTTTGCTCCAAGAAGTTCATAAGTGATGTTTGCAAGTCCAAGATATAACTTGACCAGATAATAATCCACAGTCTTGAAACACTTACTACGGTTTAAATACTTTCAGAAGGAAATAGTGTTCAAGAGATTCAAGACCCCCTGTCAATATGTACAGGTATTTCTCACTCAGTCGCACAAACCCAGCAGTAGAAATAATGCTATAATATTTTCTGATTAAAGCTATAAATCAAAGCCTCAGACTCCTTCAAGTTTTACCTAATTATTTGTGGAACTTACTAAGTAAAACAAACTTAGTATTTCAAAGATCTGATTCCTGTTTAAAAAGATAAAACTTTCCACCATTCTTATGTAAAGATACAATTATACTTGCAAATATAATGTCAGTAAATCTAATAGGCCACACACTGGCTACTCCTATTTTGCCTGGCATTGTATGTTTGGGTTATGAATCACTGAAGTCAGGTTGATGAACAAGTGTCATGCTATTCGTCAGAGCACCAGACACTTCTTAGCACATTTCCTATTTGAATAGAAGAAACAATGCTGGCAGAAGTCCCAGAAATGATCATTCCAGGAAAGGAACAATGTGACAACAGCATTGCAGGTTTATGATAAATATTTCAGAAATACGCCTTTCAGCAAGAACAGATTAATATAGACCTTGGGGATAAAAATACTCCCAGTAGCATTTAGTTGGCATATCTTGTATGCAAAGAAAAAATATCAGATAGCAATTTCTGTGCTTGGTTGAATGTAAATTCATGGCTATGAGAAATAAAATAAATTGTAATTATTTTTAAGGTCTTCCACTGGGAGAAGCTGACGAAATTTGTGTCATTTAAGTTATTGTTCTGAAAAGCTCATTTGTGCATTCTTTCCAGGATTTTTAACGTGCATCCAAGCAGCAAGGGAAATCACCTTTATAGGATAGAGATGAACAGTGCACCATCATCACTCCCACCACTGAATATACGATTTAGCAGTTGTCACTGAACAGGAAACAGGGGCTATATGCAAAACACCAAAACACAGAGGGAGCTGGCAACAAACCTAAAAGGCACCCGCCATTCAAGTCTGTTTTGCTGGTCACCATCATGAACTTGTGTTCCCAAATAAATAATTAAATAGCAGATAAATAGTATTTACGACTTTCAGGTACAGTAAAACAAGCTACTGCCAAAAATGTGTTTGGGTGAGTGGAGTGAACACTGCTTAATGTAAGTCCCCTCTCTGTCCAACCGGCAAGCAACATGAGATTGCACTGTTTGGCTGTACATCAAGAACAGCTGTCTGAGAAGCAAAAACAACACAAACTATATCTAGTTACAATCTGGAGGAGGTACACTGAACATACAATACAGATCTTTTTTCCTTTGTGTAAAACGCAGGCCCTGTACTGCTAACGTCAGACTCACAGCGGCTTTAAAATTCACTGACTTCTCTGGCAGCATATTGGAGGAACACAGCCTAAGAAGCTGTTCTTCACAATGAAGTTGCACTTAAAGACACAAATTTCCAGTGTGTTTCTCTTTTTCCTTTCTCTATGATGTTTAAAGTCAACATTCACTCCATGTTAGCAATATAAAAGTCATTCTAGAGAGAGCTGGTAAACAGCTCTATTTGATAAAAGCAGGGATATCTTGGTAATGAAGATGCTTTACACTGAAGTGCGACTTATTATTAATTTTAATCACCAAAATATAGTCTCTTAACATTTATTTTAGTGCATATTATTATAAGGAAACATTCAGAGGAATAAATTTGTGTTGCATTGCTGCTTGGCGGTGGTGGGGAGGAAAAAAAAAAAAGAGAAAAAGGGCAAATATTTTAACATAAGCTTTTGCTATCCAACAAGGCTTAAGAAAAATTAGTTGATAAGATACTGAATGCTATCCATACTCAGCTCTGTTATTGTTCATATATAATAAAATACTGTAAAGCGATGCGTCTTTTGAACTATTTAATGCACCACAGCTCCAAGGTGCCTCTTTTTCTTTTTTTGGCTAACCCTACCATTTAGCGTTAGGCTTTTAGACTGTCCCTACAAATGCAAAACTGTTGATTCTTTGCACAAAGGGAAATTGAACTAAACCAGTAGATATGTACATACAAATAAGGCATACAAATCCAAATGCACTTGATATTAATTTTTGAAACCAGAAAGAAGAATACATGCTATTATAGTCAGGGTGGTGAGTAATCCTAAATAAATCGAGCAATACACATTCTGTTAAAACAAGATGAGTGACGAGAACAGGTAATACGGGCACTAGAAAACCACCCTTAACATTAGCCCAGTATTAGAAATTCAAGGCCAGTCCTCTTTGATCACACAGACATTGTTTACATTATTTAGTGTATATATCTGATTTAACTGTCACCTTTAAAGAAAGGCACAGATTTCAAGCATATAGGTACTGCATACAATATTTTACCGTGATCACATCAAAATTAGCATTTGATACAAAGGCCAGGCAAAGCTGTTTGCTGTTCCTACGTTTCCTTTGTCATATGGATTGCTCTCCTGGATGATCACTAGAACTATTTTCTCCTGTCTGCCCTCTTCTTGTACCAAAGACTTTGATTCCTTTGTGTGCAAGCAACACATGAAATATATCAGTTAAAGGTAGCATTTTTCTAGGCTATTTATTTATTCTTTTAGTTACTTGTTTTTATACATTTTTTATCATGTAAAAAACAAACAAAAAACAACTGTATGATTAGACATGTAATGGGAATTCCACCAGCCCTAGAAGAGCACACGGTACACAATGAGGAGGCTGGTGGTTTGACAGGAAAGCTAATGATCCAGATCTTGACCTAAATTTACTTAAAGCTGTTGACTTTAACAGAGCTGTGCCTACTACACTGATGATAAGCTTGATTTGTGTCCCAACAAGCAGCAGTACACCAAAAGAAAAAAGCTCGCTGTGAGCTCTGACTGCATCCCCTAGAAGTACTTGTTAGCTTCAGCAGAGCACTGGACACGGTGTTGACAGAGCATATCTCCATAACTCAGGAGCCAATGCACTTGCTGCCAAACCTTTTCTCTCCAATAGCCAACCATGAGTACTTGTGTAAAGCTGAAGGAATTCTCAGTCCTCTCTGTAACCTCAGCTAGACACCCCTCAAACACACCTGGTGAACCAACTAAGGCAGATGCACAAATTCAAACAAATGAACAAACTGATTGCTACTGTTGTATGCCTCTTGGCTATTGCTACCAAAAATGTCAGGGAAAGAAGGATTTACAGCCACAGCAGAAAAGCTGCTTGCAACATTCACAAAAATACAGCATGGCTAAGGACATAAGTGGAGCAGAACACAGCACAAACAAAATGTCACTAACAAACTTGACCACATATTGTTGAAGCGAGGGCTAGAATAATAAGTCATCAACCACTTTCAAGCTACCTAATGATCCCAAAATAACACGTTTTACAACCAATCATTTTAAGTTATGAGTGTTTTTTGCAAACACAGTATTAGAGATCTGCTGAGCCCTCCCTGTACACATAGGGCCAAATTCATTTTTTTTGGTCAAGTTGATTTAAACCTGGGTTAGTTTCCCTGCTTTAAATGAATTGGTCTGGATTTTGTCAGCATGATATAATGAAGGTTTAGTTTCCCCTAATATAGCTATTAAATGTTTTCTGATATTTTTTTAATTATCAACTGAAAGTACATCTAAACAATGCTTTGGATGACCCACTGCCAGATGGATAATACATGGTAGTAGAAAGGCATACAAACAATAGGGCAATCCTTGCAGCTCCATTGATGGCCCTAAACTGCACTTAGACACTTAAGTTTCAAAGTAGTACGTCTTCCTGACCTTGTGAACCATACCCTGAAATTTTCATGCGATCAAGAATCACATGAGCTATCACTTACTGGGGAGAGCCATCACAACGAAAAGCTTTGAGATAAGTTCGCAAACAGGGAACAACCTCTCCTCTCGGGGAATCTCTGCAACTCCCTCACCATGGTGCCATTCTGCACGGTCCCTGCTTTTGCTGGTAACGTGGTGTATTCCCAGTGTAAGAGCCACATGCCCCTCAAGTATTTTCTCATGTGATGCGTTGATCACCCTGATACATTTAGGATGAACACACCAAGTACGTGTTAAAGAGAACATAGGACAAAATACCCTGTGCTGGTATTATGCATGAGTGAATAGGTTTGGAATGTTACTTTGAGGGTAACCACTGATTATCAGAGTAAGCAATCACTTAATTTTGCAAAACGAATCTAAAACCCTTCAGGAATAAAACAATAACACAAGCCCAAAATATTTACAAGGCTCTTGGCTCCGTATGCACTTGTAATCTCTGCTTTAACCTGAACAGCGATGGAAAATTTCTTAATTTCTTTCAGATTTCTTCTCTGAAGTGTTTGGCCACATCAAAACACAGTTGTGCGACATCCCAGTCACATACCACAGGTGCCAACTGCGATGACCTAAAAGCAGGGCTGGACATTTATGGAAGGCTGCCCTTTATACACTAATTAAGCAATTATGCACTAATTAAAGATGTAAGGAGAGACCTATTCAATACATGGGATATTAGTAATTTTCATCTGTCTTTGTTCCGTACAAAGTCCTGGCAGTATTTGTGCTGACAGGAAACTGGCAGGAACAAGTGCGCAAATACAGACTTTATCACCAGCACAATCTCAGTAAAAATTTATTTCCTTAAACTATCTCCATTTCAAAAGTAATCTGGAATAAAGGCAGAGACTTAGAGATTGTAACAGCCAGAGAAACAAGCACAAGTGATGGGGGCGGCTTCAGGACTAGTTTTCTAAGGCACATTTTGCTGGATTGCTCCTCTGCCCTGGAAAAACTTTTGCTCTCAGGAGTTTACTTGAGATACCTGGAGCTAAAAACCATTGCCCAGACCTAGGAGTTAGGGAGCTATTAACCTGATCGGTACAGATTAGTGTTCTTCCAGGAAGCCAAACCAGTGTGACATCAGCCTTCTCACTTTTTATTCTCTCCCAAATGGAGTAAAACCTAGAAGCCATTTGAATTTTTTCCAAAATACTTTGTTCAAAAATAAATGGAGGATTTCTGAAGACATCATTCTAAATTGAAGGAAGGATAGTGCCTACAAAAATTTTGTTCTTTGAAAGAAAATAGTAAAAGGAAATTTGAGTCATAGGATTGTAGGAATGATCTGACACTATCTCCACTGCTTAACTGTTGCCAGCTCAATTTAAACAAAAGGTTGGCCCAAAAATAAGTGTCAAGTCTATACATCCTCTAAACCTGGGGGAGGAGAGTTTAAGATTTGGATCTGATTTCTGCAGCGCAAGCCCATCTCTAATTAAAATGAATTAGATTTAAGAAGAAGAAGATGATAATAAATACATAACTTAAGACTCCTCTGTTGACAGCAGACTGTGTGTGCAAAGTTCTTGCTGAGGGCAAATTTCTATGGTCAAGATATAAAGCTATGAAAATCAGGGTTTATAATAAAAGTATTTACAGATGCTTAACTATAGCAGTGCTTTCAGAGATCACTATCATAAATGTCACCTTGAAAAGGCAAGTTCCACAGTTCACTCACTGTAAGGACTGCATCTAATTGGAATGCTGATTCAACCTTCTTCTCACACAAACACTAGAGCTGATAGCAGTGAAGCTCTTTTGCCCCAGATGTAGTACATTGCAGCAATGCCACAGTGTTCCTCTACTTACAGATCAGTTGCGAGAAGATTTCTGAACGTTTTTCCATCTAAAGATAACGTAAGTAAAGTCTGCATATAAACCTGCTCCTGCAAAGTCAAATATCTAAACCAAGCACAACAATTCCACAGTGTCGGATAAACATGGAGCAAAAAGGAAAGCAAAAGGTTCAGCTAAAGACATTTCAGAATATGGAGCATAAACTTTTTATAAGTCTAATTTTGGAAGACAAAGCTTTTCATTTTGTAGTGAGACACGCTGTTTATAACAGAGTAGAGAGCCAAGGGTAATAAAAACGAGGTACTGCAACCTTGAAGGTTATCCACAGCTGCCAGGAAGCTTCTAATTAAGATGGGACATTTCAGCCAGTACTCAGAAGGGAGGCAGTAGGGAGACACTACCACACTGAGCTTCCATCTCCATGGCTCTTAGCAGCCCCTAGATCTCTCTGACTCTACAACCACCACCTCTCCCCTCTCTAACAAGGAAATGCAACATAGGGACAGTATTAGGCAGAGGTATATATTTATAAAAGGCCATCCACAGCCAAAGCAAGCCAGAAATGTGGTTTCAAACATGCTCAATACTCTGGGGGTGTTTTCTTAGAAAGTAGCTATGAACTGTGGCTATAAAAACCTCTATCCGTTACAGTAATGATGTATAATACAACAAGGTACCTCCAAAAGCTGAGCTGCTGGGCCAGTGCCGACCATATTTTCATACAACTTGTATGGGCAAATAAAACTCACTAATGGGGGCTACTACAAATGTTGTGAGTCCTACTCTTGTGTCTCCCGCTTCAGATCCGTCACACAGATCCATCAGACCTCACAGAATCATTTCCTGTTCTCCTGCAGCTCAGGCTGAGTGTAACATAGTTGGGGAACTGCACTTTGGTCTCTGTCTGTGTCTCCCTGCGTTCTATATACAAGTAGGTGGCAATGCTGATGGTTTGAAGATATCTGCTAGAAGACAATTCCCACCCCCTGTTTTGACTCCAGTAGCAACAACAGACTGTTTCTGCTCCAATTGTTCATTTTACCTGTTTTCTACACTTCTTCCTACAGGTCGGAGATCCTGCAGAGTCCATGTACACCTCCCCAAACAGCGAACACACCCGTCAGTCAGTTTTATAGCTCTTTAAGTTACCAGGCTATTGCAAAGGTGCTGCAATTCTTTTTGAACATCTGCCTCAAGACTAAACAGTCCAGTGTGCGAAAACCCACACAAACCTGCCAGCAGCTTTGTACATGTCTTCTGCATTTCTGTGACTGTGCACACTTACCTTTACACCAAACGTATAATGCAGACTACACAACTGAGCCACAAGTGCTGATATAAACACTGGGTTGAACTTTATCACAAACTTTTACATAGCCACAATGGAAAAAGACCAGGTTGATGAACATTCAACTGTGTTGTGTCCCCCCTCCCCAACTCCCTTGGGTGAAAAATGTTATCCAGTAGCATTGTTTCTTTAACGACACAATTATTAGACTTACAGGTAACTGAACAGTGTAAACAGCCAAGGACAGCAATGGGAATTGCTTAGTTTAAGTTTCTGGAGATGTGTGTCACAGTAATGGTCTGAATTCAAACAGAGAAAAATTTAGTTTACAGAGCAACAGAAAGCTTCCTAACAGTAAAATCTATTAGAATGTGAAACAGTCTTATAGGAAACGCATCATCACTTAGAGTAAGATAAAAACAGTCTAAAACCACAGAGAAAATACAGCAGGACACAATCCTGCATTGGCAAGAGTATTAGGCAAGATAACCTAAATGGTTTTCTTCTTTGATTTCTATGAAGTGTGAATTGTTTACAATGTAATTGCAGGAGAACATTTAAAAATAAAGTACTCAAGACCCCACACACACTTTGGCTACCAGGCTTTCCCTTTCAGCTTTCCACTGCCTTCCTCCTACCAAAGACAACAGCACCTTTTAACAGATCCAAAAGGGACAGAGCTCTTCTGCAAGGCTGCAACATCACCCTTTCAAAGTGCGTGCACCCTCAAGTCACTGCATCCTACAGAGCACGCACATGTCGAACTTTTCAACAATTCTTAACACCTACTGTGTCTCTGCTTGGTCTCTTGTAGTAGGATTAACACAAGTATGTGTGACAGGAAAAGTGTCTTTGATTTGCTTGCCTTCGATTCAATGGTCAGTGCACTATTTCTGAACTGCTCAGATTGTAAACTAGCAGTGCACTGGTTTAAAATAACCGTCAAAAGTTAATTATTTCACAAGCATCATATATTTTTGGTTGATTTCAAGTCAGCATTCGAATTAAGCTTGAATTTTTATGTTTTCAGAAAACTTCAAAAGACGACAAAATCCCAACAAACCTGGCTTCTACTTTGCAATAAGAACATCCTTAATCTCTACTAAACCAGGTACATACTGTTCACCAATCTTCAGGGAAAAAGGTTTACCATTGTTATCAGACATTTAGAGCAAATCCTTTCTTTCATTCTGCTTACAGAACTAACATACCAGTACTAAGGGGTAAAAAAGCCCCAGTTCATAAAAATATTCAAGAATGTGCTTAATTCTAAGCATATCAGCAATTCCATTATCTTTAATTACATCTAAGGAGATGCATAAATTGTTTGCTCAGTGAGAATATGATTTGCAATGTGTATAACCTTAAGCATATACTCATGCACCCTACAAAAATATACATATCACTTCAGAAATTTACCCAGAAAGCAGGAAGGCGTTAAACACTAGCAAAAAGTATGTAATAATGTCATAGAGGAAACCTCTATTTTGAAAAAACTACTACTATGAAAAGTCCGTTCTTATTTTACTCAAGGATACTACTTTGAAAAGCTCTTACAGATGTAGAAAGTCTGACACTGGAGGAGACAGGTGACTCAACAATTCCTTCGTACTCCAAGGAAAGAGGAAGAAATAGTAAAATAGTTCAGGTGCAGTTCTCTGCCTGAGGCCACAAAACATAATTTTACTACAAAACAAATGGTAAACATCAAACCTTGTTTGTCAAAGAATACAAGAAAATAGTCCAGGGCAGTTTTTGACTTTGCCACCATCTTTTTCTCAGGGTTTAATGTACTTTGATATTCTTCGTAATATTTTTCATTAGCAGATCATAAAAGAATAGTAAAAATGGGTATACTCCTTAAAACTAGCCAAAACCTTCCTATCCTGAAGCTTTCACTCTATAGGTACTGAAGAGAATTTCAATCAAGTTTTTCTTAAAAGCTTAAACCAAAATTTTAAGTTTTGCTAAATTAAGATTTTAACTGAAATGCTAAAACAATTTCTTTTCATTATCATCTTGATTCTTTTGCACGTTCCAAATTGACAGTTGTGTTAAATTGCTTCAATTAGAGTTTAATTTTACATTTTCATTCTCAAGTGCCAGAAAGCTTTGCACTGCTTATCAACCAGAATGAACACTGTGCACAGTTAATGCTGCAATGTAGGCTTTTAATGTAATTTTGTTCATGATTAGTAGGCATGTATCATTCAGCAAGTCTCTCCTACAGACAACCTTTGAAAAAAACCATAAATTTAAACCTACTATTAGCTTAGAATACTATTGGGTATCATGAGAGCGAATGGAACTCTGACTGCTATAAATTGCCACACCTGTTTGCCACAACTTATTTGCAGAATTATCAACAATAAAACCTGTTGTTTATTTCTTAGTTCATGCACATTTCCAATTTAGCATGAAGTGCTTACTTATTAATGTTTTGTTGCATAGGACTTGTATCTTTAAACTGTCCTGTTGTGATGCTTCTATGCACTCCAAAGCATGCGTCTGCCCTGCCTGGGATTACACCATGCCAAGAAGCAATTCAGAAAAGTGGATCTGTTCAAAATTTTTCATGTCTCTAAGGAGAGTATATGAAGCTTCTTATTTTGGACTGTATCTTGATATCCAGCTTTCTACAAGCTGGTTTCTGAGAAACACATCCTTCGTGCTTACCTGCACTTCTAGCTTGCTGATCAGCCCCCTCCCTTCTTGCAGCACCGTTTGTTATCTCATGACAGCAGCTGGGCTGCTTTCTGCCATGATCAATTTCAGTCCCAGTGTCAGTACTACAATTATTCCTAGTACACTGTTTTCAGGTCAGTTGAAAAACCATAATCACCAGCACACGGGTCCTGTTTAGATTGCCATTCTTTCTATTGCTGCAGCAACTGAGATCCTCAAACAAGCACTGAGCTTGGATTATGCCATCTGGGTGCTGTACGAAGTGGCAAATGAAGACAGTTCCCCCCTGCTCATAAGGTTACAGTTCAATACAAATGCTGGAAATGAAATAACACTGAAAACTATTTTTTTGTGGATAAAAATCTAAGGCCTGCTCAAGTTTCTGGCAAAACTGCTGCTGATTTCAATACAGCCAGGAACTACCCAGCTCCTATCTCACACCAAAGGAATGCTATCACCGAATATGAAATTAAGCCGTGCCTGTACTACCGCGGCCGTTCTCATGCCGCACGCAAAATGCATATTGCTGCCTTGTGACACCTAGCAGACACAGGTGCCCGATCTGCTGAGGCCACTGATGCTGCTGAACTAAAACCAAGGTGAACAAGCGTCAGCCAACCTTTTCTTTTCTCCCTCCCTCCCCTGAGTGCTCTGTTCAAAACACTGGGAGAAAAAGAGGGGGAGGAGGCACAGATTATGTTACAAATGAAAATAAATGCAGTTGTTCCCAAACCAGTCTCCAGCTGCCATTTGACATCTTCCCCAAGCCACAACACAGGTTGTCGCTGCTCGCAAATTCTGCCTGCCAGCCCAGAAGAGTTTAAGGGCAGGAGTACCCAGATCGCACTACTGAGGGATAGGAAAGGTGAGAGGGAAGCACGTCCAGCCACCTGCACCACACACTCTGAATTTCCTGAGCACCTTCTAATTAAGTCACACACATGAACCACAATAGGAAAAGCTGAGGAGAGGAGGAAGAAACAAAGAAAAGGGAGTCAAAAACATATCCAGTAATAGGGAAGAAACAAAAAGGAATTCAAAGTAATTTCCACCAATATTTTTCAGAATGAATCGGTAAAAACATGGTATTTTAAAAGCTCTTTAAGCCAGTTTACTTATATCTTTTAAAGGCGGGCTGTGTTTTAATGCACTTCTCAATAGAAATACACTAGCCTTCCATCAGATTTTGCTCAAGCATGTAGTGCTGCTCATCTTGTTCCTTGTCCAAGACTACTAACTTCCCATTAACACTTAACATCAGGAGTGTCATCTTTAGGAACTGCAGAAATAATTGTGGAATAAATAACGGTCAATGAATCAGGCATGACTTCACTGCCAAATTATGCAGCTTCCCTGACATTTGCCTACACTCACACAACCTTGGAGATTAGAGGGTTTAGCAACAACGTTTAGAAGTGTCATTGGTAATGGAAGACACATTTGGGAAGTTAAGCTTTCAAGGTATTACTTTTGCCTGTTTCAAATCCCAGACAAAAATGGAAAAGGCGGCAACTTTTCCCTCTGAAAAAAAAATAAAAGATTCTTACGTTTTGTTGCCAAGCTCTCAAACTGCACTATTTATAGTAAAATTGTTTTCAAGGCCACAGCATGCTCAAGAAATGCAATGAAAACTGACAGCAACGTGGATCTGCACTTCATAAAAGATGCCTCTGTGGTTAAATCTTTAATAATTCCAGTTAAGCAAGAAAAAAAAGGGGGGGAGGGGAAGTAATTTGGAGAAAACGTTGATATGCAGTTCCATTTAGGTCTGATTTCACACACAATGTTCCTATTGTTGAGTTAGCATTTCAGCCAAAGCTGATGGCACAAGGTAGAGCTACATACACACACAAACAAAAATGTAAACAGAAAGTAATACCATACCAACTAATTATCATGAATTCTTCAAAAACAACCGGCACTGTTAGCAGTGCCAACATGAAAATGCCCTACCTAAAATGCAAGTCACAAAGCGGCTTTGCTTTCATCAGAGATCCATATAAAAGAGTAAACAACATAGCTGTACTTCAGAAAGGGTTTGAAAAAGAAATGGGTGATAATTTATGAAGTGTTTTGCACTACTGTTTTTCCCTTCTGTGAACTTTGCTTTGGCTGGTTTGCAACAGTAGGGAGTAAGGGGAAACCAGCTGAACATAAACTGTTTGATTTGAAAGTTTGCATCTGTAAACTCCTGAGACAGCCCGAGGGAGGAGGTGATAATTCAGTATCTTATAATAGCAGGCAGCACAGAGATCAAAGAGAAAGAAGACTTGGCTGAAACCAGCTATGACGGCTTGACTGTGTGAGGTACTAGTAAAACTAAGATATTTTTGATGCTTAAGGAAGACTGAACTGCAGCTCTGCTCGCCTTCCGCTTGTCATGCTGGTTTGGACTGTGTTGCAGCCACGCTGGAGTAAGAGCCTCCTGCTGCCATGTGTCTTTGATAGCAGTTTGGACATGAAAAAAGGTTTGATGTCGAGACACTTGCAGTCTTCCAACTGCAAATCCAGTACAATTAAAAGCTGGAGCTTTTTTCCCCAACATACAAGACAGAAGCTAGGAAAGGCCAGAATCTCTGGCTCCTGGTATTACAGATAGAGACCGTCTCACTGTGTAACGCAGGGATGGTTCCTATGCCATGCCTCAGCACATGAATGGAAGTCCCAGAACTGAACACTGACTTCTCCTAAAAAGCCAAAGGACACTATTTCAAATAATCCCCCCCCCCCCCCATATATTCATTAATTACGCCAGACTGCAAGCTTCAGGATATGATTTTTTACATCTCTGGAGGCTATACAAAAATACTACTCCTGGGAATCAAAGACAACCCCATGTCTAAATACTGCACACACTCATCCAAATACTACTTAAAACCTTATTCTGTATGGTTTCCAGGACATGCTATTTCCAAAAAGAGTAGCTGAACTACTTCAACTCTCCATCTACATCCTATCACAACAGGAAAACACCAGGTGACCCATCCATAAGATAGCCATCTCTTGAGATCAGAAAAAGTATATTCATCTAGAATATGCAGGGTTCTGGATGTCCATTCAATTTTGTGCATGCACTATGCTACTCTTCCCTATTCACAAAGTATCTAAAAGGATTAGGGGCTGCTTGCCTGGCGGTTCTCTTTTCTCACACCTCTGTGCATTACACAATGGTGCCATTAGGACAGGCAGATCTTGGAAGGATCCAGGGATGTCACACAGATGCAGAATTGGCTTTTGACTTAATTCACATCCAATTTGTTATAGGCATGAGTCCAGGGAAAAAAACAAACAAAAAAACAACACACCACCACAAAAACAGAAAACAGCATATCCAGAAGCTGCAAATCACTTGATGCTCCAAAAAGCACTTAAGCTAGTGCTTAAATCCTACCCAAGCCAAGGGCTTCCTAACATCCACTTGGAATAAAATACATTGAAGCATTTTGCTGAATTAGGGCTTTGGAAGACAATGCAAGGCCCATTGAATTTCACTGGCGTGATGTCAGTAAGCGAAAAATAAAACAAGGAAAAGATTTCTCCCCCCAAAATAAACAGAAATATGGCTGAAGAAGGAACGACATCATCATTGCATACTTATGCCAATTATGGCCTAGGTGCTAAAATGATGATTCCCCTAAAAATAGCTATGAACAAGTGATACCACATTACGTTGATATGTTGGAAAGAATAACACAAAGAGGGTTTTTTGACCTATATCAAGACATCCAAAGTTGTTATCAACAGTTAAGCCATTTGCAATTGAGATTACATTACCACCTCAAGGCTCTAAACTCACACAAAAGAAAAACAAATAACATCTATGAAAAATAATTTTCTCATTTATGTGCTTATAAATAGGTTCTTTTTAAAACGCGCCTCTCTCATTCATCCTCAGGTTTTTCAACGTGTATGCTGAAACATTATCGCATGTTTTACATCTGTATGGCTTCCCCCCCCCCCCCCCCCTTTTGTTTGTTTCAAAGATGCTGATTAATCTGGATTACTACAGAGCAGACTTTTTAATTGTGAACGTTTTCAAACCAGAGTCTGCTTTACATCTGCATTCACATCTTATATATAAATATTGCCACAGAAAATGCTTTGTATATAAAGTACCTAAAAATGCATCACCCAGAGAAGAATAGCCTGTGTTGTATATATACAGCAGACAAACAAAATTCCATGGAAAAACACACACTGTAAACATCACAGCTTCCCCATTGAGGACAGCTGCTGTAACACAATCCGCGGTGCCTGCTGCCAGGATTTTCCACATGAGTGCATCTTCTTTTAACCGCTGCTCAAACACTGGCTGAAAGAGGAGCTGCTAGACTGAACATGTGTCTGCGCTCAGATGACAAACCCCCGGCACAGCACTGGAATGCAGAGCAAACCTCGGCTTTTGGGCGGGAAAGGCGCTGCCCGCTCGGTGGGCCTTCGGAGCAAACTCCCTGAAGCTTTTGCTTTGGAATATGCACGTCGTGCTTCCCAGCATGCCCATTGTGAGAATGCACGTAGTGGCGTAAATGTTAAACAGAAATTGTCAATAAATGAATTACAACTTAAGACAGCAGTATAAAACCCACGTCTTACATTGCTTGTATTGGCAGCTGAGTAGAAAGAAAGGATAACCACATTGGACGCGTATACTAATTTTCTTAGATTAAAGAAAATGGATATTGGCAGAAAGCGTCAGAGATATAAAATGCTGAGGGGAGGAGGAGGAGGGAAAAGGGTGGCTGCAGAGAATCTGTTCACAATATTAGCAAACTGCAAAACAAGGCCTAGATTAGATAGAAAACGGAGTCAGGTTTCCCTGCACAAAAGATACCTCAGCTGCCAAAAGTACAAGAGCAATTAAGGAACACAAATCAGCTTAAAAGCAGAGAGGAATAAATGGTGTAGAAAAAGGGAAGTGCTCACTTGAATTAATGAGTTTGCACATGAATATGCACACACATTTATACATACACGCGCAGTCAGGGTGAAGTTTCCTCTCCGGACATACAGTAGGCTGACGTGTCTGCTCTGTGCTGGGCTCAGATGCTCTCCAGCTTCCCCTAGCTCAAAGGGCATCGGTGCTGACTTTTTCCTTGACTTCTGCTCCATTGCAAAAGTGCAACCCTTTTACCCAAATATCCCAGGCAGTAAAGAAACCACTGTCAGTTCTCTAGTGGTTTAAACATATTTCTCATAGGTGAAGCACACACATACTCCGGATTTAAAATTCACATAAAGGTTATGTACCATTCAAAGCAGACAAAGTCCTAGTAAAAATTGTTTTAACTCATTAAAATAATACAGGTTTCTTCTATTTTTTTCATTATTATTTTCTCCTATGCCTCAGTTTCTTCACTATCCTTGAGTCTTTTTTTGTGCACGGATAAGAATGCTCCAAGAAGCTAGAACAATCACAGAATCATCTAGGTTGGAAGAGACCTCCAAGATCACCGAGTCCAACCTCTGATCTAACACTAACAATTCCTCCACTAAACCATATCACTAAGCTCTAAATCTAAACGTCTTTTAAAGACCTCCAGGGATGGTGACTGAACCACTTCCCTCCCTTCTCCCTTTCTTCCAGAACTAGGCTTTCTCTCAAAAACCAGTGAGCACTCTGGTTCTCTCCCTCTGGGTGACAAGAAGAAACAACAGCATAGGCTGTATGTGTGCGCAAGTGAGAAAGGTGATACACAGGTTAAGAGAAAGCACAATATTCAAGGAAAACCTGAAATATCTATTGAGAACTGGGGAGATTGTTTCAGAAATGATATAGATATATAATCATAGTAGCAACACTTCTGTGGCAATTTTCACTCCCAGAGTACAATAATTTCCAAGTTGCATTAGCTGCCTATTGAAACTATACAAGTAACAATGCCAAGTTCATACTCTACCGATGCCAATTTTTCAAGGTGGTTGTGGCAGTTCCTTAACCAGTACATTAGCTGCTTGTATGTTTGCTTTCTTGGGTGAAATTACTGTCAATATTTCTTTAATTTCTTCAAACTGTAGGTCATCTCTGGACAACATGTATCTGTGGGTGTGGATAGTATCACAGAACAAATTAATTGGTTAAACCAGTTTAAAAGAAACCCAGGAGCCAGAGTACATTTCCCTTTGTAGAGCACAAGTATAAAGAGAAAAATGGTTGCAACAGTAATAGGGCAAACATCTTTCCCACATTTTGTCCTATAACAGTTTCAGAGCATATTACCTCAGACAAAGTGCTATCAGCCACTGTCACTTTATCGTAAATGTCCCTTGGTATTTGTTGTGTTACTTAAACACTGCAATTCAAGAATTTATATGAACATCTCCAATTCCTTAAATGTATTTGTAGCTTTACAAAAGGGCTTGAAACTATGTGTAGCATAGCTTTCAAGAACACAAAAAGTTAAAAAGAGATGCCAATACTTCTTTAAGTCTTGTGATTCAGCACGGCCTAACTCACAATTTATGAGCTCTTCGAGGCTGGCAATGCTATGATTACTCAACCTGGCTCATAGTTGGCAGACACAGCCCAAACAAGAGAATCAGAGAATCTCAATTCTAATCCCTGATCTTTTACAGGGACTCAGCTGGATCGGATTCAGCAACACATGCAGCCACATGCTGTGTGTTAAACAAAATGTTACCTCCATTGAAGCTATTAGGACTCTGAAAGTACTCAAAGTGGTTGCTTAAACAATTACCTAAATCAGGGTCTGTCTACATGTTTAGAAGAGAGCTGCTCAAAAGCTGTGTGTTCCTCCTTTGACTTAATTACCAACTCAGCTGATTGAGTTTGGCATTCTGTGGTAAGCACAGAGTGGTCAATACAAGAATTACTGTCTAATAAAATGCAAGGTATTATAATATTTTGTTGTAATAGCAAGATATCAGTGTACATACTAGGGCAAAAGCAGCAAAAAGCACAGCCTGACAGCTTCCTGAAACCTTAGAACAACATGGTAAGTGATGATCCATCTTTGACAGAACTTGCTAGAACTTTGGTACCCCTTTGAGTTCCACCATGCCTTGTTGAAAAAAAATTTTCTGCACTTAGCAGCTCTAACATTTTATGGTCATTGGTTAACTCTTATGGTTTGTCCTGCTATGTCTCATGGCTTCAGCCTTGGCATAATTTAGCACTGCCACCTCTCAGCATCAACCAGTGGAAAAAACAAAACAAAACACTATGAACAAAGAGTCCACAGTCATAACAGAAGCCAGGAAGTGTTCCACACTGATCTTCGGATTCTTTTGCCTATAAACCATGTAAATCAACATACAGGTAACACTTAGAAATACATGAGCTGTGAGATCTGTTTCAAAGGTCCCAGTGAAATTCCATTAACAAAGAAAACTTAATAGAACTAGGATGTTGAAAAATTAAAAATCTGAATACAGTAGATAGATAAAGCGATATAACACAGAACAGAATGAGCACAGGATGTAAGGTCACAAATACCAAATATATGAGCTGTTGAGCACCCCTTGAAATACAAAAAAATCTATGCCTGATTTTGATGTTAGAATTACTTGTTGTTCCCTCGCTGTCACAGTGGGGTGCATAACAGGCCAGCAAACACCAAATAAATTTCACAAATAAATAATTTCACAAATAAAAGCTGGTACAGCTGGAGGTTAAAAATCCCCCTCTTTCTGGATCTCTTACATCATCTAAGAAAATAAAAGAGCCTCAAGCAATTGAACAGAATAGTACCAAACACAGGTACAGCACTACATTCATTCTTCTGCAAAGTCACACCATTTAGAGACTGAATTCCTTTTGCATTTCACATGAAAATGTGAATTCCTGACTATTAAGTTAAAGGGATCATGGCATACTTCACTCTGAGGAGGACCAGAGAAGTCTGCATCCCTGTAAATGAATATCCACAATATCAACCAGAGACAAGAAGGTGGGGGGGGGGGGAGGAGGCAAAGCTCAGCATGAACACCAAGGGTCAGACATGGCCATGCACAATCAGACATTTAATGAATTTCTGCAGACAGCTGCTTACATAACTGTCAAGCTGTCCTACCAGGCCTTCAAAAGCACTGAGGCATTTCCCCTTTTTGAAGGAGGAAAAAACCCACTCTGAAAGATAAGAAAAGCAAAACTCATAAGCTGCAATAGTCGCAATTACTTATAATAGCTTATGACTACATGGATTAAGCTTTAATTATTATATTGTTGCTATTTGTCTACTATTGGATGTGTCAAGAAACCAGTTCTAACCTGTCAGACACGATGGACTGATGTTTTCTAATGTTTAAAGAGTTATAGTTTGCCCTTGCCTTTTGCCAACAGTATATTTCCACAATTAAAGGAAGTTATTTTATACCATTTTAAACAAAGTTTGAAGAAACTTGCCGTAGGAACAAACTTCCTGAGTTTCATTATCCAAAGCTTTAAAATGACTGGCAAGCTTCACTTTTGAGTCATATAAGTTAATTGATGACACACTAATCATGAGGAGTAATGCTAGTCTAGTCAG
The DNA here is from genome assembly GCF_009769625.2 of Cygnus olor. Taxonomy (NCBI): domain Eukaryota; kingdom Metazoa; phylum Chordata; class Aves; order Anseriformes; family Anatidae; genus Cygnus; species Cygnus olor. The sequence goes on along the minus strand of NC_049173.1, from coordinate 28,923,606 downwards.
GTATTCTTTTCTTCCTGGTAAATACAATCCAGGATACCCTGAGGGATTCTGCTAAGCACAGATGTAGAGAAAAGCACACAGAAAAAGAGGACAGGAACACATTTTTCAACATGTCTTTTCCCCTTATTCAACTGTCGAAGAGAACAAATGCATTGTCCAATGAGGATTATAAATGAGCCTGTGCCCAAAGTTAAAACTGAACTTCCGAAAATATACATGCTACCACTTTGAATTTCATCCCTCAGATATTGACAACTTTTATCCGATGGAAATGATTTAGGTATTCTTCTTTTTAGTCACTTAAATCCGCAAGACAGATTATGAAATTATATACTTTGTCTTTCCAATGAAAAGAAGGGATCTGGCCACAGATTTGGCAACTCCAATGACAAGCTGATAAACATTTTTTTTTTCCGTTTGATAAAAATCTGTCATTTAACAATCTTACAGGAAGAGCCATAAGAACATAGTCACCCCTTCAGTATGCAAATAAGGGCTCTGTACCTTAGGAAACTTATACAGAAGACAAAAATCCTAGTCTGATTCTGATTTTAAAATTAGGAATGTGATTGTGTAGTTTTTTGAACTAAGGTGTCACAGCACATAATGGAATGAAACTAAATTGCCCTATACATTGCACTTCTATCACACTGACTGACAACCTGTACCATTTGTTTTCAGTGTAAAGTGGATCATAATATCTGATACAAGAATAGCAACTTTTCATGTCATGTGCTTCTTTTTCTCCTTTTATGTTTTTCTATATGCTTATTTTTAAGATATTTCATTGGACACTTCATTAACAAAACAGTCATTAATAAAACTATAAAGAAAATATATGGCTTCCATTTGGTTTTCATTTTTAAGCAAGACTTTTAATGACTTACTTCTGTATTTAAACATCTTTGTCCAGAGACAGTAAAAACTAAGAAAATGGAAAGATCCCAAATCAGATGCAAAAGCTCTTTCAATTTTTACATAAAAGAGCAAGGCAACAATTCCTTCCTCCATTTCAAACCTGAAAGTATACAATGTCTTCATAACAAGCAGAACTCTGTCTTCAGATTTTACCTTCAATCTAAAAGCTGTAAGTTTGGGGTTCATCTTTTAGTATTGGTTATTTAAAAGTATCCCCAAAATATCTGTAGCTTACCTCCCTTCCCATAATGCAGCAGCGCCTTCCCTCTCAGAAATGCATTAAAAACAGGGTTAAGATGCAACAGGGAGGGCAACAAGTATTACAGAAAAATCAGCTATGGACTCCTACACAATTCTTATAAGATGTAATTTCAAGGAAAATAAAATTCTTCTAGCCCAATCAGAGAATAAGGACAACACCTCACTTGCTTTGTCCTTTCGTGGAGATAAGTAAAACACTCTGCTGTTGGCCAAAGGAATTGCTTTGATTGGTACTCTGAGCCTTACGCTGCCAAAGAACTGCCATGGTATTTTCCTCCTCATCTCCCCCAGATAGTGCTGTTACATTTACTTTTTCCTCCACGACCTGGAATATACTATACGCAATTTCACATTGGGAGCAGAAAGATGCTGCAAGTGGAAATACCTAGTTCAAAGTTAGTGTAATCTCACTAGCTAGGCTTTGAGAACAGATAAAATGTTCATTCCCTGAATAAAAAACATTCAGAGAAACATCATATGAAATCAGTCTGAAACTAATTGTGAAGAATGGAAAAACATAAACCACCCATGGTAAATTTCAGGATAAGCTTCCAATCTCTTCAAGCCAGTCTCAAAGTACTCTTTGAAACACTGGCGAATCAGTCTCAGCATCTAGGTCAAACTCACTTTAGGTCACATTGTGGTTTTGCTGATTTCACAGGACAGGAAAGAGCATCTTTCCTGTTCTGGGTAGGGGATGGAGAGGGCATGGGTTGTCACCAGATGTCAACTATTTAACAGCTGCAAAGGTACTGGCTTACAGTAAAAATAACTACTGTTCTTAAGTGAATATAGTTGAGAAAACAGCCTTTCATTGTAATCTTCCCTAACAATTTCATTGCTTGTGCAGTGCACACGTATACTGGAGGGCTTCACTTTGTTAAATTACAGGCATTTTCCAACTTTCAAGTTTAGATATCATTTCATCCTCTCTCTAGTAGAAGAAACAGTTCAAAACACAGGGGAATTCACAAAAGTTGTTTTCTTGTGGCTCCCTGTATGGATTGTGTCTTGTCTAACAGTAAGGCTGTATGCAGACAAAGCTTTCACTTCGGTAGAGGAACCAACCACAGGACTTTACCTCTTCCTCTTCTCCTCCAAAATTGTGTATTTCATGAAACTGAGCATCATTTAGACTTTTAACTCCTATGAAGTTTAGGTAAGGCAGAACAATGATATTAAGAAGTATCCAGGGACTTGCAACTGGTGACATTCAGGCAAGAGGATCATACTTGCCTTGCTTCCTTTCAAAAGAGATGTTGATTTATGCAATAGTGCATGCAACTTCTGCATATTTTTTTTTCTTGCTAGCCCCACCTGACTAAGGAGGTTAAAATAAGGGAACTCATGAAGAAGAAATAATATGAATTGCTTTTCTTTCCTGATAGAAAATTATGCCCTGGCTGATGAAACTAATACTCAGCTCAAAAAAATGTATATAAGAAAATGCTGTCAGGCGTAATAAAGAACCCATTAAAGATACAGCATCCCAAGTACCATATTTTTTCAGTTAAAGCTCACACTTTATAATAGTGACCTTAAGTGACACACACTAAGAGAGGGCAACTTTAGGTGTATAACCCGCCTCAGTCACTTACACCCTGTTAAAGGCTTTGTTGTTTCAGCACTATTTGTAACACTTTCATCTTTCAAGGGTTTTCCCTTCTTCTATCAATAATTTATTCTAAAAAGAAAAAACCTTCCAGTTACAAATCTTAACTTAAACACATTTCTTGTGTATCCTGAGAGGAAAAATGGCTGATGTATGTTAAGCAGTTCCACTTTTACAGCTGTCCTGCTATGCAACTATCATGAAAACGGGGGAAAGGGGAAAAAAAGAGGTGCTGTCTCTCAGAGAAGTTTTCATATGGAAAGCTGAAGTTATGGTGGTGGTACAATCTACAGGGACCACCTGCCTAGTCCTGGCGACAGCAGTGATCAGTACATCCTGGAGCATGATACACATGAGCCAGGTTACATTACCAACTGCCATTAAAGTGTGCTTCATCCCATCTAGCTGATCAGCCTAGAGGCTCCTCTTAATAGCTCCAGAAACCAGAGAGATTTCTGACAGAGTGATAAAATGCTATGGATAGCCTCGTTCTGCAGCAGAATCATAAAGTAACTAAAGATTGGGCTTATCAGCTTTTAAATATGTGATCTCTCTTAATAGGAAATAGGTTGCAAACTTGGAGTTAGATAACATACTAAACTGCTAACATATTTTTTCTCCCTGCATTCTCCTTAGAGACCCATTCTCACCACAGACCTATGCTGGAAAACTTGTTTGGAAGACTGTGCTTGAGAGCTATGCTGCAAGACTTGCTCACGATGTGTCATGACACATTAGGATTAAAATCACTTTAAGATTATAGTTCTGGGACTCTGTACATATGCAGCCTTATCTACAAGGCGAATCCAGAAGATTCAGTTTTCTGTTGAAAGTAGTTGGATATTCCGAACAAAAACCACAAGAGGACTGTAACTCAGGTAAAACACTAGCCCAACATCTGTAACAGACTTTGATTAATCTGCCACCTTTAGTATTTTACTGCTTCCCACTGAGAACTGAGCACAGAAATCATACTGAGTGTTCCCCGGTTGTACTGAACATTACCTATTGGCCTTTCCAGGAATACAACAAGCAGGGATGTAAAGGAGGAAAGATCAAGTCTGAAAGGAGCCTTCTCGAGTGCCCTCCTACCTCCCATCCAAAACAAACATGGAGAGAGCTCCTACTCGATCCCTCTCACAGAATCAACCCTCTTTAAGCCACGTCCACTTTCCAACTGAAATCCTTTGTATCCAGAGTTTTTAAGAGAGATTTTATGTTCAGATTTCTTCTCATCCCAAAGCCCTGAGGAGATATTAGCATTTGGCTGAGATGCTTGTAGGTTGCAAGAATGGAAAGTACTGAAGCCATCTATCGTATCCATGATCTACATCATCATATACATCTATATACACACAAAGGAACACAGACTTCTTTTTTTAATGTACACACATATGCACTTTTCACCCTTTAAAAACAAAACAGTTTGTCATCATACACACAGACATTTTTGTTGCTTTTCAAAACAAAATTACAAATAAATCCTTCCTAAAATCCTCGCAACCTTTCTACTTGGAGCATCAGTGAATGCTGCTGAAATAAGAGAACGCACTTGTGCCACCCTACTACACTCATTTTGTCATCGAGTTGAGTACTAACCCCTGGCCGAGTAACTCAAAGGTAGGCATAACTTCATATATAACACCACTGCCCCCTTGTGTTAAACTAAATCCCTTTGCTTTAGCAGGAGGATCTCTCAACATCTCTCTCTTTTTCCTCAAGGTGAAAAAATATGAAACTAATTTCTCGAGTATGAAACTAGAGCTCTACAGTTCGTGAAGCTGTCACAAAACAAAATGCAGGGCATGAATGACAGAAAACAATTTGAAAAATAGCAGAACATATTTCCAAAGTAATGCAATCCTAAATGACTGACGGGTTTATTAACAACAACCCCCCTCAAAGGCTGTTTGCATTATCCAATTCCTTTTTCATCCTTACAGGCCAGCTATAAAATTAATTATATGAAATCATATAACAAGACTGTTAGCTAACTTCAGGTAAGATGTACAGTGTAATTCACTAGCAACGCTGAATGCAGAGCCCATCAATGTGGGCAACACAATAAGGGGAAAATTCATAAAGGACATCAGAGGTGCAAGTGTGGACATACACACGTACAGCTCATATGCTTATATTTTACGTTATTTTCTCAAAAAACATCTTTGCTGAACACATCCGGTTTGCAAGCTTATAAGGGCTATAATGTTTTTACTAATGAGAATTTGGTGCCATGTATAATTTACATACATTAACATACTATTCGTTTGGTCAGAAACTTAGTGACTATTTCAAGCATGTTACAAAGTGTTATAATCTGTCCTTCAGCATAAGGGGCAAAGATAGCTACATGGAGTTTATACAGGCCTCAATAACCCATATGTGGCACCTGTGAAGAGCTAAGCAAGGCTTTGGACTAAGGCCAGATAGGGTATTGCTGCCATCAAGGAAACATGGACAGATTATTTATTTATTTATTTTAAAGCCAAGTGGGTGAATGTCAGTGGAGTCTGGGGATGATGCTGGCAGATGGCAGACAGTCGGAGTTAGATTAGATGTTTGTCATCAAGAACCGAGGAAAGAACTGGGTCCCTTGCTTTATTTTTTTATTTTTTTTTATTTTTATTTATTTTTACTGGGGTGTAAAGGAAATAAAAGAGGGAGAGGCCCTGTGGACAGGGAGGAACATATGTCATAGAAAAGTGAGCCACAAAGCTAGACGAGAGCCTTTCCACCTCAAAAAGCCAGGTTGCACTAAAGGCACAGAAAATGCCTCATTTTTTCCTATTTCTCCTGTTTACAGGTCTTCGATAAAGCTAAATCAGAAAGTGCTGTTATATGAATTATTAACCAAACTACCAGTCTGCTTACCCTTTGGCCATCAACACTGAATTCAGGTTCACTAAATCTTGGAAAAATGGGAACATGGAAGAAAAAATTACAAAGTTTATTTCCTTTAGGTTGCTTCTTCTGAACACACATCCAGATCTACACAGTTCCTATAGGACTACCAAGGTGTCCAGAATGCAGCATCAACTAAATTATTTTCTGAAAAATACTACGCCATAAAGCCAACTTGAAGAATATGAGTCTCTGAAAGTACATCGATGCCAGCAGAACCAAAGGTGTTGCATTCCAAGAACAAATTTGTCCAATGGCATCACCAGGACCAGCTACCTTCTCTTTCCTATCCTCAGCCCGTTTCCTCCTCCTGTCATTGTCGATATAACTATCCTTCCTGCTCACTGGGGCTTACATCCTTCAATTACTCTTTTCTCCTCTCTCCTTCCGCCACAATCCATCTGTTTCACCACAGCACCTCCAAGACTCTCCCCTTCTTTTCCAACCCTCCCAAAAGGTGCTTGTTCAGGCGTTCGTAATGTTCTAGCCTTTCAATGAACTGCCCAGAGGAAGTGCAGATGGGACAAGGGTAAGCAGGTAATTAAGGTAGAGCTCTCAACCTCATTTTTACTTTCCAACTACCTAAACGCTATCTTTCTCTGTCAGTCTTTGTGCCAGATCTATAAATACTGCTGAATGCACTTTGAATGCTTTCCCCATCACGTACAACTCCCCACACCCATCAGTCTCATTTCTCTCCCCTTGCATACTTTACATTCTGTATTCCACACAAATGGCCTGTTCAATTAGAGAAGCTGAACTCAAAAACTCGTAACTTAGACATGCGTGTTCTCAGTTTGAACAGTTGGCTTGCTTTTATCCTTTCCTCCGTTCCTCTTTTTCCCCTTTCACTTCCTTCTGACACAGTGACACCTTGTGTGTGTAACAAAAGTCATTAAGAAATGGCAGACTCCTGCCACACAAATATTTTTAATAATTCATACTTCTCTCAGAGGATCTGCAAGCTATAATGACTACAGCTCCATTAGGTATGATTTATATTGAACTGCTTTTTAAGCAGTTCATATCTTTAAACTGTACTTCTCTCAGAAAAAGGGTTCCTAGAGGTACTTAGAGCCTTAAATATGCCATTCAGAGTTATGCTGAAAAGCCTATAGTATATATTATTTGCCAATTCATAATTTACAGTAAAACACCATAAGCTTTCAAAGAAAAAGACAAACAATTAAGAGCTCTAATAATCTGATCCTGCTGTTTGCAGCACATGGTAATTCAAAATTATTCATGTGTTTCAATATGGAAGTGATTTAACATAATTTAGCAAACCTGAGACCTATATTAAGATGTAATAATGATGAATGGATGAGACACAGCACATACACTTACAGAAACCTCAGCGTCCTGCAGAGTAAAGGAAGTACCTCTGAAGACCTTGCAGGTGCACCCATGTGGGTGGCCTAAAAAGAGGAAAACTACAAATAGCCATTTTTTAAAACAAAATATTAAAGATCAAGATTCTAAAGTGTGACAAAGGATGTGGATAAGAAGGCATTCCAAATTAGTATCTGAAAATTTTACATAGACAGGATTAGATTAGGTTCCTAAAACAAAAAGCAGATGGATTGAGAACACTTACTAAATTCACTGAAGAACAAATATTATTCGGTTGCATCTCTCCATTACTTATTATCCCAGCAGCCATTTGAGGACTCAAGCACAGATATTGCTTGTAAGGTACATTCCAGTTATATCTCCTCATTATACATCACCAAGCACCGTGCAAATCCTCCAGGTGAAAACACGTACACAAATCCTTACCTTTTCTTCCAAATAAAGAAACTTCTCACACAGCCTAAACATTTTGAGTTAAGTAATTACACAGCAAGTGGAACAATGAATAGCATTTTAACTTCTCAGTGTATTTATTCACATGGATGACGTTTATAATGTCTGTTTAATTATGCAACGTACTCCTGACTGCCCTGCATTACTTATTCTATCAAGTAGCTAAGAAGAACCAACAATTGTTGCACAATTCAAAAAACGGCTAAGAGTATGGGGAGGAAAGAGAAGAAAGAAGAGGAATTAACTTATATGCTGCTGCACCAGAATTTCTCAGTGTCAGAGAGCATGATGCTTTTCAAAAAACAGGTGAGTACAGAAGAACAGGCCATAAGACTAGTTTGCCAAAATTTCCACTACTTTGCTAAGACAGAGTAGTGCTTTCAGAGATTTCTGCCTCAGCCTATAGTCTATCTGTTCCTCCTGAAAACGAGCAGATAACAGCATAAAATCTTCAGACAGGACTCATTTTTGCTATTTGTATGTGTACTGCCAACCACAGCAGGGCTCTAAATCCAGCCTGGGGTTTCTGGAAACCAACACGAGAAAACACAAAAACAAAACCTCCCCTACATACACATGGCAGTTTAGCTTTCTGGACTTCAGGTAAAAGTGGAGAAGAAAAAGATGCATTTCACCTCTGCAACCTCTCAACACAAAGCTCCTGAACACTCCACGTTCAACAATGGAGGGAATTTGACCCCTGGCTTACAGATCTAGGTGAATTTCTAATGTTTCATACAAAGCTTGTTTCTTTGGTTTTTCAAACCCATCTCTGGTCTGCTAAGCACTGTTGACAGCTCACGTTGCTAAACAAAAGGAAAATTGACATTCCACACCATTCTGGTGATGTCCCCTGTGTCCCACCATCTGTGGGACAGCCCGAAACAAGTTTCCATTTTGTGTTAAAATCAACTTTAAAACAATGGATTGTCAGGAGTTTCAAAACCATTCACTGCTGACTAATGGCAGTGAAGTCCACTGCAGCACAAAACAGACAACTGGAAAAAAGTTATGCTCTCTATGAGCGCTTCTGGATCCCACTTACTGCAGAATGTTTTTTTGTTTGTTTTTTAAAGAAGACAGGGCTCAGTAGTCATTAAGCAGAGGCTAACCTGTATGAAGAAAGCCTGTATGGCAAAAACAAGTATAAACTGCTTGCCAGGAACTCAGTTAATACTCTTCTGTACACAATAGTAATAAATGCTTGAGTTCTCTTATTGAATAAAAATGATTTACTCATTTTTAAACGCTAGACTTTTTTTCTACAAAAAATAAAACCCATCTAAACAAAAGATTTGTTTGTTCACAATTTTTTATGCTTTCATTAAAAATTCACATCTAAAATATATGGGGGTTACATTTTTAAAAGAACTGAGAGAAGGTCATAGACAAAATCACACCAAATTCTGGCCAGGGTCTAAATTGTTTTTGTAATTCTAAAAAGGAAAAAAAGAACTCTACAAGGGTTCAAATGTTTCCCAGAGTAACAGCTGCACTACATTAAAAAAGTTCATGAGGATAATTCAAGTGAATTTTACTCCTAATATCTTAAAGGTCTTGTCAAAGTGGTAAACTTACTGTTAGATGTAGACAAAAGTGATTTCCAAATGCAGCGTCTCATCTGATACACCTCTTAGTTCACCTCCCCTTGTATTTCTGCATGCAAAGTGAATTTTTGTAGGGATCTAAATCATTTTTGGCATCTTCTGGTATTTTCCATTCATACACAGCCTTTATTATGGATCTAGCCTGCCTGAAAGTGTCATCCCTCAAACAAAAAAATCCCAACCAACAATGCTGCATCTACAAAATGCAGCCTGTCAGCCTTTTGAATTAAGAATTACATACAGACTGTTACGTTTCTGCTGCACTCTGCTCACTTCATCGGCTCTCTGCAGGACATAGCATCACACTGAATATAATTCATGTGGGCTCAAGATTCCTAAAAGACCAAGTCCCTGGGCCTCCACCACTCGCAGTAACTCCCCTTTTTAGGAACAGTGACATTTCTGTATTGGTGACATTTGGTGGCACAGGAGATGGGACTTTGTTGCGGGGCAGGCTCCAGCCCAAAAGAACATGAAACCAGACTGACAGCAGTTACCACTTCATGCTCTGCTGTCATTTAGGCGTTGTATTTATGCATTTTACCTATAGAAAAACAAATGATAAACGTTACTTCTCCTTGCAAAAGAAGTAGAGGAGTAACCAGACCCAGCAATGACTAGCATCTGTATTTACTTTTATCCCAAGAGGCGCTCAGTAACCACAGAAATGGGCACGGTACAAGAACCTAAGGAAAACACAGACCAAAACACAGCCATAAGCAAAAGGTCAGGTGCTTAGCTGTAGCTTTCTAACAAGCTGACAGCTACTGTAAGGTATTTAAGGTATTTCGTCTGCAGCACAAAGAAAATGCTTCAGCTTTTCCTACTTTAATTTCCTGTGATGATTAAAACAAAGCAGTTCTACATATAGGAATGACAAAATCCCTGAGCAAAAACACAGTTTCAGTCTTTGTAGTCGCATGAAGAAAGTACGTTGCGATCAACAGCTACCTCACCTCCTGGTCTCTCGATCCAGGGCAAGCAGCCACAGCTGGGGGCTCTGCATGGCACATACCCCGTGTGTCCATGCTCACGGGCAGAGCTACAGCACAGCTCTACCTGACCACATCTTTAGCTTAGGAAAAAACCTCATCGCTAGCCATCAGAAACAACAGTTGCAGAAGAAACCCTGTAATGTGTGTCAGTGCTGTAAAAGGATTTCCAGATAAGTACAGCATAAGGAGAATACTAAATTAATTCTGAATCAGGTCCTGGTCCTCCTGGGAGCAGCATTTACTTGTGAAAAAAAAACTGTGGAATGAAGTTCATAGGAAAAATTAACTTGTATTCATAATATGCTTGAGCAATTTTCAGACCACTTTTGCCCACAGAACCTACAGCATGCAATTTCCTGAACAATTACAGTATTACAAACAGGTACACCATCTCATTTTCAGCTTTTGAAATTGTTTCCTTGTACATCAATACTGTTACCAAAAGGTGTTTTCCTTTAGCAGTGCACTACCATTTCTCCTATTGCACTACTCAGCAGTATTTAAACCAGCTGTTGATTTCCATTTTCTCCTAAGTAATTCACTTTGCTACGAAAGATGTTCTCACAAGACCTTATTATAAATGAAATGTTATCCAAGTATTAAAACATAAGGGTCCCTTGGGTCACACGTGCTACTGGCTTTTAATACCATACTGTTTCATGCCTGGATTTGATAGTTCAGCCTGGAATGAGATAATTAGGTCAAAAATACATTAGATAAACTATTTGCTTGTTATGCTTTGTTGGTTTTCAGCTATGTCTGCCCCAAACAGAGAAACAGGTATCTGTAATTACACTCTCATCCATAGGCACCATTTCACTACTGAAAAGAAATATTTACAAATGTTAACATATTGGCCAATATTATAATATTTTGCTAAAAACACTCATTTAATAGTATGTACCTGTATGTGGAATAACATCTTAGGGGTCTACTAAGTCAATATCAGTATGTGCCAACCGATATTGACAGGTATTCCTACGACCTTGTAGTGGTATCAGAGATCCTTGCTGGAGACCTGTGATGCCAAATCCAGGTACGTTGGCTACATTGATTTAGCAAAGTACACGCAACATGTGTGGGCATAATGCTGGGCACAGGTAAAATATGCTAATGGGACTGCTATTTAATGTACTAAATTCTACAACTTCACGAGTAGCAGCTTGTTAGCACACCATGAGAAAACTATTATATTCACCATGCAATCAGTAAAACCATTAAACAAAAATTTCTACCCCATTTTTGGGGAATCATTATTTAACACTGAAAGTGCTGGGTTTTGGTGTTTTGGGTTGTTGTGTCCCCCTCCGCCTCAAAGGATATAATAACAAACTACTCAAATTTTTATCCCTCAAATCTAAAGAAAAAGCAGAGCTATCATCCATCCTTGTAATAGAAACAAAACGTTTATGCTTTTAATTGTAATTCTGCAGTTAACTTAAGAGGATCATAAATTTAACTTTGTAAAATGCTAGATAAAAGTGGGACGTTTTTATTGTGTTGTGTCCCCACCATCATCCCCCCTCCCCCCCACACAATTTTTGCACTTCTTATTCTGTATGGTGCCCAAAGTAAACAATGATAAAAGTTAGTAAGTGGGGAGTTGCTTGTTGTTTTTACAGCATAGGAGCCCTGTACTTTTGAATCACTAAGCAGCTGGAGTCTGGTTTAATTACTTAACATCAATCAAGATGTAAACCAGCACTTGGAGACCAAGGAATGCAACATTCATCTGCAACACAAAAGAAATATCTAAGCTATCTTAGCTTCTGCCTAGATGGTTTGTACACTAGGAAAAGTCAACACATTACTTTTATGCTGTGTCAGAAACATAAAATAGCCAAATAGCAATTTTACACTGTACTGGAATTTGTCAGAGACGATTTGTAGTAAGGGAGAAAAGATCTTGAGAATATTATTTCATAAACACTTGTAACCTTTAACACCAAACATATTTGTCCAATACTATATTCTGGTAAATAACAGCCCCAGTATATGATGGCCCTTCCCTCTCCAATAAGTAAATAGATATAAGAACAGGGATGAAATATCAAACTCTGTGTTCCTGTCTGAATTTTTCACCTGTTCACTCTCTAAGCTTATGAAATCCAATTCTTTTAATTGTGTTTTTGCTAATATTAAAAACACATCACAGCAATGCTGAGTTCAGCTTGATGGAGCACTACAGCCTGTCTTTTACAAGATCAAAGGAAATGATCTAATTATCCCCTCTGGTCCTCAGATCTATAGATGTAAACAACACATTCTATCTAATCTATGAAAAAAGCAACCACCCACCACAGTACACAAGACCTTCTCCCTAAAGATAAAAGAAATGAGTAACCACATGGGACAGATGTTAGCCACATTACTTATTGCACTGTCGGAAGCTGCTCAGATCCTATGGTGCTGAGGGTGAAATAAGACACCATGAAGCTTTGCCCAAGTCTTAGCTTCAGCGTATCTCAGGTAATGCATCTGTAAAAACGAAGATTATGATTACCTGCCTGTATCACGGAAGACGCGATTTGCCAAGATGAGCCAACTTTGCAGCAGACTTCAGATGGCATTAGGGCACACGGCTCTGGTCGTGTGCTGCGATCCCACCTATCAGGTATCGAACACACACACCCCAGTCCCCAGCCCAAAGAGCTTCCAGTCTAGGCATAGGACAAGAGATTAAAAACACACATAAGGACAGATGCAGTAGCACATGGAAACAGAGTAGCACACTTGTCTTAGAACAGTAGCTACAGCACTTTTCAAGTGCAAGATGCGCAAGTTTATAACAATTGTGAATCAAGGCAGCCACACAAGAAAATGCAAGATCCCAATACTATTAGCTCATTGCTACAATGGGAATGTCATAGCTCTTTGGGCAGTGCTTCTGGATGACAGCAATATTCATAAGCCAGAAATCAAATTCTTACAGAGTATGAAGAGCACAACTGGCCTAGAATAACCATCTGCTGTAAGAGACAAGTTTGCTCATAGGACCCACAGTTAAAAAAAAAAAAAAAAAAAAAAGGATGATGCTGCTGAAATCATCACAATGTCTCGTTTACCACCGTTATGGGATTTCCTTCCAAGAAAAGGACATTCTTGATTGCTTGTGAAAGCAGCTTTGGGGACACTTCACATCTTCAAGTGGCTCAAAGCAGCTGAACAGATGAGAAAGATCTGATTATCAATACATACAGAGTTCCAGGCTTGATTTCTATGGCTAAGTTTATGGTTAATTTATCACCAAAGCACAGGATATAATGATGCTTTTCCATATGAGAGGGAATAACTCTGGGAAAGAGTCCTCCCTCTTTTTAGAAAAATATTAAATCAAGAGCATTGACAACAGAGTTTGACAACATAGTAAGATATGCCAAATAAAAAAGGAATGCTGCCCAACATACAGCAAGCACTGAAGGTTTTCCTTTTGCAAGCAAAGTAAATGAATGGAATAATGTAAAGAACAGTAACCAATGAAGTTTGATCTTTAAGTTCTGGTCTTAGCTCAAGAATATTTTTACAAACAGTTGCTATCAATGCTATGCTCTTAACATGTTCTGTCATTAATTATAAAATGGACCCCATGCAAATCATGGTTTAAACATTGTTAGCAGCATTTCAAACAGAATTCTTGTGACAGTAGAAGTCAGTCATTGGATCTGACCACTTGGAGTGAAAAAGAAACATTTGCTCAGACTTCACAGGGTTATTTTGGCATAGGAGGGGAAGATAAAAGCAGGAATCTTTTACAATATGAGCTATCAAATCAAGGCAAATAGGCTTCCACTTACTGATAATCTAACAGAAAAGAGACAGTTATAAAACACATTCAGCGCTGTTTGTTCCAGACAACGTGGTTCTACCTCATGCCAACCGATTACATGTTGTTAATTAAAACATGGCAGAATAATAAAAATCTTAAAGAAACAAGAAAGAAAACATTATTTCAATGAAAAGCCAGTGGTAAGTACAGCACCATGGACACTGCACTCAGTGTTTATCAGCACGCTTTATTTTGATCATTTCTATTACTTTTCAAAGTGTTCAAAAGCATTCATTTCAATCATTCTGGAAGATCCATCTGTAACCATTTCCTCTTGATCTAAAACTGATTAAAAAGCACTAGATTTGTTTGCTTAACTATTGCATCTATTGTGCTGTTTAACAAAGAAGAGTTGTTCCACTATTGGCAAACGTCATTTACTTCTAACTCAACGCCTAAATGACTCTACCAGGAGTCCTTGGTTGGACTTGGTGATCTCAAAAGGTCTTTTCCAACCTAGATGATTCTGTGATTCTAAAGATAGTATTTCCCTAAAAAAAAAAATTACTTATTAGGAAGCAGAATGAAATACTAAACATTTATATACCAGAACTGATTAAACAAGCTACTGAGCTATTGTATCTTAACAATGGAAAACTATGGAAACGAATAACAGACTTGAATTTATTTTTGATTCAGCAGTATCTCTGTAAGGTTCATGGAGAATAGAGAGCTCTTCAAATAGGTAAGAGACCATCTTTAAGTAGGTAAGAAATAATTATATAAAGATACATTGGATTGAGAGTTTTCATTCTTGTCTTCTGTTCCCTTTTCGGCTCAATTCAATCCGTTTTTTACTCCTATTCCTTCCCATTTGCATGTTCAGAAGTTGGACTTATTTCTTTCGACTATCTTCAGCTAATGCCAAATGTAAAATTAAAAAAGGTTCTGAAAATTAAACGGTTATATGAACACAGACATGGAAACAACCTTGTGGTAACTGAGGCTTAACTACTAGTAGCATTGATTTTCCACTGCTTTGAAATGTAAATAGAATAAAAGACTCAACGAAGTGAGACAGGGAACAGATGACAATAGAGGATCACACTGATTAGAGAGAAAGCAGGCAGTTAGAAGTCCAAAGAAGAGGTGTGGTATTGCTACAATCTAGTTTTATGTGTCACTTTTACAATGGAGGAGACCACAAAGACAATTAAACATATCAGTGAAGAGACAAGTCTTAAACAATACACTGTTTACGGCATTTTTCAAACTGTTACAGTTCATTTTGTAGGTGAGATCTGACAGTTAATTAGATTGCACCACCTGAATCTGCATGTTAAGTTTATAAAAATCCTCATGTATGAGGCTAAGTGCAATTAACTCTTCTATCCTCTACTATTCTATTCTGTATTTCCGCATGCACCTGCTGCAAATTTCTTTTTCTATATGCTAATCAATTTCCTGCTTGAAAATCAGGTCTCAAAGTGCTTCTGTATTTTTTGCTTCCTCAAAGTAGTAGTGACATGATTAACTGCTACAGCAATCTTTCCACATGAAAGATTTCCCCTTTCTAATTCCACACAAATAGGGCTATAATTGCTACATTATTTATTTCAGAAACACGTTTAAAATACAGCAAGGAGTACATCCTGGAAAAAAAAAAAAAAAAAAAAAAAAAAACCACCATAACCATGCATTATTATTACTAGGCATAAGAATTGTTCCATTAAATCCAATGGGAATATGCACCTACATATAAAAATACAAATAAGGAATATTTTTTGCATAAGCAAGCAGTACACTGAAATTCAATTTAATGTGAACTTAGGCCTAGCAGCCTAAAATCCCTTTGTCATAATGGCTGAAAGATGGCATTTTCTTTCTATGACCCAATACAAGTGAGGAACAAACTTTTTTAAGCCACACGTTTCTAAGCCACAATGACGCCAAGTGCTTGCCTGTCAGTAATACAGAAAGTACCCCCCCACACTTTTGCTGGAAGATTTACATTACCTCTTAAAAGGAAATATTCTTCACACTGTCAACCACAAGTCACTTTCCAGTTGCGTCACCAAATAACTGCGTAATACTTGTGTATTTATGAATTCAAAAAATACATGTTTATTCTGGAGTTACCTTTCCATGGTTTATGGATAAGCTAATTTGTATGTTGCAATAAATATATAATTGACCAGGAAATAGTTTTACTAATACCAAATCCAAGAATCCTTAGCTGAAGAGCTTTATAGGATGCCTCACCTCCTGAAACAGTCTTCATGCTTATGTTCCTTTGATAGAACATGGATTGCTTTTAAGACCTGAAACTAGAGCTATTTGCACTCAATTTGACTTTTCGCTACTAATTTGTTTTCATAGCTGCTGCTGTATTTTTGTTAAGTACCTGGGAATACTTGCATAATGGTTATTTCCTTATCAACTAATCTGGAGCAATCATACTGTACATGTGATAGCTTTAAGGAAATATAATGCTTCACTACTGGGGACATCAGAACAAAATAATTCATCCTGGGTTCTCTCATGCATAGCATAACTTCCATGCCTGAATTAAATACGCACACTGACGTGGAACTGAACTGACTAATATTCTGTGTAATAGAAATGGTTAGTAAAGGGGTTTGCGCACAGATGTATCTATTGCTCAGTTCTAAATTTGATATTTATTTCTATGCCCACATGGCAGACATTCAGGTCCTACTAATACATATATAACCAGCTTATAAATGCGTTCCCTAGGACTTTGAAATTAAGTATGAAAAATAAGCCTTTGTTCAAATAATTCATGGAAATTGATGGGTCTTCATCAACCAGCAGCACGTGTGCCTAGTGAAATGCTGCACAGCAGCTTGCTTTACAGCCACCCCAAATGTAGGCAGGCTACGCAACTCAATAGTGAAACTAACATTACAATCTTTTGAATTCCAAAATTTTGGGGAAGGTCTGTTAGCTGAATGCCAAATACACAACTGACACTGCAAAACAAAGGGTTTTCATTAACTTTTTACCAAACCCTCATAACTATAGAATTATCTGGCATTGTTTCAGGCATTTAATCAACTGCATACAAGGTACACGTGCTTCCATGTTAACAGTCCTCAGGCTTTACAATGTTTGGGCACCCATGCTTCAAAGGAACACATTTCAATTAATATTTTATCCAGTTATGAATCTAAAACCAAAAGTCTTACAAAATAAAAGTCTGCACTTTCTTCTTCCCAATATAGACTTGATTCAAAGCAAAGACGGGGATATGTTTTGTACCATCCCATCACTCATTACCTAGAGCAATCTAGGAATGTGAACAAAAGTTATAACCAAAAAACTGAAGTAGTAAAAGAGAAATATGCATGTTACTAAAAGACTAGGGAGCTAGTTTGGTAAGATTTTTTCAGTTGATACACAATATCTATATATCCTAGGGTTTCCCACAAATGCCCATACTTTCAAAAACCTCAAATGTTACAAAATCTGACTTAAAAATAATGGAGCACCTTACTTTATGAAATGTATCAATGAAGGTGACAATGAGAAATAACTGAATGCTCCTCAAATCCAAAAAGGATAATGTGAACTCCTAGCACCAAGGCTTATTTTTCTTAAAGAAAGCCTGCAATACTGCAGTGAATTGAAATTTAAAAAAAGCTGTGCAAAGAAACTTCTAGATCTGGTTTTGCTGCTCCGTTGTTCTTGTCTAAGGCTTGAGGAAATTTATGACTTCCTGCTCCTACTTGTACCACTAAGAAATCTTCCAGAATAAGAGTCTCCTAAAATCTCTCCTTACAAATGTATGTACATGTAGGTGATCCAACTGAAAACACGCGTCCTTTTGTTTGGGGGCAGGGAAGGTTCCCCACATCTTACTTTTTTAAATTAAAAAAACACAAAACTTTCTATATGGGCTATAAAAAATATGTTTGTGCTTCTCTGCTATTTATATCGCATGGAAAGAAGGCCTGAAAATTGGCAGCAGGCATTTCTGGATGTTTTGTACCTCAGAAAATTAAGTATGCCAAGAATTTTCATCTGTGGTTTCACTGCAGAAATCCGAGGATTTCTAGGAATAGAAGGGGAAGAAACACTCTCATGCCTCTGCTAGAGGGGTGAATGAGCTTAATCTTTCATACACTGCCATGCACTTGCTATGGCAAATAATAGGAATTTGTCAGGAGTTCAAATTAACTAGTGATAGACATTTTTAAGGCATTCAAATAATATCTTTTGCAATTCTCAAGCCACTTTTCCTTCTGAAGCTATAGTGCAACTACAACTTCATTCTCCTAAGGATTTGAGAATAATCTCAAAACACGAAGATAACATTTTAACATAAAAGATATGTGGAAAATGTAAAATGAAAAAAACTCACAAAATAAAAACAGGCCTATTTCAGATCTTTTTTTTTTTTTTTTATATACAACAAAGCAGTAATAAAGACCAAAACAGATCTTTCCTTCCAGTGCAGATCATCATATGACTGTTTGAGAAGGTGCTGCTGAAATTGAAAGGCTGGTGTTTCATGTAAGAAGTATTTCAAAATTTGCACTTTACAGTTATTCCTCTGGAAAATGGTGGAGGGATTAATATAATTCTCAACAGGCAAGTACTCCCACACGTTGTCTCCATGTGAAAATCCTGAGGCTATCAACCACCAGCTGCCCACAGACATTAGCTCAAAACTAAAGCTGTATGTCACAGCCAAGTGAACTTTTTCTTTAGGTCAACACAAAGATTTACTGGCACTCAGAACAGTATACACCAACTTCAAGGTAAAAGAGTTTGACACAAATATCTGAGATAGCCCTATCAGCTCCATATTTCAGCTCCTCCCACCTGGATTGGCCGCTCTTGTCTAAGTCAACTAATGCACAATTCAATAGCCTTGACTTACTGTGAGATGTGAGTTATTGGGGTCAACAGAGTTTCACCCTCCAGGTCAAGCTCATCGGCAAAGCTGTTGGTCCTGATGAAGGGTCCTGTGTTCACATCTAAAAACGTCGGGCTTTTTTTCACTGTGAGGAAATATGCAGATAACAGTTAAAGCAATAACATTTGGCTTTTTCAAGGAGGATCTACTGCTTGTTTGGATCTCTGAAATATTGTATGTTTTAGCAGAATATTGAAAACAGAAGTTACTACAAAAAATGGGCATATAGCTCAGAGCTCATGAAAAGTAGAACTAATTCTTCTTGAAGCATTTCAGCTTCTTAGGACTTAAAGATTTTTTTTTCCCTTTTTTGTTGTGCATACTCCTCATAGACTAGAATTCAGAGTATCTATATCACAGGCAACTCCATGCCTTATAAAAGTTATTGTACAGTAACTTTTGTAAAAACAGCCATGTATATGTCCTACAGCAGCAGTGTGTGAGCGCTTCGATGACAAGATCAGTTTCTTTTTATGTCATCTCTATTTCATGTTTTAGTTTATATAATCGGCTTCTGGGCTGTAATTACTGTGACTAGGATCAAGAAAATAGGCCTAGATCCCCCAAGGAGCCTAGGCATTTTCATGGTGAGATGTCTACAGGTTCCCAATCCCTCTCACTATTCAGCACAGGGATGCCTCAGCTGTCAACCCAGATACGAACTAGGTGTTGAGATGTCCAGTTCACCCAGGAGGATGTCCTAAATGGGAGGACTATTTTGCAAAATGTCAGAAATTGGAAGTTTTTAGTTACTTTTACACCAACACTTTCATGCATCCAAGAAATTAGGCAGAGTGGTACAGATTTCATTTTTAATTTCAGGCTCCTAAATTCTGCCAGACTAACATTAAGAACGCTAAGTGCTCTTTTGAGTGTGGTCCCAACACTAGTCAGAGAAGCCACAAAATTTCTGTATATATAAAACCACTGTTGTATTTATACTTGACTATAAAAACATGCAGAGAGAATAAAAACAACAGTAAGCAAAATTTTGTAGAAATTCTCTAACACACAACCATTTCACTCCAGTAAGTTCTCCTCACATGTAACAAGAAATCAAGATTGTACCTCAACCCACTAGCTCTCTGGGAGCACTGAGATGAAAAGCTGCTTAATAAAAGGCAAACATATTCTCTCCCTCCCTCTTTTTATTTTAAAATTTTCTAAGATGATCATAATCAAGATCACAGCCTGTTCTGGTGACCAGAGTAGCCCTCTACTCTTTACTCTCTCATTCTTAAATGCTGCTTCAGTATAAAGGAGCAATCATGTCAAAACACTTCCATTCGACCTGCTTGCACAGGGTGAGGAAGGGCCTAGGGAAGCAAATGACTTTAGTCAGGGGTTCCCTTCCACAGAGTGCCTCGAAGCAAAGCTATAGCAGAACACTGAGGAACATACACTGCCTCAGGTATCCCAGGCAAAAACATTGCTGAGAACTTGCAAAAACAGCAAACCAAAAGAAAAGAAACTAAAGCCTGCTGTAATCTCTGCCAGTCTGGTACAAAGACCAGCTACTAGCTGTAATATTGACCAACAACTTCCTAACCATCTAATATAGACAACGTAAAAATTCATAGCCATTGGACTCCTGAGGTCTGTTTCTAACAAAGCATTGTTTAAAAAAAAAGTATGTTAAAAGGGCTAAAAAAAAAAAAGCAACTTCAGAAATTCGTTTTCAATGGATAATAATGAGTGAAAAGAAACAAAACAGATACAGCAAGGGATCAGGGATCCCCCAAACTTTATTTTCTGTATATTTGATGGCTAGCAGTAGCAACTATGGTAGCAGGTATGAGTATCCAACTGATAATGCTGGGCACTACTTTGAAATGGCAGAGAATGCACTCCCCCTAACATCAGAACCTCTGCTCTAAAAGAGGAATACTGAACTTTTTATCAATGATTATAACCACAATAACAAGAAATTAGTGATGAGTTTTCTATATTACCAACAGAACAATTTTGGATACAATATGAAATGTATAGAGATGCTTTTCTGGTACTGGAGTATTTAGCTAACAATACAAAGTACTTTACACTTCCCCTTTTGCAAGGACAGTCACCACTTTAGAACACTTTACAGCATTTTTCATGGAAAACCTGAATTTTAATTAATGCACTTAGAAAAATAACCCTGTTCTGCAGATTTTTTTATTATTATTAAACATTTGCAGTTTACAACCTGAAAAACTTTCCAGACTCAAAATTCTACTGAGATGCCTATGCTTTCTTTAAAAACCAGCACTATAATTTTCTGTGCCACAACAGGCAAATCCACACAGAGCAGTGGAAGGATTTAGTAATTAACAAAGGTGATGGAGCAATGAAATATTATCAGCTTTACCTGGAGAGGAAGGAGCGCTGGAAGATTGCTGGTCTGTGGAAAAGGATGGCCAGGAGCGCTGACAATCTGAGTCATAGTAAAGATACACATAAAACAGAGATAGGAGAGGGAGGAAAAAAAAAAATAAAAATAGAAAAAAGTTCCAGACAGGCAGCTGAGGAGATGCAGACATACCTAAAATACAGTAAGTTGTACCTGACACCTTTAAAAATAAAAAAGTACTGGTAAAGAGAGTTTCTGGGAAACTCTTCCATTATCTATTTCATACTAGCAGAATATTAAATCACCACTAGGGGAGGCATTGCGCCTATTCAAACATTCTTCACCGTGTTGTTGCAATATATTCCTTCCTACATGCCAGTCCTGTTTTGAAAAAAATTAATCTTATGTTTGCCTCCTCCTTCCTGACTTCACAGCTCCCTCGAGTGTTTCCCTTTCCAAAGTGTACAACCTTGTATGGACTCCTCTTGGTCTGGTTCATACTGTCCACAGTGTAGGTAACTCCTGGCCAGATTTCAGTCTGCTACTGAAGGTAGAAATTACCTGACATCCCATAAAAAGCACTTATAATTGCCAGGTTCAATCATTTAAGCCAAGTGCCTGCCTCAAGCTGAATTTCTCTGGGAAACGTTTCAGGCAAACAAGATTAGTCAATGCTGAGAAAGACTCAGGAAAACATAATACTTATGTTATGTTTAGTTCTTTTAGCCTTGTCATTTTAGTAACTATTTAATTGAGAAAATGCCTGTGTATTCATACACTGGGACAGAGTGATATTCTTCAGAAGTGTTGACTTTTTCTTATGCAACGAGAAGAACTCAAAATATAAATGTGTCAGAGTGGAAAAAAAAAAAAGAAAAATCAGAAAAAAAACACCCAATCCTCATTTTTGCAACTGTTCTGTCAGTATTAGGCATGCTCTTCAGTCCTTGCTGAACTGATGATGCCAGGAGAAAGGAGGTATGTAATTTTATTCACACTTACTACAAATATACACTCTCTTCTCTATTTCTTTGAGTCCCTATCAGAACAGTGTTAGGTGAACTCTCAGGTCCACTGAGTTTACTCTGCCTGGCTAGGAAATTGAAACTATGGTGGCTGGCAAAGCTCCTGTGATGTTTCCCCAAGATGAAGAAGTTTCTTGTTTTATGCAGAACAGGTGGCTTCATGGCTCTTGCTCCTCTCCTGAGCTTGTTCCACCATGCTCACCCCCAGTGGGGATGCACCCCTTGGAACACAGGAGAAAAGTGGAAGCAGGAAAATGGGCAAACCAAGGACTGGCCAGGGGGAGTCAGGGAGATTCAGTTTGGTTTGTGCTGTTTTACCACCTTAATTACAGCTATGATCCACGTGGGTCCAAATGAGAAGCAGAACCCTGTATTTTCAGGTGCTTAAGTCCAAGTCTGAGGATCCTTACACTTGATTAATGAAAAGAAACCTCTACTGTCTCCAGTGGATGCAGTGCAGAAAATTTACAGGTGGCTTGCAGCACTCTCATTAATCACAGGGGTTTTTTGCCTAGACCTAGCTCAAATCCTAGAGTCTTTGGGGAACACTCAATTGTTAAGAAAGTGCCTAAACAAGCACATTATAAACATCACAGGACTACATGGCTGCTTAAGTGATCACAGAATCCAGACAAACAGTAAAATAAATTATTTAATTTATGGGTCCCCATCTGTTCATGAATATCTACAGAGTATTTTTACAGGAACAGATGCACCTACTTCAGACTACACAATTTTGGAGGTCAAGTCTGGACATTTTTCTTCCATCCCAGTCTATTTGTTTAGAAATTAATTCTTAGTTATCTGAGCATATAACTTAATTACTAGATGAATTATAGCTTATATTACTTTTATATTATCTTTTGGTATTGATTATACATACACTAGCAATTTTTCTCAAATATGAAGAAACAACAAGTGATAATCTACTCATAAACAAATATTTTATGAGTGCTCACTTTTCTCTTTGCATTGGAACTGTGTGCGCAATTGCAATTATAGTGTGAGAAGGTAAAGTTTGGGTCTGTCTAGATCTCCTTGGCTGCAAAAGATTTCTTAGAAACTATACAGCACTAGACACACATAAAAAGCACTGCAAAAAATGTTACATTGTCATAAGCTGGCATGCCAGAAATAAAATTTTCCTCAACTTACCAAGCAATTTTAACATTCCTGTTTGTCCTGTATACTTGTAACAGTTTAGAGAGAGCAGAACACAGATAAAAAAGAAAAAAGGTAAGTGTCAGAAGAAATTAGAGAAAATCCTTTTAATGAAAGCTACAGAGCTGATTTTTGAAGTGGCAGTAGTAGGCTGCCTGCAAATCACATTGTCCTTTAGAAACTTAGAGATAAAAGGTAGGACTTGGCAAATCAACGCATCTGAAGCATCATTCATTGGATTGTGTTGAAGACAGATATCTGTACTCAAAGCCTGATACATAGGGTAAACTTACTCTTTGCCCACATTCTAACAATTAGGTCATTTCTATCGCCAGATGCAAATCGCAATCATTCCTTAACAGAAGCCAAGAAAGAGTAGAAAAGCATGGATGTTGCAGAACAAGAAATGTTAAAGAAATGTGCCATAGAGTACATGGAAGGTGAGACTTTTTGCCTGAATTAAAATATGCCTGGTGCCAGCCCACATTTTAATCTTATTTTAATGGTCATTAAATTTAATCCAGTCTGCTAATATTTTTTCTTTAGGAGAAAAGTGCTTAAGGCATCTATAATCAATAAAGCTTACCTTAAAAATTCACTCTCATTTTTGTTGCCAGAATTGGCAAACACGAATAAACACAATTGGCATACATAAATAAAAACTTCTAGTAAAAATTGCATTTGTAAAAACAAACAAACAAACAAAACAACCAAAAAGCAGTGTAAACTCAGAGTTATTTTGGAAGTTCATAACAACTAAGGCATCTGTAACTAATGCATCAATAAGGTGACTATCAAATTGTACCTATTTGTACAGTGACAGTTAATACAGATGGATCTACATTTATTTAAAGTACGTCTGCTTTCAAAATTTGATTCACAGCCTACTCCAATGAGCAGATGGCAAGAGTACATGATGGTTTCACATAGCAGACTATGCTCAGAGCGGCCAAGACACGTCAGTCCTTTTTGGTTGAGGTACAAGCACAATAGTAACATGTCCTGGGTAAATTTCACATGGAAAAGCTGACAGCTAATAGCTTCAATAAAATGAAGAATTGTGGATTGTAAGCACCAGCCTCTGAGATGGCAGCTCTTCTGGCAGGCAGAAATGACAAATAATTTTAGTTTGTCCATAATTGAGTACATTCATTAAAAGAATAGTTGAAACTTAACCAGACAAGCCAGCAAAGTCAAATAGCAAAGTATTGTTTCTTCAGAAATAAGGACAACAACTAGCTCTGTCCTTTCTCTCCTACATATTAAAGACTGCCTATGTGTAAATCACCAATACAGTTAACTGGCATTTTATAACAGAATTTCTTACCAGAATTTTCGTATGTATCAAAACTGAAATCAGGTTTCCTGTCATCAGACACATGGTCATAAGTGATGTGTGGAACAGTTAGCATCTTATCTGGAGAAGAAGGCCCATTGTCCTTGTCTAACTTAAATTTCTTCTTTTTAACCTAAAAAACAAACATATATTAAATTACCAAACCAAGCCACATTTAGTAAGATCTTCATTGTCTTTAATAATAATGAAGCCCCTAACAAGCTATAACCACCTAAAAGAGTACCTGACCAATAATACTTTCATTATGCTATACTGTGCATTTCTCTGCAAGAGTGCCCCCCATTTCCCAAAACTGTCTAATTGCTAGAATTCCACACACCATCATTAGCCAATCCCCTGCCTGAAGTAAAAAATCTGCTAGCTCCGCAACAGTTTATATAAATCAAACTACTCTAGAATATCTTCACCGTTTAATGGACACAATAAATCATACCTTCAACAAAGAGCAAATAGCTATAGTGCTACAGAACTCAGATGAATCTGGGATACTAGGAGAAATTTTTGTAAAACATCCTCTCCTTTCCAGCGCACAACTACCCCGCCTTACTATTCCAATAGAGAGGATGAAGTATTAGGTAACAAAGATTCTGGCAAAGTTTTTTTTTCTTGCTGTATTTTAACAACAACAAAAAATCTTAAGTTATGGAATTGGTGGATATGAAGATACTGCCACATGTAGGCGCAACATGTCTTCACCACAGAAGTTTAAAGAGCTATAAAATCAATAGCTGACAGAAGCACCAGGATTGTGGTTTTTTTGTTGTTTTTTGTTTGTTTGTTTGTTCTTTAACCAATTTGGAAATATTCATTTTCTTTTTCTCCTTTGCTTATACTTTTCCAAATAACACTGAGTTATTGATTGATATGCCTAAGTTCATTATTGTTCTTTTCCAAATCCATTAAAAAAGTCACCCTTAGGAAGTGAAGCAAATTAAGTTACACTTTAAACCTATAGTTACTGAAAATTCCCAAACTGATTTGTAATTGAAACTTTGAAACCCAGTAATACTCTGTAAAATAAACACTACAAAGAGCCTCTATAACATAAATTAAATCCAATTTAAAAATTTGAAACTACTATAAAAAGAAATGTTAGTTACTGATACCATCACAGATTTCTTCGGTTTTGGACTGGGTGACAGCAAATGATAATTTCTGGCAGGTTTTCGAATGTATATTTTCCACGTAGAAGAGTCTGGGTTTTCTGCTGCATAGCATCTCCATGCAGTCTAGGGCAAAAGTTGTAAGCAACAGAACAATTAATGCGATCGGAGTTGTAGCTACCCATACTTCCAAGTCAGCATATAAGACATTCTTTATTTAAAAGTGTTCTTGGATTTCCCCCATGGAAATATTAACTCAGCATGGGTCAGAATTCTTATTCAGTAAACAGAAACCACTGAGTCTGAACTGGACAAAGCGGAAAACAAGATCAATCTTTTGAAGTGCAACTTTTGTTTGCATTAGCAACAAATAATAAAAGAGAATTCTAGACTGGACTCAAAAGACTGGGGTTGAATTTCTTGTTCTTCCACAGTTTCCCTAAATGACTTTCAGCATTTTGCCTATTGCATCCTGTGTTTCAGGCCCCTACTCAAAAAACAAAAATCATTCCCCCATACCTCCACAAGAGTGCTGTCAGGAAAAAAAGCAATTGTGATATGGTCAGTAGGGCTATATTCTTACAAAGAAATGATTGTGGGAGAGCACATGATGGAACAGCACTAATAGTTAACCAGGAGCCCAAAATCAAAAGCAATCCTCCACCTACCCCAACAACTAGTGATTAAAGTACTATGTTCAAAAACAAAAAGGAGGAAAAGCAGGGATAGGAAACGAGACCAGAGACAAAACACTGCTGCATTCTCTCTTAAAATGTAAATATATGATCAGGGATTATTAATAATTAGCCTCTAAATTCAAATGGTAGATCCTCACTTCCACATTACAGAAAAGCACACACATATCTATGTATTTACACACAAAATCTGAAGTGGGAAAGGGCAGAAAACACAAGATGAAAGAAACAAAGCAATGCAGAATGGTAAAGAAAAATCAGACAGCAGTTGGAAAATAAAGGATTAAACAATCGCCATGTAATTCATGGTTAGTAACAATTGGCCTCTAGAAGAGAACAAGAAGGAATACGGGAAAAACTATCACTAATTTCAGCTGTTGCCTTGCCTTGTTCCCATTTCATAATCTTCTTGGTTTAAATATAATCCTTTTGTAAATTAGTTGTAGAGTACTTATTCAAATGGGCTTCTAGAGCTCCACAACCACTAGTAAATTGCAATTGTCACTTATTAATAACTGGTAATCAGCAACTCATTGTCTACCCTTCACTCCTCAATATTTCAGATTGAGCCAAGCATGGTATTCTAGAGATGCAATCTCAGACTTGCTGGTATTTTGGGGCTGATTTCCCAAAAGGATTGATGGGAACACTAAAAACCCATACTTTGCAAAACCATACCTTTTTCTGACCATGCAATCCAAATGAAACACAGAGAATGAAGACTTTTGGCTAATCTGTAGCTATTACCAGAGCCTTAAATTTAAACCTTTTTCATATTAACTCTGGGACTGTTTAGTTTCAAGCATAAACTTTACAGTTAGCTACTGTTTCTATAAAGAGCCTGACCTGGAAATCCACATTCACTCATGAAGCTGGAGAAATAAGTCATATGAGAATGCAAAAATGATACGGCTTAGGTGTACATCTACTTTTTTTTTTTTTTTAATTTCATCCTGTAATTCTAAAGCTATGTGCAGAAACTGCATGATGGAAGAAAAGTTGGAAAAAACCCTGCAATGAAACAATATTAATACACCTCCAGAGTGAAATGCTGGCTCTGCTGAAATAAAGGATAAAATCTCATTGACCTTACTGACACAGATCTGCAACCATATTTTTAACTGAGGGGATCAAAATTTTTCTGCCTGTTTGTTATCCAACACAAAAAGACTGATTTTGCAGAATCTCTGTGTTTCCCAGTCACTTACAATGGCACTGAAAATTGCAGACAAGATGTTTCCTATTTAAGACGCTGACTTAATTCTCCTAAAATTGGGATTTTTAAGTATTTGTACCAAGGAAAATGAAGCATGTCTGACATTTGTGTTTTTAAAAAATAAATTGCTCCTTGTAAATACAATTTCACATGAAGTCTCTTCTCTCTTTTTCACTATCGCAAGCGCAGCATTTTATAATATTTTCCACAGGTAAATTATCCAATAACCACAGGATAGCCTTCAGTTTTCATTTTAAAGAGCTGAAGCAAAGAATTGTCATTGATTTGGGAGTGAAGTTTCTGCTCATCGGTTTACATTACAGCTGGGATTTCCAAATCTGTTTACGAGACTTGCATCTGCAACTCCTATACTTTTTTTTTTTTAAGGTGAATTAGGCCCAAAAATACTGCCAAGTTTTGACGAAATTACAAATGGAGAGAAATGATAGTATGCAAAATGCAAGAACTTGGTACCTGTATGAGAGAGGCAGCAGCTGGAATTTGACGGTTGAAATGCTTCTGTCTTTGTTTCTGCTGTACCTTTAGGGCAAAGCCTGAACCAAGAATTCCCTGTGGTAAGAAAGAAAACACAGATTTTTTATTTTTTTGTAAAGGAGGAAAAGAAAGCACACATAAGCTTGCCGAATTATGTTGTATTAATAAACTCCCATTCAGCATCATAAAACCCAACTAATTACTTAGAGGAAATGACTTAATACTGTTAAGTTTTTAGACTCAGTTAGTATTACTTGTTGAAACAAACTGAATGCTGTCGTGCCCTGATTCAAAGCCTATTTAAGTCTACTGGGCTC
Organism: Cygnus olor; assembly: GCF_009769625.2. Classification (NCBI taxonomy): domain Eukaryota; kingdom Metazoa; phylum Chordata; class Aves; order Anseriformes; family Anatidae; genus Cygnus; species Cygnus olor. The sequence continues at coordinate 28,895,100 of NC_049173.1, read as the reverse complement.
AAACACTAAAAAGCAAGCAGAAATGGTATTTCATACCCTCCAGAAGTCTCATAAATGCTTGTGCAAGGGAACGATAGAGCAGGGAAAAATATTAATCTGATGTGCTTAACTTCATTTTTATGAGAAATAAAGCTTTTTAACTGCAGCATGGCAATTCCTATTTCCATATGTTAACCCATGCAGGGATGGGAGGACAAGGAAGAGGAAAAGGACCATTACAACACAGTCAGGACTGTGGTGAGTTCAGCAAGAGGCCATCTAATCAATTCTCAGGACAAGGGGCATGGACTAATGGCACTGAATGGTGTACAACCCAAAACAACTTCCAAATGTAATGTAACTTAAGTCCATAATTACATATAGAGCAAGTCATTTATGTAGTCATGTGCATAGCTATAGACATATTTAACAAAGATTTTAGTAACACAGAGATAAGAACACATCTTCTATAAATCAGCTTACATGACTACACCTACTCAAAAAAGCATAATTCATTTTCTACATATGGTAGTCAAGGTGTCAGGGCAGCCAGTGATCTTGGCTCAACCTCTAAGAAACGTATTAATCATCCAGTATTTTGAAAGAAACAGGAAAGACCCTTCCTATTACAATCATTGAGCAAAGATCAAAGAGTTAACGATGATCAAACATCACTTATTTGGAAAACGCAGAATCGTTGCTAGACCATGAACCCAGAACAGTTTTGTTAAGCCACAATTACTTCTGTCTGTGATCTTAGCCTGCTCGTCTGCTTAAAATGGGAGCAAGACATATGCAATAGCTGCTACGTATCAACTATTTACCACTAGAGCTTCAAAATCTAAGTTTCCTCTTAGGGCCAACTCACAGAAATAGCTTAACTCAGTAATAAAATCACAGTGATAAAGGTGGGGGGTGTTCTTTTATTTCTACAGTTAGGAAAAACTGACAGGTAAACATAAAAGCAGTGCTGTGAAGGTGAGGCTACTGTACAAGTATTTATAAAACATCTTTGCTGGCATTCAAGTCTGAGGAAAAAAAAACTCAGCCAAAAAAGCAGCTTTGGCATTTTTCTTGCAGATCATTTCATTTACTAAACCTCCCTTCTAAACAAGGAACAAACATGAAAGGTCAGAGTGAGGAGGGAAGACAGAATATACTTTTAATTGCAAACTGATGTTGGAGAGTCTAAAAATCTACACTCAAAAGCACTACAGCTTTTACAGAGTGACTAATTTTAAAAAGCAATTGGGAGTTTTAATAGCTGCTGTTACATGTCATGAAGAGTTTTTGTGGATGTGCTGGCATAAAAGTATTATTTTTATCCATTCTGTCCCCATCACTTCCCTGCCATAGCTATACTATGCTGACAGAACTGTGTCGCTGAAGTAAAAAGCTTGCTGAAAATAAAGCTAGCAAGATTTTGACAGTAGGGAGTATTCTAGATAGGTCTAGACTTTTTCACCCCTTTCACACCAGATTGCACAAAATTTCTGACAGCACGATTCAGGTCACATAAACATTTTAACAGAACAATTCACAAATATTGCTAAATTTGTGAAAGCAATACCTTTAACTACTCTTTGCACTGAACATTTTGGGGCTTTCAAACCACAGCCCATCTTTCACTGATTTTGAATTTACTCTTAGTACTCAGGTGCCTTGTTTCTTGTTAGAAAGTACTTGGGAAGTTGTCCTCAGTGCAAACAAAGAGCCAAAACACTTAAAATCTCAACCCTAAATCACTTCTGAAAATGAGACTTTGGCTATGGTCAGACATTAACTTGGCAAACTGCATCAGCTGCCAACATAACTGTCCCTGACTGCTTACTGTTGCCTCTGCCAGTGACACCTTTTCTGCAGTTTTGCCAGAGGAAGGGTGTGTATGAGAACCTTGCAGTTCACCTTGGACTTAATCAGTTGAGTAAACTATGAGTGAATGCTATAAGAAGCCAAAACATCACTAAATCACTGAGTCCAGAGATATGTAGCATGAGAAATACTTCCTTTGCACTTCTCAGATGGGCAGAAAAAGTGTTTTGGTTTAAACATCCCCTTCTCAAATGTATAGAAAAATTAGCATTGTATGCAATAAACACTGCATATTTATGCACCCCCCTCTTTTTTTTTTTTTTAAACTACTCAAAGAAGCTTTTTAGCTTCTGAAGTTTAAAGGATCATTAACAGAAAGTTTCCTCTGATGAATAGTGGGTCAACAGCAAATTGCCAGCAAAAGCACAAAATAACCTACCGCAGGTAGTGCAAAAAACGAAATTGCGAACACTGAAAAACAAGATGCAATGGTCTTTCCAATCCAGGTCTGAGGCACTTTATCCCCGTAGCCAATAGTTGTAACTGTCACCTGTAAAGAAAAATACTTAGAGCATTACAGAGAGTATTAGCATGGCAGTTTCGGGTTGGTTTTTCTTAATTTATTTCATTTTTATTGCTTTATTTTAAAGAAACTTGAGTCGCATTCCTAACTCTCCCAATGACTATCTGTGCTATATTAATGGAGGCAGTTCTCCTCTCTGGGTTTGCTTCCCCACCTATAACAGAACAAAAGAGGCACAGGAAATTGAATTACAATAAAATACATATTTAAAATCTTGTAAAGTAACACCATTAATTTAAGTCTTCATGGCTGAGACAACTTCACTGTATACGAAGTTACTGGGATGTGGGCTGCCTGCCCATGTCAGACCCTTTACTTATGGAGAGGCTGCCAACAGCTCTCAATTGCTGATTTTCTTTATGGACAGCAGATGTTTGCTGAAGAATTTCAGGGCTGTTGCAAAGAAAGACTATATATACTGTAACTATGGAATATGAATGGGGTCAGACATGAAGTATTCTACAGAATAATATTGGTATAAATAGCAAGAGAAGCAGAAAAATTTCCATACAGCAACAGCTCCTTAAAACAGTCTAATGAATCACTAACTTGCATAGAACATTAAGAGCAAGAACAGATAATTTAACGCATGCATACAGGAAACATCTGTTGCGTTTGGGTTTCACTGAAGTAAAGATTACCACCATGGTGACATAGCATAACAAGGCTTAATAAGTCATTATTTGCAGGAGCTCAAGGAAGGAATGGATTTGTTTCAAGCAGAAGGGATACATTTGGCATCTGAGAGCAATTTAAACTCACCTATGTCACAAGCTATTCCTGAATTTGGAAATTAGAGAGATTTTTATCTGTGACTTTGAAGAAAGCTAACCAAATCAGACCATGTGAAGCACACGAAGCTCTCAAGCAGTTGAAGCACACCTCAGCTGCTGGCTGTTCAGATTTCTGAAAGCGTGGGCAGCAGCTGCCCAGGACGCAGAAGATGTTGGTCCCAGAGAGCAATACACAAGTGCTGCCCACTTCTGAGCCCTGCAGCTGCTCACCTGTCTGCCTCAGTGTGTCCTCCCCTGCAACTGCAGAAAGGCAGTTACTGCCCAGGGCAGCATCAACAGTGGAGAGAAGGGAAGGGCACGTTTATAGAGGCGAGATGTTTGTTAAAGGGTGAAGTGATGGAGAGCTTGGGTTTGGGGAAGTGGAAGGGCATGACAAGTAGTCCAGGAAAAGTGTTGCCATCTGCCATATTAATAATCATCCACTGCTATTAAAAGATAAGACACCACAGGGAAATATTGTAGGTTTACTTCCCACCTCAGAAATGCATGAAGCAAGCCATCTTCTCTCACTGTCCACCTTCTAAGCAATTAATCATTCTGTGTCTGACACTTGGCAAAGGGATGGCTCTAGCTGTTGGAGGTGGTGGTGTTACAAGTTTATTTCAAATTAATTTTACTGGGAACATTCAAGTATTATCATTTCATATTAATTTAAGTTCTTAAACTGTGGCTTAGTTCCAAATTTGGTTCCTATTATACAAAAGTGTTTTAAGAATCAGTAAGATAAGTTAAGAACAAATGTACCTTTACCTATATTCTTGATATTGAAATACCACCTAAATTCAGGGCCTGATGAGGAACTGAAGGGATGGTCTTATCTCCTTACCTACACAAGATGGTCAGTTTGAAAGAAATCTTAAATTCTAATTACAATTTTCTACTAATAAAATATGGTATGGAAAAAATAGGAATGAATTCTAGCAAATACGATGGCCTCCAACACCTTCTTACGTAAAAGGTTATGAGACAAGCCACTGTTTTATGGCCCAGTTTTTGAAAAACTTTACAAATCCACGTGATGGAAAAGTTTTATCAGCCATTCTGAGTTACAGTTGTAATGCCATTTTAAAATACATACATCAACTAGAATTGTAAAAAAAAAAAAAATAGGTGCTTTTAAGCTGACTAGAGTATAACAGAAGCATTCATACAAAACTATAACAGAAGAAGAATTCATACAAAATTCAGAGGCATTTACCTTCTCTTCCCCCACTACCATCCACGCCTATCCCTTCTGAATAGGTCTATATGAAGCATCAGTGACATAAAAACATTTTCTGTGTGGTTTGTTTGGGGTATATTTTTAAAAACATTTTGGAAATTGGGTTGCAAATCACAATATGCGTTTAAGTTAAAATTTTTCTCTACACTCATAACTCTAATCCATCTACAAATGCATTGTATTCCAAAATTATATTTTCTTTTTCACCAAGATATCTGTTGTTGAAACCCTATATACCAAGTTTCCATCCCAAATGATTTTTTATAGTCGAATTATAACCCCCTAAAGAGTACAATACTAATTTTGCAGTTGTAAAATAGGATCTCAGGATGGAAATAATGACTCAACTTCTACTCTAGCATGGCAAATACATTGGCATAATGAAACTAAATTGATACAAGAGCTCACACATTAAATTTTCACTGCAAAGCAGCATGGAAAACTAATTGTTTTAATTAGGAGCAAAATCATATTCATCCATTGACTATTTCAGAACTTTGATCTGATGTACATCACCACAGGCTTTGGTGTTACAATTAATCCTGTTCCTATTACATATGCATCAATAGTCTAAAGGAAGAAATTTGAAGCAAAAAAAAATATCTAGACAGCAACAATAAATAGCAATGAATAACGATTTTATTCAAAGCTATCTGGATAAAATAAGTACAAACTAATCAGGTGTGTAATGATGCTCTGTTGATGAAATACTGAATACTTCGTGACAGTTTAGGTAGTTAGCTACAGGATACAAGAGTGCATGACTCAGAGGCAGACACCACAGGACTGAGGAGCAATTACAAACTAAAAGATTAAAAAAGCCAAGCACTAAAGCAAATGAGGGAAAGTCATCCTACAGAGAATACCTTAACTACTTTGTTTCTAAGTTTGTAGAACTGAAACCTCAGAATGAATTGTAGTGGGTATTTTTTTGCATACCAAATACCACCGAGAATTTTCTGACCCACTTAAACACTCATCTTGACTAAATCAAGCAATACAAGAACATCCAGAGACACACCAGAAACACTGACAGGTTCCCTGACTTCTTTGCAACTGAAGTACAGTGTAAATTGCTAAATGGTTTAAATGCTCTTCTGTAATGATCACATAAGAAGCCTTTCTACTGCTTGACATCTTTAGTCAACTGCATTCACGCAAGTTGAATATAGATTCTTTCAAAGTTTCTGAAATCCAGGCAGCACAAGAGTAAACAGATTAGATACTTATGCTCTTATTTTACTATGAAGTGTGCGATCTGTATAAAGCTTAAAAAACAAAAAAAAACCAACCTAGTGATCTTTCAGTATTTTGAAATCTTTTAAAAATGACAATATTTTTCTTCCTTGTATATCTAAGGATGTTAGAGATAAGAGCTGATTCACACAACAAAAATTTCACTTGCTGCTGCAAATCACCTCTACGTACATCGCAGAGCCCTGAAAGATTCAAGTTATATGCTTCAGATGAACAAGTTAAGAAAATATGTGCTACAGGGCAAGCATTTAGAAACATCAGATTTAAAATTGTAATCTAAAACTGAAGAAAGGACTTCCTGGTCACCACTGCTATAAATATTTAAAGGGAACTTTTGGATTCTTTTTCTTCTTGAAATTTCAAAGTCTTTTTCATACAGTTATTGTTTCAGGCAAACGCCACCTTTTCTGATGTGGTTGATATACGTAAGTGAGACACCACCACATCTGAAGGACACTGAAAGACTTCAATAACTTAGGATATGAAATAAAATGGAACTACACACTCAAGGGCGAACACAACAAACAGAATATATTAACTTCAATGTCACATCTCTGAAACAACAGATCTTCAGTGCTGCCCAGCCATCACTTGGGGAGCCTAGTCTAATACCCCCTTAAAGGTGGCATTTTCAGCCGTCAAAATCAACTCTAAATCTACTGGCCACTCTAAGCCTCCTAACCAAACGGTGGCCCAAACTAAACATCTCCACTTGTGAGATCTTATTGGGAAAAGTTAGTTAAACTCACCTAAAATTTGCAAAGTCACTTCTGTGCACTGAAAAAAAAAGATAAAAAAAAAAGAGCCTATAGCTTTAACCAACTTAGTAAGGTTTTTTTTTTTTTTTTTTTTTTTTTCTGGTTGGTATTCTTAGTTTCTGGCTAGTTCAAGTTAGACATATTATGCCATTTCATTCATTAACTCCTGAAAATACAGCCCCCTTCAGAAATTAATTAGCCTTCCCCCCACAGTTCCTATTGGCAGGTTCTGGAACAGAACCTGGAACAGGTTCTGACAGTGACAGACATTCTTGTAGGTTCCTATCTTCATTTCTGATAGCTGGGTTTCCAACCACGTTTTTTTGTTGCACCGTTTCATGATCTCAGTTTATTCCCCTCCACACTTCTGTTGCCCAGCTCCTGCAGTACGCACACCTGCGACACAGCATGCTCCAAATGCCGCAGGATCCCATTCTCAGTGTTGTGCCTCACAAAAGCTGTTTCCACTCCCTCTTGTAAAATAGGCTATTCATCCCAATCACCCTGGCAGCAGTTCTCAAGGACAACGAGACATAGGGCAAACTTTATTGCATCAAAACAAAAGAGAATTGTTCATTATTAGTGAATAGTCAGGGCTTATCTGAACAACTTTTTATTTTACTTCCCCCCACAATCACTCCTTACCACCTCATCACAAAGGTAACTAAAGTAGGAAAACTATCTAGCAAAAAGACTTAAAACCTCCAAGAAGATTGTTATTTGTGCATCAAAATTATTTACAGAAGATAATTATACAGTGACAACACATTACAAAAGCATTTTGATAGCTTTCACTTGGAATTAATGGACAATTTTAGACTTGAACACAGTAGTAAACCTATAGTTACACACACAAGCAGTAAAACTCATAGGAGATCCGGCAGCTTTCTATCCTAGCCTGACAGTTGCACCCTAGCCTGATAATCCACTGCCAGTTGTTTAGATTTTACAGTAGTGATACCCATTCCCTTTCTGTGGGATGCTGCAGGATGCCAGCCCCCCTCTGCTCACTCATCAGATGAAGGGGGAATAGCAGGAGGTCTGCTGGCCACCAGCAGTCAGCGTGCAAAGTGAACAGCCAGCTCTGCCTACAGGATTTGCTCTCACCTGCTTGAGCATACATACTTCTCTGATCTACAGTAAAGGGTTTCTGTCAGCCAGAGCTTGCACAAGAGACTGTTTCTGCACAAAAAGCGTCAGAAAACAAAGCAGCAAGTCGTCTCAGTCATGATAAGGGATGTGCTGGGGAAAGTTATTGATGTACGCAGACAAACCGACTGCAAGCTCTGAATTGTTTATGGAAACTCCACAGTTTTTTTCCCACTCTCTGTTGGTACTATTATTATTATACCTCACAAAACACAGTAAGTATAAGAAAAAGAAAGAGCATTATTTAGGTACGACAAGAAAAAGAACACTTAAAGCATATTCAAGATAGCCAAATATTTTTGTAGGGAACTTTTCATATGCTTTCCTATGAGGATATTTCCAGACATGAGAGAAGAAATCACAGCCAACTTAATTTCAGCCTCCTAGAGACTTATTTCAACAGGACCACATTCTGTACTTGTTTTTGAATTTTAACTGAAAGCTAAATTCCTTATTTATATTTTTTCCAGGTCCTGGCATAATTTTTTTATTTTTGTTTTAAGAAATAATTTACTTTTGTTTCATCAAATAGAAGACAATTCTCTTTAAACTTTTTGGACTCTTACAGAAGGGTTTTTTGTTTTCTAGCTCCTTGGTACATTTGATAGAAGTTTAAGGCTTTGGGAATTAAGAAAAAATGTTTTGAGAGTATTCTTTATCTGTAAGAATATCTACATCTGAACTTTGCAAGTTAGAAGTTTAAGAGATCCACATCTACCCCACAGATCTTTATTAATTTAGAACAAAATGTATTTGGAATTACTCATGGAGCAATTAAAGCTCAGTGATGAGAAGAGTTCCACAAATTCTACATAAACACCACCACTTCAACCCAAAAATTAGAAGAAAAAGAATATAATAGGCCTATTATAGTTGGTGTTCTTGACTTGTAAAGCACAAAAAGGATAAAATTGAAGTGTCTCTTTCTGTCCAACATTCAAGTCGCTGTGCAATATTCAACAGCTTTTTTTTAATTGGGGGGAGAAGGTTCTAACACCCTCCCCCCCCTTTAGGCGGCAACTTTTCAGTATTTATGTTCAACTATTATAAATTAAACTTGTTCTTACAACACATGCTTAATTTCAAGTGGCATTTTCTACAACTTTTCAGCATAGCTTTTGAACAATTTTGATTTTCAATTTAAATTAAGAACATGTTGATAGACTTTTAAACAGGAATAGGGTTTTATGTATGCTTAGAAGCAAGCAAACTTGTCAATGTTTTGTTGAATTCAGTCCTTGGTGAGAAAGCACATATCTCTGAATTAAAGGAACAAGAAACTCTTTAGTTAAAGCTCATACTTGCAGCCTAGAGCTCAATCCAGTCCAATGGAATGGGCATAGTGCAATATCCACGCACGGCTATATTCAATAATCGCTTGTGGCAAGTAGCGCTCATGATCAAAGAGGCCACTAGCACAATCCACATAATGGTTTTCCTGAAGGATGTTTGTTCAGATGTGAAGGTTGGAAATTGTGTATCACTTAATGGATACCAAAAGGAGAGCTCCGCTCCATCTGCCTGAGGCATGACAGAATTAATGCTCAAGGAAGAAAGAAAATAAATAAATAATGGAGACAATGAGCCAGTAACACTTCCTGTTGGAGATCATCTTTGACAGTCTAGGTAAGGGCATTTCACTTTTTTTTTTTTTTTTTTTTCAATTCTTGTTTTTATTGTCCAGAACCTACAGTAGGTCTTAAAAACTGTAAGCCTAGACAGGAAGGACAACATAACCAGAGTAAATTTGAATACTTGTACAGGGTAGTTGAAAGATGGATCATGTTACTTGTACTTTATTTGCAAATAATACCTTTGTCTTTTAAAAGACATACAGACAGGCAGCCATTGGCATAATTGTTTATACAACATATTCTGCATTTAAAAGCAGCAGTAATACAGACATCTTTACTCTATGCCACAAGGTAACCTCAGGGTTTTCCAAGAAGCCCACGAACTGGCTAATAGCCACAGCCTGGAGTACTCAAGGAAACTCAAATAAAGCCCAGGAGGCCATTTTACATATGGAAATGGAACAGCAATATAGATTTATAAATAACAACAATGACAATGAAGAACATTTAATTAAAAGTTATGCACCCTATGGGTATGCCTATAGTCAGCAAAGCAAAGCAATAGAAAAGTACCCAGTTCCAGATGCAATTTAGTTGTGGTAACACAGACCTTTTAGATGATCTATGTTATACTATGCCACATATTCCATTGCCATTTTTTTAGCAGGGCAGCCATACACTGAGACAACTAAAAAAAAGTGCAATGTTGTAGAGTAAAAAAAGTGGGGCGTGAAAACAGTATCAAGTACTTTTTCCTTAGAAGTGTTCTCTGCTACCTAAGGTAAGTCAGTACTAGGGCACTTCTTGAGAAGTGAGATCAACTATATGCCAGAGATCATGTATCTGTGGAGGTCTTTGAGACAGGAATTGAGAATTACCAATAACCAATAACCAATTCAAAACAGACGGAGACAGGTTTTCAGTGAGTAGAATTTGTGGTGCTTAAGCCATTCTGAAAATTTTGACTAAAACATAATAGAAACTTTTAAGAACAGTTCAAAGTTCTTTTTGGTTTTAATGAGTTTGAGAACCTCATTAGGGAGCATCCTGAAACTTACTGACCTCCCTGATACTGACCTAACCTTAATAGAGCTTTTCCCTAAAAGAAAGCATGAAGACTACTACGGTATCAAAACACCAAAAATGGATGGAACTGAATTCATTTCAGCTTTGTTTTGCTAAATCCTTTCAGCAGTAAGCAGAAGTACAGCACCTACATTAAGAGCAGAAAAAGGACACTAAATTCTATTTTTAATACTAAACAAGTTACTTTAGGGACTCACTGAGTACGATACCACAGTCCAAATGGCATCCTGCAATATAATAAGTTATAACAGAGGAAGAATATGACCATAATAAAATCTGTTGACTAATTTAGTTGATTGTAACTAGAAAGACAAAATAATTGGCACACCTATTGAGCAGCAATTCCCTGAAAGAAGAATATTTCAATATCCTGACTGATCTCATTGCTTTTATGGAAGGCTTTACTGTATTTTCTGTAAGCCAATCTGGTCTGTCACATATTCAATTTTTAATGCTAATGCCAATGACAGCATGTGTTTTTAAATGCAGCTACATCTGCCACTGTTAATTACTGAGTCATCTGTCCCCTGTACTGAAAAATGAAAACACCGTGATGACATGAAAGCTTTGAAGAAGCTACTTGTCATTAACCGCTTCCTTGTGCTACAAAGTAAGTTTCTGATCCTAAAAGGGGCTGTATTAATCACGGCAGAACGAAAGAGAACAGAATTCTGCAGCAGATCTTAGTAGCAACCTACACAAAACATCAGATCCATACAATGCTGTATATGAATTTCAGCACCAAGAGACCTGCAATAGACTTGCTCATGAATAGATCTTCCCTTCCTGAAATAGTGCGTGGTACTGTTTGTAAAGAGAAGACAATATAAGCACACACATGCAGAGGTTTATCAAAAATATTTCTCAAGAAGGTATGTTCTATTGGTGAAACAGAGGTACTAGTCCTGTACTTGTACATGAGACACAGTAGTCTCATTTTTAATGAAAGAAATCACTTCATTTTGATTTAAAACAGCCAAAGAAGACTTAAGAAGATCAGCATGTTTTGAAAATGCAAGTACGGAATTATTAGTGATGCTGATGCATTTTAAAATATCTGTAGCACTTAATGATGACAGTTCATTTTATTAAGCCAATTATAACAGATAAAAACAAGACATTGCTTGAATGCTAACGATAAGGAAAAACAACTTACAAAAAGATACCTTTCTTTGAACCTTAAGAGGATGAGGAAAGGGAAACGATTACAGATGGGAAATCCCGGAACAAAGCAGCCAATATAGTATTTGCATATCATGCGAGAAAAGAAAGAGGGAATTGTTACTAGCAGAAGCAACAAAATTAAAACGCTTACTAAAATAGTAGTGGTATGTCAACATAGTGCAGAGAAACGCCACAGAAAGATACCAAGTTGGTTCCAAAGCAATATAATCACTTCAAAACAGTCTTAAGTATCTCAGATACTCCTTGTTCTGGAATTAGTCATGCTGAATTGCAAATCATAGATAACCGTTAAAAAAAAAAACAGCAAAGATAGCCCTGATTTAGAAAGACTTACCATACTAGAAGGGTGAACCCTACCATGAAAAAAGTAGCAAGAAATAAATCACTATAACAGAAGGGAAGACAGGTTAAAGAAATAAGAATAGATATTTCTGTATCTGGTATACATAACTTGATCACTTGGGATTGCATAAGACTATAAACATTAAATAAAACCACTGATCTTCTATACTATTTTCTTAGTTTTACCAGAATTACAAAACCAGAACATTTACCGTTGCAATAAAGGACATTTCAAAGTGCTGTTCTTACTCCATGCCTGCTTGAACTATACTCCATATTTGAGGGTGTGAACTACTTCAGTACATGTGAACTTGCGTACTTACCACTCCCCACCACAGGGCATCCGCATAGCTGCCAAACTCTGTTTCTCCCAGAATCATTTACAGCATCTTTTTCAGCCAGGTACCACAAAATAAGAGGAAAAAATCAGGCCCAGAAATCCAATGTAGAGTGTAGTTATCAGTTCCTGCAAACGGGATCAAAATAACAGCATTTACAACATTGCTGAGACATAAAAGTTACCTATCACTGACGTTTTTTAAAAAGATAACTGCAACAGAAAGAATGTAATTTCAGCAACTTCTAAACACTGACACCAACTGTTGGCTGTAAGTTAGCATCCACTGAGCTCAGTGGTGAAAGAATTTACACAGTAGCTATTGACTTAGTCCAGCATGAACATTTCGGATAGAGAACCTAATACAACCACGTGTTCCTCACTTGTAGTGTGACACATTAACTTTTGGTCATCAAAAATTCGTTGGATAAACTTTTCAAATGCTGCCATATTCAAAACAACTTTGGGAAAAAGATGCATAATTTTTAGAAATGTTCAGATTCCCTTTAGAAATCTCATTCCTGTGGTTAAATGCAACAACAAGTCAAAAGTTGGGCAAAGTGCAGGTGAACTTTTTTAATCTTTTAGGAACTTTTTGTCCCCTGAACAGGGCGAACCACCACACTTGGATAAAATAAATGACTGCCTGTTTCCACATTAATATATTTGACATCATCAACACGTCTGCAAACACACTGTTCTGAATATAAGGACTTAAATTACTGTTAAATGAATGCATCGATTATTATGCCATTTTTTGAGTACTCAAACTTACTTGTCTGTGTATGAACACGACTGATCCCAGAAGCCTCCATGTACCACCCTGACGGTCACATGCAGCATTCGTAAATCTGCAGGAAACGGATGCCCCTGGAACACATTTTTTAAATTAATAAAGAGGCTAAGAATACACGAGAAAAACAGAGGTGGAGAGGGGAAGTCTGTGTCTTCAAAGGACCATTTTGAGGGAAATGCATAGTATTTTATAGTAGACCTAGCAGCTTGTCTCTTCTCACTGCATTCACTCATCTTTCATCATTTGTTATGAAGACAGCTCAGGAAGGTTGCAAAGGAGGAGGCAGACTCTGTATACATGACTGGTAAGGGTGACTCAAGAATTCAGGATTTTGGACACAAATTGTGAATGCTCCAGAAGTCATTCATCAGTTTATATTTGACTTGCTTACCAGGATGGGGAACAATATACAGAAACAGCTAACTACAGATCCTTTGCTTTTAGGCGTATCATGGCCAATTTGAACTTGACAGTCCAACAATATATATATATATATATATATATTTTTTTTTTTTTTTAATTTTATTTTTACAAGAGTCACTGCAGCCCTAGAGCACTATTGCAGCTAGTGCACAGAGCACAGTACACTGCCCTGTACTTTCTCATTCAGGAAAACCAAGTGGTGTGACCCTCCTGAGTACAAGGTGGATTCAGTCCATCAGGAACTCACAACCACTAACCCCACGCCTTTTATGAAGCAGCAGCTTAAAGAGGTCAGACACAAAGTGTGAAAGACAGTTGCTGTAAAACTGAGCCAAGAAACTAAAACAGGATTTGGATAGAACCCATGTAGGTGGATGGGAGAGGATGGGTACCTATATGTGCACCTCTACCCCCACCAACCATAAATCCATTACTAGAGCTAAGAAAATTATGACCAGACAACACACTCAAATTTTTATTTTCACTATACTTCATGGGATTATTATTTTACACCCATATGTGATTGGTGATCTGCTCTGTTACATGAATGTCAGAGGAAAGACCGTTTTTCACCAGGAGGTAAACAAAGAAAAAAAGCTACCCTATTCAAACTGACAGCATTATTTTCTTTTATTGCATATAATTACCTGATAGCTGAGGTTGCAAAGACTTGACCTTTAGAGCCCACACACAGAACTATCATGGAAGCAACAACTACAATTAAATCTGGAAAATAAAAGTCAATTGACAAAATTAGTTATTAGCATCTTGCAATACTTCTGCAAGGCTGTTACTAGAACCATGGCCAATATTACTTTAACACTTTGAACAGTGACCCCAAATGAAGATTTCCAGTTACATAACAAGATATCTCTGCTGTAACATATAAAGAAAATATAATTGTATGATATAAGAGAAAGGTTTTACTGGGATGGGTCTGAGATGACCACATTCTAGATGAGTGATATGAGTTACTAGAAAACAGCCTCAGCAGTCTGGATAACTTATTAGCTGGATTTCTTATTTGCTCTGCTGTTTTACAGACTGTTTTATTAATTGACAGAGTTTTTGGCTTTTATTTAATTTATCAGACAACTGACTTACTATTATTTAATCTCTCCAGGTCTGAAGGATAGAGAAAAATTAGAATTCGTGTGTGTCTAGTTTACTTTAAGTCATTCATTGCCTTAGGACTGTATACTAAATCTGTCTGCCTCATGCCTAGTTAATTTTGGAAAACAATTCCATATTTTGGAAAACAAAATAGTTCTTGATATATATCAGGGAAAAGTGAACTTTGTTCTGCTTCCCAAGCTGAAATAAATCTGAAGCTGTTTCAGAACCTCTGCTGTGCTACATCTCAAGAGAAATGGATTGGCGAACAGAGTGCAAAGATGTGGTCAAAGCCATTTTATAGTTGCAGTCACACCTGAGATGCAGTTGTTTATGCACATACACAGAGAAATGAAACTATTTTATGATTGTAATAATAAATATCCAGGCACAAAATTTTGTAATTTACATTCCAAAAACTTGCAGATTGTTTAGGAAAACTATATCCTCTATTCAACAAATAGTGTTTCTGAGTAGTGGAAAAAACTGTGTCACAGAACAAGGATTACTGTGCTTCTATAACAATACCCCCTTCCAGAACTTGATTTGTTTATTCTATTTATATTTTGAGTGCTCCAGGGCAAGGGTCTTCAAATAGCTCTCTCAACATTGGTTAAAAAAATACCGTATGGTTTTGGATTATTGTGTTTCTTTCAGTGAAATTATTAAATGCAGGACAAGCTTTCTAAAAAAAAAAAAGAAAGAGTTTTGACATATCTAGATTTTTTAAATTCTTGGATATAATTTCTACAATGACTGAAGTCAGTTAGAAAACCAACTGCAGTGAATATCAAGGGGAGTCAGGTGCCTGATTCCAAAGGCATCACTCTGAAAACCAGTTTTTGATTCAATAAATACACGAAGTAATTACAGTGTATCTATAATGCTCCACCAAGCAGTGTGTAGTTCAGTTAGAATCCAAAACAAACTCATTAAAATATTAAAATGACTGCTTAAAAAAAAAAAAAAAGCTTTCCGTCATCTTTAAAAGAAATAAAGTTTAGCTATTATAAGTGTCTGGGACCCCAAGGTCACAGGAGACAGGATTACGGGCAAGACTTATTTCTGGCAAAGCTTCAGATCACTTGTGAAAAGAAAACACTCTGCTCTTCTGGAAAAACAAACCAAGCTACATTTCCCACCCCACCCAAATAAGTGCCATGGATTCTTTAGGTCTATGCTAATACTAATGACAAGAGCTCTTGCTTAATCTTTGCTTCAATTGCTATAGAAATTTCATTTTTCAGAACTTTCAAGGATGACTTTTACCTGGTGTTTACATCAACTTTGCGAGCTGTGTGTACTCACCAATGATTGAAATAGGCTTCCTAGCAAAACGGAGCCTTCCCCATATTCCGACATATTTACTGCGGCATCCTGCTGACCATAACCGAACCACGTATTCTGTTCCAAAGAATACCACTAATACAATTTCCTAAAAGAAACAGACAGGGAACCAGATTAATTTTCTATTTTATGTCTTTCATCTTTTTTTCAGAATCTATTAGAAATGCAGAAATAAAATATAAAATCTGGAAGTTAAAAAACTATCAACCCTACCAAAATCATTTAAAGTAACACAGTAAAAGTGGCAAACAAAGAAATAAAAAATTAAGAGCAAGTTTAAATACTTTAATTGCATGCAGTTTGGCTCATCTACATGTGCGAGAACTGAAAACAATCTGTACAATTCACTTGGTCTCTCTACTCAAACAAAAGGTTCCCTTACTGAGCCAAAGAAAACAAGCACAGTCTGTATGCAGAAGATGAGTATTTTCCTAGTGTATTTCATTTTGGGAAGAGGTGTGCTTCACATTCCACTGACCATATCAACTTAACCACACATTTACTTATACTTTCAGTCTTCTTTTAATCTCATGTGGATGAAAGTAACATTTCTGGTGCCCTCACAGTAAGACAACAGGCACCCCTTCCACCTTCTTGTCGACAGTTAGAAACAGAAGTCTAGTCCTGAAGTGCTGCTGTTGAGCTCGGTGTTAACCACAGACTAACAACAAGGTATGACTTTGGAAATGCATACAAAGCCACAAATGTCAAAGACATCTGACACTCTCGTTGATACACAGAGGTACACTTATGTTGTACTTGGCACTTCACGTGCAGATAAACCTGGCTTTTCTAGAGTGGCTGACCATTCAGTGGCTGACCATTCAGCATAGTTTCCCCAAAGCCAAGGAGCTGCAACACTTCCTCATCTGCAAACTCAGTTAATAACTGGTCACATTATTACTGGTCAGAAAGAGTAAAGATAAGAAACCACGTTAGGTATCACAGCTGTATAGGATAATGCAGATAAAGAGAAGGAGCTGCTTATTACAGAGAGTGATTTAATATAAAGAGCAAGAGCAGAGATGCTGAACATTCTACCCAGTCTCCCCTATTTCTGCACTGGTCACCGCTGTTTTTCCATAATATCCAATTGGCAAATGGGACTCAAGGTACCTATGAATTTCTAAATTAACTGAAACACCTAAGATGCAACCCTAGCCCAGACAACACAATGGGAGTCATATCATCTGCTTCAAAAACACATGGGACGTTGCCCTGAATAGTCAATAAAATAACAGGCCTGTAAGCAGTAAGAAAAGGGGAAAAAATTGCCACGCACCAATAGACCTCACTATATTCTTTCAGTGGACCTAAAACTCCAGTCTTCTGCTGGCATAACCTGCTCATCTCAGGGCACTACAGTGTTGAAGTTTGTGTCTGAAGTTGTGTCTGTGACACAAATTTAGGAAGATGCTAGCCAGGACCGTCTTCCTTGGTTTTGAAAATCTCAATCTCTGCAAGATGTCAGATGCAGCAGAACAGCATCTCAATCGGTTATACTGTATTCCAATTACATTTTCAGCATATAATGAAACTGTTCAGACTGTTGGTTGTAATAAATGTAAAGCTCCTACCCTTTGACCCAGCCAAGAATCCCTTCTACAGTTTGGTGCCGAAAGGATCCATCAGAAACCTTCACTTATCAATAACTCATTTAGAGTATTATTAAATATTTTTTTCAATAAAGTCAGAGCTAAAGTTATAAATCTAAAAAAATAAAAATAAAAAAAACAGCCTCTGCAGCAGGCACTTTAAGGAAGGACTGTGTGTTAAGGCAGCAGCTCCAAATGCAGCAAAATTCTTCTTTGTCTAATTCCACTTAAAGATATTTAAGAACCTGCCTTAAATTAAGACCTAACTACACAAGGTTCCATTAAACTGTTATTATAAAACAAAGCATCAGAGGCTGTCCTTGCCAATCAGGGGATTGTATTCATTTCTAAGATAGAGTCAACGAGCTCCAATAAGAACACTTCAATATGCAGAAAACTAATGCATCTTCTTTCATCAGTACTAAAAGAAACTCCCTTAACAAAAGACAATAGCGACTGCACAGGGAGCAAGAAGTGTCCTTCATTCAAAATAATTAATTGGAGGAATGGGTGTATGGCCTCACATCATATGCATTAGCACAGACAATACTCTTCAGATACCCCAAAAGATTGCCAGAAATAAAACAACAAGAATTCTGGTAGGAAAAGACAAACCCACAGTAAATTTAATGTTTTAGCACAATAAAGCAAGTCAGCACTCTGACCAGAAACCATGGGCTTGGCAGGATCACAGTTTCATTTTTATAGCAAGAAGGTAAAAACTGAAAGCCTGGCTTGTGTTTTAAAGAAGCTGTTTTAAAGAAGCATGTATTCTCTGCATAGCAAATTTGCATCGAAGCTGTGTGTGTATGTTTTTTAAAGCCCCTCCATGGTTCATTGGCTAACAAGAACACTGGCAAGTATGCAAATGTGGGCTGTCCCAAAGACAATGCAACAGACATGCAGTCAATGGTTACTGTCATCCAGTTCTTTGCATGACACGCAGACAAGCTTAGAGAACATTGATTGTTCTATAGACTCCAGTGACTGGAGGGAATGACCAGTCGGCTTACACCAAGGCACATTTTTCACTCCTGACGTTTTGATAAAGGCTTATTGACCTAAATGAGACCCAAGTTATTCAGGGAACATCAGGGGTGAAAGTGCACAAGCTGTTCTTCATGGTCATACACAAAAACGCAAGGTATCCATTAGCAACTGGCAAATTCCCCCTCCCCTGCCCGTGGCTGTGTGACAGACAAAAGTGTTTTTAATATCTTGCATTGCATAAGTCCAATAAGTAATCCCATGGGGGTGGAGGAGGCTGATGAATTTCTTGTCAGTACACATTTATATTAGCAGCCAGAAACTTGCAGACAAAGAAAAAACGGATTAGAAAATTACACTTTCCTGAACTACCAAGATATTTCCTACTTTCCCTATCTAGCAGCTTAATGTGAAGCTTTACATTAACTTGAAGAATGGCAACCTGATCCTTAGTTCATTTATGCCAGTGCTAATTAGGGCCAATTCAGTTTAATAGGAGAGTTACACTGGCAGAGAGCAGCAAAGCCTCGCACCTGAGAATCTCAGCATATCTGAGTTGCTCTGCAGATGAATTTGGGCCACTCACTGTTTCTTAGATACTTTCTCCTAACTGCCCACTTAACACATACCTACCAAGTGCACCAGATAAAAGTTTTTGTGCTTCTCACAATGAATCAACTAGAATGAAATATGGCTTCATGAAGACGTGGAACAAAACAGAGGCTGGCATAGGAAAATGGCAGGATAAAGCAGTGAGCAGACAAGAAGGATGTAAAGAATGAGTGAAATAAGAAACAAAGCAACATTCAGCACAAGGCAAAAATTAAAATACACAGAAAATAATTGCCTGCAGAACACTGGTGGGGGTGGGGATTAAAGCTCAGGAGAAAAGTTTTCTTGCTTAAAATAACACACACAAACACAAGAATGGCACTGTGCGAGGACCCACTCAACCCTTTACAACTTAATTCTGATTTCCTTTCTACAAGGTGAGAGCTGAAGCATCATACTGAGATTAAAAAAAAAAAGATTATTATACCAACATAACAGAAAGAGCACTCTGAGATGTGAAAGTGATGTCCCTTCACACCGTGGGCATACTGGAGCCAAGAGACTTTTTTTCCTTTTAATCATTGATTTATACATGACACCCTCACTTCTGCCATCCCTCTGGCTCAGCCCACAGACATGTGCTTCGTTCCTTCTCAGCCACATCATCCCATCACAGCCAAATACCAGGTGAGCCCTGGATGGGAAGGTAGAGAAGATGAGCATGAGGTACACATGGAGACAGCTTTTCTTGAAGAACACTGTCAGTGTCTGCAACTCTCCAGCTGTGAGCAACTTACCCCAATAAACACATCATCCCACTTTCAACTATGAGGAACAGTCCCTGTGCAGGACAGCTTGACAGGACTGGTGTAACAAGCCTTGGGCATTCCCACTGTGGTACAGTGCTTGGTGAAACTAAACAGACCTCCAGGTAGCCAACCACCAGATGCCAGGGACCAAAATATTTCTCCTAATGACCAGCAATGGAGCTTGTGTTCTCCCTGGTGCATTGGTGCAGCAGTGTATGTAGAGGGGGATCTAGTTTGCGAAACTCACAAAAGATTTTCAGTGTGTCTCACTACTCACTTCCACAGTTTTGGCTTCACAGTTCCCATGGAATAATCATGGCTTCATAATAAGCTCACACCAGGAACACAGAGAAGGACTCAGAGACCAGCCTTGATGTACTAGGTTTGACTTACACTGCAAAAGTGTACCCTGCTGTGGGCAAGGACAGTTTAACCATCACCCTGCTGAACTTCAGAAACAAACAACAAAGTCCTTTCCATCAGAGGACAACAGGAAAAAGCTATTTACGAAGAAGACTAACTTAACTGATGAAGTGATCGGACTTCAGCTGTGTGCCTGGAGAGTCAGACCTATTAAAAGCACCAGCCTTGTTTAGAGCAAACAAGGCTTTCTGTGTATTAGAAAAATGAGCATCTGAAATATCTTGAAAAGCTTTTTCTCTGCTGTCCCCAGCCCACTTAGAGAGGAAGAGGTACAATTCAACATTAAGAGGCATCCAACATCCACACTGAGATGAAGTACAGCAGCAATTTGAAAAAGAAGGGCAGAGTTCCTAAATTTAGCTGAAGAAAACAAAGCAGATTTGAGTTTTAGTTGTTTTTAAACATCTAGATTAATAGCTTGAACAAACAAAATGAAACAAAACAAAACCTGACATAGAACAGAGCAGGACACCATAACAGCTATTTAACAGCTAAGGAAATTATCTGGAGGCTGAGAAAGCACCTGCTTGGAGCATACATAGCCTGATACCCAGCCTGTAGACCTCAAAGCTGTACCTGGTCATAAACCATCACAGATGGAGTAAGTTCTCCCATAGCTTTAAAGGCATTACATGCCAACCAGCATACCTCAGCTATAAGACTCCTGTGGCCAAACTTGCACTGCTATCTATTTCTAAGACAAGGCCATGGAAGCTCTCTGCTAAGCTGCTGTGCCAAGAGAGGAGGTCTGGTAACCTCCTCTCAATCTGTGGCAGCAGGAGCAGAACAGGGATACTAGAAAACATTTTGTTCACAACTCTTGACAAGGATATTTCTGAAGGATCCAAAAGAAGGGACAATAGATCTGCTGATGCTAATGAAAAGCAACAAACAGCACTTGATGTCGGCCACAGGCTGTAGAATCCTGGGAGCTGGATTGCACAACAGAGAAACAGGCACAACATCTTTACAAACAGGGCTGTAGCATATCCTCTACAGCCAACGAGGGGCCAAAAAAGCAGGAACCCGTCTCTTGTGTAGAGTGATAGGTCGTATTTACACTCACAAAACCAGCACCACTGCAGGCTGCACGTTAATGCGGAGAGAGCTGGAGTCCAGTTTACAGCTCGCTGCTCACCTGACACATCGGGGCTTGCAAAATGCTTCAGACAGCACTTGTGCATAGCCTGAGCAGGGTATGCAAATTTACAGCACTGAAGGCAACTGTTTCTTCTAATCTCACTGGCTTTGTATAGAGAGGCCCCTCTTTGTTCTCTTGAGAAAGGCAGGATTTCTTCCTGAAAGCTGTACTGTGTTTTCTAAGATACACAGAACAGCCAAATCAGATGGCCTAGGCAAACAGACAAAGAAAGACACCAAACTCAATACAGTAAAAATCCCAACTTAATGAAGTACAGGTCAAAAATAAAAAGGTAAATAGTTTTTCATATACATACGCACTTACTGAGCAATAGCAAGTGCCAAAAGTGCTATTTAAGACTATGGATTATCTTCCCTACTTAGTCTTCTCACTTTCAGAGATCTTAAAAAAAAAAAAAAAAAGTTGTGCGTATTCAAGTTAAAAGCAATAATAAGTTTTAAAACACAATGCATTTAAAGCCAGAATATTATGTCTCATGCTGAGCTTTTATCTTCCCTTCAAAAACTTATGGTCATTTGCTAAAATTCTTTATCTAGCATATTTGTCACCAAAGGATTAAACAGGCAATGGAAAACAAAAAGAACTTGGTATTAGTATCACATTTCTATCTTCAGAGGCCTATAATTAAGCCTAAGAAGTTGGGCATCATTAAAGTTCCCTTATTAATGCTTTTAATTAAGATGAAATAATATTTACGTAAGTGTTCATGTTTTGAAGACGGGAAGCTTAGTACGAGACGAAGTTAGAAGAGTTGACTGTGCTGAAGCTTTTCTATTTTCCCTTAATCAGTGCTGAGAGCACACAACAATAGCATTGGGAGCAATAAAGAATACTGCAGGCCTGCAATTTTAGGTTGAGATTTTCCAAAGGCTCCAAGCAACTAAATCCTATTGAATTTCAATAGGACTTGGGCACCTAACTCCCTTAGGTGCATTTAAAAAGTCTTTAATTGATTTCCTTAGCTCTCTTCTCACTGGAGGTTTCAGCCAAATCCAAACGAAGGCAGAAGAAATTTTCCACTGACTACAAAAAGCCTCAGATGTCGGTGGTATAATTTTGCACATTAAAGCATGGTCTCAGAGCACTGGTGTATTAGAACAACTTTCCACACCATCATCCCTGCACAAGCCTCTTCATAACGCAGTCTTCAGCTTGAGAACTTGGTTGCTGATGATATCCACCAGGAATTTGCAAAAGTAAATTAAGCTGGGCTTGCACAATTAGTTTATGATACCTGTTTTAACATGGAGTTCTTGCTCCCCAAATACTCTCAAGAACTAGACCTTAAACCCACAGGATTTGGCAACAGAAAGGAAGCTTTAACATCCTAACCAGTCCGAAACTGATTAAAAACCCACAAACACACACTTGCTTTTTGTTTATTTCATGAACCTGTTAATCATGGTTCATAGGAGTCTCTAGAAGAAATTCGTATCAGAGCTTCTGCTTCAAAGAGAAATATGCTCTGGCTCCTATCCAGGACAGCGTATGCTTAATTTTATATCTCTTTGAATTCAGAAGAACTGTACACCTACTTAAGTTTAAGCACACATACACACAGTTCAGAGAGATGCACACTCAATTGTTAGTACATGTAACATGCTAATAGGAATAGAAAGAAACTGCTGCAAACTAAAGCAGCAGCCTAAGTTATGGAGTCTGTACTTTTGTGTTACAGAGAAATTTTCATATTAACACTATTTACACAGTGGCTACTTTCCCCCTTGCAGATTATTTTCATCCTGTCAAGTATCTTGTTGTGTGCTGATAATTATGTTCACTCCGCAGCTAATGCTGAATGCATTGGGGTACTCTTGAAGAGACAGTATGCATGAAAGCTCACCTGCTTGTGTTTTTTTTTCAAACTATAAATGACAGGGCAAGAGTAGCTAACATGTCCTCCAGCAGACTTTTTCTTACAACCTCAGACTGCCACTACCATTATTACAACACTAGTCCTTTCAGAGAGAAAAATAAATATTGCATATTACTTCTTACCAGAAAGTAGAGCAACACAGAAGGAAGAATCTGGCCATTATCAGCCTGGCTTAGCCTGCAATAGCTCTATTTTGTCTACTTAAAAGGAAAGGTAAGGGTAGCTGGCATTTTCAAGATGTAATGGTCAGGCTGTGGTCACCTGCTATGCATAAAAACTTTGGTAACAGCAACATTTAAATTCCAGTAGTTTCAGGCATACATTTTTGTTTGAGGCCATGCTGATAAGTAAGAGCCAGGAAGCAACAGTATGTTTTTAAAACAAATCAGAAAGATTGACGAAAAAACATTTTTGTTCCACTGGTTCTGAAAACTAGAAAATAACTCTCTTAAAGCTTTCTGTATTTGTTTTTCCTCCTTACACATCTTTTTCCATTTCATTAGAAAAGGACAGAAGAAAAAGGAAAAGGGCTGTCAAGGATGGGAAACTAGAAACTCAAACACCTTCAGTTTTCAATTATCTATAAAAGTAAATCAATTGATGCTTGCTCTTGAAAAAATACTTCTTTTTTTTTCTCAGATCATGGCCACATTTGATACTATGCTCAAACTTCAGTGATTTTTAACGTATATATTCTGGAAATAAAATGTGTCTGTAGAATCAACTGCACTTTTAAAACATAAAAAGAAATATGCTGTAAGAAGTATAAAAATTAGGAACTACACTTTTCTCTCTCTAGAAACTTGTGAGACAGGGACTGTAAGAAAACAAGTCTTAATGAAATCCATTTTCCTTGTTTGCTGTCTCTCTCCTTCTGTACAGTCACCAGTTGTCCAAAGATGGCCATGTTCACACACTGCAGTAAGCCTGAGCTGTGTTGCTCTACCAGTTCTTTGAACCTATCTCTCCTCCAAATCTGACAGCCATCCACGTGTAGTATCTCTTAGCTTTAACCACAGCCTCACCGTTCTGACCCACTAAGATTTCTTCATGTGTTTGGGCTCTAGATAGTGCCCCTGCAGAGAAAACACCTCCACAAGCTGTAGCAATGCTTAATTCCATGGCTAGACAGGAGTCTGGAAGACTGCAGAGGTGGGGGAAATCAGGGCTCAATCTGCCATCCAGCTACGGATTTCTCATTTGGCTTTGAGCAGACTGCGTGTCGCCCTTCACTCAGTTCCCAATTAGAGAAAACCACTGCTCTCACCACCTTTTGCCACAAACCATTCTGTGGATAAACACCGTGACACAATGAGGGTCCCACATCTAAATCCCAGATTACGTTATGAGCTTTTTTGACAATTTACTCCTTCTAAAGATGGCACAGAGTGCACCAAAAAGGAACGTTTTCAGATGAAGTTCTAACTTCTTACCTGTCTTGTAAAGTTAAGGATGTTTCCCTCCCCAGCCCTTCCCTACACTCAAGCAGGGATTTATGGTCATGTTGTACAGTCTGGCTTCAGGATTTTCAACTCAACCCTTCCACCTCCTTTTCATGGTTTTAGGCTTTGTGGGACCTACTCTGGGATGTAATGTGCATTCTGCAAGTGAGGCATATCCAGAAAATCAGTAGGTCATTGAAAGCAGTACACTACTGCGGTTACTTCTACCTCCACACATGCTCCCAATACACTCTTTCTCTTGAAGCAACATGCTTTCAACATTCACCCTCCCAAATTGAGATTTCCAGTCTGAGCAATGACTGTATTCTTCATTAACAGTTTAGCAACAAGTACATTTCAAATGGACTACTGCTGTTTGCGACCCCCTCCAGAAATGAAGGAAAAAAAAAAAGAAAATCTTCATTTTTTCCCAGCTGGCAGGACAGTGTTGTGCGGTAGGGCTGTCGAGTTCTGAAAGCAAACTTTCCGCAATTAGAAGCCCAGCATTCCTTTTACACATCTGGGCAATCGCTGCTCATTCACCAGTATCACGCTCAGCATTGATAAGAGTTCAAGTGCTGTATTTCTGTTTGACACTTACGTAAACACAACCTGCGTTTGCCTCAGCATACTTGAGCTCTCTCCCAGGCCTGCTCCAGGGAATACGCATCATGCTCTTCCACACAGCTGCAAAAACAGTCGCACACTAAACCTGTAGTCCAGGCACTTAATACTCCTCACAGGAAAACACATGTGCTAGTTTAAGCTAATAAAAAACCTCTCAGATGCCATATGTACATAGCCCATTCAGTCAGCATTTTACAGTTGCCTCTAAAATTTGTGAAGGAGGAGAGAAGAATTATTTGACATGCAAAATAAACCTAATCGAAGGCAACAAGTCAGCGTTTCAGCTGAGTGGCAAATACATTTCACATACTGAAGGCAAGTAGTTTCCTCCTCGTGCCAATTTCCTGTGCTCGTTCCAATCAGTGAGCATAAAACAGTTGTGGCTATCATTCAGCGCATCAGGATTATAGCATACCAAAATGGGAAGTTAATTTATACCAACCAAAGCACATGATTAATTCAGTGCAAACTCTCCCTAGAGCTTTGATAATGTTCCAAACGGACCAAACTAAACTTACATTTGCAAAATGAAGATATAAGCCAGATCTCTCTGAAGTCGCATACTCCATTAACCAAGCTACCGTTATGTGCAAAGACTTGTATTTTTACTCGGATTCATGTTTCTATCAGTTTTGGATCCAACATAAATAAATCGTGCAACAGAGGCAGCTCTTTGCAGAAATCAAAGTTAGGAAAGGAGAACTCCAGTTCTGTGAAACTCCCTTCACTCA
This sequence comes from Cygnus olor, assembly GCF_009769625.2. Classification (NCBI taxonomy): domain Eukaryota; kingdom Metazoa; phylum Chordata; class Aves; order Anseriformes; family Anatidae; genus Cygnus; species Cygnus olor. The sequence continues at coordinate 28,869,139 of NC_049173.1, read as the reverse complement.
CTATCACCTTTCCCCTGCACCCTCTACAAATAAAGGACAAGTGCACTATTCATTGCTGGGAGAAAAAAAAAAAATCTTAAAAAAGCCACGGCCTTCTCAGTGGCAGCTGGTCCGAGCCTCAAGACATCAAATACCTCAGGAAACTAATAGGCATTATATGGAATTAATTTTAGAAAAAAATACAAAAGTGATATTTGGCTGAATTCAGTACCTCTGTACTCCAAAGCTGTTTGGAAAAGGAGAGAAGGAGAGACGTTATGGAAGCAAGGCCTAGGGCATGGCAAGAAGAAACTGAAGGCTCTGCCGCAGGACGTGGGCTAGCGGGCAGCTGCTGCGGTGACCAAAAGCCACCGAACCAGAAGAATCCTCCTGTGGAGGGGTACTTGAAAAGGGAAAAAAAGCATGCAGCTTAAAGGAAGGGGCAAAAGAAGCATGGTTTAAAGACAGAGGAAAAGCCCTTCCTGTGCTGAAACACTGGGCAACACAGGATGAATTTAGAGCCTGCTTTAAAACGTACAACTTATTAGCATAACTGAAGCATTGATTATGCAATCAGTATTTCAGAACACAGAACTGGTAGCAGTGGAGCTGCACTTCATATTATTGCATTAATAATGTGCTCAGTTTTCTAAAGTTTGGGGCATCTCTGTTCTTTATGTGAGGTATACTTCCAGGGGACTCATGATTTATTTTAGGAATAGCTGGATGTTGTAGGGGCTTCTGTTTGACCTTACATTTACTGTTGTTTAAATCAGGAGTTAAACTAAACACATCTTTAGAAATGCCCAGTATCCAAACGTTTTTCCTGGTACATTAGGTGATGAAGTGAATGAATGCCAATCTTACTCCGCAGCTAGATGAATTCTGACAGCAATTACTATCAAGAGATTGCCCTTTTTTTTTTTTTTTTTTTTTTTAAATCTTTCCTCCCTTCATACCTTCCCACAGTTTTCAGTACTCAGTGTTTCAAAAAGCTGTTTTTAATACATCTGCCCTGCTTAGTCCTCTCAGGATCCCATTGTGTTAGATGGGATTGTATCAGAAAACCTTCAGTCTGGACACCAAAGATCTTACAGCAAAACCACAGAACTAAGATTACCCATTGGAACTGAAGATGCTCACGCCATCCAAAAAGATAAACGTTCAGCAATTGAGGAACTAGTGGGAACAGACACTTGTACCTGTTGTCTTAACAGAAACTAAGCCAGAGGGTGCATTCAAGGACGGTGATTGTCATTGCTAACCCAATAGCCACCACTCTATGTGCCAAAGTGAAATATGCAACACTATCACCTCTCAGCAATAATACAATGCAAAAAATGTTCTTTCCACTGGTAAGTGTTCTTTTAAAACAGTATTTTACCAGTACACAAAGTAAATAATTACAGGTTAAACTCTTTTTCTAGGGGTAAGACCAAAAAAAAAAAAAGAAAAAGAGTCCTGATGCATAACAACCAAATACTAACACACGAATAGAGAATAGAGCATGTAAGGACTTCGGGATACACTTTTTTTATTTAGTGTTTTTACACAAGGAGCAATAGCTCAAGTGGCCAAGGCTTCCAGAAATTATTGAATGTCAAAGGTTTTAGCCTAACTTACAGATATTAAAGGAGGAAGAGGCTACTCAAACTGCCAATCAGACAGCTTTGCAGTTTTCTGAAAGCATCAGTAAAGGTGGCTAAAATATGGAAAACACTCAGAGACCTGTAATCCTCTGCTGAAAGGAGGTTTTACACGGCAGCAGAACCAAACATACCCATCTGGTGAGCTCCTTCTTCGGGAATAGTGCAAGTGGTGTGCCATGCTCAGAGCTGGGTTCTATTTCCAGCTCTGCTAAAAATGGTTTAATTACAACCTCATGTTTCCCCTTTCCTGAACACATAACATGCTGCACATTTAACTTTGTACAGAAGCGTCAATTGCTAGTACTGTTTAGGGTGTAATTAAAAACAATTACAGTATACTAGAAAAGCACATAAGGGACTGTTTTGTGTACAATGTGCATTTCCTCATCAGCTATATGGCCAAAGGAAACCTACTAGACATGAAAGTATGGTACAGCTGGGTCCCATAACTGGGCATTTGCATATTTATAAGCTATTGCACTTGGGAGGCCATTGCTGATGACATGAATGCATGTATTAATGAGTCCATCAATAGAGATTTCCCTACGAGATATCTGCCCTTATGATGCTACATCAGAGAACTCTGTTATCATGAACCATACGACTTGTCCCAAATTGCATACTTAAAGCCAAAAATGTTGCACATATTTAAATAGCATGCTTTGCAGTACTCAAGAAGTGGTATAAACTCTCTACAAATACTGTCTGTGGTTTCACACCTTTTGAGTACCAGTAATGGTTATTTCATGCTAGGAAGATAGGAAATGTGTTCATCTTGGGTGCTAAATCAGCCTAACAAAAGCTACAAAAACCCTGTTTTGAGCACCTTGTAAATGATTTGTGGGCTGTGGGAATTATATCTTCAATTAGGAAGATAGCAAACTGACAACTGTACAATAAGCAATCACTTCTCAGCACAATACAGAGTAGTTAATATAGTGCGATTCTTATTACTGCTACAAGAAGTTGTGTTTTACTATTTAAATCTTAAGCATAGTATTAAACATGGATAGTTTTTTTTTTTTTTTAACATAAAGAGTAGGGTGAGGTGAACAAGCTTTGAAAGGAAAAAAGTCTATTGCAAGTTAGTGTACAAATACATCCTCCAAGTTTTGCTAACTGGCTACTGCACTGATGTTTTCCATGGAAATTCCAGCCACATTAGTTCTGGCAGCAATTAAAGACTACTTTTGGAATCCTTAAAAACATCCAAGGGGTCCCTTTCAACTTTACTTCTTGTTCTGTAGTTCTTTCTACTCTTTAAAGCAGGGAAAGCAGTTCCCCCCCCCCCCCCCCCCCCCCCCCCCCCCCCCCCCCCCCCCCCCCCCCCCCCCCCCCACCCCCCCCCCCCCCCCCCCCCCCCCCCCCCACCCCCCCCCCCCCCCCCCCCCCCTCCCCCCCCCCCCCCCCCCCCCCCCCCCCCCCCCCCCCCCCCCCCCCCCCCCCCCCCCCCCCCCCCCCCCCCCCTCCCCCCCCCCCCCCCCCCCCCCCCCCCCCCCCCCCCCCCCCCCCCCCCCGTCTTCAACTTGTTTTTTACTGTTAAAATAAATACAAGGATGAGTCAGAACTCCAGCTCAAAGGAACACCACTGAAGTATTTACTCGGCCTTGAGAGCTGAGAAGCTCCTCTTTTGCTCAGGTTGTACCTCTTACCGCTGCTCGGTACATTGTGCAACTCTGATTGTGAGCCAACATGATCATAGGACTCGATGATAAAAGAAGCTATTCAGAGTTTTGGCAGGAGGAATACTTCTGACATTTTGTTTCATCTGGATCACAAGATTAGACTTCGGCTTGGGGTTTTAACACTAAGCTGCCCATGCTGCATCATATGGAGCTGATTTCTGACACCTCTTCTAACTGCACATCATGTTATTCTTGAACATTCCCATCCAAGTCAATTGGTTGACCCTTGAAGCAAGCTACAATCTATTACAAATAAACACAGTTAAACCTATTTGTTGAAGAGGGAAGATTATACCCTTACACTCCCTAGAACAGACTGAAGATACGTGTAGGTACCAGGCCACAAAATCAAGAATTCATTCTTCTTGAAAGCAAAACACAAAAGCCAGCATGTATCCAGGCATCAGAAATATAGTTGTACCATATTCCAAATACCAGCTAAAGTGTTAAAAAACCTCTGCGACCATATGAGATACATTTCAACCATGTTCATAGCTGGAAAACAACATTAGAATTAGTATTGATTAAGTTATTAACCGCCTGGCTAGAAAAATCACTAAATGGAGAATGAAAACTTGAATGGGGCAAACATACATTTTTTTCTATAATTAACAGGGAGAAATAGGCACATGCAGAGGAAAATTCATCTCAACTGTCCGAAGCACCTCCAGCTGTAACAAGTGACTCTTTCAGGTGTACCTATCCTTTTCCATTTATCCTTTTCCCTTTTTCCAAGGGAAAGTCCATGTGATTGGCTTATTCTACTTAAGTTTTAGACAGCTAAAGTTAGCTGCAAAAATAATAATAAAAAAATAAAATAACCCAAAGTCAAGAAGTGCTTTTAATTATTCAATAAGGTATTCTCAGCCTGGAGCAATGGCATAAACTTCCAAGAGGATGGAAATTTATTGTCAGTTCTCGCTTGAAATAAATTTATTAGCTGTTTCTATTTTTGGCCTGGTCTCCCTAGGGAGGTCCGTGCGACCACCTCTTCTCCCTCCGGTTTCCCTCTTAGAACTCCTGAACCTACTAGCTGATCTGAAGGCCAGGTGTGTCAGAGCATATTTGAACTTCCTGGAAATGTTTTGAGAATTTGGGGCCAGGCAGAAATGAAGTACCTTGTATATGGCCTGAGAGAAAAGATTTCACATTATTCATGACACACTCTCATGATGGTTCTCTAATCTTAACTAACATCCAGCCTCAGGAAAACTTACAGCAAGTTTCAGCTGAAACTTCTATTGAAGCCATTAGGCTTCACAAAAACAAAGCAAACCAACCCACAACCACCCACTCCAAGATCCCAAAGCCCTATAGCATCCTTGATCCCAGTGCTTGTACAATCACTGGAGTCCCCTGGAACTGATGTGTTTTAACTGAAGAAAACACTGGAGTAGAACAGTCTCGAGTGGCCTACACAGCCTCAGTGCTCAGCTGGATAAGGACCTGAGCTACTTGATCACAATTGAAAGATGCTCCTGTTCCCAGCAGGAATTTGGACTGGATCATCCCCAGAAGTCTCTTCCAACCTAAGTTCTCCTATTATGGTATCACTTTTCTGTGATTAAGTAGAATTTTTCCTATTGATTCCTGGAATCTGTGTTTAAAAAAGTAACTAAATGCAAATCACTTTCAGAGAAAAAAATTGAATACAGTGAAACCAAGAGGTTTCTTTTCCACTTCCAAGGAAAGTTCACTTGCCATGAAGCACAAGATGAAGAGAACAAGACAGACTACCTCCATGTCCCCTCTAGCACCAGCACCCACCCACCGGCAGAGACTTCTTAGCTTTGCTGCATGGACTTTTCCTGGTTGAGACTGAAGTGGTAGGAAAGAGAAACAGCTTGGGGGAGAAAAAAAAAAAATAATAATCTGACACCTAGTTTCAGCAGTTTACTTCCACACAGAGATGCAACTCTTGATTCATCAGAGCATAAGCTTAGCAGAAAAAGCAAACCAATGACACATCATTCAATAAAGAATAAACTGCTGTATTCCCACTGTGTTCATCATGTCACTTTTCCAATCAACTCTGATTGATTAAGCTTCTTTCATTAACTGATTTCAGCTTGTCTGCTTTATTAGCATCTGTATTATCCACCTGGGGCCCTAGAACATCTGCTGTGTTTGCCTGCCGTGTTCTAAGAAGCTCAACCCTCCTGTTTATTACAAGTGTTTCTCAGATTTCTGATAAAAACTTCAGATTCTCCCAATCTTCTCATAAGAACTACAGCAGCTAGCAGCTCTTATTCTTCATTTGATCATTTACTGCAGTCGTCCAGCACAGCCGATTATGCTTCATTCCACTAAGCTGAAATCACAGGTAGGGCTTCTCACAGGCTGACAGCTCTGCTCATCTTCCATAAAGGGGGACGTACGGTTCACACTTATGCCTCGTCAGGCTTTTTCATTTTTCTAGTTCCTGATGGTCACAACAACAGAGTGCAAATATTTACATCCAGGAGTAGGTGTTCATAACAGATGGAGGGGGGAAGAGCGAGCATTTAACTGTGCCCTCACATTTAGGATGCTGCTCTAGGGCTCCTTACAGGATACTTGCCTGCAGACATGCTTACAGAAAAAATATCATTCACCATGTTCATTTAGTGGCATATGAAGAATACATAATGATGTCCTCATGTGCAAATGGAAGAAGAATAATCCCATTCTTCAATTTCCTCCGAAGTTCTGAATGTTACATAGTCACATAGGATACTGTGAGCAGATAAATTTTACCCAAGCACTGTATCCTCAGTACACCCTCTACATACTGGGTTTGGAATTTGTTCTGCAAAAATCAGTAGGGAGTTTTCCTGTATTATACACGAAAATATGATCTTTAATTGATTTCAGTGATGTTAAATAGCTCAAGATTTTTACATGTTTGAACAGGTTATTTTGAAGGTTTACTTGTAGCTCTATGAGCAGTTCAGAATGTTTCTTTTTAGAAGAACTAAGAGTTAATCAACTCAAAATTTGGGGGAGAGATTGAACTTTCTAGAGTACAAGTCATAGTGTGTTAACAGACAGTGTATCACACCACATTGAGCTCCACTAAGATAAAAGGCTTAGAAATTTCACTGTATAATAAAAAAGACCTCATGTAAGCAAAAGAAATAAATATTTACAAAGAGAGAACTGCCTTTAAATTCCTAAAACCCACCCCACACAGAAGAAACACCACCATATGGGGCAGAAACACCATCACAGGAAAGAAGAGCGGGGGGTGGGAGAACGAGCATAAGCAAAGGCCCTTCTTAAAAAAAAATATTTATCTTAAGAGTCATTAGATAATCTTCCACTTTCAAAACTGCTGAACCAGTCAGTTCTACCCCACGTTCAGCATCAGACTGTTAAATGAAGTCAAAAGTTTCTGTGGTTACTCTCATCTGAAACGAGCTAATTTCCCCAGAGAACAAGCTACACCGACCAGATGTCTTGAGCCACTACTCCCCGAAGGAGCAGAGCAGCCCAAGCAATGCCGCCTCTGTTTCTATGGAGATGGGTTTTCCCATCCACCACGCAGCCGGGCGCACGGTGGCTACCAGCTGTTGTCTCGACTTGGGCTCCATCAGGATAGACTGAGGGAAAAAAGTGGGAGACATAGGACGGGGCTTCTCCCAGCCCCAGACCTCATAAACTTTACCCACAGTGGCCAACCTCCACTCTTCGCAGCCGCTGCTTGGGTTCACTGCTGTTGTTTAAGGCTGCCTCTCAGTGCTTCCTCCGCTCGTTTTACAGGCTCGTAACAGGGCTGTGGCAGCACACAATCACTTGGTTTAACGTGTTCAATAACTGCGCTGGCAAAGCAGGTTTCCCCAACACATGCTTCCAGCCCAACTTTCCCATCTCAATGGTTTTATGAGCTTAAATCTAAATCGCCGTTAGTAACCCATTGCAGGTTCCCCACATTATTCTCACTCCATACTTTCAAAGGAAAACTTTGTGGATTAATGACTCCCCATCCTTCCCGCAAGGCTGGTTAATGCTTCAAATTCCTATTGCTTTTTAACTCCTGTGGAACTTTAATCCATCTCTGACAATGCTGATGAGCTGCAGAGAAACAATGCTGGCTAGGATTTTCATTCTTGCATTTTCTTTTTGAATGCAGCCAAGTTCAAATGTCTAATTATAACTTTGCAGAGTTAATGATCAATTTAACGAAGGCTTTAGAGTATCTTTGAAGTCATACAACAAGCCAAAGGGGGTTTAAAACGTTAACTGCACGGGGAGCCTGTGTAGAGGGCTTTCTTAGGATTACCTCTCTCACTTAACAACAAAGTTGAGTTGTTTCAGAATACTTCCTGCAACCCCACGGCTCAATCTTGTTGCCACATAGCACTGAGCTTTACCTAGTGTTTATTTTATAGCTCTGAGCAGCCCCAATCATTACCCTATTAATTCAAGCATGTTTAATTCAATGTCCCTCGACTACTCAGTCATGCCTATTTGTAACTTTTAAGCAACTACAGAAAGGTACAACTTGTCCCATCCACACCCAACAGGCACTAATTACTCAGGTTATATATACAACATAAGTAGGGTATATATTGAGACAGCTACAAGCAATATTCCCTTAATTGTATGATATGCAGCTCCTGTTCCTTTGCTTAAGGCACGTGTTTTTTCCACTTATCACACAGGCTGAGTGTGCCCTCAGATGTATGTAGCTCCTGCTGATGTCAATGAGCTATAAATACACATCTCAGGACATACTCTGACCTGTTTACTTTTTCATCTAACATATGCAGCCACTCATATTTTGTATATATTGCACTCCATTGTAATGCTGAATCAGCATGTCCAGAAATAACAATAAGGTCATGCTCAGCCTGGAGCAGTGCACAGAGAAAGCAGTTGGGCTCCTCCCTGCTTGCTTTTCACAGGAATCCTGCCAGTCAGCATCGCCAGACACATTTTGCAGAGGTTTCTTTTCCAAACAAAGCTGAAGGTGAAAGACATCAACCTGCTGATAAAAGGTTATGCAAGGAGTCAGAGGACAGCAGTTACAGGTGAGCAGACAGCCATCGCTGGTTCCCAAAGTGAGCTGACTGGGAGCTGAAGGGAAGAAAACCCACAACACACTGGGTGATGTCCTCCAACACTTTCTTCTTCAGTCAGACACACGACTGCACGTTTTTCCACTTTAAACTTACAAGTGGGGAAAATTTCCACAGCAAGAACCAAAGACAGCCTCTAGAACTGCCAGAGGAACATTTTACAGGTTTGACCAATCAATTTAACAGCCACCCTGTGACTTGCATAAAGTGATGGGACTGCAATGAAGAATTTCTAGGCACATAGGGGCTGTGTAAACAAAGACAACTTGCATACCTTTTTTTTCCCCCGGTGCTGCAGTTATAGACCACAATAATCGCATGGTGAAATCTAGGATAAGTAAAAGTTGGATAAACTACTTCAGCAAAAATTCATGTTTTCTCCCTAAATTAGCCAGTGCAACCAGATTTCCTTTCAGGGCTCCTGAGAGAGAAAGATTACATCTTACTGCTTTCTTCATTTAAACCCAACTTCCTTAGACCTTATATATGCGTCCATTTTCCAGCACATGCTGAGTTTATGCATTACCTCCAGGTACTTACTATTACAGCCTTGTCACAGCAAAGGCTTACAAATGCTTGAGTCTACAGACAACTTAAGCTCTCATAAAATATAAAGCAATACAGAAAGGAGAGCAGTTTGCATCATGCTAAAAAAGGCTTTCAATGAATACCTAGGTACAACACTGCAGCAAGGATAATGTGGAGTTAGCTTCCTTTGTTAGGGGCAGTTCGCGAACTTTGAAGAACTCTAGTCTTCCTTGACATGGTCACGGTACTTGTACTCCACAGAAGTAAAAGGATGATTTCTGTTCTATTTTTAGAGCAATTTTGCAAGAAAAATCCCACGATGAAAAGGTATTTCAACTTCAGATCACAACCATCCCTATCATTCTTTAAAGCTGTACAACATATACGTTGTACTGCAACACCAGTACAAAACTTTTTTTTTTTAATAAAATACAACCACAGCCAATTTTTTTTTTTTTATCTCTTTTTATTTTCTTGGGTGCTTCCTCATACTTTAAAAGCATTAAAAAAGCATTTTGTTTAATATCAGAAAAAAGAACAGATTCCTTAACTCTCCTGAAGGTACAAGACCCTGAAAATCTGAGGGTGCATCACAAGGCACAGCATTTTTTCATTATTATAGCTACACAATGGCTACCACTGTACATTGTATCTTGGGACAATGTTTTCATAAGTGTTTCAGTGGCTTAGCAACACATCTTCTAAAATTATGTAAGCACTTGGAGATAAGTTTACACACCTGCAAAGCAATTTAGATTCTTTAAGCCTAAACCACGCCAGAGAGATGGTGGTGGTAGGACACCTGCCAGGTGACACTTCTTCACCCGTATCAGGGAGACTCGCCCCTTGGAGCATTCAGAAACTTGTATTTTATTTCAGAAATACAACTAGGCATGCACTTGTCCCACCTCCCTTTATGCTCTTAGCTGAGAAACCCATGGCTCCATCCATAAACCTGTGCAGGAAAGAGGTACTCCTGGAAACCTGCAGTGAACCTAACTGTGGCATCTCAGCCTCAGGCCAGATGATGTGCGTTCACACTTGAATCTCGAGTAAAAGCAGCACCTGGGTTCCTGAAAGTAATGAAAAACAAACAAACAAACACCTAAAAAGAGCATTGCAGCACCTGAGTGAAGTAAATGAATGGATTTTCTGCCAGATCCAACAGCAGGGGTAGAACCGAGTACATATCAACTCTACAGTAGGCCATAAAGTTCTCATCTAGTGCAGCAAATTAACTGATGCCAACAGAAGCTTAAAACAATGATCCCAACTGCAACTAACTGTAGCAGCAAAGGAGCCACTGCAGAAGGCTGTCTAGCACCCCTGTTATGAGAACAATGCACCCCAGGGGGAGAGGCAGGTGCATTTTGCATCTGTTGAATTTGGTATCAACAAACACTATTAACCAAATCATAGACCATAGCTCTAAGGTTTCTTTTTCAATATTTCACTTTCAAATCCTACTTGCCAGTACTGGGCCTTTTAAAAGCAAGTATTGGAACTCTACGTTAAGACAGAATCCCCAATGTGCTTATCGAATGGCTGTCACTTTTCACAGATTTAAGTAATAGGGCTGCCTGAGCCACTGCCTCACATGGAGTCACATGTGCTACAGTCCAACATCTTCATCTGGAAAAACCAGGCTTAACAGGATTGGGAACGTACACAGTTTAACTGGCAACACAGAGCAGGGGCACCCAGGGCAAAAGGCAGGGCATGGAAAGAAGAAAGGCTCCAACACCTCACCTCAAAGTAAAGAAGCAACACTCATGTGAATACTCTGCAAGACAGAACTATTGCAGTGTAACACAGCATCCTATAATTCCTTCTTGTCATTCAATAGTATGTAGCTCCCATTCTGAACACCTGAAAAAACCCAGGGAGGGAGATTCTGATTTTTAGGCATTAAGTTTTGTGGCACAATGTATATTCAAAAAGCTGTTACTGTTAGCTTGTCACTTTTTGTGCCAATCTACCAAGTGGTTGGTATCAAGCAAACCATTGCTTTACATTTTTGCCTTAAGAAAGCTGCTTAACATGTTTGTGCGATGGCAAAGGTCGCTCCCTATTTAAAATCAGGCATCATGTCTTTGCCAGAATGAGACATTGTTTTAATTCACAATCACTGCGGACCCTCCAAGTAGAATAGAAGGGGTAGGCAATATGTCAGTGTCTCACAACCACAAAGAGAGAACAACCCTCACTACAACGCTTGGAGCTGCATACACCACTTAATGCTTCCCTCCAGTAGGTTGCAATGCGCAGCCGCTCATGGTGGCATAAACACTGCTGAGCTGAAATCGCTATCCAAGCCACGTTCAATGTACATACGAGAGGTTAGACAACAGCATCATTTCTCTCAAGTCTGCTCCTTAAATTGATGGCTTGATTATGTAACTAAATGATGTATTTATTGCAAAACATGTGTTTTTACATGCACTTACTAAAAGACATGCACATTGCACTACTTTAATCCTTGATTAATCCTACCAATTTCTAAAACATGAGATACGTAGCTTATAAAATCCACCTGTTTTGATTCATCAAACGCCATGCAAGCTAGAAATAAAAGGTGCTATTTAAAATGTTCCATAACAGTACATTTGTCAACATACTTGATCAAAGCATTTGCTTTGACTGTGCCCTATTTGTTTAACTACTACTGCTGCTGCTTATTTTAGTCTATACTAAAGAGTTCTGAAGATCATAACCTGGGCAGATGCCAGAATAATGTAGCTTTTAAACACAACCTTATATTCAAAGAGTGAAATCGAGCTCTAAGAACATAAGTATGCAAAATTCCATCATGTACACAAACTTTTCCTGAGTTGTTTTTTTTTTTTTTTAAAGATTCAGTGGATAAAACAGGATTTAAGTAGTTTTACTTATAAATATTTCAGAATACAGTAAAGAAATTCATGCATACCTGTGTTGGTATTGCAAGAGTTATTTGAACACATTTAAGAGTTTTACTTTATATTTTGATAGCCAAAAAATTAAGCATTTCACATCAGACTAGATTTCACTGACTTGTGTAGCTGTGTTTTGAGGTCAAATCCTTTGGGAGATATTTTTACCTCTGGTGTGTTTATCTGTTTACCCCATTCTCACACCTCTTTGTGTTCTCTGACTTAATTGCATAACCAATAATTAATTGTAGTCATTTTTCATTTGATTATGGTCATTGGTTTTGACCCACTGCTTAGAAACAATATTGTATTACACTCAGTCTCAATGGTTCTTCACTGTCCTTTCTCAGCTAAGAGGAACGCTAACACAGAAGCTGCAGAACAAGAATTACATGTGATTTAACAAAGCACACGCACAGACAGACTGTTCTGTGCTCATGTACCTAAACTGAAGGACAAAGATTGACATTAACTGCAAATCACCAGGTAATAGGAAAAATCTTTACATGTTTATTGTGTAGAAAGATGCCAATGTATTTCTTACTCTGAATTGTCAGTAATGCTGCTTTGAACCAGACAGCAGGGATACATCTCCAAAACCCAAAATTTCACAGAAGGAAACAATTGATTTCAAATGTGCTAATTATATATATATATATGTATATATATACACACACACACACACATATATATAGGGTGAGTACCAAACCTGAATTTTAAATCCTCTGTGTGTATGAATAGGGAATTAGCATCTGAAGTTCATCACTTTAAATTACAAGTGAAGACTTTGTATATAATAGAGCTTAACAATAGCACCACAGCCATCGATGTCTTGGACGTACAAATATACTTTTGGTTATGGTCCATGTATAGTCATGGTGTAGCTGGGAGGGAGGGAGGGAGGATCAAAGTGAAATGTAGCTGAAAATGCCACTTTTCATCTGACTTCAAGAACTGTCATGTTTTACAGGGTTTCCACTGCAAATAATAAATGCGTCTCTGGCAGTTGAATAAATTTTACCAGGTGAATAGAGATTTCACAGTGCAGAGACCACTGAATGTTTCAGACCTTAGAAAGGTGCTCCACATTTCACTTGGTGACAAACGTGCAGGAGACTTCTGGGGTGGCTCCCAGCCTTCAGTCATAGCTACCTGTTCAGGCTCCTGAGGGCATCTCTCTAAATCCCTGCTTGACATCAAGACCCCCTGTTAGTGCCAACCCTAACAGCAACACTAGAGGAAAGGAAATCAAAGCAAATATGACCCATGACTCATGAAAGCAGCCACTGAAATTGAGATTTTCATGTAGCTGTTCTAGATCACCCCACTACCAGTGTCTCTCTCCTTTGCGCTCCTATTAATATAATGCTTTGTACAACCCTGCTTCACACAGAAGAGGACTCCTGGCATTCCAGGAGTCAAAAGCAAATGCACAAGTATTTTTGTTTCTTCTAGACAAAAACAAATCTCCTCAAACCAGACTGCTAAGAGCAAAGGCCTTTGCAAACATAATAAATGCTTTCAGCTATTTAAAATACTATGTTTATTTTTACTTCAAAGTTTTTTTTTTTAGACTAAATTACCTTAAAGCAAAAAGTGCAAGCAAAATAGTTTGGTCTTTTTTTCTTTTCTTTCCCAGCTTCTTAAAATATGCCGGTTGGTCTAGACCTACACATCACAGGCTAACATAAATAAGTGCATCTTTCATAAAATTTATTCCACAAACAGGAGCTAGACCACTGGATAGATACAGCAGCTATATTTTAAACGTTTTGGCATCCTTTCTCACCACTGTTTCCGTTTTCCTGCACGTTCCCTTTGATCTGGCCCCACCCCAGGAGTCAGTCATCTTCCCTTGGAGGCAAATGCACCAGCACAGCTCAGTACAGCCAGATGTTTTGAGAGAAGTTTCATTCCCTCCTTGCTACTTGCTCAAGAGACTGAAGAGGTACTGCTCCAGGCTGGCTCTGTCGAGTTTTCTTCTGACTTGGTAAATAATACCAAAGAAACTAATTCACAGAAGAACACAGAGGGAAAGCATATGAGAAAAAACACCCTATTTGTTAGACTGTTCAGACCTCTGGCATTACTCTTAGCAGGCACTTTGCTACCTACAAAGCAGAGATTTGAGGAAGAACATCCCTCAGTCCAGTTCCTTCTCTGCTTTTTCTCTACAATACTTATGTCTCTGCATTATGTTTGGGCTCAAAGCACCAAGGCGCCCTCAATCACTACCAACTTCCAAGCAGCGCACATAGCTCATCAAATAGCAGGGATCACAGAAGCACATCCTGAGAAGCTTTCAGGGTGGAAATTTGTGAATTTTTCTCTCTTGCTGAAGGACAGACTTGCCTGCTTTCCTCCAAGGTCTTCCCCAGTTAGGAAAGCATGGAGCACCTAGAGGCACATTTCCAGAAAAGCCTGTCTGCCATAAACGTACTAGAGGTGGTAGCCAGCAGGCTGCAAATTTTAAGTGTATTTTAGTATGTTTCATATCTTTTTTTTTAAGAGCTGAACTTGTCAGGGAGTTTGAGAACCCACCTACAGACTCTTAGGTTTGTTCTTAATCTTTCCTGCAATTACATCTCACTGTTCCACAGAAACTTTAGCCTCTGTTTTGTAACACGTGAGAGGAGACCGAAGCACACTGTTTTAGAATTAGCCCCTGAAATCAAAAGCTTTATGTTGATCTCTGAGACATGCTCAAGCATAATCCCACAACCTTCTGCTTTATTATGCATTTTCTAGCTTTTGAAGAAGATACAATGAATTCAACAGTCTAGTGCGGTTTAACAAGTGATACAGTCAAAAAAAAATTCTCTTGGGAAAAGGCTTGTCTGGTGACATCAACAGCACTAGTGACCGACCCCTAGGGAAGTGGGACAGTCATACACAGATGGGAAATAGCTGGGAAGAAACTACATGGAAGCACTGAAACATTAGACCCTACCTAGTGGCTGAAAACTCAAGTGCGAGGTCCAGATGCTAAAGTCTGAATGTGTTAGCATCACTGTTAGGGAACTGATACTAAGTGACAGATAGATTATATTACATAAAGTTCAATTTCTGACTGCCCACAATGGCTTCTAATTCAAACAAAGACCCGACAAGCTACTGATATTAAATAAATTCAAGTAAAACGCACATTGCTTTGAAACTTTAGCCTTAGACCCAGTAACGTTACAGTATACTCATTTGTTAAAAGGACTGTTTGATTTTTACTTAATAATACTTTACCAAAGCAACTGAAAATTATTGATTTCCTGTGGTATGAATTGAGATGACGAAAAAAACTAAGCGATTACAAATAAAAAGCCTTCTTTGTTCTGTATATCACTTCTGCTGTGCTGGTCAGTCAGATGCCTTTGTTTTTCCTTCTAGTCCCATGGCACATGAATACTATCTTACTGAGAAATAAAACAAAACGAAAAGACAAACAAAAATATTTTCCAAGATTTTACTATTTGTTTTCAGCCTTACATCCAAGACTAAGAGTAAAGAAGAAAACCAGTAGCATTTTTAAAGAATGCCCCACACCAGTTTAATTTTCATTTTGTTTTAAAAAGTACACAATACTTATGGTTCTGAAGCCTCTTGGGATAGAGGCCGGGATCTGTATTTATACAAAGTGATTAAAAGACATTTTAATTCAAAAAAGCTGACATGCTTCATTAGCAGCCTTTTCCATGCTGACTTTGTTCCAACTTTTAATCAACAATATCTATATGCAGCTCTGGACCCAACAAATGTTTCTGCGTTGGCCTGGAGCCACAGAATGCTGTAGGTTGTGGGCAGCCCAGCTCAAGGAAACCAGAGAACAAAAGGATGTTCCCTGCCACCATGAAAGAGGCACACTAGAGCAGTCTCTGTCTTGCTGTAGATGGCAGGCAAGGGTCACAATGCAAGTAGAAAGTCAAAGCAAGGCACACACAACTCTGACAGAAGAGAAGCTCCCAAAGCCTTGACTTCGGCTTTTTTTATGTTTGAATTCCCCATGTCTTGTGAACTGCTTCAGTTGGTAATGATTTAAGCCCAGGTAGGAGAAGGAATGACAGAAAATGTAGTTCCATGATGAGTGACACCTGCAATTCACTCAGGAATTGCCATGCTCAAGAAGTCACTGTTTCAATAGGTGACAGAACAGAAATGTCAAGAAATATCTGATCATGTACTTCTTTCCTAAACCAAGACACCTTGCATTTCTTCTACTACATCTTGCACCTTTGCACAAGCTTCTGCTGAGTTCCCATCATTTTGCTCCAGCTCTCTAAAGCAATTAGTTTTTGTAAGGGAAAAGCTCTAGCTAAATGTCTCTGTTCAATATTAAGAAAAAACCCATCTCCTTTAAACGTTAAAAGAAGTATACCTATAAGCAACTTTGTCAATGAGCCACAAAAAATTAGAGCAAAGAAAGAGCTGTTAAAAGGAACAGACAACTCTGAGATAATACTCATCAGAAAGAGATGCTTCTGATGTCCCTTGCTCTCTCTACAATGAACAGTTGCCTAATGTTACAACTATTTGTAATGCTCTCCTGCATTTCTATGCCATTCTGTGCCCAAAGAGGCAGCAGCACCATCTCCCACTTCTCATCTGCTACTTTCCAGATCACCCTACCAGCCTTGATCTACGCATTTGCAGGAAATCTGCAGGAACCACGGTGCTGAGGATTTCTTATATTAAAAAGATATTAAAATCTAGGTGCATGTTGCCTGATGATACTTAATGGAGATTTAAAATCCCAGGGGATTTGTCTGAATTAGCATTCATTCCCTCTCCCTACCAAAATGCACAAAGTAACACTGCGATGAAAAGTGGCCCAAAATACAATGCCTTCCCCTATGCGTTACAAAAACTACTCTCATATTCCAAATGAAAGCTAGTTTCAGATACAAAATCAGAACAGATTAGCAGTTTAGATACAGATCAAAGAGTTGTAAGATATCGATGAAAATAGGATTTGGTTTTAGAAAGAGAAATGTCTCTCCACATAATCTATGAAACAAATGAACTGTCTGGAAGAGTCCCATGTGCCTGAACACTTCAGAACCAGAGTGCAGTCGCTCTCCAAGAAATGGAATCAGCTCTTTAAACAGCTCTCAGTGTACTACTTGAAAACAATTTTCCAGCATTTTAACATGGAGTTTCCTAGTTTTACAAATATCACTACCTAAACAAGAAAATGGGGCTTTGCTTACAAACTGTTACTCGTTTTGATTACAGCTGCAAACCTTGTTCTGCTTTCAGGGCCTGTAAGACCCTAGATCTATTCTCCACACCTTACCACAATATCACAAATGTGCTTATGGGAATGTATCAGTAGAGAGTTTGACACTGGCTTCAGCACAGACAGTATACTGCCCTAATATTCTTGTATTTTTTCCTTGATGATGAGATAGCACTTCTGGCTTGGAGTTTGGAGTAAGGAAAGAATTTTTTCTTTACATCCCTTTTAATTCTGCTTCAGAAAGGCATATGGCTTACCAGTTAAATATTTAAATGTTTTACTAATGAGCTGGATCATAACACACACAAAAGTTTTTAAGTATGAAAAGAAACGTTGTAATATCTGAAAATTGCAGTAGGGTCCAAGTAGCTTTTAATTTGTGTGTGCTAGGAACTTATAAGGCAAGTTATCATCTCAGGACTAGTCTACACACATGTTCAACACTGGTACTCTTGTACAAATGCATGTTCTTTTCAGCTTTTTTTTGCCTTTATCAAAATAGCTGTAATAATACAAACCCAAATGTTCCTGTTATTGTATTAATAATAATGATGACATAATAGTACAATTATACCCCATGGGACTAGGCTATATTGACGCATGCAACCACGTGCTCTTAATCACTTAAAAGACAGTAACAGAGATTGAAGATATTACCACACCCAACTCCTCATTAGAGCACCTCTCATCTTGGAGATTGCCACCCACAAAGCTGAACCAGTTGTGGAAGTGCTCATTCGCCTTCTTCAATGTGACTAAATTGGTTTTAACCAGCTCTGGTGTTAAACAAAGCTTTCTGGGTCAACTATACACTGCAGCACTATGAATGCGAAAGCAGCACAATCCATTTCTAGGCAGAGCAAAACCCCACAGTGGGGCAGCAGTGAAGAGCTAGCAGACGACTACTTCTTAAGTTCTTCCAGAGAGACATGCTTCTGCAACCCTACCTAGAGCCCTGTCTGTTCTAGCTGAGTTGGAACAAAACAGCTTTTGTTTGTAGACACAGCTGAGCTGCCAATTCAAGTTCGATAACTGGCTCTAGATTATAGTAGACGTGCCTAAACCTATAGGATAAAATTAATTTCAATCAAGTCTGTCACAATCAGCTGTCAGACTGATATCCTGCTGTCCTGCTACAAAACAGATGCAAAGTAGACATAAAAAGCTACTTAACTATTTAGTCAAATCAGTAAAAGAAAGGCACTAACAGACTTAAGTATGTGAAAACAGGGCCAAAATCTCAGCTGTCATATTAAAGAAGCTTTCATAGTGACAGGTCCTAAACTAAGGAACGAGACAAGAAATTTAAAATGTCTTTTCTTCAGTGTTATGACTGCTGAGGCCCATCACAGAACCTGAACACTTGGAGCAGGCCCAAACTGGGACTCTGGTAAGTTTATTCTTTCTCTGCTTCAGTGCCTGGCTGTGCAAGAAGCTATTCATACTTCCTTCCGCTCACCTTTTCACCACTTTGTCTGTTTAGACTGCAAGGTCCATAAGGGTAGGAACTATCTTTTAGAGTGTGTGGGCGCTCTGCTAGGTGCTATACTTCATCCTACACGCAGGGCCCTTTGAATGGACTGTAATGTAAACAACAATAATATCTTTTCTCAGAAGGATAGCACACAAGTCTGCTTGCAAATTTTGTTGCAGATAAAGTTTCCATCACGCTTTTAACTATCAAAAGCTAAGAAATCTTACACTGTAGTTCCACAAACACTTTAAGCCAGCACTGCTGCCAAAAGAAGCAATCTCATCTGGCCAAAAAAAGGTTAGTTTGAACCCATATGGTTCTCCAAGGCAGCTTACAACATAGCTGCACAAATGCTTGTGTTGGCACAAGGAATGGAGCAGCAGAACCATTTCTTTGGGTGGCAAGTGCCAGCTTATGCAGGCTGAAACCCATTCTTGAATGCGCAGCCTGAATTCTCCATTGGTTTAATCTCACAGAGCCAAGCTGTGGTGGAAAAACTACAGGTCACCCAATTTTACTTGTAGAACTGCTAATATTCACCTCCCAAGAATGCTGCAAGGTTAAGTATGTTCATGTTCGTAAGGCATTACAGAAGTAAGATTGGTAAATATTTAATTTTCTCTCCTCCATTTTCCCTTGCCACTAAATATAACTCATTCTTAGCATCATATACTAAATCAATGGCTTGGAACAGTTCCTAGAAGGTAGGTGTCAAACTCCTTGCCTGCAGACCAGGTGGAGGCCACTCACTATACACATTGTATTGTGATTTAAAACTGATCTGCAACGTTACAACCGAAACAGCCTCCTAAATATGCTGTACCTGCTCTGCTGCAGGGAGCCATGGAATTGTCAGATTACCTCTAGAGCAGATGTCCTTTCTCAGCTTTACATGGGAAATAGCTGCAGAGGGATAAATGATGAGTAATTCAATTGATTTTGCAGGCATTCCAGGTGTAAACACATCCTGTCAAGCTGACAAAAACAAGAAAGTTTGTGAAAGGCACTTCAATAAGGATGTTAAAGGGATGTTGGAGGGGAAAGAAATTAAATATGAGTATATATGTGGAAAACATATGTGGAAACAAGGAATTAAACTAAAAGAAAAACACACAAGCAAAGGGCTGGAGCTCTTTTTCACTCCCCTTCCTGAGTTTCCTAGCTCAGAGCTGCATTAAGAGATCATTTGTACTATTTCAGTGCTGCTGTATCTGTTACAAAAGGTGCTGCTGACATTTGCTACTTGAATGGTTAGTGCTGGGACCACAACTAAAAGAAACCACCAGAGCTACTGTAGCTGCCTCTAGCTTTTAGAACCAGTAACTTTTCTCAGTTAAATACTAATTAGGCCCACCTGAAAACTCAAATGCCACATGGATCCATGGACAGCTGCTAGACATTCTCTGTCTACTTCAGCACACATCAGACAGCCCCAATGTCATTAACATAAGGGAAACCATCAAAGTGAGGAAGTACATAGCTTGCTGTCACAGACTGGGTGTGAGAACAGGCATTTTGTTTATTTTGTTAGTTCTTTGAAGTCCTGCTGTTTCTGAGAGCTAATAACAATTCCTGGCTTCCCATCACTTTGAAAACGTGTTGATGTTTGATGGGTTAGGTGGAAATACCTGGTGCTAGCAATACACGAAGGTAGAGGTCCCTGAAATGAACATTTGGCATTGCTGGGCAGCGCAGAAGCTCTAGGACATCTCTCCTGGTGTTAGGTCCCTAGAAACTCTGCGCAAGACAAGCCTGGTAGAGCTGATGCTTCAGTCTGCATGTTTTTTATACTATCAAAATAAAAGTAAATTAGATAAAAATAAACTTAAAACTTTAAATGTGTGATAAACACAGCTTGCAGTTACATAAATCAAACTCTTGTGCTTCCTAGGGTATCCCTAAGTACAAGCAGATACTGTTCATGAAACCTTTCCTAATACGCCCTGATCCCATTAATATTTATGCACACAGGAAGCTCCGCTGAAGTCATTATGACTACTCATATACACAGAGTTAAACATACTGCATAATTGCAAGTCTTGAGCCATAAAAACTTCACTTATAAATGTAGGACCTAATTTGGTTGCCTATACCCATATACTTAAAAAAAAAAAACAGCATAAAGTCCTGACCTTTTTTTTTTTTCTTCCTAAAAACATGGAATGAACTCTCAGTAGGGTGGAGCTGCCAGATGCTCTACTATATATGAATGCAATCCAGACAGAGATATTTTTTCTAATTGTTGCTAAAAATAGAAGTATGTTTTGATGCTTCTCTAAGTATAGCTATATGAAGAAATAATAGGGAGATCCCTGTACCTTCTTGTTCCTGTTCTGTGGACAGTGTCATGTATTTGTCACTTTTTTCACGGCTGAGGCAAGTTTCTAACAGAACATTCATTTACGCCTTCTCCTTCCAGTACCGGTCAGCGGTCAACACAAAGATGTGCCTTCCTACTAAACTCACAAGTCGAGAACAGAGTTTTTAGAAAAGGAACTCATATAAGCTTACTTTAGCAGCAGCTAAGAAAGTTAAGAGGTAGTCCAGTTGCTTTTACTTTTTTGAGCCAGTTAATTGAAACCATGTAATCCAACACTGCAAAATAAAATTCTTAATCCATTCCATTTGTTTAAGTTGTTTTCTCTCTTCCAACTCTGGGAACCTCCTTTCTCGCAAGACATTGGTACACACTGCTGTTCTGCACTACAATTACACCACACCTGCAGAGTTTGTTCCAGTTTTGCCTACTGAGGGCCACTTAAAGCAATTCAAGAGCCACCAGCCAGGGACAGCTGGCAACCTCAAACCTGCCTCAGTAGTCTATCATATGTAATCAATTGCTAATAGAACTTCAGACTCATCCCATTATTTCCTAGCTAATTCCCCCAGGGAAAACAAGGCAGCAAGTTTCCACTTTGAATCACGAAGCTAGTTTTGCCCCTCTCCCTCCCTCCCAACTTTCCCCTCCCTCTGCATCAGTTCACTGCACTGTTTCAGCTTTTCAGCTTGATATCCGTTATGTTATGTCAGCTGTTACATTACGCTTAAAACAATAGACTCCAGCTGGCTGAGGTCAGATGTGAAAACAAGGACCTAACAAAGCCATAGACCCTCCAGTTATACTGAAATTGAGATACACACTGAATGTAGCACTTAATGACAAACTACTTTCCAGACATTTGGGCAAGGCATAAAGGAAACACCTGTCACTGCAAACATTACACACTAATCCAGATAAATCCTAAATTTAAAAATCTTTCTTTTCACTGCTTGGCTGTACTATGCACCAGTATTTCATAGTTCTATTTTTCTCCCCCCCCAAGATGACATTTGTATTCATCTGTTTGTTTACTAAAATATTAAGTAGCAAAAAACATGTATAAATTTGAGCAAAAAGTTTATCGTGTTTCTTCTAGAGTTACCAAGCAAACTTTCTGAGCTTGACATGGATTTACACCCCAGAAAAGCTTCAACAAACTTTAACCCTGAAGTAGAAAGCTTGACAAAACCAAACAAAATTTAAAAGTTAATAAAACATTCATTTTTTAATTTTTTTTTTTAGTGATGCTATATTCTTAGACATGCCTTTGAACAGATTTTATTGGAGTGTAGATGTACTAAAAAAATAAACAAAACCTGGCCATACTACTTGACTTATGAGAATAAACACACGCTCTTGAGGAACAGGTGAACTACCAACAACTCTGGAACATGTATCTCCCTATTTTTCAACATACTACACGCAATACAAAAGCAGTGTTTTTTGAAGACTCTCAGGCTACTGTAATTTGTGTATGAAAAGCTAGGGAGGCTTACTCAGAGCAAAAGGATAATTTGGCACTTTGTTCATTTCAGATTTTGGCCAATACCCTCATGCTGCCAGCAAGGGATATCACCATGTCGGATCATGCAGGCCACCAAGTAGCCAGCAGACAGCACCAATCCATCACCATTGGTTTGTGCTGGCCTGCAACCTGTCACCGGCTCCCCATCAAGCTTGAGGAAGGTCACACTTTCCAGAGCCTGTGTTCAGAGACTGAGACCCAGTTAATAATTGGTGTTTTGTAGTCATCTCATCCCAAAGTGTTAGGTAGAGAAATGCCAAATTCTGATTCTTTTGCTCACAGTGACCTAGTTGCAGGCTTTATTTTAAATGACCATGTTCAGATACAGCACCAGAGAACTCCAGGTACTGAAGGCCAAGAAAAGATTTTTTGTTTGTTTTACATAGTTCTTACAACAGGAAGAAATGGAAGTAATCAATTTTCTGCATCCAAACCTATCTTTATCAAATCCAAGCTCCATTGTAGCAGACTAAAATTAGAATTCAAGCCTGGCACATTTTGAACCTGCTAGAAGAAATGTATGCAAGATATGTAGAAGTGTTTTCTTCTCTATAAATCACTGGTTATTTGTACCATATAAATCTAAAAATAATTTTCAATGGTAACTATAGAGAAGGTTAGCCAAACGATTTTTTTTTTCCCCACTGCAAAGGGAACACCGAAGATGATGGCAAGAGGCTATCTGGAAGCATATAAGCATACCGGAAATCTTTCGGTGCGCTTAGAAGTTTAGTATCTGTTTCTTTCTCCTCCATGCAAATGTATGTCCAATTCATTTCACTGAAAGCTTTAATTGTTCTCACATTTTCCTTACAGCCATCCAGATGATGAGAAATCAGGCCAAACAACATGAACTGTGTGGTTGTAGCCACAAAGTGGTGAAAGTTGTCTCTGGCGGCAACATTTACACAACCCTTCTCTTCAACCTCTCTCTCCCCAAGGAGAATTATTTTTGTTTATTACTCGTATAAAATTCCCCAAACCCATGTGAAAAACCATCCCTTTATTAATAGTTCACTTCTTCCAAAAGGATATTTTTACCTACTTCAGGACACCATCCAATATCTGAATTCAGCTACCCCAAATGGGGCACAGCATGGTCCAATGCTGCCCTCTACAGATTTTAAAGGAAAACTATACCTCCCCTCTACAATTGACTCGCAGTACATCCAAAAGAAAAAAAAAATGCTCATCTTTTCTTCACTGGTCTTAGCATATTTTCCTTACATATTACCTCTTCCTTCCTTCCTGGCATTGTTCAGCTTCTCAGTACTCAGCTACACCAAACAATAACAAGGGGCTTGGCTTTATTTGTTTGCTTTTAAACCCATTTCATTAAATTGGTTCAGCTGCCCCTAACAGACTATCTTCTTTCCACTTTACAAGCATCTGATTTGGATCCCTCAGACCTGTTCAGGATGGATGTAAAGCACTGCTTAAACTGAGAGCTTTCTCATCCAGAGCTGCTCTTCAGAGAGACTGCATCAGTTGGTAGATGCAGCCTGTAATGCCTATTACCTGAGCATCCTATACAGGCATTGCTTTCATTCAATTTTTCAAAATAATGAAAATAAGAACGACTATCAATGTCCAGATTGCAAGCCTTGGCCTTCTCAAACCACAAAGATAATCAGAAGGTAAATGCTGGGACCATTTTGAACAATTTGTTCTTTGTGAAGACTACCTTCAGAGTCAAGAGCTGTAAGTATGTTTCCCGTTCTTTCATACAGAGCACTTAAAACGCCAGCAAACAAAAAGCAATGCTCATATTCAAACAAAAGCTTATATTAAAGCAAGAAATTAAATCTAGATATCTTGTAGACCTCAGTTCTGTGCGCCTCTCTCTCAGCTGTAGGAATTATTTCAAAGCTAATAAGACAAATATCAACCACGAAAAATTACCTTTTTTCTTTACTGAAGGCCTTTTGAATGTTTAAAAACTGTTTAACCTCTTCACTAAGAAGTACTCTAAAGTAGAGAAGGAACTCAGAAAACAAAAAGCTGGAAAGAGCTTATACTTTCATCATAAAAACATACTGTTACTTTTTTTTTTTTGGTTGGAATCAATATTGAAATGAGATTCCTACAAGAAAATAGCTTTTTCAGGCACACTAAATATCCCTTGGTTCAGCAGAATATTTAATCCCCTTGGATCAGGCACTTGGATTTTCTTAGATCATGCTGAGATAACAGCATTCTGCTGTGTTCTGGCACCATAAAATCCTTGCTTATGAAAATAAAAGAAAAATATGGCCTCTCTGGGAACATACATCTCAGAATTACTTTTTTCCATAGTTTAAATATTGTAGTCTCAAAATCAATTTTTAGAGAGATATACCACATTCTCTTTATGAGTCACGGCAAAAGCTCTCCCGCACCACTCTTTTAAATGGGCCAAGTGTACATATACCCTTCAAAATGATGATCCTTTCAGAGTCTTGGCTCAGACTCCAGCTCACGCTGGGCAATTGCCAACGAGTAACTGTAGTCAAACCCCTCCAACAGCACCATCTAGTGAAAAAAAGATAAAATAAACACATGCAAATTTAAACAGTTTTCACTGTGTTCTGGAAGCTAACAAAAGGCCAATTCTCTCCTAATCTCCCATTACAACTGCATTTAGGTATAGCTTTCATCAAGGCTCTTTGCCTTGTGAAGTGTGGTGACAAGTAGAGAAAGATTCAACAGCTAATTGTAAGCTTTTTGTCTAAAATTGGAACACCAATGGCAACACCGACTTACCCTTGTTTATTTTTCCAATGTTAAGTTTGCAGTTCTCTTATTGTTATGAAAAATAGATACAATTTAAAATACTTAAAATTATTGATAACATATCTTCAATTTCCTGCTTTGGTAGTAGGAGATGATATTGCAATATTTTAATAATAAACAGCTCCAGAACAAAAAAGAGCCAATATATACATATAGTCTCAGCAACCCTTTTAGACCTTGCTTTCATATAATTATAGTATCTTGTATGACTATGTCACTGAAGCACGAAAACCTTGAAATAAGAACAGTATAGGAAATTTTACTAGGTAGAAGCTAATAGAAACCAGATTCTGATGTTTTTATTTTGTTTTGCAAGGTGCCACAACTCCTTTGAAAGTCCCACCAAGACTGGATAAAGCAAAGAGCATGTTGGCCCATCTATTGCTTTGAATCAGTGGATCACTGGCAATCATCTTAAGTTTCTTGAAAATCACCACAGTTAATCCTTTAGGAAAATAATACCTATATGTGCCAACACTGAATAAACATACAACAGCTGAATTTCCAAGAAACTGTAACAGTAGGATTTCACGTTAAAAATTCACCATAGTTTTTAAGTGATATAGAACAGGAACATTGATTCATACTCCTTAGAAAGTAAAAAAATAAAAATAAAAAAAATACAGTACCTGCTATGAACGCAAAATGAGTTCCATGATTTTGCTCATGAAATCATGTGAGAAGGAAAAAACCACACACACCACTGGCTATGTTGCCACTAGAAGTTACTTCACTCAAAGAACGCAATGTTTCAACTAAAATATTATGATACATTACAAGGATGAGTGTCTCATTGAGATTTTATCACAAGTGAAATTAATCAGAGAAATTAGCAGAAGTATCTACAACTACTACTTAGGGTTAAAAAAAGCCCTTAAAAAGTACAAAAAGGAAACGGCACGCCACAAAACAAGTAAGGTACTGGTTGGAGAAATACACATGTAGACTCCATTAAGCTGGCAACTAAACTATATACAATATTTTTAACTAACTTGTAAGGTATAAGTAAGCATGAAGAGACGTTCCATAGAAAGATGTGTGCTTGACACTAAATCTAATGTAATATGCACTTATACTTACAATATTCAAAATACAGTATAAAATCTTCACATATTGAATAGATAGTTTGAAACAATTTATTATAATTGATGTTTTAAGTGAGCCTTTTCACACTAATGATATATATAATGATATTACTGATGCACAGCTACAAGAACTATTTTGAACAAACATTTGTAATGCTAGTTATTTTCTCAACACAGTAAATGTTTTCATGAGTAAAATAACGGTCATTTATTTACAAATTCAAAGAAATCGATGATTTATCAGGGGGACCTCACTTACCACTGAGGTACAACAAATTAAGCATTTTTTTGTGCTTAAAATCACGTCTAACAGACTTCAAAACTAAGGCTCTCAAATGAAGTCTAAATTGGCAGCACAGCAATACTCTTGGAACATTTCTTGATACGTACCTTCTGCATCACTAATGGAACAAAGAAAAGGTAACTAAGTTTTCTCTACTGAAGAAAAAGTGCATTGGACAGGTAGAACAAGTTGTCTTAACTCCAAAGTCAATAAAAACATACCAGTTATGCATTTGTGAAAGAAAGCTGGATCAGAGTTTTGCTAAAAGAAAGGAATCGCAATATTTTTCTCTCCCTATGTTCAGGTATCTAGTCTTTGGCATGGCTGAATGATGGATTACTCTGATCAATACAAGGGATTCAAGCTTAATTAAAACAACCTTGCACATTGGACACAATATAGACAACCTCAGTATAGACCATATATATGGTAAAAGTGGGGTTTTGTACTATTATGACTTCTGGTGCTACAGAACTTCATGGCAAGTAAACCATAAAAAACATTGCTTTTAATGTGTAAATTCTGATCTCCTGAACAAATATAGCAAGAACAAACATGCAGTCACATTAATACATACCATCCAAAATAACGTCCCCGTAGCAAGAGCTGCATACTGTTCAATTGTCGAAAGCACACTGAAGATAAGGCATATCAGCACAATAAGGAAACTGTAAAAAAGAAATTTATATTTATATATATATATAAATAACAATAAACATGTAATGAGTCTAATAAAAATCTAGGAGGACAAATATTTATTCTATCACTAATTACCTGTACACACAGAAATGACATTAATATTACATCATCTTAAACACAGCTAGTAACCTGGGTGCTCCTGCTTCATCTTACATAGCTTATGTCTCTTCAGACAGCTTTTGGGTTGAAAATTACCAAATTAAAACTGTACAAGAGACTTATCATTTACCTACCTCTGAGACTTGTCCAACCCCAGATAACAGCATTCCTTGTTTGTGCCTGTTTTAACGGCTTCTATGGCTGAATCACACACTTCCCCACCAATTGCTTCAAATATTTGCCTTTTGCTGTTGCAAATTCTATCAAACTGCAAAAAGAAATCCCAACTAAGCCAGAGCTTAATACGCTTTGCCCACACCACCTTGTATAACAACCATTTCCCTAAAAGCCCCAGGTAAACAAAGTCTGATATTTAGCATTTGAAACATAACTTGGGATTGATTCCATTTTTTAAATAAAATTTCAAAACAACGATCGCAGAAAGAGAAAGTGAATAGAAAGGTTCGTTCCCCTGCCCAAGCAACTCCTTCTGCACCAATCCTTTGCATTTGACAGAAGCATGCTGCAGAAAACAGTAACTAAATTGACCACCCCTTACAGACCTCCGAAATGATTATCAGCTAGGTTTTATCTCAGCCAGCTGACCCCCCAAAAGAGAAATGACAATAAATAAATCTGAATTCATGAGGTATATACCAAAACAGGACATTAGTGACTGAAAATTGGCATGGCTCAGCTGAAGTCTCCTGGAGCCTTAACCTTCTTTCACAGAAGCAAGAATTTAATTGGGTGAATCTTTTGAAAGGCTAAGCACTCAAGAAAGCAAAAATGTTGTGATATTATAATGTGACTGACATTATAAAATGCCTGCTTCAAAATGCAGCACACACAAGTGCGGTGTACACATATGCAAAGGATATTGTGAATGCATTACAAAATTGCGAAGAAGCAGCTTGTAAGTAATCGGGTACAAAACTCAAAGCAGTAAGTAGTGATAATAAGCTGAAGTTAATAGGATAAAAATACCACATATATAAATACACATAAGAAAATTTACCTTTTCATAGGCAAAGTACAAATACATAGCCGTGTCTGATTTATCTCAAAAGCCTTCTTGTTTGAGCTTGTATCTCTAACTTTTGCTCCTCTTAATAGAAAAGAGGTGTACTGATGAGGCAGGAGAGCACAAGGATGAGCCAGATGTTTGAAACGTACCACATATTGCCTAAGCGTCCAGCCATTCTACCTATAAGACTTCCTCAGTCACTGGAACATGGACATGAGTGGGTTCAGTTAAGGCAGAGGTAGCTGAGGATCTCTGGACAGAGTCTGACATTCCCAGAAGTACTCATTCACTTCGAGCTAAGTGACATACGCTGTTGCTTGGAACAGTAACAATTAATATTTAGCATACTCATTAATATTAGTGTACATGTTGAAAGTGTAACGAGGCCAATGTATTACACCACAAGAGGGCACCAAAGCCAAGACTATATCTCCGTACTTCACTGCAACTACAGAGGATCTAACAAGGATTAAAGGTGAAAGCCTGTGTACCTAAGTAACAAGATAAACCGAAGGGGGAATTGTTTGCCAATTTTTTTTCCCTTGTTGCTACTAAAGGAAGTGAAGGCTGACATCAGAACTCCACCAAGTCAGCATGCTATGTATTTTAAGGGGTTTCATTCACGTGGATCTGTTTCAATCTTGCTACTTCTTTCCTTTTTTTTTTTTTCTTTCTTCCAGAAAAACTCCTGAAATGTATTATTGTGCTCTTTCCAGGCTGACAGCACAAGAGACCTTCACGCCCACAAACACACAGCATCCCACACCAAATACTTGGGGCCAGATATTGCTTCTTTGGCATTAGGGAAGATGCTGACACATCTACTACTACCCCCAGAGAACTAGCAAACCAGTCTGGCCCATTCCTCCTAGACTCCGTTTCATGGCTGGAAGAGTACAATGATGGAATCATCATCCAGACAGTGCTTCACAGGTTCAAAGTCCTGTAGAAAATTGTTAACAACCTAATCTCTACAAACCCCATGAATTAGCTCCCTACTCAGGATAGGTGTTACACTTAACGTACGTGCAAAGGGAAAACCACATTCTACTTCTGACAAGTTTGGTACTATTTCTGTATAATTCCAAGGACTGAAATATTCAGCAGTACTTAAGTGAACGGGCTACTTTTGTTGTGAATTTTTAATATGAAGACCCTTTTCAGCTGGTCAGTGGACCCTGAAAGGGTCATAATGGATATCCCATTCTCATCATCTTATTTTGGATTTGGTATAGAAAGGACGCAGCAATACTGATGCAACTTTCTTCTGTTCACATCTACTAAATGTGATTTAGATACGAGAACTTAGGCCTGAATTTTTAGAACTGCTCTACATCCTTCAGCAAGATCTGAAGGAAACACCTATGAAGAGGAAGAGGTAGGCTGCAGTGTAAGTGATGATTTGACAAACTTTGGGGCTGGAATTTAATACAGGAAAACAAAGCAACTGCCATTAAAACAAACAAATGAGAAAAGGAGCAGCTCAGATTTCACTAACAGTCCTCTGCCCCAATTGACACAACTGCAGGTTCTCATCATGACAATGAAAAAGCACATTACCTTTTTGGGCACACAATACTTTTTATGAATGCACGCATACATACCCATGCAGATTAAACAAAGGAATCGCAAAGCCGGTAAAGTTATATGAAATACGAGAGTAGAGGTTCTTTGCATGATATCCCTCTAAACCTCCTGTGCATACCTGCTAGGATTTAACACACAGCTCTGTGCTTTCCACCTCCCTCCCCACAGCCGTGCCCTGCTGCAGCAGTCGCCTGCCATCACCCCTGCACCATTCCACATCATCTCTCATGCTTTTTTAGTTTCAGTGCTAGTGGCTTCCTCTTCCACTTCTGAACTATAAAAAGGGAGTGAGGCACTAGGAAAAAGGGAAAACTTTGCCACCTTTTTATTTATTCGTTTTAAACAGCTACCTTCCCTCTCCTCAGGGAGCAGTCACAAACAACAGCTGCAGGGACAGCCTCTGCTCTGCCTCAGACCTGAATTTGCTCTATGTCAAAATCATCCTGGGGAAACGCAACTGCCAGGCCTCAGGAAGTTTCTCCTATTCATGTAAGAAGCGTGTCTTCTTTTTTCATTCCCAAATATTCAAATACATGTGAATTTTCATGGGGGGGGGGGGGGGGAGGCAAAGAATCATGATAATAAAAGAAGAAAACGTCAAAGCTCCAAATTGGTGTATATTTTCAAAGCAAATGTTCTTATTTCAGCTCTTTAAAAAATAACTCTTTATCACTGTCTATAGGACTTTACTGTGGTCACTAGTGCTACATTTTCCCAAAGCTGTACTTGCTTAGAGAGAGATGCCAGCCATGTACGCTGTCCACCCAACCTGTTAGCATCAAACAAACTAACAGGCAACTGAAACCAACCAAGAAGCATCAGACAACTTAACAGCGGATGGGTGTATCAGCCCTACCCTAATCAACCGTGTAATTTCAGAAAGAGAAGTCACAAGAGCTTTGTTTTGGATAAGCGAAGCCTAATGTGCATCACGTCTGTTTTCAATGGTAACATGCTGGACAATCTCAGGGAGCAATTTATATGCTATGTGAACCAAGTCACTGCGAAATGCCCAGCTTAAAAACCGGCTGCATGTCTGAAGGCTGCAACCATCCCACAGATGCAACGCAACCCCAGCCTGCGCTCACACACTTCGTGCAGAGCCGACAGGGTCTTAAAGATATGCCTAGTCTCAGAAGACATATCTTTTATTTCCTGAAACACGTCGCTCATTTACCCTCTATGCACAAATGTGCTCATCTCCAGGAAAGGAAGCAGAGCGATGAAGGGTTCAGGTTTCCATCAGCTCTGATCTAACGCTCAGATTGTGGGGCCAAGCAAGTATTGCAGATGAAACGATAGTGTGAAGCCTTACACACAGCCCATCCCAGGTTACAGAGCACCATCTGGCTGCAGCCAGGGAGATCACAGTCACTGCACCAGCAGCAGCACTCAAAATTACTCAGCTTTGTGGTTAACTCCTTCCTAACAGTGCTATGTTTCCGCTAACCCCAAGCATTTTGCAGGGGTCTGATCAATTGCATACTTCTGGATGTGCCAACGAAACCATTATTAATACAGTGTGGATGCTGGCATGAAGCAGCATGTGTTTTCTTTCACAAACTCTTTTCATCAAACTACAAGAAAGCAAGCTGCTTCTTCTCAAAGAGCCAGCACTGCTATACAGGACAAATGACTTCAGCATACCAGTTTCCATGACTGTCTTTTCAGCTCGGCTTTTACCAGCTCTGCAAACCTGGTGGAGCCATAGAAACGTGGCTTTCCCAGTGCGTGTGAGCTGTCAGCATGCAGCACTCCAGTAACACCCCGAGCTCACGTACATACAAGCTGGCACCCAGACCTGGGACATGCTTCTATCCTGTGCTAATCATTAAGCAGAAAAACACAGACACAGGTGTATACAGACTCACATGACAAAGTATGTATGTAGATTTACATGCATGTGGATTAGTATAACAACAAAATTTCGCAGTAGCCATCCAGATCACTTAGAGAGCTTGTTCTTTCAAACAGGTTTGAGGAACCAGAGCATTTCTGTGAAAGAATCACACAGCTGATGAGTAAACAACAAGCCAGTAGTATATGCACTACATTTAATAATATATAGCAAATACAGACAGAACATATATTACGATTTAGCAGCAGATTTACTTTTTTCTGACTATTCCAGGATATATTTCAACTTTAAGAACAGGTCCAGATTGTTGCCTGTGTCACCAGCCTCAGCAAAAGCTGCAGAAAACATGACACAGGTAGCTGTCAGTACTGTGCAGCCTCCTGCCCCAAGGTGCTTTGTTTTTCCTGGATTTATCTTTAGTTTTAGAACACTGCCATGTCTTTTTTGTGGCTTGATACAACATGTGGAATGATCAACAGAACAATTGGCCACCTACTGAGAGATAACACTCATTTAGCAAATGTCACAGGTAGGAGAACTGATAAAGCTTTATTAAATACGCCTGGCGATATGACCTGGAACATTTAAAAACAAGGTCCACAAGACAAACAGGAAGCACCTACTCACCAGGTTAATAGTCTCACACACCTGAAAACATCATAATGAAAACAAGTATTAAAATGTGGGCAAATTTTATTGCTGCTTGCAGTGTTTTGTACATACTCTCAGTGGGGGGGTCTTTCCATGAACAGAGAAAAGCTTGGTATTTGGCCCTAAACTAAGCTGAAACCTCAAGAACATTTAATAGATGAGAAGTGAGATTCAAAATTTTAAATGTTAGGAATTCAACTTGATTTCTAACCCCCCAGGAAGGCAGCCAGTTTTCCCATGTTCAACGGCACACAGGAGCTGTCTTAAGTCTGCTCCTACTGTCACACAACTTTTATGCATTACTGCTATTAAGTCTTGAAGGTACCCAGCTATCAGTGCCCTTGGATAAAGGGAGCATTATTTGAGATTATAAATGAAGTATGTGCTCTTTCCCCCCCCTCCCCGGAAGTCAATGGCTAGTTTTAGTCCATCCTGTCTACCGGAGAAAATGACTGAAACTAAAAAGAAATATTCTGTAAGCAAAAAGCCACCTCTGTGGGATCCTTTTATGTTTCTGGTAGCATTCTACCTAAACCTTCTTCACGAGCTCCTGTCTCCTTGCCATTTAGCTTTTAGCTGTGATAGGTTTTACTGGTAAACAAAGCAGTGCAACCAAAATGTAACCTCTGCTAAGCATACAGTTTTAGAAGAACCAGAACAACAACACCAAGAATGAACACCACAAGCGCGCAGATTAATATTGGCAGATTCTTATCTTGATCATCATAACTTGGAAACTATAACACTGCTGCATAACCAAGTACATGTTAGTTCATCAAAATAATGATGCTCTATCATAGTTCATTTTCATCTCTATTGTGTAGACATACAATTATTTTTCAGATTGCGAAAACAAAGGTCAATGGTATCATAAAAGGACAATTTTGTGCAGCTTTCTGGGCAGTGAAAGTGTTATTGCAATGAGGACTTAGATGCACAACTTCAGATAAGGCACACACTTGCAGAAAAACTATGTACAGAGGAAAACTAGAAAATTACGCCTTGAAAAGAAATTTTAATTTTCCTTTCCCTTGAGATCTGCGCTAGAAATGTTTCACATTGTGACGGAAATGTGAGATTTCCTAAGATATCTCCTACTCCGTAAGGGGACAAAGATAAGACATCAGTGACGAACAAAGACATCAGCACACAGAACAACCTGGCATTCTGTATATCACACTTCTAATCCCCTCAGGTTCAGATTATTGTTCTGTTATTCCCCTCATTCCTGGAAAGTGCCCTGAAACTTTGCAGTGTTGCAGTGGACCTCTCAGTCTCTTACTGGAGCTATTCCATTCAGCACGATGAACTGAATATTACTTGGAGAAGTGCCCAGAGTACCACCAGTCTCCTGTATCCCAATACCTGCCTCTCAGTCACTGGCTTTTACACTGAAAACAGAATCATTCACTGTCCTGCATTCCCATTCCATTCTAGGCCAGAGAAATCTTTCCTTATTTTATTTTCATCAGGAAAATCGGTTCTGCAAGGGTTTATATTACTATAAGTCAATTATAACCACCACTTCATGCAGTACTCTGCATCGAAGGCTCCATGTTACAATTAGGCGGACATTCGTACAGATCTCTATCACGTCATTTCTCTTCACAGCTAGATACCAGGTCTTTCTTGCTCTTTCACTCGAGACGTTTTGGGATTAAGGACAAAACCAAGGATAAAAATTCTAATAAAAGGTAGAAGTTAGAAGGGGACTAGGCAGAACTTGTCAAATGCAGGACAGATGACAGTAGGAGATGACAGGACTCCAGTTCTTAAACTGCACTGGCAGGAAGCAAATACAGGATAGCAATTTATTTTATGGGATCACCATCAAGGTACAGCATCATGTACAAATACCAACTGGTACTTTTAAACATGAGATATTCAGACAAAGTTGCTTTTAAAAAAGAATCTGGATTTCACTGTGTGGAGTACTTTCATCCTTAATGAAATTCATTAAGGTGCACGAAGACCCTGTATGCACAGATTGAATGCTGAACCCTTCAGCAAGTCTGAACTGAACCCTGGGAAGACACTAATTCTGTGAGGACTCAAAACCATAAGAGCACAGCACAGTCTACTAATAGAAGACTAAAGAGCATTCAGTTATGCAAGCAGGGGACATCAGAGGCCCTCCATCACTAAAAAAAGGGTTTGGTTTATGCTTGTTTTCAAGAAGAGAGTAATCAGCCAATGGTAACTTAATAAAATGAAGGAGCCCCGTACTTCATCCTTGCTCATAGTTTTAGCTGACTTTGTAATTGTTATTAACATATATTGTTTTCTCTGAGTATGGCTGTGAACTCTCTAATCCTTGAAAGAAAATTGTGTAACTCCTGCATTAGCTGTGCTACGTAACTAGTTCAACTAACTAGCTTAGGAGAGAATTGTTTCACTTCTGGAAACAGAAGTTTTTAGTCTAGATCCATGAAACCAGGCAAAAATATGAAAAAAATCACCATAGAAAGAAGTTAGAAGAGACCAGCAACCTTCACAAACAGTGGCTGGAGATGGAAAAGCCTACAACAATGCAAACAAGGACTTTAGTCCAGGTAACAAACAAACAGAAAAAAAACACAAGGCTGGCTGCAGGCTTAACCCCCTGGCCCTCCAGGCTCCTCGTATGGTTTTTGCCTGACGGATTTGTCTTATCTTTTTTTGCTTTGTTTTTGAGGCTGGGGAAGGAAGGAGGGGTACAGCCCCTGCCCATCTTTCAGCCTCTCTGCAACGTGAGGATGCCCAGCAATGGGGAAGCACACTTGTATTCACGCAGAGAAGTGCGGTTCGCTCCAGGAACTGGACACAACAGCTTCCTGTACAACACACGCTTCCTCTCTCGGATGTCCTACACAGGTCAGGCTAGCAGACAGATCACTGTTCTCAGCTGTCACTTACCATCAAAAAACCTCAAGCAGACAAACAAAGTGTGAACGCTCTGTTTGCATTAGCTTAGGGCTATCAGATGGAGTTTCCTGTTAATATGTATTTGTTCCAACTGCACGGCAAAGTAAAGTTGGTGCTTCCTGAAGGAAACAATGGCATAATTTTTAACCATCTCCTTGACTCCTTGCTGAAGTACTATCTTCTAGCTCCTGTGTGAGAAAGCACTTTTGTTGTACAAGATAAATAATATACAATACAGGGTAGACTGATACTAACAAAAACAGGTTAGCTACACAGCTAATAAACAAGGTTTCTATCACACTTACTCGACTCTTCTGGGAGATTAGTGTCTGTAAAAATAATTTAAGTTACGGGCAGCATACCAAAGCACAAAGGACACAATGAATCAAAAGTCATTTAGGACACAACACCAGAATTATTGCAGGAAAGGCCTTGGCAAAGCGTATGATTGCAGTAGAAATGCAAACCAGATGTCAAGGTGCTTCAAGAGGAAAGGTTAACTGCCCACAAAAAGCAACGTTATTGCATCCTGCAACAAGGTATTGGTTCCTCTGAGAATAGGCAAGGCTGAAGAACAGGAAAAAGATGATAGGTGCTGTGTAAGAAGCTGGAAAAAAAAAAAAAAACATGCTACATTCAAAACAAGTGCATGACTCGAGACATGAACCACTAGACTGCAAAAGGTTCTGCAGTGCTCCTCGGACAGTACATAACAAGCATCTGATGTGCCTGATCATTAGCAGGAAACACCAACAAAGCACCATGAGCCACTGGAGGAGTAAGTGCAGATGCACAACTAGGAAAGGATGTCACTCAATACTACAAACCTAAAGCATTTTTGCAGTTCTGTGTACAAGCACCCCAGGGCTCAGCAAGACAAAAACAGGTCATTAGTGCTCTTACATGAAGGCTAAAAGTATACAGTGAGAATTATGTGAAACAGTGAACTATTTTCTGCTATTCTCATCATTCGATAAAACAGCTCAGCAGAGAAAAGAATTCATTTTCAGAGCTATTCCAAGGACAATAAGCTGTTCCTTACTCTTTTGGCCACTAACACGGCTTTAGGAAACTCTTACAGCCCTGCACACTGTCATTCCCTGACCCACACAGGTCTACCCACGTCCTGAAGCAGCCCATTGTTCAAAGCAGGACCCACCCCCAGAAGACATCCCTGCTGCACACCCAGTACCCACAGCCCTAACGCTGCCTGTTGCAAGATGAACAACAATACCAAATTCAGCCTGTATTGGGCTTTAAGCCAGCATTCAAGCCGAAGCAGAGCTGAACCACGGCTTTGCAGCTCTTGAGCAGGCCAAGTCATTTTGGTGGCAGCCCCATCAGGAGAACAGGTAGCACCCATCACCTTGAAGGGCCACGCCACATGTGTGGCCAGCAGAGCAAGCAAGGCAGGAGCAGTGTGTACGCTCGGCTCATGGTCCCAAGGCCAAGGAACTCTCAAAGTCACCCAGAAGCATGGTGCCAGGAGAGACGCCTGCAAAGCTTTTTTGGGCAAAAGTGCACACAGCACACAACGTGCCTGGCTGTTTCCAGAGGGAGCGCAGGAAGAGGAAGCTTTTGCCTGAGAAGCAACCATTCCAATGCTTGCAAAAGGCTGCGGTCGAGGTGGGTTTTGCACAATAAGCAGACCTAGGCACCTCCTAACACACAGGAGTTGCAAGCAGGGACTTAGGACAACAGATAAGCTGCACACCGCAGCTGAAAGCAAACAGTTTGTCCTTACTGCAATAGAGAGCTTTCCTTTTTATCATCCCATTCTGGATAAGTTTTCATTTCAGTAAGAAAGGAGGGGAGATAGGAGAGGTGTGCTCTAAAAGCAGAGTGCCATGATGCCAGTAAAGCTTGTTTGCTAGGTGGAGCTTTACACAGTCAGTCTGAGGGCCCACTGGATCACTTCCACTTTTCTTGTAACAGCAGAATCAAGGCAGCAGTTTTAAAATCATTTAGTATCCAAATATTAGTAGAAGAATACTAAAAACCTCTCTAAGGTTGTGCAAAACCCAGTTTCTGAAAAATTGTCAAGCCTAAGCTCTTGCTCTGCTTTGCTGTTATCAACCCTAAATTAAATACATTTTACGAAATAAAATCTCACAACTTTAAAAAACAAACAAAAAAACACCTGAGCTTACTTTCCTTAAATACACAACACTTCTTTAAACAAGCAACAGCATTTACTCCAACTGGCTTCTGATGTTTGGGCTATCCTGATGTTATTTTGTTAGCTTCACGTGAGGGAACATTTTCAAGAGCTATATGTATTGCCCTTCTTTTTCTAATTACTTTCACAACAGCTGTACTGCTATCAATTACATCCTCTCCCCAATCAAAAGGTCAAAGGACACTGTACTATGCCTCCTAAAATAAACGTATCTTATTTTCATGCTAATGAGGGGATACTGAAACACACAAGATGTGAGAAAACAAAAGACAGCTAAAACAGAGCTAGGTAAGGAGCTGCAGGTCTCTGGGAAGACACAGTGGGGCAAGTATGGCTACACATTTTCCACCTTTAATTATGTTATGTTTTTATATAAGAGTATGCATCTTTGGGAAAGGAAAGGGTAGGGTGTAATACTGCAGAAACAAAACAGCCCTGGTCACCTTCTCATCTCAGAATTGCTCATTTAGTAACCAGCTCCTAGCCAGGAATGGTGCCCTACCCCAAAGCAGTAGAACAAGACAGAAGAGAGGAAAATATCCCCTTGCTTTAGGAGACAGACAGCATCCCACAGTGTTGTACAACTGATTTATTAGTGGACAAAACCTTGCACGCTAATTTTATTGCGATACAAATCAGGACTTGTGCCTCTGTATGTTCTATAAAGAAACATCCAGAGTGCTACACTAGCACAGTGAAAATCCTCCACGATAGGAAGGTGATGCTGACATTTCTGACAGCATCCTTATCTTTAGTTGTGAACAGAGTGAGACAGTGACCCCAAAAAAACTGCAGACATAACTACACAAATGTGGAAAGAACACCTGGAGCTGCTGACCTGGATAGAAACTTATTTCAATCCATTCCAAGCATCACCAAAGTGGCATCAGACCTGAGTGACTGCAGCCTGCCCCCTCCTAGCCTCCCAAACGCCTTTCTGTGCCCTTTCCTCCTGAAACAATCGCATCTGAAAGAGGCTTTCATCGGTGCTGGCAAGTAAGATGAATACCGTGAGAAAGAGCTGAAGCTGGGATAAGTGCTCTCACTGCCATCTTAATTATGATCCCCTGCTTTAATTATTTATAGCTGTAGCTGACATGCTTTCAGAGAAGTCAATATTGCCTTCTCTTTTATGCAAGTCGAGGACATAAAATACTATCTTCTTATATGAATTGGTAAGAGTGGAAGAAAACAAGGCAAACTCTCAAGCATTGAATGGAATATTCACGTGGCTTAGAGCTTCTCTGCCTTTTTCAGCCATATCCAACAAAGTACCAAACAGAAAAAAAATGGCTGAAATTCTAGCAGGGTACTAAAAGGCAGGAATAAAATTAAGAAAAAACGTCCTCTTCCCCCCCCCGCCCCCAGAAAATCAAATTAATATTAAAAGAAAATTGTTCAAGAAAATTACAATCAGTTCTAAGGCTTTACAAGAGGATTTAACATCTGTGATACCTAAATCATATTTCAAAATCGGACTCTCATTTTGTCTGCTCAAGTACCAAAGAACTTCTTTGTCAAAGAAGTTAAGATGAAATGAAAGCGTGAGATGCTTAACATAACGAACCCTACAAGAGGGGCTCCTATTCAGCACCAGGGACTCTACATAACCAAAATAAACTACTAACTGGATGCACAGATCTGTGGTGCTCACAGTAATGACCTTAGTGCTGAAGCTGCCAGACATACATTTTATTTTTCATCTGCCACAAGCTTTTCTGAAGATGGAATTTTAAAAGACCTGCCAACCATAATGTTCAGTTTGGTTTAAAATGCTTATTTGTATATTATATTAGTGTGCTTTCCCCAAGCAGCACCAATAAAAAGCATACTTCCTGTAACATTATACCAGAAAAATACATCAGCACGTATATACTTAACATCACGGCCAACTTCAACCGCTCAAATGTCATGCTTGCGCTCCAAAACCAGGAGACATTTACATTTTTCTGGGAGTCGTCTTTTGATGCTGCAGCAGAAAGAAACGCTATTTTGTAATGAAATCTCAAGTTCTCAGTCAGATAACTTCATCAGCAGCAAGGGCTGATCAAAAACCATTAGCAAGCAGAAGACCCCCGAGACAGTGACACTGTGGTACCTCTGAAGACGAGCTACAGCCTTAGGAGAGGAAAGCTAGCACCAGCCCTTGGAATTCAGGAGCACAACACCGTCTGATCTCTGCCAGGAGCAGGCAAGTATTTTGCTAGTTGTATTAACGTTATTTTTCATTTGTCAATGAGCTCTCACATTCAGAATTCCAATGGATAACTTCTCTGTTATTTTTCTTAAGATTCCCAACTTTTGCTACTTGTCCTGCAACCTCCATACTAGTGCAAAAATCGGTGCCCTCATGTAGGCCATCTCTTCGGGCTAGCCAATCTAGCCGTGAAGCAAAGGAACAGAGACAACTGAAAAAACAAGCCTTGGATTGAAACTCCCTCTGAACTTTGCTACGCTATTCTGTCTCCCTGAACTTAAAAAGAATTGTTCCAAAGCAGCAGCATTTTAAGGCCGTAAGATGATGGCACCTTTTACCATATTGATTCATCTGAATTCAGCTGGACATTGAGCACTTGATGAAACACTTGCTCAGTTTGGGCTTTGCTCAGGAGACTCCATATGAAAAACATATCTTCATGGGAAGCAGCAGTTGAGAGCTGAGCTATGAAATTTAGATTAGAATATTAAAATCCCTCAATATTTCTTATGCTTCTGATATACCATCACGAGACAGTGATGACAGGAAGCAAGGGTGCAATACATGGAAGACAGTACACTGCATGGTTTACAGTTCCAGTGTTACCATGGACATAAAGTGATTTTTACTACAGCTCCTAAAACTACTTAAGGTCTTACTAAGGCTTCCAACCTGTATATAGCAAGTGTTTGCTAACAGCATGGAATGGATTTTTGAAAACAGAGTGATACACGTCAGAAAAAGGCAAAAAATGAATTATTTAGTACACTAACTTGAATAATAAATGAATCGTTAATGATGTTATGTCTGACATTACACATGCAAGTTGTATACAATATATATATTCAAGAACTTGTTTCAATATATAATGTATTTTATATACTGTATATTTTTTCCAAAGAACTTTTTCAATTGCATGGAGGAAAGCCAAAATTTCCTCAAATTCAGGACTAAAAAAAAACCATAAAAAACAACTACCTCATTTAAGTTTTATAAATGCAGTATTACAGCACTGAACCATATTGCACATGTTCCTGTGTTTTTTTTTTTTTTTTTAAACTTCATATGAGGTCCTCTGCAATGAATAATAACCGTAAATATAAATTTGTAATACATAAAGTTAAATAGAGGCACAAGCCTTTTCAAGGCCCGCATCTCATATAGCTCTCCCCAGGAAGTCGTGGTTTCATGGCCAAACTACCAGGAAATGCAAAATGCTGATTTTCTGTCAAAGTGCAGTGCCCTCAAGATTAAGCTGCCTTTTCAAGTGTACGTTTAGAAAGTGTCAGTAAAATGTATTAATATGATCTGCCAACATATTAAGAACATCCATTTGAGTAACATATGATCTCATGGCAAAATTATGCTTTGAGATACTATTCTTGGCCCTAAACTACTAGACATTTTAAATATTAAACACATTTCAGCAGTAGCCAAAACCCTAAGAAACTCCAGGGTGAAATTCATCCATCTACATGACACTGCAGTCAATACACATCCTGCCATGTGCATAAATGGCTGTCAGTCATAGTATTCAATAAAACACTCTCTGGCAGCCTGTCACTTTCCTGATATCTATTAATTTTCTGTTTAGTTTTCAATCATGGGAATTTATTATTTAGAACTAGATCCTGTAGATTCTGATGGCCATGCACTATGGGGTGGGGAAACAGAGATGAAAGCTGCAGGGATGAACACCATACCATTGAATTACCTGTCTGTAACACCTCACTGTTTGCTTTGCTTTTTAACAAATGAAGATTTTTATGGTTATAATTGAAAGCAGCCAAATATTTTGAAGATACTTCTGTAAGTGCATCCTAATTAAATCATTACAGTCCACATGCATCAAGTAATCCATACAATTCTTCCGTGTAAGGATCAGATTTCCACATATTTCATCATCCAGGAGCCCAGCCCTGATTCTTTTGAATACATTTTCAACTTAGAGCACTAAGCCCTTTTTGACATGCATCTCCAATTACAGATCCCAATTGCTCTTGATCACCCAATATCTACTGAGTTTACAAAACTACAGTCAAGAAGAAGATCCTGGACCCTTTGCTCCACCCTAATGGATCAATTTTAAAGTAACTAAAGAGGTAAAGATTATGGTACTTAGGACATACTAGTCATCTTGCAAGTCACAACACAGAAATTATAAAGGGCAGAAACAGTTGGCTGTACTTTTCAAACAGCAGCTTTAAAGAAACATTTGCATCTTTTTTCCAAATGATTTTAGCAACAGGCTTCTCCAGATTAAAGCAGGGCTTCATTTCATTGGATTTTTTGTTGTTGTGCTCTAAAAAGAGGGTAAGTCCCACAGAGCTCCAAATTTCAGACCAGGCCATGAAGCCCGCGGCAGCAACTGGAGACAGGTGGGTTACTCTTCCCGTGTATCAGTGTGAAAACCCAACCCGCAGTAATTAATACTGTTTTTAAAGATGCAAAGCACTTCAGAAGGTCCAGAAAGCTGAAGAACACCAGTAACGCCAAGCAGCATTAGAAGAGAAGTCAGCAGTGCAACTCAAAGCTGAAGTACATCATTTGATTAGGGACGTTATTGAAACGGCACCTGTGCCATTGGAGAAGACTTTTTTTTTTTACGTAGTGTCACCTTCGTCAGCACAAACAAAAGCATTGTTCTACTTGGAAAGTCTTTGGCAGCAGATTCGGGAAAATAACAAAGTATCTCTAACGTGCATAGCACTTAACATTTGTTGTTTCATAATCTGATGAAGCAGAATTAATTTCTTGACCAGCCTACAGGATACGCTTAATTAAAAGAAAAAAGGACTAAGAAAGCTCTGTTCCACCTAGGTACTTTTTTTTTTTTTTTTTCCCTTCTCCAAGCAATTGCTTGGGCAGATCCCTACTGCAGACAGCCTGCGCATAATTGCCACACAAAGAAACACAGAATGCAAGTCCCTGATTACCACTGCAAGCCCCAGGCTTTTACATTTCTTGAATATTGTTGTTTTTTAGATATTTCATAGCTAAATATTGTAGATGGCAACAGATTTTGACCATCTGCTGGCCACAGCTGTTAAGGACAGAAGTAATCAAATAATGTCAAGTTCTCATGTCCAGGTTGCATTCACTGTAAAATAATCATTTTTAAAAACAGAAGAGTTACTACAACAGGTCTGAAAAAAAAAAAAAAGAATATAAAGACAACTACTTTATGATC
Organism: Cygnus olor; assembly: GCF_009769625.2. Taxonomy (NCBI): domain Eukaryota; kingdom Metazoa; phylum Chordata; class Aves; order Anseriformes; family Anatidae; genus Cygnus; species Cygnus olor. The sequence goes on along the minus strand of NC_049173.1, from coordinate 28,826,249 downwards.
TTCACATTTGCAGATTTCCATTTATGTGCTGTTTCCCACTACTCAAAAACCAAACGAAAACTATGTTATTGTGAAACTTCCTAACAAATTCTGTTCATCTCAATTCTCAACTGGGGAGAAGGAGGCAAATGCATGTTATCCATCATTAACGCAGGTGTATGGGATAATTGTATTTTATAATTAAAAATATATTATTTTCAGTATAATTCTGGCTCCAAAGATGACTTCATTTGAGCCTGGAAAAAGCTAGCACTGCAGGCAAAGAAACCAGAGGAGGGCACATCAGCAAACAAATTATTTGTTTGAGCAGTGAAGTCATGAACTCCCTCAACAATAGACTTTAACAAAAAATAACCTGTCAAGTATCTGAGCAATTATTTTGAACAGTGAGAAGCTTCCCCATATGAAACCACAATCCCTGAACTTCTAAGGTGATCTGTTAAGTTTTTGTGCCTTTCTCAAGTTGGCACAGAAGCATGTTTCTCATTCATCTTTGCCGCACATACTTCAGTTAAAATAATATTATCATTCTCCTAGTAATGAAAGCTTCCTGAAACAGGCTCCTTCATAAGTAGTGAAGATCACCTATTTGGAAGACATTTTTGAGACCAGTTCCTCTAATAATGGCATCACATTGCCAGACAAACTGCTCCTGCTCCCTATCAGGATGAAGAGTAAGGAGCAAAGTAACAGTTTGGGGACAGAAAGTGTCAGAACTTGAGCTCTCCTAAAAGGGGGGGTAGGGGGAGTTCAGTGAATAAACAAACTCTGGGGTAGCACAGACTTGGGAGAAACGAGGCTCCTGAGGTACAACTCCAGCAGATGGCCCCAAAGCAGCAGCAGCAAAGCTTTCTCCCAGCAGCTCAGACAACCTGGGCACTTGTTTTCTGTGCACACAGCGAAGGCAAAGCTGAAAACCTAGCTCCTCTTTGATCTGCATTGATGCATTTCAATGAAATTTGATGCATTTCAATGAAATGAGGAAAATCTATGTTCTGTTTTATTTAAGAACATAAGTTAACACACAAAGCTAAATCCAGTCAAAAATTGTGGTTGCATAAGAGGATACCAGAATTTAAACTTAAATTTTCTATGCATGTTGTTTCTATTTATCCTTCCCTCTTTCTGGCTTAGGCAATAAAAGACAAAATAATGTTAATTGTAAGAACCCCCCGCCCTTTTCTTCCCATAAAAATGGAAATTTCACATTTCAAACACAAATGAGAGTTCTTTAATGTACATTTTATTTTAGAGCAGATTTTTTTTTTTAAACATTAAAATGTTTTGCAATGGAAATCCTGATCCTTCCCTACATAAGCCACTGAATATCATATACACGTGACAAAAACCATGCGGTTACAGTGCTGCACAGCTTTTCAAAAACTTTCTCCTGTGACTAAAAAGCATCAAACGATCGTAAAAAGTATGTTAGGCAAACCGTTTCCAGTGAAATGGGTCAGAAAGAGGGTGCTGCACGTGCTTTATTGCATGTCATCACTCATACACTTCCAAGGTTAGCTGTGTCCAAGCCCTCTGTGGAAACTTAGGGATGATTTCTACAAGGAGAGCAAACTAAAAGCCACGTGCTCAGAAGTAATGTACTCTGGTTAAAAATCACTGCACTCTGAAATTGGACTCAGGGGCCGCTCACGAAAGTGCCCACCTTCAATTTATTCCTTCAGAAATTTCATTTCATTCATCACAGCTGAACACCAAACTGGCCTTCCTCCACCTTCAGAAAGGCATGCCTGGCCCCACAGCAGCTGTGCTGATTAATGAACTTGCTATCTAAGAAAATTTAGAAATCAGAACACTCTTTTTATGTGGCAACAATGTAAAGATGCTATCATATTGTCTAGTTCTCAATCTATATATCTTTTAGAAAAGATATTAGGCTTGGAAAAGGATGTTTTTTTCCACCATTAACAATCAGGTAGTCCATTAAGAGAGGAAAACCGATTCATGAAAAGCCATTTACAGCTTAGATTTGTAAGTAAATGAACACATACTAATGTGACGGGGGGCCCCAGAGCTACCAATGTGATGAAAATAAGCACAGGAGGACACCTCTTCTGCGCTCCGCAATATACGCTGTGACAAGCTAGATCTGGTTCAATGTGAATGAGTTTACATTAAAAGATCTCCCAATCCATTGCCTTCCCTACTGAGTACTTTAAGGAAATTCCACAGTGGCTTACGTTCTTTCCCCTCAACTTCTACCACCGTCTCATTTGCCAGCTATCACCCAGTCATACATTAAGATCTGGTACTTCAAGAATACACTGCAAACCGAGACATTAAAGCTCTGCGTAACTTCTACCCCAACGTATTGCCAGAACTCAAAACTCAACTTCCCTTGCTCTTACAGACTGCTCTCTACCAAAGGCATGGTGTGTTATATATTGCAAGTTTGCAGGCACAGAGCACGTTGTTTGATCGGGTAACACTGAAGAGAGGGGAAAAAAAATAGGGGCCAAAAAAAAAAAAAAAGATGGCCTGGTGTGCCCTGCATTTATACCCATCCCTGCCTTCTCCTTTCCTGCAGCAAACGCCACAGACACATTGATTACAGGCTGAGGTTTCACCTCAGGAACAGCTGAACTACTGCGTGTCAGAATTGGTAGGAAGACATGCAACAAGATAGGTGTATAAATAGTAGGAAATTTGCAACTGCTGGAGGAGGCTTACAATGAGTTTCTCAAAAGCATGGGGAGAAAGTATTTGTTTGATAATTTTACTCAAAGGAATGAAAGCAGAAAGCAAGAGTTGATAATTCTCTAAGCTGGCCTGCTGACATTGAGAAAATGATAAATAGAGGGGATAAGCTGAAGGCCTTAAAACCAAAGTCGCGTAGCTTATCTCTGAGACAAGCTGAAAGGGAGAGACCACTGGTAACACTAAAAGAACAGTGGCAGGAAAAAAATCATCTTAAAATGAAAGTGCCTGATAGCAGCATCATGTATGGTTACAAGCAGAGCGAGGCTGCATTTCTTGAAGATAAAGCAGTGACTCAAATGCAAGAGGATAATAACTTAGATGAGTTTTATGTGCCAAAAGGGATATAGGATGCCCCATCTCTCTTGCATCTTATACCACAAAATGCTCAGGTATATGTGAGGATTTAAGAATCCGTGTTGAAGATAAAACCCATGGTACAAGCTTGAACGTCAGGGAAGAAGCGCTGTTACCTATCACTATTTGGAAAGAAGATTGCTCGGAACTGTAGCCCTGCTTTTTGCTTACTAAATATTTGGGGATTTCATTAACAAAGGGCTGAAACACACCATTCTCATACAAATACAGTTTTACCTGTAGCTGCATACTTCAGAAAGAGAATGTGGCCAACTCACGGTCATTTCAGTGTATGACAATACAGCATTCCAAGTTTATATACCATCAGGCAGAAACGATATAGAATAATTAGCTGTTGTCACGTCTACTCAGAACGAAGTTCAAGGCTCAGATTCACTGCATGTTGAAGGACAGAAAGAAAGCAGGACTAAGGACTTCAGTCATACCATTCGTTGCATTGCAGATCAAGCTTTACAGGATGTTACTGAAATACCTCTAAAATCATAGTTCAAATTCTGTCACAGTCAACTCGTCTCAGTTCCATGAATCAGCATTTATGGATCAGTGCCATGAATCAGTGTCCCAAGTCAAAATTTGTCTGTCCTTAGCTACGTCCCTCCAGTCTAAGAAAGCAAAGGACAGCTGTTTGCTGGAACTGCATAAAGCCTGAACGGGAAACCACAACACACCACATGCAGGCGTACGCTTACATTTTTATATCACGTTTCCTTTAAAAGATGAGATTTCCCTACTCTCCGAAATCACAGAATGTTCTTGAAGTTTTATCTCTTGTGGTCTATCGTCGCATCACCCTGAACATGCCTGATCCCTCCCATTGTGGAAATTAGATAGGGTCAGGCCCAGTAACTGGATGGGAGACAGCTGGTGAACACCAGGTATCATAGGCTCCCAAGGCTCAGCTGGAGTTGACACTTGGACACAATGTCAAACTACTGCATTGGTAGTAAAAGACTAACCAAGGAAAGTGCGGGCTTGTTCTCAACAAAGGGTGTGATCCCGTGGCAGCAGAGACAGGCATGGTTGAGGTACTCTCTGGCCTCTTTGCCTCAGCCTCCACCAGCAAGGTCTCCCAGGCCTCTCTGATTATTTGCGGAATTCAAGGAGGACACAGACTACCAGGAGGAAACCAGGATTAAGTTGGGGATGCCTTGAGAGCTCATCCCATACAAGAGTACGGCACCAGACAGGCTGCATCCAGCAGTGCTGAGAGAGGTGGGCTGTGGTGCTGTGAAGCTACTTTGCCTCTCTGAAGGGTAATGGAGAAGGGGCAGAAGGACCCTGACAAATGGAGAGAGGTTGATCCCATCTTCAGAACAGCTACAGAAGCATACAGCTGAGATTTCTTTCTATGCAACAGCTAGAGCTCCAAGTCACAGCTTGCATCACTGTTTGCAGTGTCGTGCTCTATTTCCACAGCGAAAACTGACACAAATTGAAAGGACCCTCAGTGGACTACTGGAAGCTACCCTCAGAAGTTATCTCCACCGAGCCACAGACACAAGGGCAAGAAGCCAACAATGGAGCAATCAGGAAAAAGGAAATCCCTTGCATCATAAGATTCATCTGCCTGAAACCATCTGGAAATTGACTCTTCAGGATATAAAGTTCACAGCATATTTTCTGAAGAAATACCAGCAAGAAAGACTCACAAGTTTCCTGGGCTTTGACCCAGAAGACCCTCAAACATCCTTCCCTGGCTCGACACAGTTCAGAGGAAGACTTAAGTGAGAAGCAAAAATTTTCCATCCTTACACAGACAGACAGCCCCTCATCTTTCTCTAACCAGTCTCACTCCATTTATTTCTTTCCAAGAGGATGAAAACCTGTTGTTTCATCCCTGGGGTGATGCAGTGAACACAAAAACTCAGGGAGAAAGTTACAACGTTACCCTCTTCGAAGCAGAGCTTTGGAGAAACGCTATGAGCAACTACCCAGCCTGCACCCATTCAGAAGGCCAGCTGTCCCTGCCTGCCTGCCTGCCTGGAGTAAGCCTGTTTGCATTCAGAGAACTCTAAATCCTACAAGCATGAAAGACTGAAGATGCTATTAGGACGTTGAGACTCAAATCATCTTTTTCCATTGGGTTTGGAGGCTGGAAACGTGACTTCTGTTTCTACCAGTAGATAAATCCTTGCAGGAATGAGTCCATTAGATTCAGTATAAAAAATAAAGCCATTGGTGCTTCTACCTTTGTCCAGAAGCTCAATGAAAACACAGCAGGAAGTGATAATTCTCACTCCCCCATTCTTCCTATGTGAAACAGTATTTGTCAGGCCTCACAGAGGCCAGGAAAAAAGAAATGCAGAAAAGAAGTCTGCATGAACTTGGTAGGAAATGGATTATTTTTTTTTCCCTTAAGAAAGGCATCATTTACTGATGGCAACCCATCACAATAGCTGGTACACTTAAGTTTAGGAGTATATAAGTAAATACATAACATACATTTACAAATCAAACCTCACTTCAGACCAAAGAAAACAAAGTCAGCATAACATGCTTTAACCAACTTGCCTTGCAAAGCACCTGAACAGGTGTGCTGATAAAAAACAGATTTATCTGGTGGCACATGGTGGTTAAAAATTACATCAAGAATTTCCTATCTCGCAGTAATTCTTCCAGAGAAGAAAACCATATACAGCCTTGTATACGGTCACATCATGAACATTCTACACACGCCTTTAGCAGCAGAAGCTACCAAGGCGCTTAAATGGCAGGCTCCCAGTGACTGCCTCTGTCATGTTTTTAGTTGCCCCACCATGCACAGCAACAAAATCCTACCCAAGATCCTACCAGTTTTCAGAAAGGAAGTGTACAACAGAGATATTGGGAAGTTAGCAGTGCATTTTGAATTTTAATTTGCTAAGAGAATTTTTTTAGAATTAGGAAGCCTTCAAGACAGGTTAAAAAAATGCAAATATAGTCCAAGGAGATTCCTTGAAATGTTCATTGTTTGGTATCTCTAGAAACAACATCCAGTACATCTGGGAAATTACTGGAGCCCTTCAGGTAATCAAAATAATTTTGCTTAGTTTTGGCTGTGCCTTTCACTTTATGGTGTTTATTCAATCTCTCAAACTAAACTAACTTCACTACACTTTTGATTCTAGATCAAACAGATAGCCAAATGCTCAACAGTATGCATAAGTTCAAAGGGAGTTCTTCTCAACTAACCAGCTGCGAAGACACTACTTAATTAGTGGCTCAAAGAAGAATGGACTCAAGTACAAACTGATAAACCACAGTTACAAACAGAAAGATGACAGCAACCATGCATTATTCCCCTGAATGCTGACAGCTGTAGTACGCTCTTAGGTTTACCGATGCAAATGGCAAATAGCTAAGGGCACACCATATTTATATGGGGAAAATGGCCAAAACACCCCTCCAGTCCCACAGAGCAGCATAATACAACAGCATGTCCCTTTGCTGAACAGCACACATCATTACTCCTCCCAGGTACATCGACAGCACTCAATAACAATCCAGTTTAGATGAGCACACACCAGATGAACAACTCGTCCTATCATCACATGCTATTGTTCACACACGAGTTCTTCCTAACGCTGCTTAAATACACAACATGGAAACTCTTGACGCAAACGGCCTTTGTTTCTTCTGCATGAGATTTGTAACATTAACTCATTAACTATAAATATTTAAAGTGCAACTCATAACATTGTTTTCCCTAGACCACTATGCTCCTGTTATTAAGGTGCCGCTTTCAAAGTTGTGTTTTATCTGAATGGCTTTTTACCAGCAGTTCCCAAATAAGGCAAGGAAGCAAGCCCAATGCGTCCAAGGTCACTGCTTGTATGTCAGATTGCACTGATGGTTATAACTGTTGTGGTTTTCCACCTTGAGAGAGCAGGAAACTAAAGGTCTTCTGGGTAATCAAATGCACATGTAGAAACAATAAAATACACCCATAAAAAATTGAGTGCCAAGCTTATTAACACAGTCTTTTGCAGAAATGGCAGCCAGCACCAAGTGTTCTATCTTAGACACCTTTTGCCTGATTTTATTTTAATTTTTATAATTAGTACAGAGGCACTTCAAATGTGTGACTATTATAGGCACACATTGCTGTCTCCCCCCTCCCTTCTGGAATATTGTTTAATACACAACACAAGATGGACAACAAAGGCTACTTTTTGTGCATAACATCTGCTAAACAGAAGGTGCTACGAGTAGGTTATTCTGAAAAACAGATAGGCCAAACCAAGTGGGAGAGAGCAGAGTCTTTTTGAAGATGAGTTTGTTTGTCAGGTGCTGCTTTTCAAACACACCACCTCGTTGCTGCTTTCATTTAAAAAACAAAAACAAAACACTTATGAACTATGAATCACTTGCAACAACAGGGGACATGAGGAAGCGCAAGGACCCCACTGAACTAAACATCCTAAAAAGCACACCCGGATCACCTTCTCTGAAGATCTCAGCAGCCTAAGCAAAGAGGAGAGTCAGGCAGAGGACTAGAAGGCAGCAACACTATTTGCTAGGGAACAGTGGGATGTCTGGGTGCCAGCAGGTCCTCTTCTAGGCATCACAGCTGAGAAGTAACAACAATGGACTTGAATAATAAGACAGGCTTAGAAATAAAACACTTAACATCAACCTTCTTTCAGGAAGCCATGAGGGTTTGATAACGCATGTTCTTCCAACAAATTGTTCCAAATATATTCAAAAAATGCACAAAGTTTCTGTAGTTTTAGTCATTCCTGGGGAGGGTTTTTTTTTGTTTGCTTTGTTTTGGTGGTGGTTTTTACTTCATTAGTTGAAAGATACAAGAATATAACTTCAAATGCATACTCAAAGTACTTGAAAGAGAGGAACATATGCATGTCACTTACTGAAGGATAACTTTTCACTTTATTTGTGCTGTTAAATAATTGTCCTTGAATTTGTGATCCTTAGCATGCATTTCTTTTGAAGATTAAAGTTTCTCACTCTAAACTCAGATTTTAATTAATCATTATTTGGTAATTATTCTTTTAATTTGCCTGGTTTGGGGAGTCTTCAGATATACGTTGATTATAATTTCAGTCATCAAATGAAACAGTTTGGGGGAAAGACGCTTTCTTGCCTTTTTTTGTTTTTTATTAATCTTCCTTTTACAAGTGTCACTTGCTTCAGTAATGTAGGAAAAAGCCAACAATTTATTGAGCTTGGAGCATGCTGTTCTTGGAGGTCTGATCATGAGGCACAGGCTGCTACCATTTCTGTTTGCTTTTCATTTTCTCTTTCAAACTATCCTTCCCCAAAAGAAAAACAGGCATTGAAGAAAGGGAACAAAACATTGGCCAAACATAATTTAGTCCTCTCAACGTTGGTCTTGCATTACTTTGGAGAAAAATACTTTTCAACGTTTTGAGTCAGTTCTCGCAGACAGCAAGACCATCTTCACAAGAGACTCACTGGGATATTCTGGCTCTGAATATCCGAAGCAAACAACAATAGCTATTCAGCCTAGATTACTTCAATAGTTTTCCTCCTCCCTCCAACTTGTCACCTCAGCTATTGTAGACCCTGAAACTAGATCCAAACATAGCTGCTTCCCATCACCCCATGGGAAAAATAAATTAAGCCTGAAGGTTATACAATGACAGGTAACTTTCAACATTCTAACTGTCAAGATTTAAATCAACAACATTAATGATTTTTTCAAGTCCCGGTGCCACCTGACAAGAAAAATCAACACATGGTAATATCATAACGTTCTAAATTATTTAGTATATACACTAGAGAAGTCAGTAGTAATTGGAACACTTAGGTACTTTCCCATATCAGCTGTAATGCTGAGTGGCAAATATAAAGGCAAGTTTTCAGGGGGGGGTAGATTTTTTTATTCTTAAAATATTTTCAAGTATTTGGGGGTTGGTTTTCCTTTGTTTTGGTTTAATGTTTTTTTTTATTATTATTATTAAAAAAAAGGTTACATAGGGTGGTGGTGCGATTTAACCAGGCAGGCAGCTGAGCACCATATAGCCATTTGCTCATTTCCCCCCAGAGTTGGATGGGGCAGAGAATAAATACAGATTTTAAAAAATATATATAAAAGAGATACTTTGTGGGTTAAGATGAGGAAAGTTTAAGAAGGAAAAAAAAAAAGAATTAAAATAAGCAGTAAACAGCACAGTTGCTCACCATCAGCCAACTGGTGCCCAGCCAGTGCCCAAGCAGTGGTGTACCCCTAGCCAGCTCCCCCCATCTTACCGCCAAGCAAAACGCCCCATGGTGTGGGACATCCCTTTGGTCCCATTGGGTCAGCTGTCCTGGCTCTGTCCCCTCCCAGCTCCCACTGCACCCCAGGCCTCTTGCTGGCCAGGCAGCACGAGAAGCTGCAAAGTCCTCAACTTGGTGTCAGCAGACATCAGTATGTTATCGCCATCAGTGTGCACGTATGCATGTCTGAAATAACCTGAAGTTCATTGTCATCACTGCCTCAAGTTTTGTTCATCTAAAAGCACAGCAGGAACTAAACTGTTACTCAGCCTGGTTTCCTGGTCCCTGATCGTGCTGGGGATCACAACGGATACAGCTTTGAGAACTGCAGATTTCTGGATCTGATCCTTGACTCAGCTGAGACATTCTCAAGTAAAATATTTGGAAAACATCTCTCTCCAAGCACATAGCACAGCGTACGCTCACTGGGTTCCCCAAACATTTTTGTTTGGCCCCAAAGGAAGCACATTGCATTCTTTTGCTTCTGGGCATCTTCTTTCAAACAAAGTGAAGGAAAGGTTCCCGCAGGGTCTCAGAGCCTGTTTTCACACAGGAGGAGCTGGCAGCAGCACTACAGATGCTTACCCGGTTCTTATACTGACAGGCAGCTCAGGCCAAGGCTCTGCAACAAAATCCATGAGGTAGCACTACAGTTCTGATTCAGGCAGCTCAAGAATTTGGAAAAAGATTCCTTTGGATTTTAAGGTTCAGCCTGATGCAGACAGCAAAGTGTACTTTGGCTGAGGATGCTTTCCAGTGTGTATGGAGAGTGGAGGGAAAAAGAAGATTCTTCAGTCTTATAAAGAAGAGTTTCACTGCAATTAGATGAAAATTGTCTGCATGTGCAACGTTTGTGAGGTAGCATAGAAATTTAGAGCACTGAATTCAACTTGAGTTAAGGATACTCTACACCATCCAGCAAGAAGTTAACCATACGCTTACCCAGGTAAGTTTGATATATAGATATATTACATTTCTATATATTTTTAAGGTTTGATTATTTGCTGAAACCTCAGACTTACTAGAGAGATGGTTCCTGCCAGCTGCTTGGAAACTTCATGGTAATTGTGAATTCATAAAAGCCTTGGTCACGCACCTGGTGTCACAGCTTTAAGGATTACATAAGGCAGCAGCCAGCCATCCTCAGGTGAGGTAGAACTCCATTCACCATATACCAAGGAGGTTTTCCAAGGTTTTGTACTGCTGCTTCAATCTCTAGCCACACACTAACACAGGCTTTCCATGCTATGGAAACAGATCAAGATGGTAAAGGAACTAGGATAAACTGCAGTAAGGGACTGGGGGAGAGCTTGTTATCTGGCCAATTTGTAGCACAAGAGTAACAATTTTTGAGAGAGCTTGAAGTGCTCTTCAAAGATATCAACACTTAATAATCTTCCTGTTTGGTTAACTTCACCCTGACACTGAAAACATACTTCTGTTCAACTTCACTGCTTTAGCCAGCATCACACAAAGCTCTGTCCCTTCTTCCTTTTGCACCTCTCTGTGCCTTTGCACCTCCTCTTGCTTTCCCTAAGACACATCTCACAATCACAGACCAAACCTGCAGGCCCACATAGAAAGAACGCAGGTCAAGAAGTCAGGAAGCAGATCAAAGTGCTTCTCAAATAGCAAAGTGTCTTTGAGGACTTTCTGAATGAACACTCATTTATTAGGAACAGATGCAATGGCTTTTGTTTGATGATAGCAGCCTCACAAGTGTCTGTAGATCAACTGTGCTCAGAACAGATTACAGAGCATCTCATACCAGAATAGACCTGGGAAAGTAAAGTCTTGGTGCCTTTCAAAAGGTGCCTAAATTCATCTAGCTCATCTTCAGACTGTACACCTAGCTATTCATAGCTAAGACTACCATACCTTCTGCAAAGCACGCATTTTGTGAACTCCCAGCAAGTCCCCAGTTGGATATGTAGATATTTGTGTCACATTTAGAGTTAGATATTTTTCCTATGTATAAACAGGGCATGTAGTAAACGATACAGTTGGCTCTTCAGACTTCAGTTGGACACTAGAGTTTACAAGCAGTTTGGAAAGTATTTGGTTGCCAAGCTGTTAGCACTACAGAGTTACTGTGCTGGTTACCTGTACAGTAATTACACAGCAGAGATCCGGCACCTTTATTAAAAAGCCACTCCTGTTTTTATGAGTAACAGGAACTGCTTGCTTCAAACAAAAATGCAAATCCATTCCTTGGCTAGAATTGTGAATGCTTAGACAGACTTTGCTCAAAAGTGTAAACATTTGCTATTTGGTATCAGAAAAATAACAACTAACAAATACAAGGAAATGTCTGAAGAAGGATCCAGGTGAGAAGTGAAAAAATACAAACCTGTTAAATCTCCTCTTCTCCTATCCATTTAAGCCAAGGGGGCAGCATGGCAGTGCTGCAGAGCGCTCTGAACTAGCAGACGAACTGGTAACCATTTGAAAGTAGCTCCTTTCCAACTCCTGCTTCTGTTTAAGCAAGCAGTGGCACAGGTAGCCAGCAGTCTTGGCATATATAATGTATAGCCAAGCTAATCGCTTGGCTATACATTATTCCAGCAGAAGTGCTCCTCATCAGAAGCTAACTAAAGAGGCATCAGTGGTTCAGCATTTCATAAGGCAAGGCAGTTTCACCTACCAAATTCCTCATGCAGGAGGAAAAAAAAAATCCTGGCAACTGGCAGTCACAAGGAAGAGCAGTTTCCTTCCACTTTAAATGTGGAGAGTTTAACAAAGTAAACAACTGCTCTAGCTTCTGCCTACTGCTTTTTCCTAATCTAATACACAGCTACTCTATGAGAGCCGTAAGAAGCGAGGCACACACACGCAAAATCAGAATCAAAAATGCTGAAGGAAAAAAGAAGAAAGAACTACAAGTGAAGACAGATATACATACAAAGAAAGGAAATGGAGAAATTATTTTTGCATGCTACCTCAAATGTCAGACTTTGAAAGAGCACATTAAGAGGCATATAAATTTATAGGAGAGGTAATGGTATCTCTTCTTCTCATGCGTGGCATCAAAATAAAGATGCACTTGTTATCACTTTTGGGAGATGCTACAAGGACAGCTACAGCCATTTCTTCACTTTCCTCAATTCCTCTACGTCTTTTGGCAAATGACAGCTGCAAACGACCAGTTGCCTTGGCCATCTCAACAGAAAGCATACAGCATTAAACGCAAACAGCTTTAGCCACACTCATGCTCCTAGAACTGCTTATTTCTGGCTAAACCTCATTTAAAGACTTTCAAAGCTGCTGGAGAGACTGAGGGAACACAGCTCTCATTTCAAGTCAGTGAGGGAGGTTCCAACATATCTTCCCCAGCCATGTGTGAAAATCCCACCTACATACCATGCTGATTACTCTGGGACATAGCTGCTATTTAAGGGCTACTGCTGAGATCAGAGAAGTGGCTTCCATTGCAGCTACTCCTGATTAGCTAACTGCTGTCAATCTGCCTCCTTGGTGGCTGCCATCAAGTTACACTTCATTTTCATATCAGCTTCTTTGAAAGCTGTGGTTCTAGTCATTTTCAAACTAAGACCCAATTATTATTTTATTTCAAAGCAGTTCAGGAATATTTTTAACTGCATTTAAAATGCTTGTTTGGTATTTCAAAAACCTGTACATGTACCAGTTTCTACTGCTGCAGCTGCATACTCGCATAGACTTCGGTGGCAGTCCAAATCCAGCAAGCTGCCTTCCAAAAAAAAAAGTAAATATGTCCCTCATGAGCAAAAACATCTACACACACAGATGCAATTGCTCGTAGTTAATTTACATCTGGCCTATTTCCCTAAAGGGGGTGTGAATTTCATTTTTTTAAGTCTGTGGCATATATAGAGAACCATACACCAAACAAACTTTTACCAAAGTTTGTTTGTAAATAAATGCATAAGCATTAATGTAGTATTTAGAAGTGTAATCTAGGATGATTAGGTAATACAGAACTTGGTTTCAGCAGCAATGCAAAGTTACTACAATAAAGTAGCAACAGGTCTTTCCTAGCAAAATATATTTAACTAGATAAAGTTAAAAAAACAACTAGAACCCTACATCTAAACATTGCATTATGCACCTCCAATCAATCTTCCCTTGCAAGTCCATTTTACATTTCTTTACCTGTTGAATTCAATTGTGCAACCTGAGCTCTTCCTGAAAACGAAGTATTTCTGTTGAATTCAGCAGACCATTGCTTGCCAGAAACATATCTCCAACACACAACGTAAAACAGAGTTGCTAATACCAGATGACGCTAAACAAACAGCAGCTCTCCACTGCCTAGCAATTAAAATTGATAAGAAGCCTGTGTTCTTCAGGACTCCTTTTCAACTCTAACAGTAAGCTCTGGAATTGCCAGCCGCTGAAGGTTTTTATGACTTTGCTTTTTATGAATGCATGGCCTAACAGGAGATAAGCGCTTTTGTGCACTTGGCTGGTGTTTGCCCATGATCAAGACTGTTGACTGGGGGTTTATTGCCGTGAAAGATGCCAACAACACCCCAAGGACAGACTGGGACATTCCAGCACCTGCCAGAGAGGTGCCAACTTCCCATTAAATCAAACACCGCTGTGATTTCACAGAGCCACAGCAGCGCCAATAACAACTTCAGACTTGACGCCAGTCCAAGAGAGCAGTTGGACTGTACCAGTCACTAAAGCTGGAGCAGGCACCCTGCAACTTCACATTTACTCGCGGGCCAGCAATGAAGGAGAGAACCTTACCTGTGAACAGGTGTTGGTCACTCCCCAATTATTAACTGTATTAACATCTTCTGGGGTACAGAAAGCAGACTGCTCTAAAGCACTAGTGCAATAGAGCAGGAGGAGCACAGAACAGCTGCCTATTTGTACTTTCACTGTACCTCAGCACACGAGTTTAAAGACATAGTCTACTCAGTCAAGTGCAGAGCCAGCTTTTGGTCCCCCCTGCCTGCCCCTTAGAGGCTTTGCTAGCACAGGCTCACTCCTGCCCCTTGTGGCTGTCCAGCTTTTGTGCCAGAACCAACTCAAGTCCTGCCAGTTGGCACGAGGACAGGGTTTGCTGATATGTTCCTCTACCTCCTTGCTTACCAAAGCTTTATCCAGCCTGATCTAGCAGTCACAACTCAAATATAATCCACATTTCAGGTTAAGAGAGCATCAGAGACGCTTACATCTTTTAAAATGAGCTGGACTAGAATCAAACTTCTTAGAGATACAAAGTGGAGAGCACTACAGCCAGTAAATCTCATTGCTTCATTCAGGTCCACAGGGTGTTGGTAGAGCTTGTCTTTTCCTCTCCTCTTCTGTAAACAAAGTGCAATGAAGCTGCCAGCAAAGCTGACTCGAGAGGAATTGCAAGGAAGGAGCAAGCTTACAGGCATTCCTTCTTCCTTAATGGCCAGGCTATTTTTCTCCATTTCATTCCATGCATTTAAACTGATTTCAGCTCATTAACGTGAAGACATTGCATTTACACTTTAGGAATGAAAGCCTTGATTGTCTGACTTTCCTGTGGCTATTTTATCTTCCTCGCACTGCAACAGCAACACTTTCCTTACAGCTATCCCATAAAAAATCTTCATTCTTCCCTACATGTATCATTAAGTACATGGAAGAACTGGGAAAAGCAAAGAAACTATTTTCACTGCTGTGGCCTCTCGTAACCATATAGGTAAAACACTTCAAAAGACAGGCCCTGTACTTCTGGTTATTTTACAAGG
This sequence comes from Cygnus olor, assembly GCF_009769625.2. Lineage (NCBI taxonomy): Eukaryota > Metazoa > Chordata > Aves > Anseriformes > Anatidae > Cygnus > Cygnus olor. The sequence continues at coordinate 28,811,220 of NC_049173.1, read as the reverse complement.
TAGGTGCTAATCTCTGTGGTGCAGCCAAATTTTATCCTGGTTAATAATTTACTGCCTGTGGAGCATTTTACTCCCATTTGATTTAATTTCTGCCTGCAGTTCCTGTCCTAAACTTGCACAATTTTCCCATGGCCACAGTGGCTAAAATCTAGCAGAATACAAAGTCTCTTCTGCACACCACAGGATTAGAGCTTTTGGGAGGTGTGCAAGGCACCGTGCAAATAGACAATGACAGCTAGGGCTGCTTAAACAGATGTGGTGTTTGAGAGATTCCAATGAACACTCAGAGCACCTCATTTTAACAACCAGACAGAAGCACCAGCACATTGTGTTTGCTGGCAGGGTGGAATTATGGACTATGCGAGCCACAGATACACGTGGCTGTATCTTTCTAACATCACAAGGCTTTCTCTCCCCGCCCCCCCCCTTCTGAAGCTGCATTTGTACTGAAGCCAGGTGCAGCCGGTAAACATCACAGCTAATGGATTGGCTCAAGCTCCCTATTACTGGGTTTTGGATCATTAAGTAAGCAAGTTTAAATTAAGTTGTATTGATATATATTTTTCTTCTAAACAAGTGGCAATTGAAACATAAGGAGCTAATAACATCATTTTTAACAGAGGAGGTAGCATTGATAAAGCAAACTGGAGGCATGGCAATTTATTTTTAGGATCAGTTGAACTATCACCACAATGGATAAAACTTGGGTACAATCTTATACTTTAAATTCTCATTTGTAGAAAATATAGAATGATGGTCTCAATCTACATTGCAAAGTTTTCACAAAGCACTTGGTAATACTCAGAGCACCTAGGTGCATGTATTATAAAAAATCGAACTGGAGCATCATGTAGCTTATTGTCAGCTAAATCTCCAAATGTGCAAAGAACCAGAACAAAAATTATTTTGGCATACTTCAGCTGGAGTAGCAGGTTTATTTTTCTTCTATTAAGTATCTGGATGAGATTTCTGCTACCTTCTCCCTAAGAAGGATTTAATTGATAAAAATGAAAGGCAAGTCAAGGGCCACATCAATTAATCCTGGTGACTGGTCAGGAGATAGGGCAATTCTGTCAGCTGTTCACCTATTATGACAACTCTTGATGCTGGGGAGCCACTGTTGACAATCCCATTAACCGGCTGATTTTCAGAGGCACAATTGCTACTGTTAATATCTCAGACGTGGAAACAGAAAGCCCGAAAGAGCCTTAAAATAATAGTCACATACCATCATGAAGCAAAAGCACACTACTCAAAACAATCTGCTGGTAGAACAAGGCTCAAAGGCTGAGACATAGAATACCCTTCTTACTAATCTTCAAGGGCATAGCTGTCACCCATCACTTGTGGATGAGATCATTCAGCTCCGTTAAGATCCTAGATGGGTAGACACCTCCTTGCATGCTGAAACCAGAAAGTTCTTGCAACAAAACTCCTTGTCCCTAAGACACAGGAGAACCTATCCAACAGCACACCCAGGTGGGTGTCTACCTCTCATTACGGAGAGAGACCAGAAATGTGGTGAGGAGGGAAAGGAGAAAGAGAATGAGTGCACTCCGCAAATGACAGAAGCATAGCAAATGCTTTCTGGCAACTCTGGCCAAGATCCAGGCATCTGAGAATTGCTGTCAAGGATAATAAACTAGGCTGTTCTCAAATAGCTGGGGAACTACTTTAAGATGGAAAAACAAGACTAACAACAACAAAAAAGTAGAAAGCAGTAGTGAACAATTCAGACCCAACTTCACGCATGCTGCTAGGTGGAGGTTAGTTCTAACATGCAAGATGCTCTCGAGATGTCCCCATAGTGGGACCAAGGTACAGATCCACTTCCTAAAAACACCCAAAGCATGCAAGGTATTTCCTTCAGCAACAAGACTGTCACTGCCTAACAATTAAGACGCCAAGAGAGTACCTAAAGGAGACATCTCCTACGAAACCCTGACACAACTGTCACTTTTCTTAGCTATATGAGAAAAGCAACCCACCCACAATCTGCTAGATCCCCACGAGCTGTTAGTTGTTAAATCAGCCTGTAAATTCAGACATGGTGTATTCAACTAAACATTTCTGATGCACAACAGTTTATCCCAGAGATCTTTGCTGGTTTCAGTAGCAAGATGGAACAAACTGGATGGGAAAGGACCCGTTCTTGTTACCACAACATTAAAGTCTCAGAAGTTGACTCCATCTTACTGCAAGTGCATAGATGGGATCAACAATGGAAGCACCCAAATAGCACATGTTCCTTGTTTATCCTAAAGCCCCCAGCATCAAAGGAATTTGGCTATGACAGGGGCCAGAAGAATACCTACAGAGATGCCATCAACAGCAGAGATGAAGGCGTGTTAAACACCTTCCCCAAAAAATGAAAGGGAGTTTTGGATTGAAGTAGGCTGAAAGGCGCAAACGTACATCAGAGGTAGAAACAGAACGGCCGGAGCATCAAGCCACCATGTTACCACACTTGTGCCAAACGCAGGGGAACTCAAATGCCACTAGGTAAAGAAATTGCCTGACCCCCAGTACCTGGACATATTCCTTTCCAGTATGAATGCAGAGTCCTGGACAGCTGTCCCACAGCAGGATCAACTATGCCTAGATGAACCCTGAGAAATATTTGTCTAGCCTTTGCTTAAAGCCTTCCAGGAAGGATATCCTACCACCTTCCCAGAAAATGCAATTCTTTGCTGCACCATCCCTTCCCTGAGACAGTTTCACCTTAAAGGAGAAATCCAGATTGTGCTATAAAGACCATTATGTCTCACCTAATTTTTGGAGGGATTTTTTTTTTGAAGTCACCCACTTTACACTCTTCTACTGCTGTTCTTTACAGTACGACATCTTTCTTCAGGTCATGATATCACGCTTTCTAACTCTTGGGGGCTCTTATTCTCCCCTGGACATTTTTTTTTCAGTTGATACACACATTTGTGGAAGTACATTACTCTCAATTTCTATTTCCTATCCATAAAGAGCCAATTCCATCAGAAAACCATTCTCATAAGTAAACAAGGGCAGCATTAAGAGTCTGATAAAAGGTATATGATATCTACTTTTCCCCTAGCCTCAAGCCCTTTTATTCCATCACAGCCTGAAGTCAAACTGACAAATTATTGCACTTTGCCAAATCCACGTTGACTGCTAACATAAGTTGTATAAAGGAATAAACTGATTTCCCCTGAGCACTTAGAAATAGCTGGATTAGTTGCTGCTTTCCAGCAGGATCCCTCAAGAGAACAATCAGATGGCAGTTTGCATATAGCCTTTCAATAACGACAGACACAGACCACACAGAGGCTGATTGAAATGAACACTGCTTGAAGAGGAAGGAGTTTGATATCAAGCTTTTCTCAGAAAAAGGAGACTGCCTCAGCAGAAGCCAAGAGCTAGTAACAAAACCTGCTTGAATGTTATCTACGCTACTTTATTAATCAGTACACTGATGTCCCTTCACTCTCACAGACACTATCCACTCAAAATTTCTACAGAGATTACGGTCTTCATCACATTTTCCCACAGCCTGCTCAATTTCTCAGTCTCACTCCCCGCAGTGAGAACTGACAAGTGAAGCTGCTACACTGAAGCCACAAAAAGAGACTGCCACAAAAGTCATCAAGATAATCACATCAGATAATTTCACCAAGTGCAACAAGCAACTGACATGCCCGAGGGCTAAAATTAAGACAGTACAGCTACAGTCTCGCATTAACAAAATCTGAAGGCCTTGCTTTCATCCTCACCATTCTCGTAGCATTTTCCTCATTTTTACGGTTTGAATACAGAGTTAACCAAATAAGATCATGTCATAACAGCAACTAAAAGCTACAAAGAGCTGTCTTGAATGAACAAAACAACAAAGGTATACAACAGGACTGCTCACAGCTCACTGACTGTCAGACTTTATATACAGCTGAAACAGGGAGCTGGGACCGTTTAGCACTAGGATGTTGGATGACCTGTTGATAGAGAAAACACCAAGTGAACAGGTTTATTTTGTGTGAAGTGCCAAGATAATGCATTATCTTATCAGTGACCCAGAAAGTATTGATAACAGCACATAATCACATGCAGTTTACTCACACTACGGATAAAGCAATGCACTTATTTATTCACTCATTGTCTGGTTTGAACACATTTCAGTGTCTTCTAGACAGTACTGAATAACTAACAAATTGAATAATCCCAGCAGACCTATTTAGGAAAAAGTTGTTTTGCTGGGAAAGGGATAGCTATTGCAGAAACAAAAATACCCTTGGGAAGGCAACTCCTTTCTTTGCAGAAGGAAGATGCCTTCACCACAGCCTGCAGCCTTGGTTGTACAAGAACAAGGAAAGCCTTGATCTTTGCCACCAGCACCATGCCTCTGCTATTAAACTTCATATCTTTGGAGAGCTTACAGGGAAGTCACCTGATGGAAACTTCCTATCGTGATTTACATTCTGTTCTCAAACTATGACCCAATTTTGCTTTCCTATCCACAAAAAAATATGCACTATTAATACCGGAAGGAAAAAATGCTGTTATAAAAGTGTGAAAAAAGTTGAATGCATCCCCAAGACTTCAGGGAGCACATTTGCAGAGGAGACCAGTGACTTCAGAGTTTTACATCCAGTGACTTCACTGGATTTAAAATCTATAACCCAATTTTTCTCACCCTCTCACCTGTGGTTGTGTATACGAATTCTGCAATTTAACATATTTACCACAGACCAGAGATAACAGCCACATGGACAAAGTAAAAGTTCATACAGCACTAACACTATAAGATACTTAGTGCTTTCAGAAAAAAATAAAGTTATTTTACATACACTAATTTTTATCAGAGTTCTACACATCCTACTATTCACATCTGACAAGTCCTTTTAATAGCCCTAATTTGTGAGATGTGTGCACATACAGTTTTCTGTCTTTGCTAGTTGGTCCTTTCTTTATCATTACTAGTTGGTCCCCCTGGAAAGCAAATACCTATTCGCACAGTGAAATTAAATGTGTGATGATTGTTTCTTGCACAATCAAAACAGACATTACTTCAACAAATGCATTATACACTCCTATTACTGCAAGAGAAAATGCACTTTTTTTTTTTTTTAAAAGAGTTAGTCAGAGCAAAGCTAATAGATTATAAAGAAGAGCATAACCTGTTAGGATAAACAAAGATAAATACTTGATACCCTTTTAAGATCCTAGTTTACTAAGAATGATGTATGTATCATTTGAAGTAAGCACAAGTGAAGCTATGTAACAAAGCATTTACTTTTTAAATAACCCCAGCAGAAAAAGGCGCACACACAAAAAAGTTATTTTACAGTTAAAAGTAAGACCTTTCAGTTTTCTATTACAAATATGACAACATTGTAAAATGGCATGAGTCTACTGGCATTAGCAAAACATGCACGAGACATATTCCTATTGAAAACACTAATATGAAACTCAAAGATCAGGATCAGTACTTGCAGACGAAAATGAAAAGGATGCAGAAACCCTGCACTTGATTTGTCTTAGCTTTTATGAAAATGGTTAACATTTCCATAAAACCTTAAAAACATTACACTGACTGTGAAGAACATACAAAAAACTGAAAAGACCTGCTCTAGGCAGATTGCTAGTAGTATCTGAAGACCACCTAACAATTTGCAGCACAATTTCCTATTTTTAGGAGTTTATAGCTTTCAAGAGAGTAATTCCCAAAGCTATTGTTTATGGAGGTTATGGTATTCCTTGCATAAAATTCCCTATGCAGACACTTTTTTTTTTTAAAGTCAGAAATGATTCAGCCCGTTTTGAGAAAATGTGTGTTTAACTTACATCACAGGCACATCTGGCACTGAAGCAGTTCAGAGTAAAAGTTTGCTTTTATCCTACTGGTTGTCCTAAGCTTCAAGAAATATTTGGCTTGCCCTTTGCTCGTCTACCTTTTTTAATTGTAAGTTTTCCATACTCTAAGTTTTCTGTTGTAAAGCGTGGGTGCTAAGGGAGGAAACTGCATTTAAGAAGTGTGGTACAGTGCTTTTTGTTTTGTTCATTTTTAAATCAGTACTCACACTATACCTACATACTCACCCAGGCCCTGCTTTCTGCTCAGTGCTATTTCTTACATCTGTTCAGCTCCTTGAATACAGCAAACAACTCAGACAGCTGATCTGTAGTACAAAGAGGGGAAAAGAGGAAGATGAAAATCCACGCGCCCTCAAAAATTGATCATGCCAGACACACGTAAAGAGTTCACACCAAGCAGCTCTCCAGTCCTCCAGGTGTGCAAAAGCCAGTGGCCAAAGAAAGATTTAGAGAAGCTTCAGAGCTTTCCATAGAACATCTTTAAGTCATTGTCTAAAAAACAACAGTAAATGTGAATTTGACTACCAAAGCAGAGAACAGTCCCCCATTACAAGGTTCTCTCTCTGTGTAGGTAGGAGGTAGCTACTACCATGGTAGAAGCATGCAAACATGCTCTCTCATTACCATTACCGGCATTATAATGGTTCTCTGGCCATTATGCCAGATGAAGCATGACTGCATGAGGAGAGCCAGTACCTTACAAAAACACTCACTACACATCCTTCTTCCCAGCCCCTGTAACTCAGCCTACCCATCAGGCTTATTTGCCACTGGCAACTTTCCAACATATTTGAAACTTGTGTTGGACCTCTTGGCAGCAGGAGAAAACACCTTGCCCCCCACAAGACAGTAGTTTCCATCTGGAACTGAATAAGCAAGTGTGCACAGCTTTTGTTTTCAGTCACCAGAGCACATTCAACAATCTATTAACACACAAAATTAATGAGGTACTGCTGAGTTTAAAGTCAGCAAATCGCTGCGCCTGTGCATAGTCCCTGACAGCATATGTTGGCACTGTTTGTAATACATCCACTGCTCAGGCATTTGGAGCTAAGCCTAATTAGTTCATTTCAATTGAATCTCAACTCTAGCCTTGATTCAACTGCAATGAAGGTTTTGAAAGAGGCCTATCTACATAGCCTTGCATGTTTTTTGTCCTGGCACTTGAAGAGCCAGGACAAGGAAGCGTGCCAGAATTGCCCAACCAACCATTTGGCAGATACAGAAATGTGAATAATGCACCTACTGGTTTTCCTAAGATCATTCACGTGCAGCTTTTAAAGCTAGAATAATTTTTTTCCTGGAGGAAAACAAACACCAGTGGAGGACTTGGAATGTTATATTGGAAAAGAGAGAAGAAGGCCTACAAGAAAGCCTACCCAAATTTATAAATTTGTAACTTTTACGTATGCATTCTGCAGAGTTGTTTCTCCATCACAGACAACTTGGTCTTCAGTAAGCATTAGCATTCAGGAGTTTACAGCTTCCCACTTCCATCAGTTACTCAAAAACCTAAACAACAGTACAAATGACAGTCATGTTGGTCCCCACAGAACTCCCTCGCCTCACAGCTTGTGTCTGCCTGCAGACCACAGCTCAAGGTGACAAGACCAAGTAACCAACCTTGTGGTGTTATGCATTTCAAAATAGAAACGGATTTTTCTTAGTTATTACTAAAGATATAGTGTGCCTTTCAAAGACATTTTAATTAGAAGATCTGCAGCTTTATACTTTCCTCCCCCCTTTGATATTCAAAACACACTGTCACACACAACAATCATTTAATGTGACAAATGATGAAAAGACAGTGGCTTAGTCTTTAGTGGTTTTAGTGACTTCCAGGCAGTAACTACTAGTGGGTGACATCAAGAGGATCTGGTTTCTGCTTTCTTTTCTGATGACAATCAATTAGTAAGTTAACTTGGATACCACACACACACAATTTTTAGTCTGTTATGCAGTCTACTATCTGCATCTCTTATCCTTATAACTTCTACTGTCCCTCTGGGAGAGAAAAACGGGAGCTCCTTCTGACCTGTAGCTAAGCTGTCACTCCTAAGATCTTCTTGGTACAGACTCAGAATTCTTTCAGTCACAGGACAGCCCTCGGAAAATAAGCGAGACTTCAGACAAGTTACAGATAGGGAAGCATGGCACAAGGCAAGAGAGGAAAGCAGTACACAGCCAACCCAAATACTGTCTCCAGCACACAAGTCCCAGAGAAACACCTTCATTCAACGTTGTAGCTGAGGGGCTGCACTGTGGCACACAGCAGGGAAGGAGGGTACAAAGCCTGTAAATTCCTTCTTTCTCCACAACACCTGCACTGAACAAAAATAATTTATTTTACAGCTGTCACTGTGTTCACACAGCATGAAATTATCATGCTCTGTTCATCTAATAAGCTTTAAAATACAACTGACTGAAACTTTTCAACTTGCTTGAAGACTTGTGCTGTAGAACTGGCCATTTTAGATAGGATACCAAAGGTGTAGCTGGTGCTGATCATACCCTTTTACTGGACTGCTGCTTCTCCGGTACCATGGTAGATACCCAACATGCGAAGAAATGTCACAGCCTTGTATCAGAAATCTGCCCAAGACCCAAAATGTCAGTAACTGGCTGACTGGCAACAGGGTTGACCCTGCAACAACAACTCTTAACTGTCTTATGCGTACAGCCAGCTAAGATAACAAGCCAGGCAAAAGCTCTTGCCTCCTTTCTAGGAATAGGTAATAAAAGGCTTTCCAATCCCTTTTATTTCACACAAAAACTTTACCAGAAATATTGATAGACACAGAGCGCTATGTCTGCCCTGCTGCAAACCAAACCACTAGACTGTGGGGTAGGGCAGGAAGAAGCTACAAATATCACCTTGCTTCCACTTCATTTTTCCCAGTTACATTCCTTAAGCACACGTGTGACCTCGAAGATCTACATAAGCCCCTGCACAGCTGTAACACACCATGCTCTTGAAAACATCAAGTGACAAAGCAGCAGATTTCTGTTATTACAACTGTATCTGGCTTGAGGGGAAGGGAGTTCTGGGTTCCAGTAGTGGAGATACTGAAGACTGTTCACAAACAAAGGTGACACAAAGTCATAAAAAATAAACGTTCATTCACATCAACCTCCACATGACAAGGAACAGCCTCTCTATCAACTACACCAAAATGAGGGGGCCAATTTGACTTCAACTAAAGTAATTCAGTCTTGATAAGGAGAAAAAGCTACACCTGGGTCTTCCTCCATTTGAGTGTAGCAGAATGAACGTGACTGTGATCAAATTCTTCTTTCTTATGCTTAGAAAAGCCATTCTTATTTTGGAGGATTTGACTCCCCTTTTTAAAACAGAGGTAATAATCTGAAAGTCTGTCTTCAAGTCACAACATTTTCTAAACACCCCAGCGTCCACGTTCAAAATGTACTATTTTTCATGTTTAGCCCCTTCTTTTGCTCAGCTTACTCACTCAACATAAAAACTTATTTTCTTGTATGGGCACACTCACTGATTATTTTACGGGTCTTTTTCACTCATCAAGAGTTTACACATTGAGTATGAACCAATGTTCTTGCAGTACATTAGGAAACATGACAAAAATCGGATTTTCGGCTGGAGTTATATTTCTTCCTCGCAGCACTGTATGCTAACAGATTTATGTAAATGCTTCATTACCACTGATAATCAATTACTGTAAGTCCCGATACACAGGCAACTGGAATATTCTATCTACCCTTGTTTCTTATCTTTGCATGTGTACACACACAGCCACACTTCTGAGTTGTCATCTGCTTCTGGAGACCAGTCTCCCAAATCCGAACCGCCAGCCAGTCCAGGCTTATGTAAACACCTTGGGATTCAAAGAAAATTCAATCACAATCACAGTTGATTAAGCCTAACATATACAAAGGCAAAGTAAATTGAACAGGGTACACACATCAGTGCAAAGATAAGATAGAAGACGATTATCTTGCATGGCAACAAAAAAGCTGCCATACACGAACAGACCAATGGTCCATCTATTTGTGAATTGTTCTCTCTGATAATGGCCAACACTTCAAAGAGCACAGGAAGTCAACACTCAGTACATGTTGCCAGAAGTTATTTGCCACACAGAAGACTAGAGAAATCACCAGAAAGCTCATAAGTAAAGTTTCTTCAAACACATCAAGATGTTTGATTTAAACTGTTTAAAGAGGGTGAAACTGTTTAAACTGTTTAAAGAGGCTCTTCTCTCATGTGCTTAAATCTGTTTTCTTCTTCTTTATTAAAAAGATCTGAAGGTTTATGCTTTACAACCACTTCCAACACAGAAACGGTCTCAGGATTCCAGCAAGCCACTACAAGGACAGAATTTAAGCTCCCTTTGCCCCATTACCTCTCTTCACATTGCCTGAAAACGTGATTAGCTACCACCACAGACCATTTCACCTCTCAAAGCCAGTATCTCAAGGTGTGCTACTAAGATAAGTGTGATAAGATGCCCTAGCTCCAAAGGTCATTGAGAACAGTGGCTCTCACTGACTTCCTCACCTGTGGCAGGTATGGGTTTGGTGGCTCTGGCTGGACATCACCACAAACACAACCGTGCCACACGGCAAGCTCTGACGTGCAAAAAATCCAAGTTTCCAAACAGCCACCAGTTGTATCTGCAGAAGCTATGCATGTAAATCTTCAGCTCTTAATCTTAATTCTGGGTAGAATTAAGCACATATACACACTATATACTTCATCTACTTAAATGAACTTCCATACAATATCATGTAGCTAAAAGAAAAGTTTCTATCATCTCCACTAGTATTTTTAAGTCTTTTTTTTTTTTTGAGTAGTAAATTAACAGTCATTTCTCCATTCCTTCTTCCCCTAGAAACTATTTTAATAGCTTATCAAAATCTAGTAGAAATGAAGTACAAAAATTAATTTCTTATTCTGCTCACTTGAGATATTTCTCCTCTTTGGTCTGGGCAAATAAGTCAAATACCAGAAGAGACCTTTGCAGAGTTCAGTTGATTTAATCAGCGACTATAATATCCCATTAACCTGGGAGATTAAAGACATCAACAAGAGGGAAAACAAAACAAAAACACACACACATTTTGCCCCTTGGAAGAGGTATTTCAGCCCCCTTAAGAAAGGAATAATTCAAAAGTAAACAGGTCATTGGCCTGACCTAGTACAGAAACCCTCTGTGGCTGTGCATAACAAGACTCCATTCTTTAGATCAGCAGGTGCATGGAGGGCTCCACCACATACCTAAACCATAGAGAAATCTAAACTATATGAAATAAACATACCAACACAGATTCTGTGGACTAAAGCTCAGCATTCAACTTTGCTTTTCTAAAGATTATAAGATAAAACCAAGGAAAATCTGTTCTGTCAATTCTTCTCTGTTGGTATTCTGAATACCACTAAATAAAGTTCCTAAGCAGGAAAAGGGTGTGACAATCAGTTGAAGTAGTTTTCTGGCTTGTTAAATGGTGTTAAAACAACCAGAGATACAGGCCCAGAAGAAATTATATCGACTATTCTATGGAATTTTGAAGTCTAATCACTGCAGCATATAACTAAGAACACAGCTTCATACTCCGCACAACATAAGCTGGTGCAAGAGATAGAACAGGATCAGTGTCATGGAACAATGTTAAATCAGAGCATGAAGACCAAAATTGAGCAGAGTCCTGGCCAAGATCTAGCCCAACAGTGGGAGTGAAGCTGACAAAAAAAAAGTTTGCTATCTCGTTCTCCTCTGAACTTTTAACACAGAAACTGAGACCTCCAAGGCAGTTGAAAGCCCCCAGAACAAAGCAGAAGGTAGCCAGCAGAGGGAATGATAAAGAGGAAACAAGTAAACGACACCATTCTCTTGAGCTCATTTTGGCAAGGGAGCCAACAATCAGTCCTCACACATCACAAGGCAAAACCCAGTTTAACTCTCTGAATATTTGTAAGCTGTAGTAGGAGGAAAGACTAAGCAGGGAAGCAGGGTCTCTTATAACTGTGTAACTGTGTATTTTTTTATTTTCATTTTTTAAAAATCAGGTTCCCCACCTCCTCCAGAGTACAGGTTGAGATACAACGGCTTCCCTGGATCAGAACAACTGTTTGCTTTGTCTGTTACTTTTAACACCAAGCTTTCGCATTGTAACAATTGTTAAGCTACCAATACTTGGCATCTGGCTGGCAGAGACAGAACTCAGAGAGCATTCCTTTGTCCAGTAGAAAGCAAGCATCCCAGGAACTTGCTTTGGGAGCTCAGAAAGAAAGAAAGAGCTGGAGGGGTATGGACCAAAGACCAGTAACCTAAAACATTACTAGCACACAAGGAAACCCAGGCTTGTCTACCCCAGAAATATGAAGATGTTGGGATGACTGAGGATGGTACAAACTCAATTCCCTCTACTGGGGGAGATCTGAGTGGAGCTGCCTAAAATGCACAGACTGTACTTACAGATTGCCTTGCAAAAAACACATCAGGGTAGTAGTATTCCCTTCTGTTTCTTTAGAGTCCTAAGACAAGAAATATGCACAATGCTTAGTAAGACGCTTGAGCATATTTACTACCACTGTCATTCACCATTGCATCGGAAGAGCTCATGGAAAGAGCTGAAACACTGGGACTAGTGCTCACACCACGGACAGGAGCATAGCGGGGGAGAGACAGGCAATGACACGCTGTACATATACAACATTTAAAATTAAGGCTAGATTCTTAGGTAGATAAATGGATCCAACAGTTTCTTTCAGGATTTTTCCCCCCTAAGACCACTGAGTTAACATTTAAAGATTAGATATGATATTCAACATGGTTTACTGTCCGTTCTACACGTAATTTGAGACATCTGAGAAAGGTTGAATACCATAGTAGATGGCTGCTTAAATCACCTTTTAGGGATTCTCCTATTCCTGAAAGTGTTTTACATTGTTCACCCAAAACTATTAGATGTTTTGTAATTATGGCCATTAGTTGTTTTGTCATCTAATGGCATTATCAAAACATTCAACAGAGCAGAGCCCACAATTATCTTACTAGCTGCACAGTCATCTCCCTCTTAAAGACATTCTGACTACAGCTGTTTTCCCTCCACTGAAATCAAGTTGGTACCACTTACCTCACTCCAGAATCCTGAAATGTGGAAAATAACACACGATCCTCAATTTACTTTAAAAATAGTGATCACTTAGAGTTAGATTTTAAAATCAGAACACAATGATTGGAACATTAAAAATTGAATTTTAACAAAGTCTTTGGTCTTCAGATTTGGCCCATAAAATGCCTTTACCTCTAGTTGTTGTAGTAAATGTGTGTTTACTACAGAGGAGTGTGTATGCATACAATAAACAGACCTAACCAAGTATCACCATTCTGCCAGACCTCATTCCCTACATTTAAGATACGCAAGCTGCTTGAGGGCCATGCAAACCTTCCACAAAATCTAGATTAAAAAGCACCAATTTCACATGGATTCACTTGCTGAGATCCCTGTGAAGGACAGACCTGCTGCTTGCTGGCTCAGGGTGGACACAGTGCTCCGTGGAGAATATAACGCTCAAAACGGTTTCTAACTTGTTTGCAGCAAAGCAGCTCTAAACATCCTCCGAATGTCATCCTTCTTCCTGTCTAAAAATAACAGCAGGGGCATTCATACCCAGTAGAACAAGGAGTTAGAGCAATAAAAGGAGGAAGAGCAATAAAATAAAGGGAAGGGAGAGGAGCGTCACCTCAGCACACCTGTCCCTTGTCTCCCTCCAGCACAACTGCAATACCAGTAACGCACCTACCCAGTGCTGTACCAGGAGCGATTGCACTAAAAATGACTAAAAACCCCAAGTGATTATGCTATTACCAGCTTCATTTTCATACTTGGAATGAAAAATTTATTTCAACTCCCAAGATAGTTTTCCAAGGTTGAGGTGTGGGGGGCATGAGGGGCTGTTGAAGCCAGCACCTGTTCTACCTAATGACTGCACCTGAGCTGAAATACAGTGCTTTTTCCTAAAGCAAGAGAAACTTCCTCAGCAGCGGGGCACTTTTTTGGGTTGTTACACATCTAGTAGACAAAAGCATGACAGGAAGCCGGGTCGATTTCTTAAACTGCACCTGCGAGAGGCTCAGTCCGTCCGGCGGAGTGCCGTGAGGGGCGCCGGCCGCCGTGAGGAGGCGGAAAGGGGGCACCCGCAGACGCCTCATGGAAGCCCAGAGCTCCGATTTCCACACCGGGCAGCGTCGGCTGTGAGTGGAAAACCCCTGCTAACAGCCCACGGGAGGAGCAGGCGGGTCGGGTACTCACACGGTGAAGTGGTAGACGAAGCACTTCCAGCCCGTGGGCCGCTCCAAGAAGTTGTAGACCCTGCCCTGGATGTTGCTGCGGCTCAGCAACGGCTTGCGGAGGCTGTAGATGGAGACGCGGGGGTCGAGGCTGACGGGGGGCCGCGGGCTGTCGGCGCTCACTACCACCACCTCGCTCCTCAGCCGCGGCGGCCGCTCCCGGGAGGGCACCGGGCTGCTGCCCGCCGGCTGCTGGCCGCCCTGGCCGTCGGGGAGCGGAGCGTAGTGGGCGTTCGGGGTGCTCTCGGCCAGCTCTAGCGACGAGGGCTTCTTACCGGGCGTCATGCTGCCCTTCCTGGGCAGCGACAGCCGGCCCAGGCTGCGGCTTTTCTTCTCGCCCGGAGGGGAGCTGGAGGACATGACTGAGGCAGTGCCGGAGCCGCGCTGCTCCGGGGAGCCGCGGACCAGCTCCGGGCGTCCTCCCGCCGCCGCTGGCCCGGCCCTTTCGGGGGCGGCTCCCGGCCGGGAAAGGTGAGGGGAAGCCCGACTCCGGCCCGTCCCCGCCCCGCCTGCAGCCCCAGGGCCGTCCGGCGGGAGGCGCCGCGCGGCGGCTGCCCGGGGCCGCGAACTGGCGTTACCTCAGGCGGGCCCTCCCGCGCCTCCAGGGCTGCCCCTGCTCCCTTCTCCCCTCTCATCGGTGCTGATCTGCTTCACCTGCTCCTCTCCTCAGGGACAGCGCTGGGCGGAGGTGGCATCCTCCTTTCAGGAGGCCCAATGCGCTGAAGGAGGTGATGGTAAAGATCAGGAAGGTGGCTGCCAAGCTCTCCTCACCCAGTTGGGGTTGCTGCCAATCCACCTAGCCCCTGTGGGATAACATGCTCCAGAAAGGGTTTCACAGGCCTGTCACAGTGACTTGAGCCAGAATGTGCCCCCTTACCGCTCAGTTAGAAACACCAGAGTCTCCAGGGCCTCATCCCTTTTTGCAGAATTTCAGCACTGGGAAGGAGAAAAGTCCCAAACTTGAACATGACTCGACCTAGCATCTACCAGGGGGCTGTTCTTAATACAAGTAACAAGAGTAAGGGTCAGGCCACCAGGCCTTGCACTCTTAGATGTTACTGTGATACAAGGGAGCAAACAGCTGAGTAATTAGGCAAGCTGTAGAACAGTAAGCACAGTTCTGCAGAATTGCCTCACCTGCAAGCTGGGTCTCTCACCAACACTAAACCAAAACATTGTGTTTCTGTAGAAGGGTACATATCTTTAGCAATTAATATCATGCTGTTCTGAGGGCTTGGATGACTTTCCTGTGCATTGGAGTGAGTTAAGACTTAACAGCAATGTGAGTTAACTCGTTATAGTAGTAAAAGACTTTGCTGTAACAATTAGTTAACAATTTCTATTCCCAGAAGTAAAGAAGGTTCTCTCTGATCTGGAGTGCTGTGGTTTTTTTTTTCTTTTTTTCTTGTTTTTTTTTTTTTTTCTTTCTTCTAGCCCAAAATAGAACAGAACTAGTAAGAGCTATGTTGAGTTCATGGTTGATACGCTGGTATGGGACAAGAATGTTGCAGGAAGATAAGGTGCTAAATAAAGTTAAACACAAACAAGCCTGCTAATTGTAGTTCCATTCAAATGTCAAGTTGCACACATGGTAGGCGAACTGGGCAAGATCCTTCACTAGTGTAAATAAGCAAGACTGTAGGCTCTTATAAAGCACTAATTTATATCCATGAAGAATCTGACCCCTTGTTAGGAATGCAAAAACAGAAGTATTAAAAAAAAAGAATTTGCAAAACTTGTTTTTAAACCAACAAAAGGCTTTCCCCCCTCAATCAGAGCAAGAAGAACAAAGTTAATAAAAACAGCACAACAGAGGAAACTCTTCATGCATTTGATCAAAATAGATCCAAATTACAGCTAACTTGGTCTTCTCTGTCCTCGGGAACTGTGAAGACAGGTGTGCATCAAGTATTTTAAGAAGGAAGTTCTACATAAAAATCACATAGGGAAAATCTATTTTATTATAAACTGCAACTGCCTTTCCCATATCCAGTGACTGCAGTTTCTTTGTGGCTTTAACGCCTGAATGGGAAGATAAAACCTCGAAGGTCAGGAATTATTCCCGCGCTTCAACTTTGACCATGGGATACAGGGAGCCAAAGAAAGACCAGCCCAACGTGTACCCCTAAACAAGGAGTCTCTAGTTTCTTGCCTGCAATTTAGTCCATTTCTAGTATCTGGCTTCCAGTCTAGAAGAGAGCATTTGATTTGTTCCCGAGTAAAAGCTCAAAGATCTTATTAGTGCTTCAGAAAAAGCTCTGCTTCTTGGTAAAGACACCATGTCTGTTCTGACCACAGAGGAAACCCACTGACAATGACTTTGCTCACCTCAGATTACAATATATTTGGCACCAAAAAGAAACATCTGTGTGACTCTTCAAGTCAGATTGTTAGTCGTTTGCCTAGAAGATATTCAGAAATCATTTGCTGTTCTTGCAGTAAGTATGCAAGAAAAATGACTAACGGAAGAAAGAATGTCATTGTTACGCTTGAAGGCTCACTGTTTGAGGACTGTCCTGATAAAATCACAGTGTTAAAGTTAACAAATGTGTTTCTTTATGCAAGTGTTCTACTTTAAAGACTGACATATTATCTGTGTTATTCAGGACCTTATCCTAGAGCCAGGTGCAAAATAATTTTCATAGTTTGACAAAACAAGAGGCATTCAGATTATGTTCTTCATATGTTCATTATGTTTCCAATTATGTTTCCGATGTTCATTATGTTTCCAAAATCTTTTAAAATATTATGGCATTGTGTTGTTATTTATCTGTTGATTAACAAAACAGGATAATAGAGGGTTTTGTTACATACAATTTCCTTTCAAGACAAAAGTTAGAGCTAAATAGCTATGTAGGGAAGAAAATTAATAACTAATTTTTACTCTCTGTTCAATGAGAAACTGTTCAAAATGGACAAAGTTTATTTCAATAACGTCTTCAATGCAGAACACGAAAAGCTCCGTAGCTCACTACTTCATTTCTCATGTCCTAAATACCTTCATAATATTTTCTTTTGGTGCTGACTTAATTTTTCAAATAATCATCAGAAATGAAGGAATCTTCAATTTGATAATGTTTAAAATTAATATTTAGGCTATATATGAACATATTTTCCCTGGAGTCAAGGAATCCATCAAAATCTACATTTTTCAGTGTGTACTGATTGATGAAGTTAATTTTTATATATTAAAAATCATTTTATTATATGATTTCTATCTAGTTCATTTTACTGAATGATAAAACATCTGTCTGGCATATCTGAAATCAATTGCATGCTTAAATACAAGTGTCATATAGATGACTAATTCATTATGAGACTCTGGGAAATAATTATTATATATTGTATCACCTAAACTGTATTATAATTTGAAACATTTTAAAGATGAATGCCGTTAACATAGTAACGGCAATTCCCACTTTTCCCCCCTCATAAGTACCCATGTCTTGATATTAATCATGCTCATGTTTGGAAATCCTCCTGCTTACCGTTAGATTACTTTGGGGGGTGGTTTGGTTTGTTTTTTAAATACAAATTCCCCCATTTCTGCCCAGCTACAGAAGGGGACAGGTTAAAAAACTTTCTTCAAAGAGAGGAAGAAGTTGTTTTCATCTTAATTTTCAGATTATTTTTCTTGAATTAGAGCAAATCCCTTGCTGCATTCCATTGCCTTGACGGGCCACAGTTCGATCAGTAGATTGTTTTTAAAACAGCCAGCAATGTAGGTAAAAGCAACTTAGTTCTGAACTGAGAATGGAATCCTAGATTGTTTAAATACTTTCATACAGCAATGACTGTATGCCAGTAGCTTTCAAAATATTCTCTATCTTAATTTAAAATAAATCTGTTCACAGGAGCATGTCATTACTTAAAGATACTCATATTAAAACCTACAAAACATAAGTACTTAGACCTCTGACATGAAGAAAAGCTTGAAAGCATAGTAATATGCCAAACAAGTGAACATCAGCCTTACGGATTCAAAGCAGAAGTAAGGAAAGTATAAAGAGAGAAAAGAGTTCGCTTCATTTTTGAGCACTTGGAAAGACTGTGGCTCAGCTGTTTCAGTGGGGACATATACATGTTTTCATTCACTAAATAAGTTACAATTAAGAACATTTTTCTGAATACCTATACACATCTTTCATTGGATGCCTAAGTAATCTTATTTACCGTTCTTGTAAATTGATCACAATTTATTAAATATACAAGTGGTATACTTTTATACCAGCTTAACTTTAGGTTTTAAATTTAAGCAAAGTCTTTCTAACAGGCTCTTAAATGCATTTGTGCTTCTTATGTATACATACAGCAGATTTTCCCTGATGACAGGCATTGCTAGTCAAACAACTTATGTAGCATACCAGTAGAAACTCCAGATATGGACAGTGTAAATCATCTGAAACTGCAGTATGCCCCAAAAGTCTGACCGTTAAGATAAAAATACAATAAAGCGCAGTAACTGCTTTATCCTTCTCCCCTAGTGCTTTGTGATCACCTAGCTGTATGGCTAGGGAGAATCCTCAGGTTAGTTCAGCTCAGTCTTTCCTGCAGGTGAATTTATTCCAGCTTCCCTGATCAGGAACATGCACAGCTACTGTGTCATTACTCTACCTGCAATATAAACATCTATTAACCGCTGCTGTCCAGGCTTTCTCTGATTCAACGGTAGCACCATCACGAAGTACTGCAATAAGAACGTCTAGGGAAGGTGCCTTTGTCATTCAATTAAAAAGCACCACAATACAGTGCTGGTAATTAGGACAAGCACTACACAGAAAGGTGCAGGAGGTGTTCATCCTTAAGCATTAGCAGCCTACTTGTTGGGCAGACTGTCCCCCATACCCTCACTAAATCACTTCCAGAAAACTGGACAATATAGCCTGTCTCTTTTGAAATACTGAATTTGCCTCAGTGGCAAATTCACTATTTACTGATGGAGCAGAACTTGGAAAGACAAAACCACCTTTTCTTCCTCTAGATAAGAATGAACAAAGTAAGAGCATCCTAACAGGTCAGCAGTTGTTCAGTTGTAAGTCAGTGTCCACATTAATGAATGACTTCATAAAAAGACTAATCGCTGTCAAAAAAAGGACGCTTTTAAAAGGTGCTCATGCAGTCTGCTATTGTATCAGTCTCAAGACAAATGTGACAGACAGAAAACAGCTGATGACTTCCTATTCAGAAAGTTTAAACTGGCTTCTAATCCTCTCTCCCTCTCTCTTCAGTGCCAGGTTATTTTTAACTGCGGGTGCAGTAAGTTTAGGAATCTGGTCACTAGAGAGAAGAAACATTGCAGAAGATATTAGCACGCACCAGATATCTGGAGTCTGGAGACTATCTAGTCCTGCAGTTGACAATCCTGATTAATATTATCTGTTTGAATGCTATCTTACTGCACGGTTATGTCTACGTTTATTACCTCTATTTACATTGTTTCATAGCTTTTCGAAACACATCAGGGCTGTTCTGGGAAAGAATGTTACTGTCTACCAGAGCTCAGGTTTTAGATCCTAAAACAGTTTCAAGAAAGAATCTGAGCATATATTTACACTGATGGCACACAGCCTTATTTTTTTTTTTTGGTTTCGTGTATTTAGTTATACATATGGTAAAATGCTGACTAGTCTACAACTTAAATTGGACCAATCAGTGTGAAAAAATTGATATTTGCCCTATTCGTCCACAGGATTAGATCTGCTATTTACAACAATATTTAATTTCTTTGTCTCCAACAGAAAAAGAAGTTGTGTCATTCCTCCCTGCCTCTCCCAAATCAGACTGGGCAATACTTGGAAGACGTAATTATTCTTGCCAATGAATATTCATTCAAAAGGCCAATACCATCCAACTGGAATTTTGTTTCATGTCATTAAAAATCTTTTTTTTTTTTTTCCCTACAGCATTAGACTGTTCTTCTGCCTATTGTTGCAGGTTTGACTAAAAGTTTCTAGGTATAAGTGATTTTTTAGAATGCCTTTGCTGTCCCATTCTCCCTGGTTCTTTGATGTGGTTAATTATTCAGCAATTTTCATAATCGAAAAATGATTCTTCTGAGAATCATTGCAAAAGAGAAAACTAACGAGGTTGACAAAATGCTGCACCATTTATTTTCACCATTAAGGCATATGGGATATATTATAATTTCAGAAGCATGTGAGACTCAGCAGGAATTTGATTACTCATGTAATGCCATACAGGATACAGTATGCATATTCTTACATATGCGAAGGTATATAAGGGCTGAGTGATTAATGCCATTCTTCAAATGAAGGGATCGTTACATCATCATCTTGCATCACGAGAAAATTCTCTTCCTCGGACAGGGTCATAAACCCTGTCTTTGTTGGACAAAGCAGGACCAATAGGATCAAATAACACTGTTGAGTAAGGTCCAAATAAATTCACTGAATTTTTGAAATTCTGAAATCCTCTCAAATTGTAACTCTATAGTTACTTACGGGGAGACCTGTGTTTACTAAGAGGATGTTTTGGTATTTCAGACAGTTTCACTTTTAGCAGCTGAAGCAAGTAAAGACATCACTAGTTATCACTAAATCTCTTCCTGATCAAGGAACACTTCCTGCCTGCAAACATTTTAATCTGTAATATAATATCCTATTTCATATGTATGGAGTGACATGGATAGATAATCATTATTCAGCAGAGCCCACTTGGCAACCCACCTTTGTCAGGTGTTATCTGTCTTCCAGCTAAGCGTAACTGCAGTTGACTGACCTTTAATTGCAGGTAGTTCACTAAATAACTTCAGTGGAAGGTTTACACAGGCAAGGTAAGGAAAATAATGGTAATTCCATTGCAAAAACAAAGATTTTTCAAACAGCAATTCACCAAATAGCTTTTTAATGCCCCAAAGAAAGAAAACAGAGAACAATACAAAAGTTACTAGCAATATCTCTTCCCCCACAACTACACCTTTCCACAGCAAGTAACCTCTCAATGCAAACAAAATGCAAACTATAAAATTCAGTGGATAGGCCACAGGAGACCTATGCAACAGTCAGCTCTGCCAAACTGGAATTTCAGGTTGTTTTCATCTCACAAATAAGAGATTTCATTTCTCCAGTACCATTCCAACAGATAAAGCCAAACAATACAATGTGACATAATACAAGGTCTTGCAAAAATTCTCTTGACCTTTTCCCCACTTGTGATTTCATGCCAAATTCTAGTCCCATCCTTGACCTTTTGCTAATTGGGCTAATTGCAGTTCTTGTATTTGGGTCATCATCTTCAATGTCTAAGGAGCACAGTTGCTTACATTAGCAAGATTTCACGTAGAAGGATAAAAATAAAGCTTGCTGCATTTGTGCTCTACAAAGCCCAAAATCTTGTACATGAAGTACACCACAACTTCTTGTATAGTACTGCAGAAGTATAAAAGGGAATGTGACTGCCCCCCTCATCTCCCAGACTGACTGATAATTACAGATCCAATAATCCAAGTGGTGGCATAGCTATGTTTTAGTAAGCATGTGCATAGATACTGAGGCACCAATATTTGTTAATTAGGCTATTAAACTGCTGTTAAAATTTGAAAGAAATTGAAAGCTATGCTAAAATCCCTTCCACTGAGAAACTAAGCTTGTTGATTGCAGGCTGTCTGTATCACATCCAAATCCTAGTTCTTCTCAGCAACTCTGAAAAGAGCATAATTATATTTGCTGTGTACCCCTCAAATGAGCAACGCACAACTTTTCTGCTAAATAACAAGTCTTCTGTAAGCAGATGTTCTGACCTCTCTAATTCCATGAAGAGGAAAGAACCCTCCAAACTCATATCCTACCAGGATAAATGAACTTTCTTGATGCTTTCTTGAGGAAGTCTATGAGATAATTAGTTAATTCACATTTCCTATTATTTCAGAGCTCATTATTATCAAATGACAATGTGATTGACCTGCAAAGCTTTTTTTTTTCCCCTTCTTTTTAAAGACACTTAATATTTCAAAATAGCATTTGCAAATGTTTGTATATTCTATTCCTGGAGGTCCCTCTAGTGGCTACAGTAACAAGTTTACCTGGCCTGACTAAATAGGCTACAGGTGTTTTGTCTCATTTTTGTAGACAGTTCTGATAATAGACAGCAATACTTTCTTGATAGTGAGAATCGATCCTTCTAAATAAACTGAAAGTGAAGTGAAAAGAATAAGCAAGTTATGAAAAAGGAAAAATAATTGGCACACTAAGAATAAGGAAGCTATTTCATACAGTTAGGAAATTATGTGTTACTGCTGGCAAGCTTACACAACCTTGCCATAGTTCCTATCTTTTTTTTTTCTTTTCTTTTACAGGTTTATTTTAAGAAAAGGAGAGGTGATCAGAATGTCCTTTGACACAGTAAGTCTTACTTGAGCACTCTGTCCTGTTCAGGTATGGCAATTGATTGAATAACCTGACCTGTAAGCTCATTTTACAGTACATGTATTTCTTAAGTAGAGAGATACTGTCTTGTAAACTGGCATTTAAAATCCAGCATTTTTTTTTTAGAACCTCAACACGGGTGGTTATAGTTTATAGGTCAAAGGAAAGACAAAGTTTGCAGAAGAGAGAGAGATTTGGGTTTAGACTTTTAGACTGGAGATAGCTGTGTGACTAACAGCTGATCTCCATGTGAGCTCCAGGCTAGAGTCTATCTATTGTTGTAGTTAAAATGCATTGAAAGGTGACTAGAAGTATAGACCTACTAGAATATAGTTGTGCAGAGATGACATCTCAAGCAACATTGCTTTGCACTGCTATCCCAGCCCCTCTTGTTCTTCAACAAGAGCTAGAGCTGTTCACTTCATAACCCCCAAAGCATCTTCAAAGACTGAAAACTTAGTGTCATCTACTTGCAGTTACTTTCTCCTCCCACCTGGTAGAGGAGCACAGTCCCTTAAAGCTACTTCTCTAGATCTCCCTTTCACTGCTCATAGGAGCTTCTATCTCCTTTTTCATCTTTCATCTGAGGAGCTCTTTACTTACTGTATCACTGTCTCCACTTTCAGCTGCACCCAGTTAATCTTAATTGGCTACAGGCATGTGTGTGCCTCTTTCTACTGCAAAGCTAGCTGGTTCTCAGTGGGACAAGCTGCCTTATTACAATGACATTAACGATCAATTCTGTTGCTGCAACCATTTAAGTGTTATGTTTTCATCTAGGGAAGAAATGGAACAAAGTAGCTGAAGGAAATGATCCTATTTTTGAACACAAGAGACCTGATACTCTAAAGAGAAGGTGATTCAATGACTTCTCTCAACACAATAAAACCAAAACACTACTCATTTACTTATCTGCTATAAACTGAGTCATAATATGGTAATTTGATGCAGTCGGTAATCTGGCACTAACAATTTTTCAGTACTGTCTTTCCAGAGCCTTTTCAATATAAAGGAACCCTCTATCCAGTTTTTACCCTCCCACTATTATGCGTAGCAGCAATGAATCTCTTTACACTACTTGTAAAATGATTCTCTCTCATGTTAATAATACAATAAATTACTAATAACTTAGTTTGATGGGAAGAGCAGAATTACATAAACCGTCAAATACTGATTTACCAATGCAATCTAAATTTAATATAAAATACAGGACCAGGAAAATCTCAGAAAGAATTTCTGGAAATGCCATTATAAAATTAAAAGAGCAAGGAAGAGTAAGAAAGCAATTGCAAATACGTCACAAAGGTTCTCTCTTTTCAGTGATAATGAGTAGTCATCAATGCAAAAGGAAAAAAAAGAATAAAAAACTGGACTTTAACTTGATACATTGCCCAGATTTGCAATTTAATAAGGAATTATCAAAGAGAGCACTGTAAGCATAATTCCTGTAATTGCTGAGTTTAAGGAAGTATTTTCAGTCCACTATCAAAGAGGAAAGTTACTGTCTCTAACTTTGTACTTGAATGACCAGAGTTCACTCCCCAGTTCTCCTACAGACTTCCTGTGTGAGCTAAGGTGTGTCATTGTTCTTATTTGTGCCCGAGGTTCTTAACTTGTAAATGGGATAATAGCACTGTCCTCCTTTGTAGCTGTGATGATAAATGCCATTGTACATTAAGCACCCAGATTTGCTGGTGAAGAGGAGAAACGGGACTAGTCACTACAAAGGTAGGGATGCTCTGAAACACTGTAAAATGTTGCGGTGTGCAGACAGAACTAACAACATTAGAATTTTAAATCAAGACCTCATGTGTTTTGAATGGAAACAAACTTCAATAGATGCTTTAACTGCTGATAATACCATACAGAGATGCATCCTCTTCCCTGTATTTGCTCTTTCTGTGAAACTTCACCCCATGAACACAGAAATGGACGTAACCTGACTTATCAGCCACTTATAACTAATTACTTGTAAGTGATAACACTGATCTTTTAAGTTACAGACCAACCACCACGCAAAGAAAATATAAACATGACCTGTAACCACATCAGTGCCTGGAGTTAATATTCAGAGAAGGAGAAATGGGGAATTCTGTTGAAAATGCAGCAAACTCAAACTCAAATGCTAGGTTAGAAAACTGTTCAATTCAAGGAACATTGAAATAGAGGTTTCACCTTACAAGACAAAGGACTGTACATAATAAATCATTGTACATAAACTGGCAGAATGAGCAAGCCAGTTGCAAGGGTAGAATAAATGGTGTCATGCATTTGCAGTATAAAAGATGCATTCAGAAGCTTACAAAACTTCCATTCTCAAACATCCGTAAGACAACAATAAGTTATGAGTATTCCTACTCAAGCATTATTTCCCTCTTAGCAGACTGACATGAAAGCTGGAAAGCTACCAGAAAAGGAAATGGAGGCACAGGTGCAACAACTGGTCAGAATCACCAAGACTTACCAGAATTCTCCAAAAAAGGTAATGAAACTATCTAAGAAATACGCTAATAATAAACACATCTGCTTAGAGCAGAAGGGAAAACAAAACAAAAAACAAACAAAATAAAAACCTGTGATGTTCTGTCAGGCAAACCTAAATACTACTTAAGAATATAAAAAGCATACAGGACTTCTACAAAGACAAGACTTGCAAAAAAAACTGTCAAGGAGGGACTGAGATGGTCTTACTATCTGCAAGTTACCTGGTACATGAAGTGTTTGGTATCAGACCTAGTATTCCTCCTTAGTCAGTCAAATCTGGACAAAAAAGGCCAGTGCCTTCAAAACCGTATATTACAATGTTGTTCACAGAAACATATTACAATATTTCCAAGAACATTTCTTGACTATGGTCATGCTTAATTTCAGGTTTTTATACTTCAAGCAACTGTTACTGTTATAACAAAGATCAAGGATAAAGGACTTTTTACAACTGATGTAATGGAATTTAACACAATTATATTCCTAGAAATATAAGCATTAACAGAAACAATGGTGGTTTAAAAAACAAAAATATTGACAAGTATGTACTACAAAGGAAATTTTAGAGCAATCCAGAATAATTACAGGTCAGCACGAGGGAAACAAAATTTGCTCTTTTCTTGAACAAGTAGAATTTGGATAGCTGACTGATTTTAGGTCATTTTGTATTCTAATCAAACTGAAATGGATATCAGAGACATTTTCTGAAGGTTTTAGAAACAAAGCACAAAGAAAACTAGACTTGCAGATGAAAGGTGAATTTAAGGCGAAAATAGCGAAATCTCTACTGAGGACACTGAATGTTTATGGATATATCAACTTATGCTGAAATAGCAAACATACATTTATATACATATTTATTTATATATATATATATATAAAAGGTAGAACTCCAACCACTTATTTTGATAGTCAAGGACAAAAAGTATTTGCATAAACACATGACCGATCATGAAAAAACTGAAAAGGTTGGGCATATCTTTGGCTTGTTCAAAGTAGCTTAGCTTCACAATAGTGAACTGAACTGCAACAATTCATACTGAGTGCGATCTGTTGTATATCAAGGAAGCCCCAAAGGCAAGTTACCTAAGAAAGCACAGTGATGCAACATTTACACCCTAAATACAGAATAATTCCCTTAAATGAACACAAAATTAAAGCTGACATGCTGTGCACCAAAACTTGAATTTATCTGTGAAGATAAATGGACAGTGTTTGTTTGGAAATCTAAATCTTTAAGAGAGCACTCAGACTGCATACATGCACTCTGGGAAGTTTATTAACGATTTCTTAGAGATGGGGAAAGCAGGTATGAGGCATGTAATTCCTTTCAATGAGAAAGGAGAGTTAGTTACTGACGCAGCTACTGAACATTCATTCTATCGCAATCATTTGAAAAGCTAATTTAGAAACTATATTCACATCTAAAGTACATTGCTGCTGGTTGTCTGTTTCTAGTAACTGTATGTCCCATTACTGCTACAGATAAATGTTTGTTATTTGCATCTCCATGTTTGACAGGGCTAATTTTCATCCCAGAGAAGAGCTGTTGTTATTGTATACTAGCAATGTTTACTTTCATTGTCATAAGCTTGGGAGGCCAGGTGTGCCTGGTAATGTGGTAACATCTTCCTCTTTCCACACAGAAAAAGGGAGCAGCATCAAATAGCATTGGTAACAGCCACCTCAGTGCGACTTCAACATTACAGGTGGAGAGTCATGCCTACTGCAAAGAACTGCCAGCAGGTAGGATCACTAGCTATACTATATAAATTTATATAGGCCCTGTAAGAGTTATGTGCATTGCTAGTATTTACTTAGAGCCTTTAGAGTGACTCTCTCTCCCTGGGAGAGAAAGGCAGATTTTCTTAAAGTTTAAAAAGAGATGATTGTGATTCAGCTAAGCAGAGATAGTTACTTAACATTTTATTTTCCCTTCATCACCTGTGAGTAATCAGCAGTGACATAAAATAGCCGTTGCTACTCTTTCCTCCTTTTGATTAGTGAAATAGATGCAAAACTTCCAGATTTTCTGCATTAGGAATTTCACAATCTAGTTGTTGTCTTTCTTCATCCATGATCCAGATCACTTTCCATCAGTTGTTTTTCTGTTCAGTACTTGAAAACATGTTTTTACACCAATAGTAGCTAACTTACTGTATTCATTTTGGTCTGCAATTAGACCTCAACAATGTTTTATTATTGCACTCTCCACCGTTTAGACATTTCAGCTTGCACTAAGAATAAGTCTCCAGATCTTCACAGACTTTTTATCTACCTGATCCTTGGCTACTGTTTTTGGTCTGATAATAACAAACTGCAGAACTGGTACAGTAGGCAGGTTTCTACTCTACAGCTGTTTCTGAGACAGCAGAGTAGAAAGGTGTACCCATGCTTTCTGCTGTCCTACTCTGCAGGTTTCTGCTCCATGGGATTCTTCTACCAGCCCCACGAGCTTAGGGCATGAGCATACACCTAACATATCTGTGCACTGTGCTGTTCAGTTCTCCTCTTGCATTCAGGACAGACTTGGTTTTCTGAATGTTAGGTAACAGAGTTTAGTTAGAAAAAGCCCTTTTTATGAAGGTTTCTGATAAAACGCAGTTAACTGCCTGTGAAGACCCTGCATTCAGACAGGATCACAGGGAACACAGGCAGGAATGTTGACAGGCCAGAGTTTGGTTAAATTTGTTCTTCATTAACTCTTCATCTGGGAAAGCATGATCTCCCAGTAAACTAAAAAAGAATTAATAAACAAAGGTGAAACTCATCCTCATTTTTTTTTTTTTTTTAACTTTATGGAATTCTTTTGATTCTAGCAGATAGCTCAAGGGAACTGCTCATCTAATTAAAATCAGGTACACAGTTTTTAAAAACACTAGGTCTTTTACCTTTAAAATAGACTTTTTAAGACCTTTGGAGAAATAAATTGACTGTCTGCTAATTAGCATCACCCCAGATGAATATGTAGACTGCTTCAGTTTTACGTTGAATATTATTCTGCCTTTTACACTATGCTTTTTTTTTAAAATCAGTATTGTAACCATAGAATCATAGAATGGTTTGGGTTGGAAGGGACCTTAAAGATCATTTAATTACACACACACACACACACACACACACACACACAAACCTGCCGTGGGCAGAGGACTAAGGAGAATCTTCATCCTTTACTGGATGTGGGGGGAAACTTAGTGACGAGAGATGAGGAAAAGGCTGAGGTGCTTAATGCCTTCTTTGCCTCAGTCTTTACCAGCAAGACCAGTTGTTCTCTACATACCCAGTACCCTGAGCTGGTGGAAGGGGATGGGGAGCAGACTATGCCCCTCACAATCCACGAGGAAATGGTTGGCGACCTGCTACAGCACTTAGATGTACGCAAGTGGATGGGGCCAGATGGGATCCACCCAAGGGTGCTGAGAGAACTGGCGGAGGAGCTGGCCAAGCCGCTTTCCATCATTTATCAGCAGTCCTGGCTGTCAGGGGAGGTCCCAGTCGACTGGCAGCTAGCAAATGTGACGCCCATCTACAAGAAGGGCCAGAAGGTAGACCCGGGAAACTATAGGCCTGTTAGTTTGACCTCAGTGCCAGGGAAGCTCATGGAGCAGATTATCTTGAATGTCGTCACGCGGCACTTGCAAGGCAAGCAGATGATCAGGCCCAGTCAGCATGGGTTTATGAAAGGCAGGTCCTGCTTGACAAACCTGATCTCCTTCCATGACAAAGTGACGCACTTGGTGGATGAGGGAAAGGCTTTGGATGTGGTCTACCTTGACTTCAGTAAGGCTTTTGACACCGTTTCCTGCAGCATTCTCCTCGAGAAACTGGCTGCTCTTGTCTTGGACTGGCTTACACTTCGTTTGGTTAGAAACTGGCTGGGTAGCAGGGCCCAAACAGTTGTGGTGA
This sequence comes from Cygnus olor, assembly GCF_009769625.2. NCBI lineage: Eukaryota > Metazoa > Chordata > Aves > Anseriformes > Anatidae > Cygnus > Cygnus olor. The sequence continues at coordinate 28,782,278 of NC_049173.1, read as the reverse complement.
ATGGAGTTAAATCCTGTTGGAGGCCGGTCACTAGTGGAGTTCCCCAGGGCTCAGTACTAGGGCCAGTTCTCTTTAATGTCTTTATCAATGACCTGGATGAGGGGATCGAGTGCACCCTCCGTAAGTTTGCAGACAACACCAAGTTAGGTGCGTGTGTCGATCTGCTTGAGGGAAGGAAGGCTCTGCAGAAGGATCTGGATAGGCTGGAGCGATGGGCTGAGGCCAACTGTATGAAGTTCAAGGCCAAGTGCCAGGTCCTGCACCTGGGGCACAACAACCCCAAGCAGCGCTACAGGCTGGGAGATGAGTGGTTCGAAAGCTGCCTGGCAGAGAAGGACCTGGGAGTATTGGTTGATAGTCGGCTGAACATGAGCCAGCAGTGTGCTCAGGTGGCCAAGAAGGCCAACAGCATCCTGGCTTGCATAAGAAACAGTGTGGCCAGCAGGGCTAGGGAAGTGATTGTCCCCCTGTACTCGGCTCTGGTGAGGCCGCACCTCGAGCAGTGTGTTCAGTTTTGGGCCCCTTGCTACAAGAAGGACATGGAGGTGCTCGAGCGAGTCCAGAGAGGGGCAACGAAGCTGGTGAGGAGTCTGGAGAACAAGTCTTACGAGGAGCGGCTGAGGGAGCTGGGATTGTTCAGCCTGGAGAAGAGGAGGCTCAGGGGCGACCTTATCGCACTTTATAGGTACCTTAAAGGAGGTTGTAGCGAGGTGGGGGTTGGTCTGTTCTCCCACGTGCCTGGTGACAGGACGAGGGGGAATGGGCTAAAGTTGCGCCAGGGGAGGTTTAGGTTGGATATTAGGAAGAACTTCTTTACTGAAAGGGTTGTTAGGCATTGGAAGGGGCTGCCCAGGGAAGCGGTTGAGTCGCCATCCCTGGAGGTCTTTAAAAGACGTTTAGATGTAGAGCTTAGTGATATGGTTTAGTGGAGGAATTGTTAGTGTTAGGTCAGAGGTTGGACTAGGTGATCTTGGAGGTCTCTTCCAACCTAGATGATTCTGTGACATCTCTCACTAGACCAGGTTGCTAAAAGCCCCATCCAACCTTGCCTTGAACACTTCCAGGAATGGGTCATCCACAGCTTCTCTGGGCAAATCAGCCATAACCAACACTGAGTAGGACAGAGCACATCAACAGTAATTGTAGAAGTTAAGAGTTCCAACAACTACATTTTAAATCTGCACTTCTGTTCCTAATAATAATTAGAGTTCTAGGTCTTAGCTATTTTTATGAGACTTGTGGCAAGTGAGAAAGTGGCTTCTTAAGCTTTTCTGTACTTGCATCCTATAATTAATTAAAACTTGCATGTGCATCTATTTTTTTTCATTTCTTATACAAAGATAAATAGCATTGTCAAATCTTCTATATATGTAGATCCACGTTTTCACGACTATAGAAACTTTACCCTAGCTAGAGTTATAATCCAACTTTATAGCAGAAATATTAATAGGAATTCTGTTACATTTCAAACATGAGTATCCAACAACATAGTAACTACTGAAGTGCTAATCTAAGCTCTTCCTTGCTGCATAGGCTCATGCTATGGCATAACCTGTGAGGAGATGGCTTATGGATCTAGCATCAAATATCAAATCCTTCCTGATTATGATTCCTTCCTGGAATCAGAAGCTTATTTGACAGGACAGCTGATGTAAGCTTGTATCTGCTTGCCTGAGGAAACCCAGACAACACCATACAGTACGCCATATAAGCATATTTCTATTTTTATTTAATTAGTTGAGGCATTTTGCTGTATCTTGATCATACGGTTTACTTGTAGTAACTGGGTTTTTTTTAAACCTCTTTTTGTGACAGATAAAGAATTCATCATCCCTTTTATCTGTAACATATTAGTTAGCCCATTGTTCAGATGAGAGCCTGCCATATTTATGGCAAATGTAACACCCAATTAAAGTTGTAATGTATTGGAGCACTACAGAACTTGTTCCTGCATAACATTATTTGAAATCTATAGCTACATTGCTACTATAATAAAACAGGGCCTTAAACCAATGGCATCTCTTTACTGTACCCAAGCATCTATACATTTCTCTGCAGAGATCCATCTACAGAAACTGGATTGACAGTGTTTTGGATTCTTTTTTCTTTTTCCCCATCACAGTGTTTTAGATCTACAGGTATTTAAAAAACAAGCAAATCACCACAAACACTACCCCCTAACAATGTATCATACACTGCAGAAATGCAAGAATGAAAAAAAAAAAATCTGTAATAGTAAGTTTGCTCAATAATTGCTCTTTTCAGGACAAAACTAAACTGACTCCTGCTTCCCCCAGTGTAATATATCTCAGAAACTTTGGCTATTGAAGTGGAAGAGGTATTTTTAGAGGACCCAATAAATTTATATAGTTTAATGGTCTTGTTGGCTAGTTTGACCATGAATGTAAGCAGACCTTGATAAAATACAAAGAAAGAAAATCACTATCCAAGAGAAGAAACCTACAGTTGGATATTGCTCATTTACAGTCATCTGAGAAGAGTAAAATTAATCTCTGATGTACAAATTGGTTCATACAACTTGCTATGTAGCAAACTTTTAGACAGGACAGTTGTTTGTGGTTTTTTGTTTGTTTGTGCTTAAGCATTCTTTTTTCCTTGATCTCCACGTTTCATCTCAATAAAAACCAGACCCTGCAAGCAGGAAAAAAACTAAATGAGGTAACGCTTTGTATGTGTATAAAGATAAAGTGAAAGGAAGCATCTACTATTTTATTTCTCTCCTACAGCACATTAACCTCTGTTAAGCACAGAGTTCACTGCATTTGAATATCTACCTGGTGATTATAACTGGGTACTGCTGTGAGTACACCTCCCAGCAGAACCATTACAGACATCGGGAAAGAATATAGATATCAGACATCGGGAAAGAATATAGATATGGGGGAAAAATGGAGACTTTTAATACAAAGTTCAACAGAGCTGGAATCCCTGTGCCTGCCAGCATGTGTCTCTTGCTAATCTGCTGGCAGGGACTGTAGTCAGAGATATTCTCAAGTATCCCAAACACCTAAGTGAGGTCTATCTTTCTCCTGTACACTGAAGCCATTCTTAACAGCCCTGGGTCAACCATTTTCATCCACCTTCAGACACTCTCTTCTGTACTTTGCAGTTTTATAATCTCCTTATTCATTTGGATCTGATCTATATCTATCTGAAAAGAAATCTAAGAAAGACTGCCAAAGAGCAAATTGGCTATAGTTTGCTGCCACCCTGAGTTAAAAATAAATGCTATCAATAAGAAAAAAAAAAAAGGACAGGCTTCATTGTAGTGGATGACAGGCATATATTTTAAAGTTGAGGGCTGCCAGGGCTTATAAGAGTTGCGAGAGATCCAAATTTCTAGGAAAGGTTGTAAAAATACATCTTGGTGCCTTCAGTGAGTGTGATTTCTAAGTGTGCAGCACTTAGGTTCTAAAGCTCAAGCCCTCCTGAAACGAACAATCATATCCAAATGCAACTTCAGTGTTTTAGCTAACTGAAAAGATAGAGAGGGATTCACATCTTATCAAGGAGAAAATTTGAACAGCAAATCAACAATTTTGCCACTAACATTTTTGCACAGTGCACCAAGTTCAAAATGTTAAAAGAAAAGAAATTGTCTACAATTTTGTTGTATTTAAGAAACAAAACAGAATAAATTATTTTCCTAAGGCTTGGAATTCTCGAAGTACACCTTGCATACGGTTTATGCAAAACAAATTCTACGTTTTGAATATACTTCCCTTTCAAGCTTACAAAATTTGCCTAAAGCACTGAATAAACTCTTATAAATAGGTGATGATGAAAGCAGTCACACAGGGAAACAACGTGAAGGTTTGGTTGCCCTCCTTCCTCCCCACCCCCCTCCCCAATCGCATTTTTCAAAAAAGAATGTATGGCTGCAAGCATGAAATTGCACACTTTTATTGTACACACAACAACCTTGAAATAAGGTAAAGATTATTTTAGCGTAGCTTATAAAGTGGAATTTGTAAAAGACTAGGTCTTTGCTTAATGCTAAGGGCTGACTTTACGAAGTCAGATGTTGGCCTCAAGAGAAACAAATCTGTGAATTTTTGAAAATTCTACAAGTCTAGTGTACTAGAGATCTAAGGAATGAAAAATACTAGCTGATCTGAGCAAAGCCACAGTAGATTATTTCAAGCCTTTCCAGTTCCTGAGTAGTGGTCCTTTTTATTTTCTAATCCTTCTGTTTTCAATAGTACACATTGTGTCCTTTGCTTTCAATAGCAGTCATTTGTCAAGTGTCCAGGTACATGCCAGCTTCAGCTAAGTTTTTCGTGTATGATTTTGCCTGCCTTATCTGAATATTGTCCTTTCCAAGGCATTTGTTATGAATCAGAACCATTCCCATATTCTTACATTTTCTTCCAGCATGAACTACGGCTGTGGATTCACAATACATTATTCTCAGGAGTTTGCGTGTCATGCTGTGCACACACAAGTGAACCAATTTTGCTGAAAAATGACCTGGCAAAAATGAGTTCTTTTTATGTTAACTCAGATTCACTGTGAGGCCACACAAAGTTATGTTGGCACAGCTTCAAAGTGGCATGCCATGCTGTGGGAACAGAGCAGTGAAGGGCCAGGAGTATTTGAAACTAGCGTCAAGCTCCCCCCAGCCCTTTATACAATGTGCTATATAAGGACAGCCAATTGCTTCATTTTAATCGAGCAGTATTGATGTGTGTTTTCTCTAGTCTGTTCCATCTGCTCCTTCCATTATTTACTTCCCTGATGTCTTCATTTCCCTTTTATTGCCTCTCCACCCTCTCTGGTTTTCTCCCCAGATAAATCCACTTCTATGAAATTTACTGGCAGACATCCATATGCAAATTTCTGCAAACTCACTAAAAGTACATTATTCAAATAGCCTCTGGTGCTCTAAGCAGATGGAGACAGAAACAAAAAGACAAAGTACCTATATTTGCATTAGCATTTTGCACATTCATTTGTTAAAGGCTTGGTGCTAACCCCGTCCAAACCACAAGTCACACTCCTAGAAACTAATGGGAAGACTCCTGCAAATACTTGATTTTCCTCACATCCTTATGCCTTGGCAGTTACAGGAAGAATCAGGCTTGAGAGACATACTCTAGCACATGTTAAAACAAAACCTGTGCCGGTTCAGTAATCAGGCTGTCTTCCCACACATCTTTTTATCGCTTGATTTTTAAATATTTTTTTTCCTCCTCTGACATTTTGTTCAGATTATTGACTACGTACATGTTCAGTAAAGACAAGTTACTTCAGATAACATTCTTTAAACAGCTGCCTCACTTAGAAACAAAACTAACACTGATGTTTTTGAAAGCTTCTAGTGGGGTAGTTCACATAAACGTATCTGAAAACCTAACCCAAACTTGTATTTTATTAGGTCACTTCTGTGCTTCACTTCTTCACCTGATTTTGTTTCAATTTTCTTGTTTCTGTTAATATTTGCTCTGGCCTAGCCCTGTGTCTGCACACTCATAAAATCTATGGTTACTGAACATATTCCCAAAGTTGCTGTCAACCCCCAGTATAGGCTCTGTATCTGTGTCCTAATTAAATTATAGAGAAACCTTTCTGTAGGTTATTTTCTGTGTACTTGTTGTATCCCTCCAGCTTTCACCTCTGGCACTTAACTGCTTTTCTTAGCCCTCCTGTCTGACTGCGAGAGAAGAGTCCTACACTACAATTATAATTGCACTTGCTATAAGTCAAATTTCTCTTGCTACCTTTTTCTATTTATGTAATTCTCAAAAAATTATTTGATACAGACTTGATAAAGCCCACAGGACAGCTGGTTACAATTTTTGATGGTACATTTCAGAGTCACAGGATGGCTGTGGTTGGACAGAACCTCTGGAGGTCATCTGGTCCAATTCACCTGCACAAGCAGGGCCATCCCTAGGCCTTCATGATTTGGCAATTCCTTGGCAATCGTAATAGATGATCCTGGTTTGTATGCTGTGACGCAGAAACATTTCTTGCGTTGTTTCCAGAATTTGAATGTGCTAATTCCTGACAAACATTTTCCAAAGCTGGAATGTAAATGTAAGCTAGATAATGTGTAAAATTGCATATACACACATATATATCAGCCTCTCCCATATGTATGCATTTATTTTCCCTAAGGAAAGTCTCTACAAAGGCCTCACACCTTATGTATTTATATTTCCACAGCCATGATTAGATTTTTTTTTTTTTCCTCCCGGCTTCTAATCAGTCTTCTCTTACAGCCCCCTTCCCCATTACATTTACCCTTGACTGAAATACTATTCTTGTTTCTTCACACTTAGACATACACACCAATTAGATTCTACCAATTCTTCTTCAGAGCACATGCTGAAAGACTTCCTTGAATATGAATTTTGCATTCTTTGCTCTTCACTTCTCTGGTTTTCTTTATTCTGTTCCCCTGCTCCTTTGTTCTGCATATTTATTATGTTTCAGTTCAAGACAGGAGTAGAAAATATGGCTATCACTGGAAGCAAATAATTGAATTACTCTTTTGCTGGCACTGACCCAGTAAACTCACTGATGCAATTTTTCCTTGAGTGAGTACTTGCGCTACAGTCAATAGGAACATTTCCATTATTAAAGTTACATAAGAATATATGCATCTCGATGATCAGAGCCACAAACACATGCAGCTCTTAGGGTTGCAATGACATGCAGGTTAAGGTCACGTTCTTTGGGTCACAACATACAGAACCCATCACAGTCAAGGACCATGGCCTGACTGCTTTACCAGCTCCCTAACCACTGCTATAAGGGTTTTCATACTTTCCAGGGAAATCTTTCTCTGAACACTGTTATTTTATCCCCCAGACAGCCACGTTACCATTATTACCTTGAGCCCATTACTTTCTATACTAGCTATAAGTACTAATACCATATCTTTCCTACCATCTTTTTGTCCTGACAAGCTGTTACACTCCCTTTATCCCTCCCCTTCTATACTTCTGGTTATGCAACTCCAATTTGTTCAATTTTCTTTTTATTTAAGTGAAGTCCCTGTTCATTCTTGTTGCTCCTGCTCAAACCTTCTCCAGCTACTCCATAACTCTTCTCAAGCCTGGCACCCCAAACCAAACAATAACACAGCTGAAGCTGTTCTGATGCACAGTTGAGTGACTTCAAATTTCTCACAGGCTCTCCTGTTGATATCGTCATACATGGTATTTCTCTCTTGCAAGAACACCATGGCATTTCTCACTTTTGCTTGTCTTGCCTGACACACTTTGATCCTTTCCTATAGGACTGAAGTTTAGCCAACTGTATCCCGTCACATACATGGGAAGCTGAACATTCCTGCTCACATGAAGTTCATTGTGTTTGTCTCTGTTGCAGTTTCCCCCTCATTCCTCACTTGCATTGTTACTGTGAGCCCTCTCTTTTTCTCATCAATAGTTAAGGTTCACATTTCTTTGGGATTGCTAGCTCATCCTGCACTGATGAACTGCACAGGTAATTGGCACAGTTTTTTGTTCCACAAAAGCTTCCTCTAAAATGCATAAACAAAAAAAAAAAAAAAGGATTTGCTCCATCTGCCACTGAAGCTAAGAGGGGGGCTTTGTGGCTGAGCAGCAGTACTGGCTCAGCTGCATTACTATATTTAATCATTTCACCTGCATATTCAAATGTACTCCTTGAGTAGGTGGGGGAGTCAAATAGTGATTTAGTCAGGGTGTGCCCCAGTCTGCTGATCCGCATACTGGTATGAAGGAGAATTCTTACTACTGTTAAGTCTGAGAGCTAACGAACACCGTACGCCTACTCTCTTAATCCAACGATTACATTTGAAGACAACAATTGAGGTCAAGCCATCCATTCACTGGGCTCATTTTCATAAGACGTGTTTGGAAGGCTCCAGTTTGGCCTCTGTTCCCATCACGGACAGAGCCCAACTCCCTAGTTAACATCTATAAGCATAGCAAAGGAAGGATGATAAGGACCCACAATCTTGTCATCCATCTGGAGGTGAGTGATCTGTCCTGTTGTTACCACACATGGAGTAACAGCTGCACATTCACCGTGGGCTAAGTAGCAGTGACAGTGGTTGCAAAGATCCTCCAGAAGACTGGAGGTAAGTGGGAATGAAGCAGCAGTGAAAAGGAGACCAGGGGAGAGAAGGCATGACAGAGGAAGAGTAGGGAAGCAAAGATAGGAGGGAGAACAGTTCAAAATGGCACGTACGTAGGAAGAATCTCCACAAGTATCCCTCTTATAGAGATTCTCTGCAACCCCCTTGAAGTTGTACCTGCCAATTTCCTACATCCCAGAAATCTAGAATGTCCAAATAAAAAGTTAGGACTGCCTAAAATGCAGGGCTAAGAGCATTAGGACACACAAACTCCAGTGTTACAAGCACTCATTGTACACTGGTACAATTCTAACACCTCCCATTTATGAGGTTAAAGAAATAATGATTCATGAGACTGGCTGACACCTGGAATGATTTAATCAGGCCATCCTCAGCGTAATTGACATTGACTCACATTTCCAGCTGTAGGTGGAACTGGCAATTGTCTTTTCCTCATAATTGTCTTAACTTGCTTTGCTAGTTAGAAATAGTTTTCTAGGTTATATTTCAAATCTGGTAATCATTAGAGGTACGTTCTTTCCATAGATGTTTTGTATTTATAGTCAACGGGAACATCTAGGACAGAATTTGACCTACAAACTTAATACCTAGCAGCAGCCTAGATAGAAAATCTGTACTTAAGTCTGAACTAGAACTAAAGTAACATTGCTCGATGTATACATGTGCACACAAAACATATTTAAAATATGAATGCACAGATTGGAGTGGGTGAGATTTTTGTGGCGTTTTTTTCACTGCTTAACTATCTTTGGCTGCATGCCTTTAAGTGAGTGGCATTCTCACAGATAATGGAGAGCAAAACAATTTAAAAGTTAGGATAAAAACATCAATTGTAATTTTCTAAGAAAAAAGCTCAACAGAAAATAATATGTGGTGAGGGAAAAAATGCTGAAGTACTGCTCATCCCCCATTGATTCTTCACCCAGCTGAGCTTATAATCTTTGTCTCTTCTTTGCTTCCTTCCCTACCTTTCCTCTCATTCAAAAGTACTTGGACTATGCTCCTGTTTCTGGCCATCTGTCTATTCTTTCCCAAGGCATGGGCTTATACCAGACCCTTACAATTAACGCTCAGTGATGTTACAGTGATGCAAGCTGAGCATAGCTAAGCTGACTTCACTGGAACATCATGACTTTGACCAGAAAGATTTGACCCAATTGCTGTGACCTGACACAATTGCAATCTAATACAGCTTCAAGTCTCAAAGCAATAGCCCTTGAAACCACTACAGAGACTTATGTGAAAGCCAAAACCAAGCAGAATAAGACAGAATTAAACCCAGGAGAAAGGCACTCCAAAAAACCTGTAATTACATTACACAGTTTGTCTTCTAATAAGCAAAAGGGAACTAACCGTGTATTGACAATGGGCAAGATGTCTGCTTGCTTAACAGTCAGCTCTGTCATTTCCTCTTGGATTATGTCCTCTTCTGAATATATATATATACATATATATATATATTCTTTTTTTTTTTTTTTTCAAATATTAGGGACAGAATGAAATCTCTGTGCTGACTGATCAGCATATAGTGAAGCTCCCCTGCAGTGCAAAGTGAGGGGTGAGCAGTACTGAACAAACCCATGCCATGTTCTACAATTCTGCCGGTAACAGTGAGGGATTACACTGCAGTAGCCGAAACAACTGTAGAGTAAGTGAACTTTTACTGTGGGTCAGCCTTTATGCTCAAGAACCAAGCTGCAAATCTTACGCAGCATTTTTTATTTCCTGGTGATTTTGCAATATTCAATGTAAGGAACTTTTTTATTATTCTCCCACTAGCACAGTATCTATAGAATAGCCTTTAAAAATCTTCCCTACAACTTTAAACACTGAAGCAAAATTTCCTTGCTCCATAAGCACCATTGGGTGAAACATTTACACCTGTATGTTACTGCAACCATACTGCAAGTCTCAGCAAGTCTCTACCTCACTTTTCAGTCTTTATTATAAAGGCTTATGAACAAAGCTTCTGCATCTTATCTATTTTTTGTCTCTTTCACTGTTGTTTACTACCATCCAGAGCCAGAATTGTTGCTAAACTAAAAACCAAATGATATGCTGTTTCTGGCAAAATTAATTATCCAAATACAAGAAGATTCCTTATGAGGCTCAGTAATTCTATGCTTTGTTCCAAAAGAGAAATCATGGATAACCACATTGTCAAATTTTGTAAATTAGAATCTTGTACTAGACTTAAAATTAACAACTTGGGGTCTAACCAAGAGGCCAAATTAATGGTCAGATTACTTTGTAAATCTGTTCTGAGTTCATTGCCTGGGTGCAGTTACAGACATGTGCGCGCTATCTAGGACAGTGATGAATAGTGACTAAATGTACCCCATGAATTCAGTCCTGAATACTCGTTTCTAATCAAACCCTTTGTTCTGTCACCAAATTCCAGGAAGTGATTTCTGTACTTCAGAATTGCTAAAAATGTGTTGTTATGACTCTGTATTAACTATTTTTTTTCCCCAGAGTACTGTCTTCTATGATCTTTGGAGATAAAGCTGCATCTCCGGTGACCAAGTAGACTTAAACAAAAAGGTGGACTTTGTTGTGACTACCATTACCGATAACCTGAAAGAAGGTCTTCTAGGTAAGACTCTTACCCAGAAAAGTCCGATATCCTGGTTTTCAGAATAAACACTTCCTTCTCTCAAAAAGCAACTAGTGTGCTGGCAGGGAGAAGAATGAGAGCAATATCTTTAAAGCAGGGATCTATGTCAAAAAATTGAGGGGTGGGGAGGGGAAGATGTGGTTTATAATTGAAAAGGAAAAACTGAAATCATGAGAGGGTCCATAACCACTTTTCAGAGGAAGATCTGAGAAAAGGGCAACTCCAAACAACTTTTTCATGGAAAACAGAAAAGAAAAGAATACAGAGACTGCAGTAGTGAGGCAGCCCTCATACAGGCTTCCCAGACTTGTCAGCCCAAAGAAACAGCTGGAGGGCTTGCTCCCTCTGCTGGAGGATCCTAACGGACCCACAAGAGATTTGCTAGCTTGACCTACTTTTAAAGTCGACAGCAAGTCTCTTTGACCAGGAAACAAAGATTTTATGAATATGGTCTCATTAATGCAGGGTTGATTACCATTTCTGATTTACTATCACAAGGATTTTTTTTTAAACATAATGTACTGAATATGTAGGTGAAGACAAAGGGCAGAGGGGAGAGAGCTATTTCATTGCTTTTGTTTTTGAAAAGAAACAAGGCAGACGGGTTGAAACCCGTATTTTTCAAATCATAATATATCAGTCCAGTCAAACTGGACTTTGGGGGGAAACGTAGGGAAAGCAAGAAGACTTCTTCCAGTATCATGTAATGCAGAAGAACAACTGCTGTCATATGACCTTTGCTCTAGGATGGATTACTTGCTATCATTCCTGTAGCCACATATAGACAAAGCCACATCCCTTTTTGAACTGTATGCTGTTAAGTACAGTCTGATCTTAGATACTTTGGCTTATGAATAAATATCCTATCCCTAGAGCAGACAGACAGCAAAACTCTCCTCGGTAATCTTCAGGTGCATACAATGCCATCACTTAGTTATTTAGTGTTCATGTTGGATAATATCAGTCTAGTAGCATGATACATAACATCATCAACAAACTGTGACTCAGACACTCACTGACACAGCTCAACCATTGCTTGCAATAGTTTGTGGCCAAGGCAGCTCTTTTTCTCTTGTAGAATTTGTAGAAGGTTTACTTTTGGACTCCATGACATCACATGTGACTTTGGACAAATTGTGGGATTTTGTACCTTGTAACTCAGCTTTCTACCTGCTGAGACTCAAGATGTCTTACTCCTCCATGCCTCTTTATAACTTAAGTTACAAAGCTTTGGTATGGAATCTGCCTCCTCCTGTACATACATCCAACACAATTGCCTCCAATTTAAGCATAATACTAAAATAGTAAAATAGTTAACTACTCAACGAGATATGGATTTGTGGATTTTGTGGCCTCTCCGGTTTAATCAACTTCTTTTCCAGTTCTCCAATCATTTCAGTGAACAACCTGGTGATCAACTTAGAAATTCAATGGAGGAAATTGAAACCAAGCTCTGCAGCAGCGACAAAGAGGAAGCTTTCAAAAGAGAACTGCCATATTGCATAGGAGAAATTGACTTCACAGCTTCTGGGAAGAAACGTGGAAAGGTACAGTATGGAAGACTTTTAATCCTTTAACACTGCTGTTGTTCAGCTGTTACTTGTTTAGCATTGAAGGTAGAGATTGTAACAGTGAGGATCAATATACCACAGGGCTAGGCACCACGTTGAAATCAAAGAAGGGACCATACCTTCATGAATACTAGTGTAATTTAAAATGAGACCTATTAACAAAGAGAACTCAATCACTTGACTCGCACAGACCTGCTACAGGTACTGTTGCTCACACCTTTTCCCTTTTAAAAAAAAAAAAAATCTCGTGCCCAGCTTCCTTCATTTTTGCATCATTTCCCTGTTTTAACCACTTTCTGCCAAGTAATCAATCACTATGGATTTCAACTTTTAAAACATACTGTTGAGGTATTTTAAGGCTCTCAAATTTCTCTCCTCCTGTTCCACTAATATATATAGAACAGGAAGAAGCAATAGATTCACATAGCACAATAAGAATCTAAAAGATCACAGCAAGAAATGGGCTGCCTACGTGAAATCAGGCAAATACTTCAGCTTGTGCAGAAACAAGTAATGCCTAAAGAGATTTCTTGGCTTTGCTAAACTGCTGAGGAACTGAGGGCAGTTAAAGAAGAGCAGCAACATTAAAGGAGAGAATGTTATATCAGTCTTTAAAGCAGAACCCATGGAACTGACCTGATTAATGAGATGACAATTTTACAGAAGCCTGCTAAATTAATCCTGGTACTTAGTTTACTTAGTTCTCTTGTCAGGTCTCGCTCAAATAATTTGTTTCCAAATAATCAAGGAGTACTAATAAACATTTAATTTTTATGATACATTTACCTTTGCATTCACCATGAAAAATACTGTATCCTATTGTGCTATTATTATTATTTTTCGTTTATTGAAGTTTATTAAGGTCCCGTGTACTATTCATCCTGGAATTATATTCGAAGTTATGCTCAACAAATGGAAGCTACCTGCTCCCAATTTGGTCGTCTCTTTAGTAGGGGAAGAAGAAAATTTCCAGATGAAGCCTTGGCTACGGGACACCTTAAAAAAAGGGCTCATAAAAGCAGCTCAAAGCACAGGTTAGTGCTTTAGGCATTAAAGGAGAAATTTATATTCCTATATTCTCACACCTAATGATCTTTTAGCATCAACGGTCCCACTTGCATGATTGTTTTAGAAGTTCAAGGCTTTGCTGAATGCAGCCTACAACTTGCATTTAAATAGCTTTTATTTATATATGTTATTGTAATAGGTTATTGCATTACAAATAGCAAAAATAAGCTATTTCAAACCAAATTACTCCAGGCAATCATTCCTTAAGTGTAAAATTACCTGAGGTTATTCTCTCAAAGATGACAATAGAAAGACTGAAGAGATAGGACCAAATATGTTGTCCAACTTTTAAGTTGTAACAAAACAACTCTTAACGTAGCTTAATTTGGTCAAAAATAATTCTTGTTCTCTCCATTCTTACTTTTGAGTTACCAGTCAAAGTCCTGTTGCAATTGTTTATATTTTTTGAAGATTTGTTTTCTGCAAATGTAAGAGTTTAACAGACTTCGTTAGTGAAACAAAAGACTTAAAATTTAGACTCAAGTTTAAACAAAAGGACCTTGCTAATGCTTAACACAAATGTCTAACATAGCAGAAAATAAGTCAGCTCACCTTCTCCCTGGCTGTTCACATGAATTACAAGAGTAGGGAAATGCATTTAAAAATAAAACCAAACAAAAATCAATGTCTGGAAATCTGAAGAGAAGCGGCTAATATTTATGATGATATATTTTCTCGTATCTTTGTGAAAACAGCTGCAAAATGAAGTGAAATTATCTGTAAGCATTTCACAGCAAGCTCTTGGTGTAGCTTCACTGATCCAGACAAGATTTTAACAGTTTTGCTTTTTCTAATGAAAGAACCAAGCATCAAAACTTTTAAAATACTTTGGTACTGGACAATTTTTTGTTTTTGGTTTGTTTTTTTTTAATCTCCAACTGCCTTCCATACTTAAGACTGGACAACTTTAAGATCTCCAGGTCTTTTATGATACGTTTTTTAAAAATGCTTGATTAGCTGTTTAATTAGGGTTCTCCAAATTGTTTCTTATCATAACAATACTGTCATAAATCCTACTCTCATGAAAAAAATCACTCTCCAACACATGAAAATAAGAGGAAGAAAAGACCTGACTAGGCAGGTTATGCCCAACCTCTTTTGTTACCAGAAGAGACAAGCGACTGCACAGTTACCTCTCCCTATCTGGTCCTCATTTCAAGCCAACAACTTCCTCCTCTCCATCCCTTTGCCCCTTCCTCATGCAGACCTGCCTCGTGTAGTGATGTTGCTGATCATATTTAAACAGTAAGTGACTCCAGTCTGGAAGCAGCACTCTAGATAATCATATTTACATTAGAGTAAAGATGGCAGGATATGTAAAGCACATTTGTTTGGGCACGTAATTTTCTCTTTTCCTTGTTAAAGCCTTACATTCTGCGTATGTCTTAATTCTAAAAGTTACAGTCTATCAAAATCTGTCTGCAGCTTATCCGATTATCTAAACAAACCTTAAATCTAGTACTTCATATAATGTTATTTGACACACAAACTTGTTTAATTACAAAGAAATTGTCTAACAATTAAAATAATTTCAGATGCCTGGATTTTTACCAGTGCTTTACGTGTTGGAATAACAAGGCATTTAGTGCAAGCAGTCCGAGATCACGCACTGGCTAGTGCTTCATCCAAAGTAAGAGTGATCGCCATAGGAATAACTTCCCTCGGAAAAATTCAGCACAGAGAAATTCTGGAGAACGCAAAGGTATTTTTCCCTTTATTCTACTTGTGAGACAGGACTGTTCAGAAGTGAGCTTCACGTTTACAAAGTTTGGAAGTAGTAGGCAGCAAAACATCGAGCTGTCTTAAAAACAAAAGTGGGGTTCAAAGGGTGTTTTAGAGAAAGACATTAGCAAAGAGCAGGAAGAATCGTTAGACCCCACTGATTCCATGCCCTGTGCATTACACTTGGCAGCAAATCTGCAAATATCCAGCAGGTGGCAGTATTGGACATTAGCTCAGTAGCTGGTAAAAGGGTGAACCTGAGGAACAACACACATCATAGGATGCCTTTAAAAGCTTTTTTCTCCTTGTTCATCTACCGCAGAATTCCGAGTTATTTCAGAAATACTGTAAAAACTGTATATCCTAGTATGAAACCAAGCCGTAATTATTTGCAGTTCTCCTGAACAGTCACTGAACTGGTGTCTAATACACAAAACCTTCTCTACATGCCAGGCCAAAAGTGCTAGCCATACAAGATTTTGTTTAGTTGGTGAGAGTTCTGGGGACTTCACAATTCAGATCAAAGCAATTGAATTTTGTGAGGAAAAAAAATAAGTACACACAAAACAACACTAAAACAAATACACACTAACAAAAAAAATCAAAAGAGTTGTTGCAAATGCCAAGTTGATGATGAATTGACTTGGAGGTGGAAAAGGGAATTAATGACATTCTTGTCACTGCACTGTCTGTCCTAAGCGGACTATTATAACAGTAAAACAGGTGTGTAGTGACAATGACAATTTCTGTGTTATTTTACTTCCCTGTGTTTTTTTTCCTGTGTTATTTTGCTTCTCAGCTTCTAGCTGAGAAGCAAGTAACAAACACAGCCCTTTGAACTTGCACCTAGTTCTTCTCTCAGATAAGCTGGCAAGTACCAGCTATCAGCAGGGAGACTGCCAGACTGCATTTGCATTTTATTGTCATTGGTTTTCTCTCTTTTCCATCCCTTTTGCCAAGGACAGGTATCTATGTGCTCTGTCAGATGAGACTCTCCAGCTGGAAGACTTTAACCTATTTGTGTGGCTCAGAGGAAAGAATCTCATTAGGGAATTTTGTTTATGAAAGTTCCTTTGGCAAGAGCAAACTAGTTGCTTCACCTCCCTCCAAGTCCAAGTGATCAAAACACACCTGGATCTTTCCCAAACAGTAGCTACAAAACAAGTGCACCGTTCTTTTTATTGCATTAGATTTTCTCCCTCTTGACTAAAGCCCAAATTCTTTGTCAAAGAGTAGGTGGAGAGTGCTCTTGACCCTCTGACTTCTGGCACTGCTTCTACACAAGAACACTCTAGATCTTAGTCAGAAACTTTAGGACAAAAAAAGAGCTATAGACAGGGATATTGATCTAAACACGGTTCTTCTTATAGTTGACACTAACACGAACAGCTTGTTGTATAAAATAGAGCTAAGAATTCACACTAGCAAGGTGAAAAACAAGCCTTGATATCAGTGGGTCCCTCCATCATTTGTGTTACTGGCATGCATTAAACATCCTTGAACAATCACTTCCACATTTTCAGTGAATAAATAGGAAAATCCCTGAGAGTTTATTTTCAGTTGATTGTTGTGTCTCGGGGTCCCAATGTGAGGCCAAATCTCTCTGGCAAGTAGGCTTAATGTTACACAGTAGCAGAATATAGGCACATCCTCCCTCTAAACAAAACATGAAGGCACATAACTGCTTCAAGATAACTTTCCCTAACGAGACAGGAGCAGGAGGGAGGCAAGAGAAACTTGTGGCACTAGCTGTTTGTAAAGGACATGCAAATTTACTGCTTTTTTTGCCCCCTGGAACAGCCTCTGACATTTCTACTCTTCCCAGAGCTGCTGAGAGGGAAAGAAGCCCTATACGTACCTGTGTTCTCTGTCACATTTTTAGAATGCAGCTTCCACATTAAGAATAACCATGAGACCTCACATAACCGTGTCAATTACGCTGTGTTTAAATCAATATGGATATAGTCAGCAGGCCGACTTATCTACTGGTCTGAGCATGGTGAAAACATTACTGAAATGAACAGGTTTGCCCTTGTTTGTGCCAGCAGATTTTAGACCTCTGAGACATTAAGGCTTCATTCACAGTTATCTAGTCTCATGGCCCCAAACATTTGTACAAGCACTTCCAGCACCTCTGCACGAATGCCTGTTTTCTAGAGATGATTACAAACGTCAGTATATTTTGCAGAGCCTGAGAGGGGTACTTCAGGGACGTCAGCTTTCAGGCTATCACATCTAGCACCTTTCAGAAGGAACAAATACTCCTTTCTCCTTCCTTTTTATAGAGGCTATTCAAGTGTCTGAAAAGTGGTGCTCTATGCCATGGCACAGACAACATGAAAAATAGAGATGAAGCACATACAAATGCAGACTGTGCTTTGTAGAAAATGCTCACATTTCTCCTATCTCTAGGATGAAAGCCTTGTACATTACCAATCAGATGATAACGTCCAAGGCCCACTGTATTCACTGGACCACAACCATTCCCATTTTATTTTGGTGGATCACGTAACACCAGAGGATCCAGACAGAACGACTGAACTACGACTCACCTTGGAAAAGCACATTTCAGAACAGCGCACTGGGTATGGTGGTAAGTAGACTATACAAGCAGCCTATAGCTTGAATAATAGTGACATTACAGGGATACATGTGGGTCCCTGGCCTTATCAAAGGCAACTCCAGTTCTCACTTTACCATCTACATAGGCAAGATCAAGTAAACACAGTTGTCATTGTGTAAGAGGCAGAACTAAGCTGACTTAAGTTGAAAAAGCTGCTCTTTGAACCAAAAATCCTGACATTTATCGCATCTCCTTAAACATAGCTCAAAGCTGACCTTCAAAGCATCTCTCAAATTGCCTCGAAACACAACAGATGGAAAATAAATCCTGGTTTAAGTGCCCTAACCAGTGGCTCTAAGAGATGGATGTTCATTGTTGTATACTTTTATCCCCTCGCACACAGTCTTGAATTGCTCCCACACTGGGAGAAAAGACTTGCCAAAGCATTCTGAAAAAATTTAAGCCATATTTGTTTCAGGATAAGATTTTATCCTGGGTAAACAGCATAGCATCTAATGTCCCTCTAAACCAACGTGAGCTTTGTTTATAATGAGAACTGAGCATTGGGCAGGCCTCCTGTTACGATTTGTGGAAATAATTCAGTTGTAGTCTTAATACAATTACTTTCACCTTTCCTTTGTTTCTGTAATACCTGCAGTGCTAGCACAGCTAAAACAGAGGAGAAAGAGCTCAATTATTCACATTTTCATGCATCATTGGAGTATTCAATCACATAGCCCAGAGTATGGTTGCACAGATATACCTGAGAGCATGAATGCACCCAAAGAATGCTTATCTTGTGACTCAGTTGGGAAAGACCACAGGTGGACTGTAATGGTAGGCAGAGGTTGCAGTGCTGACAATTGGAAAATAGCCTCTTTCTGCTTGCAAACCAATATGGTCAAACAAATCTCAGTGGAACAATTTTCTGTCCAAAAATGCTGATTCATTTGACAAACATTTCACTGGAGCATACTGAGTTCAGTGAGATCTGCTATAAAGAAAATGAGTACCGTTCATTTAAGTTCAGCAAACCCATTTAACCTTACTGAACTAAATAATAAGGTCATGCAGAATTTCCCTATTAAAATATCTACAAATCATACAAAGGATTTTTTTTTGTATTTTGAATATTCTTTGCAATTAAGGACTTCCCACCTTCCCCAATATTACATCAGAATTCCCCACCACCACACACAGAAGGGTAAATTTCATCTAAATCTATGCTAAATGAAGAAGATTCAAAACCACAAATGTTTCCCAAGGATTCTGTAGTCATAGGGGTCACTTTTCAAACTAGAATAGCACCTTAAAGAGGTATGACAATACTATGCCATTCACTAAAACAAATTAAGTTACCTGCCAATCATGGCTAAACTACAGCTCAGTTCTACCTTATCTTTGTAGTCATCCCACAACAGATGCAACAAATAGTAGAGACCGGGAGACCTACAAAGGGAAACATCAAAAAACTATTTGAACCAAATACCTTTTTATCTTCCAACTATAAGAGGCATTAATCTCATGATGCTGCTGTTCTGATAGAGCTCTCTTAGGCCAATCTATAGTCATCTTCAGAATTCTGAGTTTGGTGTTTACAGTATAAGCCATTTAGAAATACGTGGATACCTGTGGGAGAATGGATGAACAGGGATGCCTTCATCATTTCTTCCCCTGCAGCCATAAAAGAAGTTAAATATTTCACAGGCATTTCTTTTAAATATAACACTACTCTAAAAATAAAAGATTATATTATTGATAGTGACCACATTAGACTGTACTGAATGATATTTTAGGCTGTTTAATCAGAGTGATAAAGAGTATATGGTAAACAAACACCTTAAGTCAACAGTGCTGTGATGTACAGAAGTGCCAATATCCATATTTTGCAGCTGAGGCATACAGTGGTGTGAAGAGACTGAACTACTTGCCAGGGATCACGTGAACGTTTATGGCAAACGTGCCTTGGTCCTGAACCTTAGACTAGGGCCCTGTCTGCTGGGCCACAGTGTTATTTTCTTCCTTTGCCACTTGCTTCTGCAGTTGCCTGCAGTTTCAAGTTTTGGTAGGTACTGAAACAGGACATAATAGAAGTACTTTAAAGGGAACAGCAGAAAAGCAATAGTTCTTGTGATAGCTGTTAACTCTTTTTTGTTTTCTTCTTTAAACCATCTATTTCACAGGAACAGGTAGCATTGAGATTCCTGTGCTTTGCTTACTGGTAAATGGAGGACCAGGCACACTTGAGGTAAGAAGCTGTTTGTAATTTAAGAAAAAAAAACCAAACTGGTGCTAAATACTAAATAATTACTGGAAAAATGGTTGGATGACAAATTGGCACTTTACATAAAGTCAAAATTTAGATCTATACGTCAGTTAAGAACTGAATTCTGTTAATGTTAAAATTGATCATTTTGTTTGGAAGAAATATTTCATTTTGAAAAGGTGCCAGCAGATCATTAAGGCTTCTACTGCCAGCTAGTACAGCGCAAAGAAAAAATTCAAAACCAGAACAAAACCTCAGAAGTCAGCTTCAAATCTAGTAGAGTAGAAATACTGTGCTATTACTTGAGATGACACACAAAGAATTAATCATTCAGCAAGAGAGAGAACTGTCACAGAGCTCCAAGGAAACACAAGGCCAGGTTTTCTAGATATTCCACTTTCAAATTACAGTGTCCTACTTCCCCTGAGCAAAAATACCTTGTATGATAGAAGACTGGAGAATTGCCTGCTAACGTTCCCATATCCTGTTCAGTGAAGAATCAGTTATGAATTTTTCTGAGCACTTCCACAACTTCCAGAACCTGTTGACTAGGAGATATTCTATAATATCTATTTTACTTTTTCTGATATTTTATTTTAGTACTTTGTAGCCGTCAATGTCAGCATGGCTTTTTTTTTTTTTGATAATACTCTCAGCTGAAGACAAATACCCTACTGTACCTTTAAAGAGATACAGTTTTCAGAATGCATAGCTAGGTTTAGCAGCCAGAAAAGCCTACTGAGAATTCCTGTATAGCACTCCTCTTGCACTTGACCACGCTGAACTACAAACAGCTGTAGGGAAGGACTGGGGAGAGATGAGGGGAAAAACAAAAAACAGACAACCAGTCGTGGACAAAGAGGTTTTATGCATTGCCTGTCCAAATCCGGATGGTTAGCTACTCAGAACGTGTCATAGAAAGCACTATAATCAGGGACTTATAACATGGACAATCTGCTACAAAAAGTCAAAAAAAAAAATCTCAGTCTAGAGGAGTCTGGACTGACTCCAGAATGAATCTGATTTAGGTACATATTTATTCCTAGTTTGCAAGGAATCTTTCTTCTTTGCGTAACATTTTATTTGTGTGTATGAATTCTAAAAATGTACTTTTTAAACTACAGAGGATTTGCATCGGTTTGGAAAATTCTGCTCCCTGGCTTATCTTAGCAGGGTCTGGAGGTACAGCTGACATCTTAGCTGCATTCATGAATGAGCCACAGCTTATCGTGCCAGAAGCTGTTGAAAAGCAATTTAAGGAGAAATTCCCTGCAGAAAGCTTCTTGTGGAAGGACATTCTCCAGTGGACAGCAACAGTGAGCTCATGTTTGATAACTGCATGAAATATTTGATAATTACATGCTTCATGTTCACAAGCTCTCTTGTACCGTTCCTAGCTTCAGTAGTCCATTCAGTGCAGATTGAAAATGCACTCCCCAAAAGTTTTGGATACTCCATTGCTCTGTTGCTAATGCCATATACCTCTCTAACACTAAAATCAAGGGGTCAGTTGATCATACAAGCTACTCTGTCCTAGTGATTCAGCTGAACACCAAGGGCTCTGTTCTTTCTCAGTTATTTCCTCAAGTAACAACCAGCACCCAAGAATCCCAGTCCTTCTGGAGGACATGAAGCATTATTTATCCTCCACAGCTGTGGAGCTTGTGCAGCTGTGACAGAAGCAACCTAATTCATGATCTACAGCTGTTAAGTGGAAAACCTAATTGTGGGCATGCATGAATAAATTAAGAACAAAGGGTGTTTAGAAGTTATCCTATCTATTGTTGGTTATTTGTATTCTTCTTAAAAAAGAAAGACAAAACAAATCCATAGATTTTCTTTACTCTTTGGTTTAAGGCCAGTGAGTGTGCCTCAAGACATTATGGATAAATGTTTAAGAAACAACAAAAAAAAATACTTTGACATTGTCTTCATGTGAAGATTGAAGAACACTGTATGCCTCTGAGACAAATGAAGTCCACACAACCTCACCCACTACATATTCTTTGCAGTCCTCACTGTAATTCTTAGCTTTGAAATTCCACATGCTAATTCCATTAGGGAGCACTTTGTCAGATCACTAAGAAAAGGAGATGAAGGGCATCAAGAAGCAAGATTGCCAGATGCTCAGAAAGCCCTGGTGCAGCTGCACTATGAGAAACAAAACTCAGAGTCAGAAGGAGAGTACTGTATGTGTCAGATTCAATGACTTTTACTCAAAGAAGCTTTAGAGGCCATACTTTCTAATAAAAAACTCTGAGAGGAGAATTTGAATGTCAAAGCAGAAAAAGGTAAAGCAGAATTAGTGATCACAGCATGACTATGAATCAAATAGGAACAGGAGTTAAAGATCTAGTTAAAGCACTGCCTTGGTTCTCAGGGTATGGAAGTTCTGTTCCTCCTATCATTCTATGCAATGCTGGAAAGGACAACTCCCTCCTTGCCTCAGGACCTATTTATATGGAAAGCTAATAATGTTCATCTTCTTGCCAAACCTCAGCTTTGCATTTAGAATGCAAGTTCTCCGGGAAACGCTGTACATGTGGTCTACACTGGGCTCTTAGACATTAGTGTTTAGACAGTGGGTTAAATGATTTCTGTTTCAACTCCCAACAGATTCAGAACATTATTTCACACCAACATCTTCTAACTCTGCACAACTTTGAGCAAGACGATTCAGAACTAGACACAGTCATTTTAAAAGCTTTAGTAAAAGGTAAGAACAATAATTGTAATACTTTATTTGACCTCACTGTGCCATAAATATATTTTATTCTTGTACAGAGCAAGTTCAGTTGGCTATTGGATAAGATTTCATTTCTAATGAAGAGTTGTTCTGCTTGCTTATTGACAAAGTAACTGGCAGTTACCTTAGCTCTTGAACCTAGCATTAAACTAGTGTTTGCTTTTTAATCTCATGCTATTTATTGTATAGTATTAATTAGTCCTTCATTTCACTGCTTGCTTCTCTTAGTAGTGGAGGCAGTAGAAGAACTGAAATATACTGTAACAGTTATTCAATTTACAAGCCACTAACAAAAAAACCAACACACACAACAGAAAACACAAGCAGACTTGAACTACCTTAGTTCCAGAAACAACCAAGTACAACCAAGTTTTTCTATAAAAAACCTTCACTGTCTCTTCTGAAATACATTACTTGCTCTGCCAGCCCTTTCAATTTGTGTTAGACTAGCCTAATTTTAGCCTTGGGGAAAAAAGACATTCTATTCCTCATGTGCTAATTAAAACAAGACAAAAACAATAGCCTCACCCTCCCCAATTTCTGCAGATCAGAGTCTTTCTTAAAATACTAATTTAATTTGATGTTTTAAGAGAATTCAGCCACTAAAATATTCAAAAAATATGAGGTTTTATATTAATATTTCTTAAATTAGGAGAAAAAACACCTGTGAAGGGTTCCTGGTTTAGTGACCCACAAATCCGTGATAACTGAAGAGCTCATTTTGCCAATACTATATTGAATTAAATGTAACTAGTGTAAAGTACTGAATTTGTCTTTCTTATTTGTTCCAGCCTGTAAAAGTCACAGTCAGGAGGCCCAGGAATATTTGGATGAACTGAAGTTGGCGGTGGCCTGGAACAGAGTGGACATAGCTAAAAGTGAAATATTCAATGGTGATGTGGAATGGAAGGTACTAGGTTTTATTGCCTTAGAGGCCAATCGGCATGTAATCCAATGGGTGTGGGACACAAACATACTGCCAAAAAAGGTCTCAGTTTTCAGCACTACCTGCATTCCTCACTAAGAGATTAGGCAGCCATAGCATCCTTGCTTAAGACGTCTTTCTGGTTCCCATCCTGCCCCCCAGATGATAATGGGGGAAGACAGGTGAATAATTTAGTGGTCAAGTTCTTTTTCTTGAGCCTTTGGGGGCAAGAACCCTTACCCCCACACCCCCTTCTGTACAGACCTTTAAGCACGCAAACCACTGTTTCTAACTGCTACGTAAATACCCAGTGCAGTGGGTACCTGAACATCACCACAACTCCTACAGCATGCTAGTTGTGCTAGTGTTTTAATATTAATGTTTACATAGACATTTTCTATGTAGTTCTATCCCTCTTTCTCATCATACCCACAGCTGACCTGTTGTAAGGCAAAATGTACATATCCTAACAGTAAATTTTACCTCCTTCCCTTATTCATCCATGAATACCTCTAAAACCACTATTTTTCTTTCTTCTTTTCCCCCATTCCTCCTCCTTCAATCAATCTAGTCCTGTGATCTGGAGGAAGTGATGATGGATGCTCTGATCAATGACAAACCAGAATTTGTAAAGTTATTTATTGACAATGGGGCCAACATATCCGAATTCCTGACATACAGTCGTCTGCAGAGACTCTACTGTTCCATTTCTCAGAAGTGTCTCCTCTACAAACTTCTACTGAAGAAACATGAGGAAAGCAAAGTGACCTTGGCAGGGCTCACAGGTCAGCAGCAGCAGGAGTCCTACCCACTCTTCACTCTCAGTGAAGTTTCTAGAGTTCTCAAGGATTTTCTCCATGATGCATGCAAAGGTTTCTATCAAGATCTCAGACACAGAGGCAAGAAGAGATCTGTGAGTTACAACTTTCCACCATAAATCTGATCCTCTGCAATTTAGAATTTGAAAAGTTTTGGCCATTTCTTGGCTTCGGGGATGGGACAAGGAAGGAAATGGAAGAAAACTTTGGTTTCTCTTTTTTTTTTTTTTTAGCTCATTAATCTTACAGCTAAAAATGGTCTGGTTTTTTAGATTTCAAAATTAAAGAGTAAAAGAAAGGAATTTCTAAGATAAACAGGTTGTGATTCCTCTTTCTCCCCCTCTGCCATGCAGGGTTTTACTGTACCTTGAACTAGAGTTAAAATATTCAGTCCCAGCTCTACACTCACGCTGTTTTTTTAAGTTAAGCCTTGAAAATGGTAACCTCTGTAAGCAAAACTATTCATGGATTTATACTATATAGAAGCAGACCTAATATTCAATAATGTGCAGTGCATGATGGTTGCCTTTAGGTCATTATAATCTTATTATTGAGTGACATAACACAGCAAGAAATGAGAACAGTTGTTTGAAGTAATACTTGAAAAAGGATAGCATGATAGCATAGTACCACTGTGGAATGTCTGCATTTTTGCAATAGATTTTTTTTTCATTTTGAATGAAACTCAGAAATACCAAAGTTCTTGCAAAGCACTTGAAATCATGCATCCAAATTGATTTCCAGAGAAGTACAGGGAAACCTGATAAAGATCAGAGTTCTAGAGTAATATAGCAATTAAAACTTTTGTTATTTGCAAAGTTCTAGTTTAATCTCAGAACTTTTTAAACTCCAAAATAAATTGTCATTTGAGACATAACTTCAATCATTTTTGCTTTAATAAAGCTTTGCTGAATTAATCAGTAGTACAAAGAACTATCCAAGTTTGAATCTAGGCAGGTTTTCCCTGAGCACAAGAACAGATAATCTGGGGTAACACCTTACAGAAATAAAAGTTCTCCACTGCAATCTCACTTACCTTTGCAGAATTTGGCAGTAACTGACCTAAAACCAACTGATGCAAATAAGACCCAAGATCACACTGCCTAATAGTTTTTGTCGTCCCCCCCCCCCCCCCTTCTTAAAAGCTTCTTTCCACGGTTGTGACCAGCAGCCCAATCCCAATAACGTTGGCAATACTAAGAGCATCGCTGTAGTGGAATACCAGTGTGCTCCTACTAAATTCTGTTCTAAATTTCAATGCAATTTAGTATATTAAATAGCTCACTACAGACACAAAAAAAAAAAGGAGGGGGGGAACCAAACCAATAATATAAATTTGAACAGAACCCCACAGTTCAAGTGATTTCAAAAATGTCCTTACATAAACTTGTTTTAGAAAAAAAACACACGCCACTCTGGCTGCTTCTAATTAACGCAATAGATATACAGACAATTTTAAAATATACTTTAAATTCAGGACTTGACATAAATTGCCATACTTTCTATGGAGAGTTTTTTTTTTTTTTTTTTAAATCAAGCACTAAAGGAATAAGCACCGTTCTGCTTAAAATACTCCCTCTGCATGAGGAAGAGGTTTCTCAAAGGAAAGACTAGAAATAGAGCACTGACATGCTCTATTCTTGTCATGTACAGGGCCTTGGTGTGACTTATTCCTGTTTAAATAAAATGCTTTTTGTTCCCTTTTCTGTGAAACCACATCCTCTGTGGCCGTTGAGCAGAATCTGACATAACCGTAGGCCAGCTCATATTAGTTAATCACAGGTCTGTCTTGTATGATATTACACACCAGCGGTGAAACCTTGGCCTTAATAAAGTCAATAAGAGCTTTGCCATCGACTTCAGTGGAGTCATGGTTTCATCCAGAACATTCTCACACATATTGAGTTATACCAGGGACACGAGGGTCCTTTGATTCAGTACAGAATGAACTAACTACCTCAGACCCACAGGAGAAAGAAAAAAAAAGAAAAATCAAAAGACTATGAAGTGGCTGGCAAGGCCAGGGGCTTCTTAGATCATGTCATTTGCATGGAATGGAATTGCAAAGCAGGTTTTAATTTCTGAAAACCGTATTTCAGGATAAAACAAATACAAGGCACTTACCTGGGCCCTTGGACATGAACCAGAAAAGTAAAAATCCTTGGAGGGATTTGTTTGTATGGGCAGTACTTCAAAATCGGCACAAGATGGCAAACTATTTCTGGGCTATGGTAAGCATCAAGCTATAGCTCCTTCAGGTGAGGTATTGTCATATTTCATGTACATGAGATGGTTTTTTGCTCAGCCTTGCAGCTCAGATGATAGATAGGTTTGCTTCTGAAATACTGGATGCACATTTATAGCACCTTTCATCTCAGCAGGGGCCAGGGGACCTGACAGAGAGGTAGAACAAAACAGCAGCAGGTGTAAATCAGCACAGCCTGAAACTGCTGATTAACTTCAGCTGCAGAGCTGACCCTTGTCTTCCTTGCTGCTGATGACTCACCACTCAGTCTCAGATTTTGTTCCTTCTACAATAAGCCAATTGTTTGCACTTTAGCAGGAGGACAGTGCGACTGAGCATCTTCAGCTTATTTGCTGGATATGTAGGGAACAACAGCATCACAGTCCCCGGGACTGAGCTTCGAACTAGCATAATTGGCTCCTGTTTTGCACCCTTCCACAGCTGAGGCCATCTCATACATCTGCAGTGACACAGTTTCTGTTTCTTCCCCCTCCTGCTTCAGAGGCCAGACACAGCTCCATCTGCAAGCATCCAGCTAGCTGCGTCTGGCCCAGAGGGGTCACGTGAAGGGAGATAAACTGCAGCACAGCTCTTCAGTCAGTGTGTGCATGCAGACACATGGAGCCTTGGAGGGCCTTGTGTTTGTGGAGCCCTGTTACCAGAAAGCACATTTCTCTGCTGTGTGTTACTGTTGTGCCTCTACCAGCTGTGCTCCCTCCTTTCACATATGTCCTTATGCAGGGTCTCAGCACAGCCATGTTCTAGGAAACTGAGCAGTATAAGAGTGTTTTGTTCTATTTCCATAACCCACTCTTCTCCTCTAGGTCCTCAACTGCTACCCCAAATCAGGCCCCCTATGATCAAACATACCCAGGTGTCACCAGCTTCATAAGGCACAAGAACTACTAATGCATGGTTTTTGACTCTCAAATATGATCAAAACTGTAATTTCTGTAGTCAGTTTAAACTTTCAAGTCTGTATTTTAGGGAAGGTTCTTCCAAGGGAAGATGGGCATGAATTTGTTATTCATTAGTGAGGCATCCCCAGTTGAGAATTTCAGACTGGTAACACCTTTCAATTTTACAGGGTCAGGAGGGTGTAGCTTCAGCTCTGGCAGCCTGTAAGATCCTTAGGGAGATGTCCCACCTGGAGACAAAGACAGAAGTAGCACGTATAATGAAAGAAGCCAAGTATGAGCAGCTCGCTGTTGGTAAGTAATGGCAGCTATTTAACAGCATCAACAGTTTCCAGAGGCCACTGGAAGACAAGAAAGTAGGGGGGAAAAAAACAACAACAAATAACACACACACCAAAGCCCTCAAGAAGTTGTAAAAGGTCAACTGTCATGAGCAATTTAACACAACCAGTACCAAGCGTTCAAATACCACAGAAGGAGGACTAAAACTCCAGATTCTCATTCTGGAAAAATCAGTGTTCTAAGGCTGACCCCTGGGATGCATGGAAGAAGTTTCTCCCTTGCTGCATATTGGTATTTTAAGTGTCTGACCTTAGTACAAGGTGTATTGCAACGACAGGCAAGATAGAATAACCAGAACACTTCCGGGCTCATGGCAGCCTTGTTGCCCTGCAATATCAACCTCACTCTGTATGGGCCACGTAATAGAGCACCAAATTTGAAGGGATAACTTCTCTGCTAAAAATAATTTGAGATTACCTCACCCAAAAGTGGGCTAACTGAACTGCCGAAGTCCAAGCAAGGTTCAGGTTGGCTTAAGAGCAGACAAGACGCTCCACCCTACAGCAGCCAGCATTCAGGCATCCACAGCACAGGAATGCCAAGTCCTCTCTCCTCAGCTTGGTTTAAAAACAGATATTTGCACGTGAGATTCTCTGCTGTTCTGACATCAGTCCAATTTGTACCCAAAGGTAATGCTGCTGTGAACAGAGGGCTTTAGAATACAGTGCATGTGGAAATCCAGAAACTCTTTGCCCTTCGAACTAGTACATCACACTCCTGAAGGCTCATGCAGACATTGATACATTATTTATACACAGACCACATTTCATGCTCCTTTTACAGGGCCATTACCATTTTTAAAAACTACAGCACTCATATAATCACAGGACTCCAACAATTTAGCCATGTAATTAAAGGGCATAATCCAATGCACAGCAGCCTGTTCCTTGGCTTTGGTAACCATGAGATCAGGTCCTCAATTTCCATTTCTGGTCCAGATAATACTATCAATATTATGTAGAGCAAACATTCTTTAAGA
This sequence comes from Cygnus olor, assembly GCF_009769625.2. Taxonomy (NCBI): domain Eukaryota; kingdom Metazoa; phylum Chordata; class Aves; order Anseriformes; family Anatidae; genus Cygnus; species Cygnus olor. The sequence continues at coordinate 28,753,386 of NC_049173.1, read as the reverse complement.
ATGATAAATACCATGTTAACTGCAAAAGAAATCCGCAAATCAACATATTTTAAGTGAACTCGATCCTTTCCCCAGCCCTTACAGTGTAACAACAAGGTGTAGGCTGGCCTAGGAAAGGTACTGAGATAATCAAGTGAATTAGAATGAGAGACAAGAAGTCAGATTTTGTCTAACGAGAAAACCTTGACTTTCTGTACTATTTATCTGAGTTTCTGAGCTTCAGAACAAGCTTCTCTTGAAACAGATCTACGCCACAACGCACTATCAAGTCTAATACTATTTTATGTCAAATATCTATGTCTTAAACAAAGCATTCATTGGCTACAAGTCAAACCTGAGCTGCTCCTTTTGTTTAGTCTATTCAGGGGAAAGGGAGTAGCGTGGCAACTCATTCTTCAAAGCGTAGGAGGATCTCCTCTAGGATTTGCTTTGACTTGGTGCTGCCTAAAGCTCCACACAAGGCAGCTACAGATGAGTGATTATAAGATATACTGATGTGTCCAAGACATGTCTGTGAAACTGAGAAGGAAATACTTTTCCACAGGAGATCAAACAACAAAAATAGAGCACCCCAGAGCTGAGAAGGAAGTATGCAGATGGAAAGAAGTGAGGAAGTCCAGAGATTTGCTTCATACCTTCCTGCAGATAGTGGGAATTTTAAAATTACAATTCCAGTATTTTTTTTCCCCACCAAAGCAAATTCATTACATCTGCCCTCTTCAGAGTTATTCTTGTGTCCAGGATTGTTCCTCTCTCCCACCCACCTCATCTTAGCTCTTGGACTTTTTAACTATTGCAGCCTTGCAGAACTCTTTAGTGCAACAGACGCATCTGGCAGATGTTGCATCCTACATACATTACCCTCTTGCCTCACATTTTTTGTTTTTAAATGACAAGATCCGTTTGTCTACATTTCCTTCATTTGGCAGAACTGTTCAGTGAATGCTACCGCAACAGCGAGGAGAGAGCATTTGCTCTGTTGGTAAGAAAAAATCAGTACTGGAGCAAAACCACCTGCCTTCAACTGGCTACAGAAGCAGATGCAAAGTCTTTCTTTGCACATGATGGTGTCCAGGTAAGTTCTACAGACACTTCCCCTACCACCAGGGCCTTTAAGCATGATGTTGGACACAAAAGAGGATAGTACAACAACCGAATGGCCCCATGAAATATGTTCAGATCAGAGACATTCTTTGGAGAGGGAACTGTTCACTCTCCCTGGCACTGGATGAAGAGGATGTCATGCTGCATATCTGGCAAAGCAATACTCTTGTCCCTTTTATCCAGTTAGCCTCCAGACCGATGCACTGAAGACAATGTTTAGCCCTCATTTCATCCTGTGCTTTTTCCTCCATTGCTCAGAGAAAACCATCAGAAAAGCACTTAAAATCTGCCTGAGGCACAATGAAGCTGCTCAAGGATATGAGGTAGCTCCTTAACAGAGCTTGTTCAGATTCAGAGAAGCTCATTGATAAAAGTTAAATCAAATTACTGTTCAGTTTCACCCCCACAACCTGAGTTCTATCCACACACACAAAACTAAATTAAGAGTGATGGTGCTTTTAGCTCCCAGTGGCTGACTTGCACTTCCTCAGCAGTACAGATGTTCTTCTATTCCACTTGAATTACAGTTCTTTCCACTGTTCTCTCATAACTCTTGGCATACTAAAAAACAACTGCAGAAGGACATGCAAAGTGCCCATATGCTCTGAAGGTGTGCCTGCTCTTAAGGTTTTCAGAGCAGTGCCTAACCTTTACTTGTCTTAGGAGCCACAGAACATAGATGCACTTATATTTTTATGATGCCAAAGCCATTTCTTGTTTTCTTGAATTTCAGGCCTTCCTAACAAAAATATGGTGGGGAGACATGTCTACAAGCACGCAGATACTGAAGTTAATCTGTGGATTCTGGTGTCCTTTCCTGATCTACACAAATTTAATAGCATTCAGGTAAAAACAAATATTTGAGTGCAAGAGATAAGTAAAGGAAGAAAAATAAGTCATGAAAAAAAATCCAAACTGAAAATTTCTTATGTGAAGGATAAATACAGTAATATCACCTCAGAAGGTTAACAAAAGGACCGCACCACTCTTGACCAAATTAGTTTGCTATGGGACTGAGTGATTTGTATGTACTGGGCTAGTGCTGTGTTTATTCTAATACTTCAAAAGCCAATGTCAGTTTCACCTAGATCACTTTATTTTGTACAGTCCACAGAAGAGCCTGTTGGGATTCTGTCAGCTCCACTTGAATGTACAGCATATACAGTAACACATAGCATATAGAGGATATCTCCAGATATAGCACCATCTATTTCTAGATGTGAAGATGTCTGGTTCAAACCTCAGTATCTTAACAGTAAAAACAACCATCACAAAGCAGAACTAGCAGCCACAAGCCTTGGGAACCAAAAGTCAAGCTTAAAACCACAGGACTCATATGAAACCAATTAAGATTTTCTAATTTAACATCTTGGGAGATCTCTTTGTAGTATTCTGCAGGCACAGCTTTGGAGTTCATAGTTTTCAGCTTTTTGTCACAGCGAAGAGGCTAGAATCTTAGGCTTTCTTCAAAGAAAAAATAAAATCACCAAAGCAAACCAAGCAAAACAGAAAAGAAGAAAAAAGCAGCCACGATGCTCAGACACAGTCATAAGAATCTAAGAACTGAAACTTTAGGGAAACCTCCAAGTATTGTGAAAATCGGAGATACAAATCATCAGAACTGGCATTATGGAATGACCTGCTATTAAGAAATACATATGCTTAACTGTTAAGCTACTTATAAAGAAAGAGGAAAGCCTGTTTGCCATTCCTGACCTAAGACTTCCATTCTGCTAGTATCACTAAAGATGTTTTTTTTTCTAGGACTAGCGGTTACCAGCTTCACAAATCCGAGTAATTTAAAGTGAAACATTGTCAAAGTTTTCATAGAAGGGTTTAAACCATAGGATGGCTAGGGTTGGAAGGAACCTTGAAGATCACCTAGTTCTAACCCACCTGCCATAGTTAGGGATGCCACTCCCTAGATTCTTATTCAAAGAAAGCCTTTCCAAATTTGTTCTGTTGAGGACATTCCTCCTTTCTCTGGAAATGCAAGAGTTGACACACATACCCTAATGCTTCCTGGCATTTCCGGTCTTAAGTGCTACTGAGAGCATCCAGGAATGGAGCATAGGGGTATTGTCTTCTAGGACTGATTGAGGGGTCTATTTCTGCTCAAATTCTTTTCTAATTATTTTGAGGAAATTGAGCATCTCGCTCCATTTTTTTGGAACACATGTTGATTATCATTTCTCCTTTGAATCTTGTGGCTGAATTTAGCTCTGCAATTTCTTTTTATTTGAAAGCTAAGGATTATGCATATTTGATAGCTTTTCAGCAGAGCAAGTCCAAAATAAGTATATGCAAACTGTTCTGCAGGAATGCCAGTTCAGTAGCGAAGAATTGCTAACCACTGTCTTTCAACTAATGAGTTTATTTCCATACAGCGAGGAAAAGCAGTCAAAGAAAGAACCTGAGCCATTTAGAGAGCTGGACAGTTCAGATACAGAAAGGACTTTGTTTCTTTCTAAGGAAGAATATAGGTAAGTTTAAAACCATCAGTTAACACAATTTTTATGACTACAAAGTGCCGGACACTTCTTGTGGATTACTGATCAGCTAATGATCCTAAGGAGCAGTTGAATGGCCAAGAAAGTCATTACTCCTCAAAAAGTGCTGCTCCCTCTGATTGCTGTTGCTCTGTAAAAGGAATACAGAAGATAAACAGGGTTATAGCACCATATCTAAGGAGACAACTTTATATCTCATGAGCAGGCCATTTTTACAGAACTAAGAATCTGGTCAATACCTGGGGAATCAGAAGGCATCTCCTCAGATTCCCTTCAGCTGGCAATAGCTGACACATCAGATTTAGGAACTATAATCCCCTATAGGATTACTGAGTTCAGCAGAAAGAAGGTTCTCAGCTAACTCTTGCATAACTCTAGTGCATCACTGCATACTTCCCTACAAAGGCAGCAACAGAAATACTTGCAAACAGCAGTATCTGGGAATTTATGTAGTCAGCTTCCCGCTATACTAGTCCTCTTCATTAAGAAAAAAAAAAAAAAACTGGCCCTGAGGAACCTGAAGTACAACGGACTTATGTTCTAGAGGAAGCATTACAGAAATGGGGAACTAAGCACAAAGATTTTGGCAGTTGCTCAAGGGCTCTCATACAGCCACAATTCAGAACTTCTGATCCACACCCTATACTTCAGCCGCACACTCCTTAGCAAAACCTGGAAGGCCACAAGGACTTAAGTCTGGACAGAAAAACTTTTGATTAATACACAGTTCACTTAATAGCTGACAGGAGCTAAATATCTGCTTGTATTTAGCATGGGCTTTTCAATGGTTTGAAGAGAGCTTCGGAAATATGTGGACAGTGGTACTAATGAAACACAGTCCACAGTATGTAGTGCTGGACCAAGTCAGAATTATTAGCCTCTATTTTTAGCTCTGGCATTTAACTGCTGGTATATTGAAGAAAATCATGACTTTTTGCTCCCTCTCTAACCTGTAAAATAGGTGTACAAACGTCTGCCTCTTGGGACTATTTGTAAGTAATGTCCTAAAGTCCTTTCATACCCTGAGTGAGGTATGGTTTATGACTCTTGGTCATTATGTTGTGCATTCCAATTGCTGTTATCTTAGAGATTTAATTTAACAAAGGGGCTCTCCCTCCCAGATTTGTTTCAGCATCTGAGCATCTTACAGTAAAGCTGCAATTATCTGTTTATGATATTAGCCTGTTACCATGGGAATGTCTCTTACAATGTCATAAATCAAAAGGTAGGGTAGAATCAGGCACACAGAAAAGACTGGAGATGAGAAACTTTTCCTTATAACGAGTATATTTAATAATTAGCAAGAATGTTGGGAAAGATAGTGAAGAGTCATTGTTTGCCTTTTTGGGGGGGGGAGCGGGGGGGGGGGGAGGCAGGGGGAAGCATAATCTAGCATGCATATCCTTTGTTAGGAATCATTCCTCTCAGAATCAGAAAACTAAAGGATCCAATAACATCCCTAACTTCCTAACTTACAGACGTGAGCAATTTATGTGGAAACAAAACCTCATGCTAAGATCAGATCAGATTGCTACCAAACACAAGGAAGATGCATTTTCTGTACAGGGTAATTTCCACTACCAGTAGATAACACTTTGTATTCCAAAACACTGCAAAAACAACAGTAGATGTACAGGTCAAATTTCCCTTCAGTTACCAAAATGCCTGTGGAACTTCACAAGAGTCAAAGCCTACATTTATGAATAATTTATGAACTCAGCTTTTTACTAAAAGGCTTCTTTGGTGATCTTTTTGCAATTTGATTTAATCATAAAGGGCAAGAAACCAGCGTGGACAGTTACGTAAACTTCAGTATTCCTTTAGTAGTTCTCTTAGACTCCATCGAGGCTAGTCAAGAAACACATTTAGCATGATTCAACACTTTTGAGTCTAGGTCAAAAAGAATAATCATCTCAAGTAGTCACAGCAATGACAACTTCTGTATACAACCGTTACAAGAAATTTTTAGGACCAAAATAAGATCTGACTTGCAAACTTACACTAGCTATTTGCTTTTCTTACCTATTGTTTTGGATGATGAAGACCAACTAGCCAAATTCTCCTTCTTCCTGACAATTTGCACAATGTTCATACTACACGTAGTATGAACACATTGAAGTTGCAAATCAAATTAATGCAACAAAACTGAAATACCAAGTATACGCATTTAAGCCTAATGCATCTTTGTTTTTCTCTTTGATTTCAAGTATTTCTGCTATGGTAACATGATTGCTCTGACTTCCACAGCTTTCCTCCTTCCACTACCAGCATCTGCCTGTTACTATCTTAAAAGAAGCTTTATATAGGATAATACTGAGCCTTTTCCCATGAACTTATTTTAGGGGATTGTCACCAAGCCTATATTCTTTTTGTTTTGCAGAGGAAATGGTAAATTAGAAAAGCAGAACTCTTCTGAAAACACAGCGTGGGCAACATTCTTGTTTACTCGGTGGAAAAAATTCTGGAGTGCCCCTGTAACTGTATTTATGGGAAATGTTATAATGTATTTTGCTTTTCTGTTTCTGTTTACTTATGTCCTTTTACTGGATTTTAAACCACCTCCACCTGAGGGTCCATCTGTTAAAGAAATTATACTTTACTTCTGGGTTTTTACCCTGGTCTTAGAAGAAATCCGACAGGTCAGTAACATTCAACATCTCAGCAGCAATGCAATAAACCTTGAGATAATATTTCAAATAGGTTTACAAACTGCATAAACTGCACAAACTTGAAGATTTCAACTCTCATGTGCAGGTTTGCACAGAAAAGAAATACAAACCTTACCTTATTCAAAACACTCCACCTCTCCCTCCCAGAGCAACCTTTTCCTACACCTTATAAGCCTGTAGCTCCACCTTTGTTTTTCTTGCTTGCTCCAGCTGTAGCCAATAGCCAAGTGGGCTGCTAAGAGCCAGGTGGCCTTCACTTTATGAAGTATCTGTCTGGTTTAACTCCCCAGAACTAGGACCTCCCACCACAGTTAACATAAATTGGAAGTTACAGGCTGCACCTGGAAGTGCAGCAGATATATCCACATTTTCAAAGATTTCTACCCTGCTGGGGACTGTTAAAAAAAAAAAAAAAGACTTAATGAATTCAGATTACTTCCGTTTGTTTGAAAATATTTATACATTCAAAATATTAGCAGATCTCTCTTTGTTTTGCTTTTCCTGTTTAAGAAAACAAAGAGACTTCACTAATCCCCCAATTATTGTTCTTGGAATATCCTCAGTTCACAACTGAAATAATGTGTGAACAATGGTGCTAGCGTGTTGCCAACTGTGGGTGCATAAAACTGTCCTCTTCAGACTAAAAACCAGTTATAAACACTTATTCTGAAAGAACAAATAGATGCTTGTTGTTTAAGCAATGGGATTAGTGAAGGAGATCCCAGTTTGTTACAAGTTATTTGAAATTATTCTGAAAGGCCATAAACAGAAAAGCACAGAGAAAATATTTGGATCAAAGAATATTTCATTATAAACCTGTAAGTGGAGTGCTGGGCTGAAAGCCAATTAAGACAGCTCTTTGCCTAGATAATCAAATGTGCGCTCACAATTATAGTGTACAAATGTCAAATCTGTACATGCTGTTTAGATAGCTGTATCTAGAAATTGAACATTGACCACAAATTTGTTAAATTCTTTAACAGTCTGAATGCTCACAACATCTTGAATCAGACCTTATTAAAATATCACAAGATTAAGAAGGTTGTGCTTTTCTTTTTTGTGTGTGTTTTAACACAGTAAACTGAGCTTATATTTTCAAGCTTTTTTTCCTATTACATTAGGAAGTTTTTGCTTTTTGCAATGAAAGACAAAAGGGAAACAGGAATAATGTTAAAACTCACAATGAAATAGCAAAACTTGAAAGATCAGTGCTGATAATCATTTCTCTTTTTCAGAGTTTCTTTACAGATGAAGACACAAATTTAATGAAGAAATTCAAACTGTATCTAGAGGATAACTGGAATAAATGTGATATGGTGACCATCTTCCTTTTCATAATTGGGGTAACCTGCAGGTATATATATCTGTTTTATGTGATGTGGTCAGCTTCAGGAGCATGGGCTGTTTATGCCAGTTGACAGGATAGTCTTACGTGCGTGTGAGGTCAGGCTATGACATTTACAAATTTTGAAGAAAGTTTCTGCAATAAAAGCCTCTAAATTTCTGTTTAACTGAAGATGTTGCTGCAGAGACCACAAAAGGCATATTGGTATATTCAAACACCTGTACAGAGAAGCTCTGCTTCTCATTTTTTTGCATTTACTTTTAGTCGCTTTAATCACTTTTTTTGCTTTGTTTTGTTTTAATGTCTCATTTCAGCTGAGACAGAGAAGTTGGTGTCTCTCCATCTTTGGGTTACTTCTCACCAATGTATAGATATTATATTACGTTTTCCTTACAGCTGTAATGACTGTGACGTATGCAACCACAACCCTGAAGCACTTGCCTTTTCCTAACTAAACTATGCCTGGAAACCAAGTGTAATATTTGAGAAGAGACTTCTCAGCAGTTCTTGCTAAGATCTGGTATTTTGTTTCATTTATTCTTCAGGATGCTGAATTCGACTTTTCAAGCTGGCCGCACAATACTTGCCATTGATTTTATGGTGTTTACCCTTAGACTTATACACATTTTTGCAATTCACAAACAGCTTGGACCAAAAATCATAATTGTGGAAAGGATGGTAAGTGTGCAGCCTCTCTCACATAAATACTTGTACTTTGTAAAACATGAAGAACTGGAAATCTTCTCCTTACAAAGGAAATCAGTTTATAATGCGTCTTTATATTTGTAAGGCCTGTCATTTTGCGTATATTGCCTTATTTATCATGAAAATTAGATGCAGTGAGTTTCAAATAGATCCGTCCAAAGAGCTCTGTAGTGTATTAAGTTAGCCTCAATTTACTAATCCTTGTACTTTAGCTAATCATTTACCCTTTGGTCTGGCAAATCAGGAGTAGTGTCTGTCTTACACACTGCTATTACTCCTACTTCACAAGCATTTGGAGCAAAGACCTTAGACAGACAACAGGGCATTTACAGAAGGGTAGGGCATTTACTGAATGGCTCTGCTGTGCTTTGGGAAATAGATTACATTATTTGCAAGAAGTGTGAAAAAAAATCTGAGAAAATTGATAGTTGCAAGTTTCCCACAGTTGTTGTTCTTACTTGTACTTTGTAACTCTAAGCTACAATGAAAACAGCACCTTGTAAGCATATGTTGGAAGATGATGATGAAAGATTTGTATTTATTACCACTCTCCTGCAGGAAATGAGACATTAGGACTGTATTTACTGTGCTTGGGTATAGGTTGGAACATTGAAACAGCTTTTTATTTAGGCATGTTAATCCTCTAGGCCAGTTAGCTCAAGGTAACTGATTAATAGTTCATCTAATTGTAAATGCTATCATAGATACTACAAATATTTGACTTGTGACTCAAAGCAGAGCTCAGTAAAAGCTCTACAGTCTAAACAAGCCTATACATTGAATAAACGTAACTACCAAGCTATTTAGATCTGTCTACAAATGCAATAACTGAAACTCTAACATGACATTTGCTTTGAGTAGCAAAAGGGTAAATGGCAAATAAATATTTGTTCTTGTACATTATCTAGTTTACAGCATTAGCAGACTTTTACTGTAAGAGAACCAGGCAGATCTACAGCTCCCAACCCTTCCTGGCAGCGTACCAAACTAAACCAGGGCCCAGAACAAATATGGTGATATGTATACTACGTTAGCATCTGAAGTCATATGAGATAACACACGGATTAAGAAGATGCAAATAAGAACATAAACAGTAGCCTAGACAAAACCGTAAAACAGGACCTTTCATCTTCCCCCCATCCAAGCCAACACAATACTTTAGCTTCGGTAGTTCAGTGTTGAGCCTTACATCAAGGGAAAGAACGATGAAATTGACTTCAGTAAACAGTATCTTATTGAAAGGTTCATCAGGTGGGTTCAAGCAAGATCATTTCCCTTAAATAGGGAAGTAAGCCAAGATTGTGTCTTACCGTCTTTGCCCTTTTTAACCTTGATACAGAATTGCTGAAATAAGTCTTGTAGCTGTTAAAATGGCAGTCCAATGCCAGTTTACAGGGAGACAGACTGCTGTCAGGAAAAAATATTTCCAGACATACTGTTGCTTTCTCTTAACTGTGACACTATTGCAGTCCTGCAGTGCTGACAAACTTGAAATCATCCAGAAAACAAAATAGATGGGTGAAAGTCAGAGAGACATGAACTATGTCTTGCCTGCCTTAGATACTATAATTCTTAATGGAACTTGTAGTAACCTCCTGGAGGTCTGAAATGCCTATGCTTTTAGGTAACTGTGCAATCCTATTATCTAACTGAAATGAATCTACAGTCCCAAATGAACTGTCAGATTAGATGGGAAGAGGATGAAGTGTTCCTCTTCCACCAGGGAAAAATTACTGCATTTGAAATACATATTCGATTTTTTTAAGTAAGTGCTTTTGGATTCAATTACTTCTGCTTCTGTAGAGAAATACAATGTTTAAAAGCAGAAAGTCTTGAAAATAATCTCTCAGATGCATTACTTAGCTTGAAAACCAAAGACAGGAGCTACCTGGTCCTTGCAGTCTTCAATGTCTGCCCTATCCATGGTTCAGAATTCATCAATGAGTGCTGTCATCCAGGATTGACTGCTGCAGCAGACTTCTTGTAATTCACAGCTAAACAGTCAATGGTACTGTGAGATCTCACAGAAAATCTGCATTTAAAACAGATTACTTTAAAAGATAAAATGTTTCATTTTTAAACAGTAATTGACTGAAAAACAAAGTTTTAAATTAAAAATATGCCTTTATCTAAACTAGCTAACAAACAAAAATGCTGGTTATGGCCCAGGAGCAATGTGGTAACAGCAAGGTAAAGAGAGAAATCCTGTGCATGAAACTGTATTCCACCTCCTTTAACCTAAACAAGCTTGTAAAGAAACAATTACTTGAACAGTTTTCATACCAAGCTACTGTTCTTTGATTATGCTATCAGTCATTTGTCCTCCTTTTCTCCCTCCCCTTTTCTCTTTTAGATGAAGGATGTTTTCTTCTTTCTGTTTTTCTTGAGTGTATGGCTCATCGCCTATGGTGTGACAACTCAAGCTCTGCTTCATCCTGATGACAACCGAGTGGAGTGGATATTCAGAAGAGTGCTTTATCGTCCCTACCTTCAGATATTCGGCCAGATTCCACTGGATGAAATAGACAGTGAGAAAACTTCTCCCCTAACTTTACCATCTTTGAGTGCATATTTCCCTAGCCAAAGCTTTCACATTACTATGATATAAATAGCGCATTTGCAAATGAAGATAACGTACAGTGTGAAACTATATTAGAACATGGGGGTTGGCCCTGTTTAGAGAAGCTGTCTACAATATTCACACAAGGATTTGCAGTTGAAAAAGGTTGGCATTCCTTCTTTCACTTCAATCCATTTTTGCTCAGCTTAACCTAGATCCAAATAACCCTTGTGTAAACTGTAATAACAACATCTCCATATATTTTGGCAGTTGTTTAATGTGACAGTTTTACAGCAGTACTGCTCTGTCCATAAGCAAACACTTGTGTTTTAGAATAAATATTCATCTGGAGTATTTATTTACTCTGGAGTTAAAGTTGCCCCAATCAAATAAAGCTAGTAATTGTATTTGTGCTACATTTCAACCAAAACAACAAAAATAATCAAAATACATGGAAATGTTTGGACATAAAGGTTTAGAGGCAATATTTCTGATAAAGAAGCAGGTAAAATGCAGAATAGGTCATCTCCCAAAGAAGTCTGATGTAGTGTCACAGAATTTAGCCAGAATAACAGTTCTGAATGTCAGTGACTACTGAAGTGGGATTTACACTTGAAGTAATATAGATGAAACCAAAAAATCCCATAGGCAGCAAACTAGAAAGCATTCTTCCATATTCACCCTGCTTAATAAGAAAAGGCATATGCCTTGGAAAAGCTAAAGTCAGAATGAGGCAAGAGAGCAGGGGTATGATTCATCTCACTTAGCTTTAAATGCCTACAGTGTAAGCATCCACAGCACAAGAAGTCACTCTTACTTCCACTAAAGTAACTGGTAAGAAATAATATTTCTGGAATAGGATTAATCTCATTTGAAAATAGGTCAGATAAAATATCCCCTAGAAGTGTCTGTTTCTCCCCATTGGGAGTCCAAAAGGTGTCCTCACATACATAAATAACAGATTAGATGACAGGGAAAAAATATATTACATGGACAAATTCCAGAAGGGGGTCACTTGTACTGGGATGCTCTTGACCTTATTCAACATCTTTATAAAACATATGGAAAAGGAAATGGTTAATGAATGCAGCAATATTTGCTGATGAAACGAAGTTACTGGGTAGTAAAGACTAAAGCCTACACCTAAGAGTTGTGGAAGACCCTCCTGAGGGATGAAGCATCAAATGAAATTCAGTGTAGATAAATATAAGGTAATGTGCCTGGTGACAGCTGTTGTGACTTTTCAGATAACTCTTTGCATTAACGAATAAGATCACCTGTGACTGTGGGGAAAGGCATTATTGGTGAAAAAACGGAGAACAAACAAGTAAATATGGCTACTTTAAATCTGTGGATTTAATTCATTACATGATAGAACTTCCTGAAAAACAAACAAACACACCTATGATTCTTAAGCCCAGTGTAGGAAGATTTAGATGAATGATATGAGTATAACCAACAGAGAGTAGTTATCTTTTCCTCCATAAGTTGTAAATGATTTCAAATGAAACAAGCAAAAGGAGATTTTTTTTGCATACATAACTGTCAGCCATTTAATTGCTGTATGATGCTTCGAATGCTAAAATTGTGCATAGACTGAGAAACCAGTTGGAGAAATTAATCAAGGAATCCTCCTACACCATTATTAAATACAAATTATCTGCCTGGGCAAGTCCTTCAGCCACAAATTCCCAGACCTGGAGGAAATACCCCAACAAAATGCCACTGTTTTTGTTGCATGCTAGGCTAGTGTAAGAACCTGCTACAGCCATAGCTGGAGAGAGGATATAGGGCTAGCTAGACTGCTAGTCTGATGCAGTGGCACCATTCTTACTAACCTGGACTGCAAGCTCAGAGGTACAAAGCAGTGGTTTAAATTTAGAAATTACTTTTTTTTAATTTAGAAATTTACTTTTCTCCTCTAACATGCATACTGTCATGAGGATTGTGAAGACATATATATAGGGAGGTAACATCTACTAAAAACTCAAAGGTAGTTTGAATTGATATGATAACATGCATTTTCACAAAATCAGCAACACTGGATATTAGTTCACATAAGCGATGTTTCAACTGCAAGAATTAGCTCAGTAGTTCAAGCAGCCAAAGAACTGTCCTTTTGTGTCTTGTATTTACATTCCTGCTTGCTAGTCAAAAACAAAAGGCAGTGCAAAAGTTACATGCTACCATAATACTGGTCTTAAGCTCTAATGATTGCAAAATATTATGAATAAAATTATGCTACTGTTTATATGCATATGAGATATCCTTTTAATAATCAGTATCATCATCTTTGATTTGTACCTTAACAGAAAAAGGTATTAAACATATGCAATAATCCACGTCAATAGTTCTTGAAAGATGACATGTTTAGACATATCAATTAAGTTTTTATTTGCCTTGAAATAGCTATAAAATACAGTGTCTTAAACTTCAGGAACAACTTGTAATTCCTGCCCTTCTCTGTTGAACATACAAGATTTTCCTCACCGAAACACAAAACTTTTGTCTCTGCTCTAAGAAATACGTGTGGCAGTAGGATTTGTCAAAACTATTCATTTCTCTACCTCTCTTTGCAGCATCACGAGTGTTTCCCCGGAACTGTACACTTAATCCATTGCAGATTCTGAAGGACAACTCACCATCATGTCCTAACAACTATGCCAACTGGCTTGTCATACTTCTGTTGGTCATCTTCCTACTAGTCACAAACGTTCTCCTTATGAACCTCCTGATCGCTATGTTCAGGTAAGAGCTATTTCAGTAAGTTTAAGACAGAGATGGCAAAAGTTCAACTGAATGCCAGAGTTTACTACATTGCTTGCATGTTCCAAAATGACTGGCCAACAGCAATTTTCCTAATATTATTTGGGGGTTGATAGGTAGACTTTTATGATCATATAAGTTGTCATCTTCTTTACTCTAGCCACATTAAAGACAAGAAGAAAAGAAGCATCTTTTACTATAAAAATTCAATTAAACATGCATGGCAAGGTCTGGATCCCTGGCTGTGCTGCAGTAGAAGTCCACAGGTGCAAAGCAGCTGTAAACTTGGCAGACTTAACAGTACATAATCTGCACAAAGGGGAAATTTAATGTCAAAATGATTAATGATGACTGATTTGGTTGAAGAACTGACATAGCACGTTTGCCAATGTTGCAGGAGTGAATTGGAATTACCTTTCTTTTTTTAAAAAATACACTAGTATTTCTTTAACATTTGAAGACTGCAACTGTTATTATTTTAATATCTAAAAATTTGCACAATCTTTAGTTTAAATTAACTCTACTTGCTGACTGTCCTGTTCCTTTTATTAAAGAAAACTTGGGGCTGTGTTTTGTATTTGTAATGATACGCTTGTTGAGATAAAAACAGTTCTGTAATTTTTTCCTCTACAGTTACACTTTTCAAGTTGTTCAGGGCAATGCAGACATCTTCTGGAAGCTTCAGCGCTACAACCTGATTGTTGAATATCATGGACGGCCTGCCTTAGCACCACCATTTATCATTATTAACCACATAACTCTGGTTCTCAGAATAATCTTCAACAAAAAAGAACATAAAAAAGAACATCTGGGTAAGTAGCTAACAAATGTCTATAAATGGGAGACCCTGATGCTCTTTCAAGGGTATACTGCATAAGCCAAACAGAGGAGCAAGTAAGATTTCCATAAGCTAAGGGCCATAATTCATTATCTTTACCAAAAAATGCCAGGAGAATACACATGACAAATTAAGGTTTATAATGTAGCCTGCACTATAAACAGTTTCACACAACGCCTTTCTCTGTGCAACATAGTTATGATACAAAACTGGTTGAAGGGATTTATTTCTGAAGAAAAAACAATGTATAGTTTGAATAAATCATAAATAGTTATTTTATCTGCTGTTAAATTTTAGTAATTAAAAATGGACAACCCTAAAAGTGCATATGAAGTCCGAAATCTGCTGGGATCAGTAGAATTTCCCAATGCAGATTACAGAGAGAGAGAGAGAGAGAGAGAGAGAAAGAGAATACACTTAGAGAAATGGTGGTCCCCTTAAAAGTTTTCATTAAAAAGGAGGATGAAGTTTAACTAACAACAGAAGGCATTTAGAGGCTTCCTATAGTGATTGCAAACTTGGTATATCTAGTTTAATGGTGTCTGATAACAAGCCTATTTCCTCCTCATGCACAGACTGATAACGGGCTTTGGAGCAGAACTGTTGATGTTCAGAGCCCTTAGACTAAGCTTCCTGTCACACACACACTCCTTCTGGCTATCAAGGCACGCTGCTGAAGCTTCTTCCCCTCCAAGAAAGCAAGTACCTGCCTGATCAGGGTCTAAGCTTGGTAGTATTTGGAGCACGCAGCAAGTGTGCTCTTTTACCAGACTTTAGAAAGATACAAAACTGGTATGTTCAAGTTACCTCTGAAATTGAGCTCTTCTGTTGGCTGGGCCAGTTGGTTTGCTTTGTAAGATGACAACAGCCAACAGATTTACACTTTAAGGCGGAGGGATTTTTCGCAGTTCTTCTTTCCTATTTATAATTGTTCTAAAAAAGAAGCTTAGATGATAAAGTGCATCTGAATGTAAAGCTTTGCTCATTAAACACTTGGGGGCCACAGTATGTGAGAAGTCCAGTAATGTCCTAGATGATTCAATGATTCAATGTTTTTATAAATGATTTGGATGTAGGACTAGAAGGTGTTCTGAGCAAATTTGCCGACGACACTAAACTTGGAGGAGTTGTGGACTCAGATGAGGGTGGAAAGGCCTTGCAGAGAGACCTGGACAGATTGGAGAGCTGGGCGATCACCAACCACATGAAGTTTAACAAAAGCAAGTGCCGGGTCCTGCACCTGGGACAGGGCAACCCTGGCTATACGTACAGACTGGGCGATGAGACGCTGGAGAGCAGCCCTGCAGAGAGGGATCTGGGGGTTGTGGTTGACAGCAAGTTGAATACGAGCCAGCAGTGTGCCCTGGCAGCCAGGAGGGCCAACCATATCCTGGGGTGCATCAAGCACGGCATTGCTAGTTGGTTGAGGGAAGTGATTGTCCTGCTCTGCTCTGCGCTGGTGCAGCCTCACCTCGAGTACCGTGTGCAGTTCTGGGCACCACAGTACAAAAAGGACATTAAACTGTTGGAGAGTGTCCAGAGGAGGGCGACGAAGATGGTGAAGGGCCTAGAGGGTAAGACGTATGAGGAGCGGCTGAGGGCACTGGGCCTGTTCAGCCTGGAGAAGAGGAGGCTGAGGGGGGACCTCATCGCAGTCTACAACTTCCTCGCGAGAGGGAGTGGAGAGGCAGATGACCTATTCTCTGTTATCACCAGTGACAGGACCCGTGGGAACGGTGTGAAGCTGAGGCAGGGGAAGTTTAGGCTGGACATCAGGAAGAGGTTCTTCACCGAGAGGGTGGTCGCACACTGGAACAGGTTCCCCAGTGAAGTAGTCACTACACCAAGCCTGTCTGAATTTAAGAAGAGGTTGGACTGTGCACTTAGTCACATGGTCTAAACTTTTGGGCAGACCTGCGTGGTGCCAGGAGTTGGACTTGATGATCCTTATGGGTCCCTTCCAACTTGGGATATTCTATGATTCTATGAGTTTAAGTGGAATCGCTGAAATTGGCCTGTGCTATTCTTCAGAAACCTCAGGACCCTTATCCAGCTGCAAAAGGTCTATCACCTTCCGTCACAAGAAAAAAAAATGTAGAAAATACTTATTTTACAATAAATTTTAATAGCCTGTCACTCCTGCAATGGGAAAGCAATACTTGATTTTTCTTTAGCTTAGCAGCCTTTCATTACTTAAACTAATATAGGTGAAAAGGGAGCAAAATATAATTTTTAATATCTTTTTTCCCCCCTATAGAAAGAGATCTTCCAGTTGGCCTAGATCAAAAAATCGTAACATGGGAGCTGGTGCAAAAAGAAAATTATCTTGTAAACCTTGAACAAGAAAGGAAAGAAAGCAATGAAGAAAGGCTGAAGGCCACATCTAATAAGTATGTTATTATGACCCATATTAAGTGAACCTTTCAGGTCTTCAAATTTGCATGAGATAAATATACAGGTACTGTAACACTTATATGAGGAGACCAAATGGAATGCAGTTCTTCATTGCATGAAAAACATGACAAGGCAGCATCACTTCAGTAATGAGAAGAGTCTTTCACATTCTTTAAGTACATACAATTACAGGCCTGTAAGCTCCAGGCAAACCTGCAGTCAAGCTCAAATGAAAATCATATTCATAAAGAAATGATGGAAGAACAGTTCCTTTACCGTACTGCAGAGCATGTACTTCCATCCCCTGTAGGCATACAGCAGTATTGGAAACAAAACATTGATCAAAGTCCTGTGAAATTGTTGTTTCCAAAACAGAAAGAGGTTTAGACTTTTGAATGACAGTTTAAAATCTCTGGAATTATCCCCAGCTTGCAGATACAGAAGTCCTATTTATGGCTTTATGACATAAGACTAATGTTTTGCACAAGAAATTCCTGACATGATCTCTAGAATTAGATTTTATTAACTGGATCTCCATTTAAATATTTCTCTAGAATATCTTCCCAATAGGAATATCACCTAAATTGGTTTAGTATTCTGATGAATTAAAATGCAAAATTACTACTTGGAAGTTTACTCCTTTAAGTGAGACACAAGATAGATACATACATGGAAAACTAAAACATCTAAGACAATACGAAAAGCCACACAACAAAGCCTTCTTTGAAGAAGCTTTTAACACCTGTTTCAGGTGTTTCCTCTTACAATAAAACTGATTTCAAATAGAGTCACAGTGGGTGTGAAAATAGTTACAATAACAAAGTTCTGCTGAAACCTTCTTGTGCTGCGTTTTCTTTCTGTGCTCTGCCTTTCAAAACATTCATCTAATTCATAATACCTGGAGTCCAGACCAGCCTACTTGAGTATATTATTGGGAAATACTCTCCTCCCTCTAATCTAACAGACTCTAAATTCATAATAATTTAAATTATTTGGTTTTAACTTTATTCTCATAAGCAAGTCACTGCCAAAATGCAGGATTTTGGCCCTAAGAATAAGGAAGAGCTTAATTGCCTAGATCAAGCAATAAATAAGCATGTAATTGCTTCTAAACAAAGGGCATGATCTCAGATATAGCAGAGACCGAAAGAGGTTCAGATGACCACCACTAATCTTACCTCGTAGGTGTCAGCAAACTTACCCGTGTATTTGAAATCTTACATAACCCTCCAAAAGCTATTCACTGAACTCTGCATTAAACCAAATCCAAAATACATTAGATACATCCAGCAACAGCCTTTTCACATAGACCTGAGTGCAACATGACTTGTTAAAGGGAAAATTTTAAATAGTAGTTAGGACAAAGCGGAGAGGGATTTGAGGAGCCTTTGGGGAATTGGATGCTAGGAATAAGAAACTGATTGGAGAAGAGGTAAAGGATGTAGAAGATGTGTGAATAATCTGAGTTGGAGGGGCCATATTCAAGTTCTCTACATGGTCCCTTTGGACTGCGTGGAAAAATGGATTTGAACATCAAATCAGTGTCTGAAAATGAAACCTCAAAAAAATCAAGTGGCTCATCAGCCCTGCGTTAATGGAATAAATATTATGTCATAAATTTTCATGCTAAAATCAGTTTACATTCGGCGTAGATAGACTAATAAAGGACTAGAAAGACAGAGCTGGACCTATGGCTCTTTTCTGCAGTCCTTAATTTCCACAGCAGCAGGGACTGAGGGCTGCTTTAATCTGTATGAATATATGAGGAGCCCTTGGGTGGTATGCATGGGAGAGGTATGACAGAAATGCTGCTCTTTTCAGTAAATACTTACAGGAACCCTTGAAAAAGACAAAACTTTTAGGGGGCTCTGGTATATCCCAGCAGCACAGAACTGCAAGCAAGGGGTCGAAGACATAGTAAGTTACTCGTTTTTTGTGGTTTAGGATTTCATCTGAGGCCTTTCCTTTTCACTCAGCACGTCATTTTTGTTTCCACAGAGTGGATAATTTGTCTAAATACCTTAGTGGGTTGAAAGAACAAGAAAGGCGGCTTAAAGTTATAGAATCCCAGGTAAGTAATAGCTTTGCAGGCATTTATATCAGTTTTAGGATTTCACTATGTTTCTTTCATTTTTTGTGTGGCCATTTTTAATCACTGCTGCTAGTATTTGATGGTGGTTTGGTACCGTGTTCAGGGATAAAGGGATGGAGAAATGGATCTGTATTATGACTTCATTTTCCTTATTGTTTTATCTGTAATGATAACTACATAAAGAAACATTTCTAACCTCTTATAGAAAAGAGAAAGTGGAATACAGCATTTCTTGCTCTATTTTGCTAGCCTACTTGAGAAGTGTTCACTTCTTACCTTGAGGTTGCCTCTGGAGGCAAATGTTTGATCTTCTCCCCTCCATTCTCTTCTTTCATCCAACCTTTTCTTACTTAAAAAATGACAACTTTGAAAATACCCATATGCTGTCTGATTTGACAGAGACTAATCTTCTTGGACATCAGTTTTTCTAATTTTGTTAGATACCACATATCAGCTTCTTAAAAGGAAGTGTCTGGCATAGAAATGCGCAATAAATAAATAATAGAAGGAAACCCTATCTTGAGCTTTTGGTGACACGTCTGTGAAACATAAACAAACATTTGTTAAGCAGTATGAAAATGCTCAGCATTACCATGTGCTACATAGTAAAACTCTCATTGTTTTCTTTGTCCCTAGAATTCTTCAGTGTAATTTTGGCCTCACTGAAAGTTGTTTATCTTAATTGCAGTTTCCCTCCCTTTTCTTATCCATTCTATGGCTTCCTAAAAAAAGTCACGCTATTCCATGAACAATGTTGAAACCAAATACAGGTTAAATAGGAACACACGAGAAACACTTTAATAAGGCTGTGCTAGATTGAGATAATGCAATATACTCACAAAAAAAGGAAGATATTTAATACTGATCTTCCTCCAAGTCACCTCAACTAATCCTTAACAAACTAATAAAAAAGTCATGTGGTATTTCTGATGTTGCTTCATGCTGCTGCCCACATTGTCTTTCCTGCAAATTTAAGAATGGATAAGAATGGATAACTATGAAAATTAACTGATGTAGAAATCACTACCTATTTTGTAGATATGCTACTGTACAGCTGTTATCTCTTCAATGGCAGATGCTTTAACCAAAAGCAACCTCTTATGCAACCAACCAGCTCCAGACTATACACGTAAGTATTGAAAATCATCATGAAAAAACTAATTAACACAGCTGAACAATTTAGTTTTATTTTTTAAAAAATAAAACTATTATTTAAAAATAAACTAAAAAATTGACAAAAAAGATAAGAACCACATAAGGAGTGCAAAGGAGTATGCCTAGAGGAAGTTGCAATATAAGCAACAAACATTCTGAAGTATGAATACTTTGAAGAAATTACTTTTTGCAAAATATATTTAAAAACTTTGGGGAATGGACCATCATTCACTGCAAGTTAGAATGATCTCACATAACTTTAAGGATGTAGAAAAGCATCTATTTGCCACTTGGTTTCTTGAAAGGACTGTGTCTTGGGGGTTTCTTGAGTCAATGAGATAGTATAACCAAAACATTTACTATGGATAACAATAATCATAAAACAGAAAAACCCCTCCAACTTCGTTTTAATCACTGCAACTCATTTGCCTTCAGAGCTGCAGCTATTTGTGTCAGTCAAGAATTTGTCCCATGTCCCGGAGCTTCACTGTTTGGAGATTAAAACATTAGAGTCAGGAACAGACTATGTCTCAGTCACTGCAGGATATCTGACTCAATAAATATTTTGGATATTTTTCTTAATTAGTAATAGGTAGATATTGAAACAGCTATCTATTACACAAAAATAACATCAAAAACCCCTTATACAGAACATACAGGTACTATGTGAGAAAAAAAGTAGCTGGAAACCTAGCTAAGTCTTGGCATGACAAGACCTCAAAGCACTCTAGTAAATGAAGGTGTGTAAAAGTAATTTGGATCCCATCAATTATTTTCTTTGTCCTTTTTTATTTATTTCAATGGGGGTTGAGGTGGGGAATGAGATCTGTCTGAGGTTCCTGTAGCAAACCATTGGCATAACAAACAAATAGTTTGCAATTTACCCAGCTGCAGGAGGAATTATGAACATACTTAACCAGGTATGACATTCAAACTGTAAACTTAGATGTAGCAAAGCCAGGCTGGAAAGATATTTTATTTCATACTAACTCAGCATGCATAGCAAACTATTATATTCTGAAAGCAATGAAAGGAGTTATCAATTTTCCCTATACACTAAACAGTGAAGATCACTGATAAACAATCAAGTTTGATCCTAACTGCAGCTTTGTCCTACAACATCTTTCAGTAACCAGCTTCTCAGACTAGAACTTCAGATTTGACTTAATTTTGCAAGAAGTTTATAAAGCACATAGATACACTGCTTCACTATAAACTTTCTAAGACAAACTATCCTGTAGCATGTTCCCCAGATATTTACAGATACTGTAACTGTATATCAATCTGAAACTTACATAGCTGAAAAAAGAAACCTGTTTTTATCATTTACTGAGCAAACAAAGTACTACAACCTACGGTATGATCTTCCTGTGGATTATTTTCAACATTTAAATTTTCCTAAGTAATTATTGTTATGCAACCCTTGTCCTAAAGCTTTTAAGAAATTTTTTTTTTTTTTTTTTTTACAATCCTATTAGGTTTGATGAATGCCAACACTGAAGTGCCTTTGCCAGAAGGGGGTGAAAGAGAAGAGCATGCAGATCCATCTGAGGCTGACATCATGTACATTGATAATTAAATTTTACTCTCATTTCTTTGAGTTAAACTTTTTCCCCTACTGAATTACTGTAGAAATAAAATCCTATTCTCATGAAGGCCTAAGACCCCAATCTCAAAGCCTTTGATGGTATCTTCACACCTAATGTCAAGCACTGCTAATGTTTAATACTGCTGAGGATTTCTTGGGCATTCTTCAACTTCTTTTACTTTCTTCCCTCCTGATGTTTCTTGGGTCATTTATCCAACACTCCCCTCCACAAATGGCACTACTTCCCCTCCATGATGACTACCACCTTATTTTCTATATAGCCTGTGTTTTGTTCTCTAAGTTACATACCCTCAATCAAACTTTCATCACCACCACCGTCTACATTTCTGTGTTCTTTTCAAGGGAGTTTCCCTTTTGAAAGGTAATCATTTCCTCGCTAAAACCCAACCCGCTTCCTGGGCCAAAAAAGCAAGCTTGCATTTACAAGTTGCATTTGAAGAAAGTTTCCACAGGAAAGAAAGGGCCTGGGATACTGAACTATTACAATGCATCCAGTTCCTAGAGTTCTTATCACCCTCAAATGATTGTACTTACCGTCTTCTCTTTCTAGTCTGGCTTCTGTGAGATATTCCCTTTCCAACTGCTCCTTAAAGCGCTCCTCACTCGTCCCAGAAACTCATCACATGGTCCTCAAGTCTTCAGTAGCTTGCAGTCAGTTTCCAAAGATAAAACAGGTGACCCTCCCACAGTCAGACCCCCAGCCCCTGCTGCTTGCTTTTTTGTTTTAGCGCCAGACCGTACCTGCTGTCAGCTCACTGCTATGAGACACCTTGCCCTTGCATCTACAGCCAAGCATTTTTCTGATTTTATTCAACATTTTTGTCTCAAAGCTCAGAAAAAAAAAAATAAAGCAAGACTTTTCCTAGAAACTGAGAATTTGGACTGCTGGCCATTTTTTGCATTACTTTAACTGGCATGTACCTTTTAAGCATACAAATGTTAGTTGGCTTTACTTTAATTTTGTATGAAAAGATACACAAATAAAATGGATCTCACTACTGTCCTGTAGTGGGAGATTTCTTTGGACTAACATAAACAGTGTTGGAAGGGGGAAGTAACAGGTTGTGGTCATACTCTGATAAGCTTCAACTGAACTTCATTTCCTCATGTCTATTGTAACACAGCTCTTATACAACATAAATAAAGGTTGCACAGAAACTTTCTCTACTGTCAGGTATCTCAATACAGAGGTGAGAAAAAAGTCTCAAATCTGATCAAAATGCCTTTCTAACATGAGTCTTTATTAATAGAAATTAATCATTATGATGTCTTCATAAAATAGGCATTTGTCCAGCTTATTCAGCTGTGCCCCAGACCTTAGTGGTGACATTAACAGTGATGGAATTTTGGTACTGTGCTAAATGCTCATCACCCTAGGCAAAGGAGAAGTTACAAAACCAGTGGGTGTGTACACAGCTACGTTTTTTGTTAGGAAATAATGCACACTGTACAACCCACAGCACACCATACTCTTCACAGCAGCTTCCCTTCTGAAACAGCTACTGTTTTTATTGTGACCGGTACATTCATCACCCACTGGAAACCAATTTTTGTCTGTTTGGAATTTTTGTTATGTCCCATTCATGTGCACTGGAATAACTGATGTATTTGGCAGTGAACCATTAATTAACATGCATCGAATTGGATTCTCATGATCACATACAATCTCTTTTAAAATTCAGAAGTGAATTGTAAAAGACGGCACGTTACTCATTTTACATCTTCTACTTCTGCTAATAAATAATGCATCTATTCAAACACAACCCCCCAGATGATTCAGGCCTACCAGTTACTGGCAAGGTGCTGACATCCCACCCAAGGGGAAGAAGTCTCCTCAACCATCCTTTGGAGTTTGAACAACTGCAGTCTAGCAAGAAAAAAAATAAATCACAAATTCTGAAGTAGTCACCTTTCATTACGGTTATAAATATTAACATTGGGGCTAGTTAACATAGAATACTGGTAAAAGTCAGTCCAAAGTGAACTGAATTACTTTCAAATAATAAAACCTTTCAAAGTGTTTAATCTTTCAGCCTTATTTATAGAAAAAAAAAACACACGTATCCACTTATTAACATTATATATGAAAAACTACTACACTTGACATTATGATCTGATTCATTCTATCAGGTGATTCTCTCTCTATTGTAAAATCACCAAATTGCTGAAAAATTTTAGATTCTAAAGCTCAGTTTAAGAAGATGAGGAAAAGTTTATGAAACATTAAGTTTAGAGTAACTTTACAGATTCTAGATTTTCTAAACAATTCTCAAATAAACACAGTATTTGTTAGAACTCCCCCATTTTCATTAATATCAGTATGTTTCAAAGAGATGCAGAAGCCAAGCTACAACCAAAAGTTTATTGAATCCCAAAGAATAAAAAAAGTATCCAGTTCTGGTACAAATACCCGATTCCCATCAAATCCACACGAACAAATGTGGAACCAGTGCCACCTGGAAAAGATAAACAGATACGCAGGCCAAAAATCATCACATCACATCATACCACTAAGAGGAAAAGATGTTGCCTAACTAACAACTGAAGCTGTCCAGAGTGTCTTCACTGGGATGTTTCCAAGTTGTACCTGTCTGCAGGAGACATGGCAGTTTTTTTTTTTTTTTTTTTTTTTTTTTTTAAATGTACCAATGCAGTTAAATATTAAGACCACCTTAAAAATACTTTGTTTGCCAATTGCCACCTGGGCCCTCCAAACTCACAAACGGGCATGTTGTGCTTTCACTCTCAATAGCAATGATGGGTATATTTTTAAAAAGTTTCCCTCTTCAGCACAGACTGGGAGAAATCAAATCTAGTGGAAGACTGGGTTTTATTTTTGTTGTTTAAAAATCTCTACATGAGGAGCTCATCACCTTTGTTCCAGGATTCTACAGGATTTGGAAACAGCTTGAAATCTGGGGAGTAAATAAGATGCCTTGCAGCATTTTAGCTAACAGTTCTTTCATGATAACTTCAGCTCCAGAGCAAACCCCAGGGAGCTGCTCAAGCAAACAAAGCACAGTTGTTTCTGCTAGGGTGCAATGATCCTGTGCCCACAGACTTTTCACTAACAAAAAGTCTGTAACACACTTTTGGTAGCTTAATTTCTAACAATATAAAATGTCCCGGGTGGCTATGATGCAAACTGTTAGACAAAACACCATAACATGGGTTCCTGACCCAAAAAAAGATATATATACATATATATATATATATATATATATTCTTCTCTACCTATATATATATATATATATATATATATATAGGTAGAGAAGAAAAGACAGCAAGCATATCCAAAGACGATACAACTTCTTGGATGTTTCCAATTTGTTCCATCATTCAGGACTCTTCCTCCTCCCCTTCATCATCTACTTTGGGTCGGAAATTTTTCCTATTCCTCTTCTTACTGCAATGGAATCCAACTTTTTCTACCAAAGGCTCTTCAGCTGCACCACTAAACCTTGCACTAAGCTTACCTTCTGTGTTCAGGTCCCCCACCATCAGGCACCCCTCCTCCTCTGCTGCCTTTCTGCTTCCACCATCTAAGTGCCCCCTCTCAACCTTATCGTCGTCCCTCAAGTCATCAGTCTTCAGAGATTTTCCTTTCAGACCTGTTTTTGCATGTTTCTTATCTCCCTCCCCTGCTCCTATTTTCTTTTCTAGTCCATCAACACCCCTTTTTGCTGGTTTGGTAAATACAATCCTCCCAGCTCCACAGCTGGAGGGATCCTGATTGAAGTATGGGGTGTAACTATCTTGGGCAGCTGAGCTTTGTTCCTCTCCTCTTTTCTTCAAGCTCTCTAGAAATTCCATAGCCACTGTCCTGTTAGTCTTATCACTAGACTCTGAAACTCCATCTAGACTGTATTTGGTCCAGCGCTCTGGGTGTGCCACATAGTCAGGCACCACTGGAGAGACTTTGGGAGCCTGCACTGGTCTGGTTGACTTTCCAGGGCTTTCTGGAACCACATTACTTGACACAGTAGTTGGAGGTAAAGGGCGTTTAAACCTCCCGTCAACAACATTATCTTCAGACATTGAGGGCACAGACAATTTGGCTGCCTCTTCCAGACAATCAAAAATGCTCTGGCTACGGAGTGAGAATGTAGAACTCATGCCCCTCAGATGGAACGGCTGGACAGGAGATCTGTGACTGCTGTCTGAAGGGTCAGGGGTGTCCCCTGATCCGTAATCCCCATCCTCTATAGGTGGCTCCTCAGGAGATACTGTATCGACTTCTGCTTCATCTAGCTCCAAATGATCAGAATCCGAATCGCTGAGCGACACTGTGTCAGATGGCAGAGCTCCTTCGTAGTCAGTGGCCCCAGCCACTATGCCCAGGAAGGGTTCACCAGCATCCTGATCTCCCATCTTGGGGCTATCGCTCCACCGAGGGCTTTGATGGAATGGCTGCAAATACGGTCTGCCAAACGCCCAGCGACTTTAATGCCTAGAATACAGAGGAGCATGAAAATTCAACTGTGAAATGAGAATCACATGTATGACTATCATTCTAGGCCATACAAAATAATTGTTATTACAATATCACAAGCAGCTGTACTTCAGGAATTCCTAAGCACTTTTGCTTGAAATAAAAACATTATTTATGGAATGAATGCACCTTAATATTAAAGGGGTGCACAAGAGTAGGTACAAGAATACAAAGTAAGCAAAAATAGCATTGCACACCATATTTCATTAAAGGTTACAGCAGGACCAATTACTAAGAGATGTACATGAAGAGCAAATCTGATTACACTGTAACAGTCTCACACATCTTCCATTGGACAGAAGTGACCTCTCTAAATCGCACCCTGCATTTATCATACTGCATAAATCCACAGAAACACCTCCTAATCTCTTACATCTCTTACATTTTCTTTTAGCCATTGCAATCCTTTATTGCCAGTTTACTTCTTGCCCCAGTAATCATCATGTCGTGCTTATTATGAACAGCACTACTGCTGATTGAGGTCCATGGCAGAGAAGCCTGTCGGGTGTCACTATAGTTGTCAGTTTAAAGCCATTGCTACAGTTTCGCAATGGCTTTCAACAGAGTAAAAGCTCTGCTCCCTCTTTGGCTTTAAACTCTCATGTTATTACTAGATTCCTGCAATCACATGGTAATCTGGCTTGAGAAACGAATCCCACTGGATTAAGAAAACTAATTGCAGATGCCATGCTTGCACTAGCACACTGGAAACAAGGGGAGGGCGTAACCAAGGGTCAGCAAGAGTCAGCCGTTCAGTCAATAAAAAGACATCAAGATCTGCAGCCTGAGTTCCAGTACAGGCTAAATCACTCTGCCACCTGCTCAAAGGAAACCCTGAAGAACCAGGAAGGCCGATGATCACACCACCAATTGCTACGCAATGAGAAACAGAGCTGGCAAACCCACACCTCAGTTCAGCTCCAAGAAATGTGAATTATGGAAATAGTTCTCATATGTTATTAGATTAAGCTGAGCTGCGTAATTATCGGTTCTTCTTAAACAATGCAGTAAACAGACCTAGGGAGTCTGTTGGTCACTCACTTTCTCTTGAGACTGAACCAGCTTCCCCTCCTGAGGGTCAGTTAAAGCCACCAAAGATCTCAGCACTTCCATCCTAGAAAACAAACATTTCCATCAAGATACTGGAAATGTAGCTTTAAAATGAGTTTTGAAAATAATTCCTTCTCCCTGAATCATCCAAAGCTGCAGAACCAAGTTCCAAATCTGACACAAAATTAAGCTAGCACAAAAGAGTGCAAATATTCCTAGATTTTAGCAAAAGAACAACACAACCTAATAAGGCAGGCAGTGCTGTATTTACTCAGTCTCCACATGCACATTGCCAAGCCTTCTTCTGTAGAGCAAAAAAAAGGCTTTTAAAAAATAACACTGGAATTTATAGGTGCAGTAAACAATTAGTAAATGAACTGTGTTAAATAAAGCCGAGAAAATATCAAACTGCTAGTCATGCATTGCAGGTAATAAATACTGCAGGAAAAGAGACGAAGGATACCACAGGGATGTCTTCAAGGAAAGGCCATATTCGCAATCAGGGATGGACTGGCATAAAGCATTAAAACATGGAGAAAGGTCTAAAAAATTTGAGAGCCCGAGTGCCCGTGGTCTGTGTAAGGCCTAGCTGTCTCTGGCAAAGGGACTAATGGCTGCTTTTGGAAACACGTCCCTCAGCGTAACTCCTAAACGCCACCTGAAATCCCTTCATCCTTCCATTTGGTTTTACAACAGACAGAAGAAATAGCAAGGACTCCAAACAGGCATTAAAAAGTTACACTAGCTAAAACGGCCGGTTCCAGGCGGCGGTGTGAGTCACGGCCGCGAACCGGGCACCTTCCCACGGACAGGTACCCCGAAAGACGAGTTCTGCGCAAACCCTGCCAGCACGCTGCCCCTCGCAGCACGCCCGACGGACTCACAGGCTCGCTGCGGCGGTGCCAAGGCAGCACGGCTCGGGCAGGACGGCGGCTCCCTGCCTGGCAAGCTCCCGGCCGGGCTCTGCCATCCCAGCCTGGCTCCAGGGGGCTCGCAGGCCCCTACGAGGGTGGAAGCACTCCGTACCCCCAGCACCACAGACCCGCCACCGCCTCCTCACAGCGCCGGCCCTCTCCTCCAGGCCGCGGCCCCGGCCCTGGCGCGGGGTGCGCTGGGACGTTGAGTCCTTTCGATCCGAAGCAGCGCTGCAGCCCACGGAGCTGAGACTACAAATCCCAGCAGGCAAAGCGGCGGGAAGCGGGCGGGAGCTTCCCCTCTCCGCACCGCCTCGCTCCTTTTGAATCCTGGGAGTTGTAGTCTCCCGTGTTGTCCCCGCTGGGGGACATTTTGCGGGCCCGCGCCCGAGCAAAATCTTCGCCGACTCGCTCCGCCCGCGCCGCCGCACGACAGGACTACAGCTCCCAGGGTGCACCGCGCCGGGCGCCGCCCGCCATTTTGTAGTCTGTGAGGAAATGGGGAGCCGCTGGCGCCGCACGGGGTCGGCTGTGGGGCATCCCCATGCCCCGTGGCCGTGGGGGCTGCGAAATGGCGGCTGTGGCCCCGCCGCCGTGCTGCGCGGCACGGGTGCTGCCGCGAAAAAGTGTGAAAAAAACACATCAAACAGAGCTTTTTTTTTTCTCATCAGAACACTAGGGCTTGGCAGCAGTGTGAATTTCAGAGGAAGTGCAGGCTTTATTTTTTTGTTATTTGTATTTTCTATCCAGAAAACTCCAAGTCACTAGGGGCGTAAAACCAGTGTCCAGCCAGAAACAAGTTTCCATTTTCTGTCCCAGAAAACATTTTTGTGTGTGCGTTAAGAAGTGGAATTCTGTCTGAAAATGTTTTATTGGTGTTGGCCAACACTGCCTGATTTTTTTCCCCTTCGTTCAGCTAAAAGTTTACTTTTACAGTGGAAATATACTTCCCAAGTGGCTTTAATACTTACCTTGTTTACCCTAAGCTGTGCTACAGCAGCTTGCAGGGCTCATCCCCACCCGTTCCCCGGGCCCCAGTCTCATTCTACATTGCATGTCCCTGGGACTTCATCATTAAATGGAATTAAATTAATGCCCGAATTAAATAATGACTGCAGAGGGGATGAGCTTCTGAAGGCTTTGCCTCAGCAGCTCACCCCACTCTAAGAGATCAACATGCAAAGTTTTGATTTGCAGTAAGTCTTGTTTATAAACAAAGCCCATCATCTGTACCATCATTTTGCAGCAAAAAAAAAATGATTGTGCAACTTCACCTCACCTGATGTTGCTGCCCCCCCCCCCCCCCCCCCCCCATGTCATCTGTAACCTGTTGCATCTCCGGTTTATTTGCAGATGGATGTGCTAAAGGTGCTGTTGTGTCTGTGTCTGAGACAAGCTCACCAAATCCCTTTAAGAGGGGCCTCACTGTGAGTCATCCATAATGTAAACTGCAGCCACTTCATTTGCATTGTCAGTTTTAAAATATGTACTTTTGCCTTCTGGAGTGTTGCTAACTACAGTAATTTATGAAATGTAGGCTGCCTCTTGGAATACATTTGGCAGCAATAGCAAGGTTAGCACAAAATGTCTTGCGTCTGCCTGGAGCTGTACTGTAGTTTTAAAACAGCAGCTCTAGAGGTGTTTCCCCATTTGGTGAGCCTTTTCTTAAATGTATACACATATATAGTATAGGCACAGAGGTACATATAGGTTCCTGGGTGGAGGGAGGATGAGAGGAAAACAGGGTCCTCTGGCAGCTGAGCAGGAACAGATACGAGGAGGGCAGTAAGCAGGCACAAGAAGGCGTTGGACAGGGAAGCCAAGCATAAACCATGGATGAAGGCTACCACTGCTGTGTAACGTGGTCTGGGGTGTTGGGGTGCACCAGCAGCTAGACTCGGAGGGTAATGAGGAATAGGCAAGAAAAAGATGTGCAGTAAGTGGTGGCATGCCCTGTTTTTGGAAGGGTGGAGGCAAGCAATGTATGACATGGATTTCTTTTTTTTTTTTTTTTTCGCCAGGATACTGTTGATGGCCAAGGTTACTGCAGAAGCTGTCTGTACCCTTTTTACTCCTTCCTGTCTTTTTGCAGAAGATGAGTATCAGACACTGCAGAGAGCCAGGGATGAGCTGCTTTTTTCTCTGCTGACTGAGAACAAGACAGTTTGCGCCATTGGTTATGCTGGTGTGTTGGGATTTTCGCTATTGCTTGGTGACAGCTGAAATAAAAATAATGAGTCAGACTGAAGATGAACAGATGGTAAAGCGTTTCCCCTTTGCCAGTGTGAACTAAGGTGGCTTGAAGAGGGGTGGGAAGGCTGGGATGCAGATCTGAGCAGCAGCATGGGCCATCATCCAAGCAAGCACACCATGCCCAGTGCATGGACTCCTCTGCAGAGATGGCCCCATGCCTCTGCAGGAAGCCAGTGCATCCCCCTGTGGGGGAGTTGTGTGTGAAAATGCAAACCATTCTCAGCCCCAGCGCTGGGAGCCTTGTGCTCCTTCTTGCAAATAAATCTGTCATTGGCCTCTATCCGGTAACTGTTTCTGCTGCTCACTGGCAGGCTCTGGCCACAGACCATGCACTAAAGGCTTCTGCTGCTTCTGTGCATAGAGACTAGGGTGGGTGTCTGGCAGAGACTGTCTACCCCTCTCCTTGGGGCTGTAGGAAACTGGCAGGCGATTCCCCAGCAGGTGCTGCAGGCCAGACAGAGCAATCAGATGCATTTTCTCCATCACATGCACCCAGAATGAGGGTGGAAGTCTAGTGTGCCCATGCTCAGATGATGCTGGAGGTCCTGAGGGGAAGTGGGGGAAGGAAAGGAGCATTTTCCTGTAGGCAAAAATCAAAAGCAGAGTAGTGAACACCACATCCTCCTCTGCCAGGAGAATGCAGTTGCACCAAGCCAGAACGGGTAAAAGCAGAGGGAAGGAAAGCCTATAAATAGCCTCAAAATGCTGTGGGGTGAGTGCTTGACACTGCTTCTCTCCTACATAGAACTTTGCTTACCTCTTTTACCTTGCACTTTCCTTTGGTCTTGGCCCACCTGCAGGCAGTTTGGATTTAGTCCAGTGCTGTTTACCCATGTTGGTGCTTTTTTTCCCCCTAAGATAATTACATAAAACCAGTTCCTGTGGAAAGGAGTTTTCTTAATGAGGGAAGATCATGAAGCTCTGTATCAACCTGATTCTTCACAATAACAAAGTTGTTGCCTACCTGTAGGGAGAATGTGCAACTCTTTCCTGCTAGAGACACTGCATGCATGAGCGGGAAGTGAAGTCCTGCAAAGTTAATGCTTTCTGCAATTATTTCAAATTTTAAAAAGAAACAAATGCAGTTGAGAGCCACTGTTTATTTTGATTTAGCTACGGAATATTTCTACTAAAAAACCCTTCTCCTAAATCTTGAGTCTTTTCTATCATTTGCCACAGCATGCCTGATGCTAACAGCAGAAGAGAAGAGCTGAAAGAGGTCATTTGTAGCAGCTGAGGGCCTTGAAGTAAACATTTTGGAAAAACCTCTTAAAACTCTAAAACTCCTCAGACCTTCTGTTAGAACATGGCCTGTAGGAACTCATTAACTGACACTGCATTGTAGCTGACACAGGGCTTTGCATTTAACAACCCTAAACCTTGCTGGAGGGAGTCTTACCAGCTGACTTGCAGCCTGCAGGCAGGGTGTTGTATGTACATGAACACTCTCACTTGGCCTAACACCAACATCTTTTCAGAGCTTAGCAAAGCTTTGTTTGACCATGAGGGAATGCACCAGTGAAGCAGGCCAAGAAACACACACACACACACACACAAAAAAAGGTGTGATTAAACTCTAATTAGAAATGTTACTTGCAACCACTGGCACTTGAGCTGGTTAATAATGTAAACCCAGTGGAGAAATGCCAAGCAATCCACCTTTGCAGGCCTGGTTGCAAAGTTATGTACCCACTGTATTGTATTTGCAAGTGTGAAAATGTGGGCACGTTTTTTAGCATTTTTAGCAGCTGGATGGTGTTTTCTTTTTGCTTCAGTTTCCCTGGACTCTCTGAAGGGAAAGCATCGGGCTGCTTGCATCAGACAAGCTTGCATCAACAAGAGGTTGGCTGAAATGTTTGCACCAAGAGTGCATCTTTACGCATCCACCCTTCTGCTGAGCTCATGCCCTATGCAGGATAGCACAATGCTCCCCAGGCTGAAACCAAGGAGTGGTCAGACAAAAAATACACACATTAACACTGCACCTTTACTTTGTTTCAGTATGTACAGGATTTTGGGATTCTAGCCTGTGCTTATCACTTAATCAAGCACTAGTCATGTAGTTAATTATGTTTGCCTCTCCCCTTCAGCACCTACAGATGCCCAGCAAAGGCAACTGTGGTTCAGAGCAGGAATCTAAGCACAGCAACTAGCACATCCTTCATCACTGAGCCAGGCAAGTGGAGCTGGCAGCTGGAGAACAGGGAGGGTGCTTTCCCCTGCAGCAACCTCTGCTGTAAACAGCTCTCACATGAGAAAGCTGGCTGTTGTGTTTTTTTTTTTTTTTTTTTCCTCCCCCGTGGGAGTATAGCAAAACATAGTTAGAGCTTAGACAACATCTAAGTACAGAATGGACATCAGCAATTTATACCTTTGCTGTTAGTCCCAGTTGTCTTAGTAGGAAACAATTAGGCACGTTGCTACTTATAACACAAACAGCCCAGAATAGGCTTAGGAAATAGAGCTAGCCAAAGCAAAAACATCTCCAAAACCTCTCATGAGAAATACTCTAGCAAGTTTTTGTTGTTGTTGTTGTTGTTTTTTTAAACACCTAGGGGATATGGGTGAAAGAGAAGAATTCCACCAGGAAAAGCCCAAATCGGTATAGCTAAGAAAAAAACTCACACTTGCATTTTTTTCTTTGCATAAATTCTTGTTTGAAAAAAAATAAAAATAAAATCCACGGTAATATTCCTAGGAAGCTGAAGTTCTTGGCCCTTCTCTTCTAAGTCCTTCAATCCTCTGGACAAGAAACATTTTTCCAAAAAAAGCCTAAGCCATGGCTGTTGGTGTAATATGAGAACAACTGGGCAGAAGGCTTTCCACCCACCCCGTCCCCTCGCAGTGGTTTATCTGTGCAGCCTCCTACGCAGCAGGACTGCTGTTCTCCAATCACAACCAGTGTCTTCACTTAACAGCACCTTAAAAGGGCCTGGTTTGCCCATTTCCCTCTCAGCATCTCAGGTCCAGCAGCGCATACAACTCATCTGGCTCTGAGCACGAGTGTTAATAGTCAAACCTGAGGTGCAAACAGGGTACAGCATTTAGCTAGGGAAGGTTTAAGATTCTAGCTATGCTTCCAAGCTGATGTCCCAAGGCACACAGCCTGCATGCCAAATATGCGCTGTGCTTTGCCAGTTTGTTTCCACTATTGCTTTTCTTCCTGTTGAACACTAGCCTGAGTCTGACAGTGACTCACATCAGCTTAATCTTAGCTCCAAAGAGGTAAGAATAATTTCATACCCATCTGGAGCAACAACACAGCACCACAATCCAAATGTTCTAAGGCATGAAGCGAAGAGCATCATATTCATGGGAAACCACCTAGAAGGTCAGCTAAGGACTGCATTCCCTAAAGCAGCCTGAATTCTGCTTTGACACAAGAGCAAGACAACCCTGTTCCCTTGGAAGACATGGCAGAAATCTGTACGCGATGGAAAGAAACAAGATCTGACAACACATCATTAAAAAATCGACTTACAAGGGAAGGTTTTGCTTTGTTTCTTTTATTATTATTGTTTTTAAATATCTCTTTTTTTTTCTTTCTTTCCAGAAGTCATTATGTCTGACTCCATTAACATTCAGGTAAACAAGTGAAAGAACAACAGATGGGTATGATCTTGTAGCACAGGCACAGCTGCCAGGAGCAGGGAGCAGGGCTTGCCTTCCTTCGCAGCAGCTGAACATCGCTCTCCCTCCCTCTCTGTACGGGCAATGGCTGGGGGCTGTTGGGGACAGCCGTGCTTCAAACGCAGTGAGAAGTCCAAGACACAGCAAGAAGGAAAGGCAGGTGTGGGATCACAGCACTTGGCCTCCTCCCTCGCTCTCAGCAGGTCTCTCCCCTGATGGTGCGGAGGGGCAGGCGGCAGCAGCATCGGTGGCCTTACCAGACCAGCCACAAAAACAGCCCAGCCCCTGGCCGGATGGCAGCTGAGGGCATTTTGGGCTATTTTCGGTCACTTTAGAAGCCCCTTGGGCATGCCCAGTACTGCCACCACAGCCCCTCCCCTGAATTTCAACACAGTCACCTCATTTTGCAATAGGCATTAGCTCCCCCACAGCTGTGCCCCCCTTCCATTGAGGGGCCACCATTGAGAGCCACCGCTGCTGGTAAGCAACCTCTCTGCTGTCCCTCAGCACCATTCTGGATGCATCCCCAGCCTGCCACCCCCTCTCGCCGAGGCTGGAAAAACCCATGCTGCTGAAGCCTGGTTCACAAAGCATCCTGGTGTTAAGGTTAACTGGTTGTAAAATTGCAGCGGTTCATCACACTATGCACACGATGAGAAATGTTTATTAAATTGATTTTTTTTTTGTTTCTTTAAAAAAAAAAAAGGCAGAAAGAAGTTAAACACACTGCTTTGTGGCATGCTCCACAGTATGAAAAAATCCCAAGCATTCAGTTAAGCTGTCAGTGGCTCTGTTTGACCTTTCCATGTGGTCTTTGAACTTAGACCTGGATAGTTCACTCTGCTTCTCCCCACCTGCCCCTCTCCTCCCTGCTCAGGCTTGCAGCCATTTTCTCAGCTGCCACTTGCTCCAGGAATATGCTTCCTTGGAGGGGGAAGGTTTGTATTTACAGCCCTCAATTTCATCTATCATCCATTTGGGGACTGACCATGCAGTCAAACATGGGGACCCTCGGCTGAATTGCAAAGCAAGCATTACTGTCTCCCTGCAGAACTCCTTCAGATCTCCCCAGGACATTCACAGCCCTGGCCGCTTCCCTCCTGTCCAGCTCTGGTTCCTGCATCCACAGGGACAGGAGGTGGCACAGGGAGCTCTCCTCTGAAAGGAGCCAAAGAGCAAATGGCAGCCAGCGTGGCACATAGTCTGAGCAAACACTCTGCTCTTCTTCCTCCCACAGCCCTGGCTCCCTCTCCAAGCATCACTTTTCTCCCAGTTGATCCTGCACAGGACAACGCAGACCCCCAAAGCTACAACATCCAAGGACGTGCCTGATCTGCACTGAGTTCTCTGCAGGGAGGACCCAGTCAGTCTTCAAACAGAGCTTCAGCTACTTACGCAGCATCAACTGAATACTGAACAATATCAAAAATACGGTGTAAGGAAAGAAAACAGAATTGAAATGCTTAATGGCATATTTATACACATTTATCAACAGTCAACAAAAAAGGCGGCAAGTTACACATCCATTCTGTATGCTAACAATCCTGATGCATATATATGTAAACACACACGCTTGGTTGATGCATATACATATAGCCACATAACAGAGTAGATGACCTGAAGGAGCTACGCTGGGGAGCAGGGGAAGGGATTACCTATTGCCAAACCGAGTCTCATTCTCCATGTGCACAAAGTGGACATTCAGGGCAGTGTTGCTTTTAAGGCTGTTTCTAAGGCTGAATTTTTTCTCCAACCCACTCAAACCAAAGATGTGTTGAAGCACTTCCTCCTCTTACCTAGCACAATTTCATATATATACCCCTATATAGACTTTTTAGAAGGCCCTATATACTAAAAGGTAGGGACAGAAAAGGGCTGAGTGGAAGGGGAGAAAAGCCTCTGCACGGATCAGCTCGCCTCAGTGCAGTAATCTCCTGTCCCCTTTTGGTAGAAGCCATGGCACCCACATGCCATGGACAAGGTGCTAGTTCATAATAGTCCCGGGTCTCTCTCCCTGTCCGATTTGGAGCTCTTAATTGCAACTTGAAGGTGAGGGGGAAAGTGAAATGCTTTAAGAAATGGAAATATTCCTGAAGTGAGGAAGGTGATTGCAGGTTTTAACTCCTCCCCTCCCCTGCTTCAACATGGCAAAGAGCTGAGAGATGCTAGCATTTCCAGCTCAAGTGCCCCTCCGGCTAAGGAAAAGGCTTTGCTTAAAAATATATATCTATAGAACTATACACATAGATCATCTTTTTAGAGACACTCTGATTTTTATTACATAGATCCTGGGTCACTCTTCCCTTCTTATGTACACAGTAACAGAGTGGCATACAACAGAGGCCACGTACACATAACTGGCAATCAAAGCTTACCAGGGAACAAAAAAGCGTTTCAACTGGTACAATCTCAAATCCAGAATTCCCTTGCTTTGATAAGCTCATCTCCTGCTGTTATTGTAACTGGAAATGGAAAGTCTTAAGAAATAAGCAATTTTTTTTTTTCAAAATCAAGTTATGAAATTTTCCCAGCAATGTTACAGTGTGTGATGATATGCTATAAGCAAGGAAAATTTCACTCAATAGAAGAGTGATGTAAAGATGAAATTTAAACATGTATGTATACATCTGGAAATCCCCCAAAGTCATTCTGCAATATGTAAATGTAGGATTGTTAAGGTTAAGGACTTTTCTTCCATCTTTTTTTTCCTTTTTTTTTTCCCCTAATATCATTTGTATCTAGGCATCAGCTTAACAGTGGGAACTTTGTACAACACTAGTCTCTCCCAAAATATTATGTCTATAAAGAAACATTTAACAAGGTTAAAAAAAAAGTGACTTTGTTTTCAGGTGATTATATTTGAAAAATTGTGACTAAAATTCACCCCCAGCAACTGACCCTTAATGTTATGAATAGGTGGAAATGAGCCAATTTATAAAGTTATAACCCCCAGGGAAAAAAAAAAAAAGCGCAAAACATCTGCACTCTTCAGAGAATGCAAAAATTGTGACTTCTGTTAAGAGTTTATTTAGTGTTGCAAACAGGTCCAATAGGAGCAATGCACCTCTATCTCCCCTGGGAAACATCACACCAAGACAACTGGGGCTGCTTCCTCTCCTCTCTCCCAGGCTTGGAAAAGCCAGGGAATCAGGGTGATGGTGGGAAAAGAGAACAAATGAACAAAAATGCTAAATCCTGCTTCGTCATCAAATTTTATATATATATATATATATATATATATTAAAAAAAAAAAATAAACAGTCCGTGCTGAAAAAGAGTGAAAACCAAGGCAAAGATTTCTGAGAACAGGCTGCAGCCTTCCCCTCTGTACATCCTCCACCAACGATATTTCTGATTTTTTTGGGGTGGGGAAAGGGGAGGAAGGACTAGATCTCCTGCTACAGCAGCTTTCCCTATCACACAAAACTGATGTGTAACTAACTCAGCCACAAGGATATGGGAAAGTTTTATTTATTAAAAAAAAAAAAAAAAAGTACTTCAAAAGAAAAATGATAAGTACTGTATGGTAATATTGGAAGTATTTATATACATAGGTTTCTTTGTCTTTTGTTGAAATGTCTCCTGGTCACTTGGTGGCACTTGGGGTCTCCTCCAGCGCCGTCTGCCCTGCTCCCCCCTTCCCCTCAGCGGCTCTCACGTCTCAGTAGACGGAGCTGTTCCTTATGCCACAGCACAGCACCATGCTCAGGATCATTTCGAAGATCTGTCAGGAGACACAAGGCTACTGGTGAGGTGCTGACCTGTAAAACATGGGAGCTCCCCCCTCCTTAAAGCTAGGGATTAGGACAACCTCAAGGCCTCCGCTCTTCCCCCAGCCTCCTCTCCACATAAACACTCTCATGCCAGAAATAAAAGCAGAGATGATACATCTTTGCTGCTGATTTTTTTTTTCAGGGATCAGGCCATTTTGACATAAGATCACCAATACCACTGAGTCCTGGATAGCCAATTCTTTCCTGCTGCAATGCTTACCATGATCACGGCGACCACAATGGCAGCAATACCGATCAGGTACAGCTTCCCGGAGAAGAGCTCGTCAATCTTTTTGTGGCAGCTCAAGTTCTGAAGCAGAGAAACACCGTGGTCACAGACCTGCTTTCCTCCCACACCCCCCTGGGCATCCAAAAAGGCAGGTCCAATGTTCCTGCTTTCCCCAAGGTCCCCCTCATGCTTCCAGGCTCATGCCAGGCCTTGGCTCTAGGACTTCCCACTGAACATCAGCCCTCTGTAAGCCCCTCAAGCAGGAACAGCAAGGGGAGCATTGACAGGAACCTCCGACAGCCCTCTACACAATCCCCAGATAAATGAAATCTCTACCCGGTATCCAAATGCTGAATAAATCCCCAAAGTTCCCTGGCAGCCAAGCTCCCTTGCAGGAGATGTGCCAGGGAAAGGGCAGCCAAGCCTACCTGAACAAAGACTTTCTGTATGGCCTTCGGGCAGAGGTCCTCTCTCCACAGCGCAGGGAGAGTTCCTATTGCAGTATCAGGACCACAGCAATCCAGCTACAAAGAGGAAAAAAAAAAAAAAACAACAGGTTAGCAGACAGCACACGCTCTCTTTGCCATTAAACACCTCCAAAAGCCACTTAAAACTTAAGAGGCACCTTGGATGGGGAAAAAGAAGGGGAGGGGGAAGAAACAACTTTCCAATTTCATTTTTTTCTTTACATGCAATGCAGCTGCTTCCTGCACTGATCCCAGACACATCAGGTATAGTATCCTGGAGGAGAATGAACACGACTCCCTAGAGATTTGCCTCCTGCTGAGCAGAGGAGGTCTCAAATTATTCCTCAGAGCAGCATTTGTCTTCCACTGAGTTTTACTTAATCTGGAGTGCTGAGGCGGATCAAAAGCAACTTCATTAAAGCTCAGCCCAGACTTCCTAGCACAGTGCTAAGGACAAAATATTTAAGAGGGTGGAACTCTCTTACCTGACCCCTAAGAAGAGCTACCTCTAACAGGCTAAGA
Organism: Cygnus olor; assembly: GCF_009769625.2. Classification (NCBI taxonomy): domain Eukaryota; kingdom Metazoa; phylum Chordata; class Aves; order Anseriformes; family Anatidae; genus Cygnus; species Cygnus olor. The sequence goes on along the minus strand of NC_049173.1, from coordinate 28,714,309 downwards.
CCTAAATGAAGCATTATATGCTTTAGACCCTGATTTTCCTGTTCATTTTCCTGACCCCACTTCCTTCTCCTTCCTCCCACGTTCTCATTTCCTCTGGCTGCAAGAAATTCCTATGTCAAGGAGAAGTTTTGCACAGAGCTCAGAAGGCAGGCAGCAAAAACCCAGCACCCAGTTCACTCCTAAGAATTACAAATTCAGTGCTGTCTTCACTTCCCACCCCAGGACAACTTAATTCCTCTTCCTCTCTGGGGAGGAGCATCTGAAGCACAGTGGCAGCCGCTCCTTGCCACTCACCCCGACAAACCCCATACAGAAGTTAACACCCCAACAAACCCCATGCAGAAGTTAACCACATGCAATTTGAGGCACTGCAGACCCCGTTCACCAGCTTGGGCTGACCATGTGTGGCCTAACCTGAGCATGCAGCGAGACCTCTGACATCTTACCGTTTCGTGAAAGGTCTTCACTACGGCCTTCCCGTTGCTCGCGTCCGAATCTGCCATGAGCGCCTGCTGGAACGCTTGGTCGTAGAACTGCTTCACATCTTTGGCTATCTAGGAAAGACCGCGAAAAGTCCCTTTCAGCCAGAGGAACATAAGGAAACCCATACAGTGGATGTGCCTGAACAGGGCAGGTTCCCTCAAATGGCACTCGCAGGTGGACAAGAAGTTTTTAACAGGTTCAGACCCTGCTAATTCACCCAGGTGAGCGGAGAAAGGCTTGTCTTTCACAGGGCTCAACTCCCTCCAGCCACAGCATGTTACAAAAAGCAAACATTAAGAACCTCATTCACCAGCCAGCAGGTTCCACCCAACATTGTTTCACTGCTCTGCGATCTCTCTGTAGCAGGCAAAGACAGCCAAGCCACGGAGGTTGAACCATGAGATCTGAGATAGTCTTCAAACTGTGCGGATTGTTAGCGCTACCAGGAACTCAGAAACGGCTTGTTCTCAACTACCAAAGGCGTGGAAACCAAGCAAGCAAAGGGTGGATATCAGTAGATACGGGCACCTCAACCTGTCTGGCTTAGAGGGGGTAGGAAGAATCTGGGAGAGATTACACACTAAAGCCTAGTTACGTGGCTCATTTGCATCTGTAGGTTTTGATGCTTTTGGATGGGTGGCAAAGTCCTGCTGGGTCCCTACATAGAGCAGGACACCCCCATCCTGTAAATGCTTGCATGAGAAGTCACATCCATACCCCAGTTCTGCCACCTGGCCTGGTAGACCACAGACACCCATGGGAATCGACACTCCACAATACAAAACAAAACAAAAAAAACCCACCCAACCAACCAACAAAACCAACCAAACAAGAAAACCCCAAAACCCTAATTTTCAGAGAAGCTGACCTTGTGGCTTCTCCTCTAACACTTTCCAATAATTTCAGAGGGAGATGAAAGGAGGACACGTGAAAGAAGCAAAGGAAAAATATGAACAAGTATGAAATGGAAAACGCTTTCCAGAACATCTGCTCTTGGCAGCACATGCTGGATTAGCACACGAAAAAGGAGACTGCAGCAAAAAGGAGCATGATTTCAAATCAATTATCCCAGCATTTCTCCATGCTCAAAAAAGTTTGCTTTGGAGGGCAATACCCTGTGATCAAACCATTTGATTCTGGTAAAGGGGAAAAAAACAAAAACAAAAGTACTTCTCGCCTTTCACTCTGTAGCTAAAGCAGCTCTGACAAGGCAGGATCAGGGAAAGAATGCCTGCCATTTTGTGGAACAAAATCCTTTGCCCGCTCCATTGGGAGATGACTGTCCCCCCAGACTATTCGCCAGGGCTGTAAACCCGAGGGGACTTCCCACCTTATCCACTGGGTGTCCCCTGAGAGTGACGTTGTATGGCCGGGAGCACCCAGCACTTCCCTCCTAGCCCCTGGTGCTCGTAAGCTGCCCTCAGCCACGCTGGGGGAGTAGCAAGCTGCTTGCCTTGCTAGCAGTGACGTCCAAACAGCCCATTCATCGCGGCTAAAAGGCAGACGGGGCCAACTGACTGCTACCATTCATTTCAAAATGCAAAATTAATTTTAGGTGGCTGAAGTCATTCTTTTCACACTGGCAAATCCTACACTTCTCCACTTTATGCTCTGATATCCAGGTGCCTTCTCCCTGGCATGGAGAGCAACAGCCACAGGCTCCCTCCTTACCCAGCCTTCATTTTTCTGTGTCATTTCAATTGCGCATCTTGGGCTCCTCAGGATTCACAAACTAACATCTGCAACGGTTAATTAGCTCACCGAAGTTGCTAGGGAACAGCACCCTGCCTGCATAGTAATACGGTTAGCCACGGAAGAGTTTATGCTGGTGAAGTCATGCTCTCCCATGAATCACTACAAGGGTGTTTCCATTCACAGCCGAGCTGGTCATCTCTGTCCTAAATGCAAGTGAAAGCTGAGCTGGCCACCACCTACTTCCACAGCTGCCTTACATTTCTTTGTAAACACATTTGCTGCTCCACCACCGAGCCTAACGTAGCTGTGAGCAGAAGTAAATCCCCTTCTTTCCCCAAGCCCGCACTGACCAAGCGGTGGATGCCCAGCCCTCTGCTTGCTGCAGGATGGCCCCGGTTCCCACACACAGACAGACAGCCTGGTGTTTTTGGACCAAACCTTGCAAATGTGAGAGCGAACGTAGGGAAGGCAGCGGGAAGAGAGGTGCAAAGCTGCTGGTTTCAGCCTGGGTACTTGGTGACACCTCCTTCCCACATGGCCAGGTCTGTGCTTTGCTCCTTGGCACCTCAGGTGTGCAGGTAGCTTTTCCTCCTCAACTTCACACACGAATTCACTCCTGCTGTGGCTGGCAGCAAGGAGGAAACCCGAGCCAGATGGAGTTATTTTTATCCCAGACATCGCACCACATACAGCATGGGGCAGCCATTCCCATCAAGTGCTCCCATTTAAAGGTTAGCAGCCGAGCCAAGAGGAGTTAAGTTATCTACCCAGGTCACGCAGCAAATCCCAGCTCCTGGGACTCAGTCCGGGACTGTACTCCCGCCCCAGCCTCCCAGCCCCACACCACAGGTTTTAGGGTCGCCTTACTTGGTCTTTGTTGACAAATCCCCAAATTCCAGCCGCAACTTCGCAGGCGAACAGGATCACCAGGCAAGTGAAGAACTGTGGAGACAAATCAGGAGAGGGATGCTTAGTACACTTGGCTACAGGAAAAAGAAGTGATAAGGTAGGTAGGGGTGCAGAGCAGCACTTCTGATGGGGGAGATCAGAGGAAGGTCTCTCATACACACACGTTGCCCAAGCACATTTTCCTACAACTCATCAGATGCCACCCTGTGCCCAAACTTTCTACCGGTACAGCCAAGAAGGGACAATCAGAGTCCTCTCCCACACAGGGACCCTCAGGCATGAGGATGCCCTGCACACCACAAGACAAATTGCCCTTCCTGACGTGGCTGCAGGAACATCCAGCCCAGCCTCCTGCTCTGCCACAGATGCTCCCAGGACAAGGAGTTGCCAGCACAGGGTTAAAAGCACATTTCGGCTGCTGAGGAGCTGCAGGGTATGATTTATGGCCAGCTCTCTTGGCATTCTCAGCCCTGCAAGGCTACTGCAGATTTTTGCATAAATACTAGCAGTGATGTTTTCCCACAGCCTCACCCTGTTAGCGCAACCCCAACACTCCTCCTCCTCCCCGCCACCGCCCCAAGCCTTCCTCCATCTTTCTGTTCATATCCCAGTAATGTGATGGGAGGTCCAATAGACTGGACATGGGATGCTGTAGAGCCCATACATCATAGCCAACTGGGAAGGCATGGGCAGGTATGCTCCACACGTTACCTCTGCAACCACATCACGCTCAGTGGCTTCTTCCTAAGAAAAGCCCCATGGAAATAAACAAGTAAAAGAGGTGAATGTAGCCAGGAGAGGACATAAGATCACAGTATGGGGTGGGAAACAGCCCCAGATTCTGGGCAGTGTCTGTTTAAGACACATTCAGGACCTCTTCTTCCACAGCAGAGCAACCAGGAGTTTCCAGAACAATGCTACAAGCTGGCCTTACTCTCATGAAGAGCAAAGGGATATCACCACAATGGGAACAGGACCCCTGACCTGCCTGCAGGAAAGGACTTCAAACATCTTTGTCCTAGAACAACCAACTCCTATTTAAATACTTATCTGTCCCTGGTTTCCCAGGAACTCCCGTGGGAGACTGGGACCCACATCACCCTAAACCACAAGCATGAGGCCACTGTAATACTCTGGTTAAGCACTAGGGCTCACTCTTGCAGTGGTTACCCTCTAGTGAAGGTTGGCTTGTTCGCCCCAGATTTGGAGATCCATCTTTCTGCAAGTACGCTTCTGCAAGCTGGATGTAAAATGCTGAAGATGCAGCTTTACACCATGGAAACACCATGGAAACACAGAGCTGTTCTTGGGCAGGAGCGCGGAGGTGGTCCCGGTCACTCCTGAGGAGCACCCTAAGGATGCTGCCTGGAAATGTCCTTGGAGCCTGGAGGGAGCCTTGGCCAGCAGAAAGCGTCATCAGGAGGCACCTCCAGCCTCCCCTTGGCAAGCCAAGGTGTGAGCAAAGATGGGCAGCATGCAGCAGCTAGAGCTGCTAACTGCAGCTGAAGCAGCCGGTTCCCCTGCTGAGCTGCAGGTACCTTGTGCCATCTGCCCTCCTAATCCTCTTTCCAACTTCAAGAGGGAGCAAGGGGAAATTCAGGGTCTGTAATAGCTCATGCTAACAAAAAAAACAACAACAAAACCAACAACAAAAACAACAATCCAAAGCTGTCAGACCTTGCTACAACTATCACTGTTGGATTTGCACACTGACTCCTCCTATTCCCGGCAGCAATGGTAACGCCTGTAAACTCTTGCCACAGCTCTCACCCAATGATATTCCAAAGCGCTTTATTAAAGCTGACGAGAGCCCCCCTCCTTCTTGCCAATGTGGAAAAAGAAGGAACCAGAGGTGAAGCAATCTGCAGAGCAAGAAGCTAGTTCCCTCCGTCCCAATTGAGTCCACACCCACAGGTCACTGGACCACAATCTTCCAGTTCAACAAAGCCAAGTGCTGGAAAGTCCCTCCAAATTTTATGTATTTTTTTAATCCCTTCAATTTATTTTGTTTTTGGTGCTATTTCTTGCCTTCTCAAGCACAACGTGCCAAAAGCTCTGACATGCCTCAATAACAGCCCGAGAGCAGATATGTACGTGCCAGCACTCTCCTCTTCTGCATACAACTCTGCTATGGGAGGGAGGAGAGGAAAAAAATCAAAATAAATTCAAAAAAAAATAAATCACAGAAAGCCCTAAAACAGGGTTGTCCCAAGGGCTGCAGAATGGGGACACCCACGTGGTGGCTCGTGAACGTGGCCACTTCCAGCCAGCTTCTCCCTGAGGCTGGCAGAGCCTGGTAATGGTAACGGAGTCTGGCATCTGGTTTAAACCCGAACCACGTGCGAGAACTTGCTAAAAATAACTGGGTCTCCCTCGCCCCCAAAGCCAAGGCTTTTGGTGTAGCTGCAGCTTGTGCAATTGAGCTCATCCTGTGCCAGATATCCCAAGCTGCTGCCTGTCATCAAGGATGCCTGTAGTGCTTCAGTAATGGTTTTCCCAAGATTTACCTCGACACCCTCGCTAACATATTGTGGAAAATCTCTGCTGTTTCCTAGCCCTAACAGGTAAAAATATTAGATGACTCCATACAAGTGTTGAACTCCCCACAGACAGCCTTGAAACCAAGACCAAAACAGGAAGCTGTAGGGGATGTTGGGTAAGAAAAAGGTGGTTCAGTGGCCACGTGCCCTCACAGTGCTGAGCCCCTTACCGTTCCCAGAAGGCACTGAGACTCCTGGATAGCGCCGTAGCATCCCAGGAAGCCCACGAACATCATGACAGCACCGACCGCAATCAGTATGTAGATTCCTGCAAGGGAGAACAAGAGGCAAAGACGTTACTGCAGAGCCTCCTGAAGAAGCATCCCACCACTGCGCCAGGCATGCTGTCTCCATAGCTAATTACAGGTGTGCATAATTAAGCCCTGAGAGCAGGAGAGGTGGCTGCGGACATGGCAGAAGCAGAAAAAGCCACCGCGTCTCACCCTGCTTTCTGCTCTGCTACTCTTCTGCTGACGCTGGTGTCCCCAGGTGTGAACCGAGATGGGCTGGTGGAAGTGGTCCACAGCTACCTGAGTTCAGACCCTATTTCAGGCCACTGTTATTGTTCCTCCCATTAAAATAAACATTATCACCGTCAGTAAGCTCATTTGGGGTGAATTTGCCCACAGGTGTTCCCTCTGCACTAGCCAAGACCTCATGGCTGGTCCAGGCACCAACGCAAATCACACAACTTACACCAGTCAGACCTCAAAGCACTTGAAGGTAGTAATACTGAAACTTGAAAAAGCAGCCACCCCCAAAATCACAGGAAACACACAGAGCTCGATCAATGATAGGAAGAGGGTGTAGCAAGGAAGACAAAGGCTTTACAGTGTCCTGAAAGCTGCATTATTGGAGTTCCCATGGCATCCTATTTTAAATATTTAAGCAGAGGAGATAAAAAATGATTAGTTAACGTATCTTTTTAAACAAACAATAAGGCATATGGCTTGTTTAGATTAAACATCAGACAAATATTTATCCTGCTAACTTTTCAGAGACAGACAAGCCACAAAACCAAGGGAAAAGCGCTGCTTAAGCATCCCAGTTAATATAATCTAGCCTTTGTTTCTCAAAGGTTCTTCCACAGAGATTTTTTTTTATTTCAACTTATTAAATTTGCACAGTCAGCTTGCTCCCTGACTAACTCAAGGCTTGGAAACAAGGCAGGGAGAGCTCAGAAAACGGAGGAACGAAAGTCCATTTTCACTCAGGAACCAAGCACTTAGCTGAGGTACACAGCCACAACGCTTTCCCTCCCAAGCCACGCAATGCTACCAGCTTGGTTACAGTGTCTCCTTTTCCAAAATACACAGCTTTCTCCTCATGTATCTTGTACGTTTAGTGTATTTTTAGTTAACTAACATTCTCAAGTATTGTGGGTCTACTATTTCGTAAGCGAATTCCACTTTCTGTTCCAAAGCAACTTGATGTGTGCAAAAAATAATCAAAGAAATAATTCAACATCACGCAAGACCGCAGTCATTTTTAACCCAAAGTGAGAAAAAATCAAAATCTGAATAAGAAGATATTTTATGTTTATGCTTATAAATATATAAGCATCTCAAAGCTAACAGCAATACAGCAAATCTTCCCAGTGCTTGAGAGAGACATCCCTTCAACGAAGTGTTTTATTTTGCTAGGAGTCTAAACATGTTTATAGTTATTAATCAGCCAGTCAGCTCTTAGGATCAGAACTAAAGTACAAACAAGATCAAAACTGCATTTTATGTACCCATCGTGCCCAAGGTTTTTCTTATCTTTGTAGCTTTTAAGCAATCATCTGATAATTTATGTGTAAAGTCTAACGGGCATGCATGACACAACCGAGTTCTGTGAGAGCAGAGCTAAACCAAGGCAAACCCTCCTCTAAAAACCCGATACACAATAATAACCCCAGCATGTTTAACCCCCTTAACGGATATTGCAAGCTCAGGAAGGGTCAACTTCGTCTCCCGAGCCTTCCCTTTTTAAAACAAAAGCCACCCCACTTGGCAAGGGAAACGCCACTAGCACCGCTTGACTGCTGGGACCCTCCTGTCCCCAAGCAAGGGGACAGCGCTTCTCACCCGCCCGGCACTCGCACAATGTCCCCGGCTATATTTAGTGGGAGGCAGGAGGGAGGAAGCCAGATGCAAGGGAAGCGCGGCACAATGGGGCTAGATGACCCAGCAGGATGTCCCTCTTCACAAAACCTGACGGCGCTCGCTGCTGGTGACACCGACATCCTCACAGCAAGCTGCTGCATACTGCAAGCGAAAGGGGAAAAACGCATGAGTGGCACCTCCTGATGCCTATCAAGGGGTCTTCAGTATCAACAAAACCCAGCCAACAGGCGGGGGACCTTGCCTGAAGGTCGCCAAGCAGGGACAGGACAACAGCTCCTTGCTTGAAGGTGTGAGGAGAGGGAAAAACGAGCAAGAGAAACCCCTGGGGAGTTTTTTTTGGAAAGGCCAGGCCAGCAGCTAAAGCTGCGGGGACCTGCCTGAGGTGGAACAAAGCGGTTTTCTCCCAAGGGCTGGAGATGCCAAGGTGTGTGACGGTGGCCACCAAGGGACCGTCTGCGGCAGGCAGGCAGAGAGGCAGTGGGCTGGGGTGTGCATGGGAAAATGGCCCTGCAGGGGCTGGGGGTGATGGGAAGGCATTAATGCATCCTGGAAAGTGAAGGCCGGCTGCTGGACGCCTGCCAAGCACCAGAGAGCCTGATGGAGGTTTTCGGAAGCAACAAAACTGCTGTTTCGAGAAGAACGATGTGGTCTCTCAGAAAGAAAAAAAAAAAGCCGGCTTACTATCACTGCAATATGCTACTGCCCTCACCCCTTCAACTTGTGCCAGTGATGCTGAGGCTTTAGGTTTCCAACCCAAACAGCATCAGCTTTTTCCATCTTACAGCCCTGGGTGACTCCATGGAAGAGTCTTCTTCACAAGTCTCTGGCAAAATCAATTTTGCTCATACCTGAGTGCAGCAGCTTCTGACTTCTGCTCCCATGAGGTCAGCACAGAGCAGACAACTGGGCCGAGGGCAAGGGGACAAGTCACCTCAGCCACCACTGGTGCTGCCCACCCTGGCTTCAGACAGATGCAGTACAGCTGGAGCCTGAAATGCTGCAGGGAACCCAACGGCCAGTGCACACCCATGAGCGTAAGAGACACCCACCAGCTCCTTCCAGTGCTTCATTTAAAGGTCATGATGGACAACTACCACACCACCAGCCCCATGTCCCACACACTGCTTCCTGACCAGCACTCAGAGGATGTGTCTGGTTTTTGGGATGAAAACCAGCTTCAGTGTGGGGCACAAACAAATGGCCCTTATGGCGTCCCCTTTTCTCACCAACAAACAGATCCTATGAGGATGCAATACAGTGGGACTCAGCTCCGGGGCTTATCCAAAACCTAGCACAAAATACACAAATGATACGGTGTTGTACAATGAACATTTCCATGCCGCATGTGAAAAAAAAAAAACAACAACAACAAATACGACCAAAACACCCAACCACACGCTTTGGGTCACGAGTGTTTTCCCACACCCGTCCCTTCCCTCGACGGACAGGGGCCGGTGCCCCATCTCTCCCTCCAGCCTGGATGGAGGGAGTCACCAGGCAGCAGGACCACTATCTGACAGAAAGCCCGGAATGACCAAGCCCTTTCCCAGAAAGCAGCCTGACACATCCTCGCTTTCATTCCTGGCAGCCTGTGGTGATGATGATGGACAGCGCGGTTTGGGTGTCTGTGAGCAAGACAGTTGTCATGCCCACCCTGAATGGGGCATTGTCCTCTGTAACGTCAGGCCAGACTTCCCCAGCCCGAGCCTCCTCACTGCTGCAGTGTCAGAGACCGGATTAACTCCTGCGAGCCTGTCCTGGATGGAAATGTTTAATACCTCGGTCAGAAGCAGTGCCCACACCTCTGCTGGCACAACTGTGCCTGAGCAAAGCTCCATCTGCCTTTCGCATTTCGCTTGTGCATTTGCATGGCAGCTTCCGCAGGGTTTTTAAAACAAGAAAGGTTGTTTATCATAAACAAAGGATAAAAGCAGAGAGGTATAAAATACAAAACGCCTGCAGCAATCCCGTCCCCTCTGAGTGAAGCACGATACACCCTGGGAACTCCAGAGAACCACTTGGAGGTGTTCATGGTCCCACCGCCCTGAGTATCCCTATAGCACCACTTGAACCCCAAGGCACCGCTCTCAGCAGGAAGCTGCCACACACAAACCAGGGCCCCGAGTCCCCCGTTATCTCCCTGTGAGAGGAAAACCAGAAAGCTTCAGGAAATGGGGCCACCCAGACTCGATTTCACCTTGGCACCACCAAGAGATTCAGGGTCCCATCTTAATTCAAAGCAGCAGCACCACAGCCACGATATGACCTCTCCACTCCAGAGCATCAGAACATAAATCACCAAAAAAGCTGCAGCAGCAGAATAAAACTCATCCAGCACATGCTGCTTTGGGTGGTGGGGACTTCCTCAAGCTTTAGCACCTGAACCTCAGACACAGGGGACTGAGCCACCAAGCACTTTTCTCTGGATGGTGCTGGGTGGAGAAAAAAGCAATCAAGAGGCCAGCTTAGGTCCCATCTTGTGGAGATGATGCCTCCAGGCCAGGTAGAAAGCAGGATGCTCGGTGCTGGGAGCAGGGATGGGATAGAAAAAGGCAGCGTTAAATGTCACTGCTTGCCCCAGCATTAAAGCCACATTGCTGGCACCCACAGGGTTGTAAAACCCATGTCCTGTCCCTGCTGGGTAGGAAAAAAAATAATAGAAAAAACAGAGAAGAAATAATAATAAAAACAAATAAAAAGAGGAAGAAGCACAGCAGAATCCCTCTGAAGCAAGGAGGGTCAACACAAGCCAGCCCTCCCCTTGTGCATGAGGCTGCGTGGCTCCAGGCAGGGGCATTCTCAAACAGCATCCTCACTCCCACCTACCCCCCCCCCCCCTCCATTTCCCTCCTCTCTCTCGCCAGCTTTAACTCATTAAGCTAATGGAAGCCAGTCTCTTCCCCCACAGGTCACCATGGCAATGTTTCCAAAAGAAAAGCAAAAAAAAAAAAAAAAAAAGAAAAAAGAAAAAAGAAAAATCCCCAGCATCACACCATTCTTCCTGGGAAACCCTCGCGGCTCTCCAAGGCTTGCCACCCCCCCGGGGATGCACTTTGAGAAGGGGGGAAGAGAGCAGAGGCATTCCTCCTGCATGGAGCTGCAGGGCCAGGGCTCCCAAAGCCTTTGTGGGGAGGGAAGAAGAGATTTTTGTCTTCATCCTCGGACAGATTGGCTCCTGGACTCTGTGAACGCAAGGGCTTTGTGAGCCTCCCAGGGAGAAAGGGAGTGCTGCAGTGGGGCCTTGTCTGGAGATTCTGAATGTGGCACCGTCATTTGGAGGTGGGAAGGAGATTCCTTCCTACCCTGCAGCACCAATCCTGGAAGAACACCATCTCCAGAGCCAAAAAGTCCTGGTTGTGACCTGCTTCCTTTCAGCCTGAGGGCAGGGAGTGGGAAGTCCCTCCACAACCGGGTGGAAAAGGGATGGCTGCATGTGGCAGCCCGTGAGGGTGGGTCTCCCGCACATTTTTGTCCAGCTGCCCGTGGAATTGGCGCAGCAGGTCCTCCCAGCCCTGGAGTCTCACCCCTATCTCATGGTGCCAGCAGGACCAACAGCGCTTTCCTGAAAACAGGGCGAAAGAAGGGAAAAGCAAAGGGTTTGCTGGTGACAACTGGGAAGCTCCTTCCCCTCTGCTCCCTCTCCTAAGAAAAACGCTGCTGCTCCATGGCTGCTAATGCCTTCCAGATGGAGCACCACTGTCGCAAAGCATGGAAAGCTCTCCAGGGTTCGCGTGGTACACATGCGGAGACGAAAGGACGTACACGCTGCCCTTGTGGGGAAGAGTAACGCGGGAAGGAAGCAAAGGTCATGCCTTTGTTGTAAAAGCAAAGGGAAAGAGTGGAGAAAACCCAAACCAGCGCCCACATGCGTGCACACCCATATCCTAAGTGATCCCACAGAGGTGCTACAGTCAGATTTCTTCTGCTCTGCCTACATGGGAAGCATCGGGTGGAGATTTCAGCTTCCAAACATTGGCACATATGTGCGAGCTGGCAGGAGGCCTCTGGCACTGCAACAGCCCATGGTAACAGCACCGAAGGCCCAGAGCTATCCTCTGCTGCCCCAAACTAGACCACCTCTGGACATCTGCTGGAGGATGTCCTGTGGACATCGTATGCCTAAACATGTGGCAGCTTTTCACAGGAAAACTCATTTAAGCAGCTCTGGAAAGCAAGACATTATGGCTGACACAGGTCCCCATGGCAGAGCCAATGGAAGGGGACAAGGGAGGAGAATCACTACTCGTGGATCTGAAGGACTGAGGAGTTTCTGAGCTTCACCTGTCTTTGGTGCACCCCGGTGATCTAACAGGGATCCCTTCTGAGCAGGAACCAAAGCTCTTCCCTTTACAGACCCTGCTCGGGACCAACCGTGGAAACAACCGATGGCTGGAGTAACCTTAACTCTCCCACCATCACCACAGGGGACAACGCTGCCAGCCTCAGGGACTCAGTGGCATCTAAGCTTGCTCACCTAAATCCTTCTGCGCTCCTGGACAACCCCTCCTGCATTTCTGCTCTTTATTTTGGCATCCTCAGAAGCCTGAGGAGCATGATTGGCTGCATGTTAGAGGCAACAAGGTTGCCTGTCTGAACGTAACCCAAATAGGTGATGACACAAGTTGTTTTGCAGTTGGGTAGGTCTGAACCCAAAATAACTCACTGTCACCAATTTTAAGTAAAGACTTACAAAGCCAGGAGGGAAGCAGCCCTAAGTCATAACCAATTTTAGCTTGCAGAGTAAATGATCCTCAGAAGCTGGTCCCAATGAAGGGATACGGGGAAATATAAGTGGCTTTTTTAATAGAAACTGAATTTTGTGCTAAAAATACAGAAAAGTGTTATAATTACTGTCAGATAAATGTTATAAGCCAAACACTTAAAAGGAAGTATTGACAAAGTGTTTTCCACTAAAACTACTACTTTAAAAAGAATTCCTTCAATACTGAAGAAGTTGATCTGTCAGTGATTAAAGGAAAATCTAGAACCAGCAAACTTCAGTCTTCTTTTCTTTAGGGGATTAAATAATTAAATTGTCCTTAGCTGTAAATAGGCTCATTTCCAAGAGACAAAAAAATGCATGTACTTCTACTGGAGAAAACCAAACAACCACATACATGTTATTTTTGCAACTGCCCATTTTGCTCGCTGTGCTTGGTTTCCACTTCCGAGCGTGCATGCCTGGCCACTGTTCGCACTTCCATTGGTAAACCACTGACACACTGGGCCTTGAAGAAGAGCACAAGGACCTAGAAATAGGACTCCTGGGCTCTTGTAGCCCTTCCATGAGCAGTTTAGCCAAAGGTCTGCTGTTGAGTTTAACCCCCTGCCATAGTACGTTGGAGCCAACTTTACAAGCTGCCTAGTGTTTCTGGAGGGATGGGGATGAAGATGGGAATTCCTCTGCAACAAAAATCCCATCTCTGAAGCCCTGAAAATGGCTGCTTTTTGCCCAATTACCCTTGAAAAGGGTAATTAAGAAAAAAAGCCACTGCTGTGGGCAGAAAGCACAGCACCCTGCTGATCACTTTGCCAATGCTGTTTGGATGATGTAGCACTGCTCAGCATGTGCCAGGGTGCTCTGCACTGCTGGCCACATCTGGAACCCATGGTTAGGAGCATCCTTGCATGCCACAGGGACAGCGGGAAACCCCAGGGAAGCTCAGATATGTGTCCTGATTCCTTCCTGCACGCTGCTAAATATGCTTTAATGCAAGCATCAGACCCCCTGAGGCCTGCACAACCCCCTGAAGGTACTTGTGAAAAGCAATGCTGTGGACGAGGATGCCCATTAAAGCTCGCCAGCGGTGGGGATCACATCCTGATGACTTCAAGGGCAGACGTGTAGCTACTTGGGAGCCAGACCTGGAATTGCCACCTTAATCAGCCTGGCTGCTAGGGGAAAAGAGCCCCAAATACAAAAAAATAATTCATCGCTTTTCAACTTTCTACTGAGGCAGCGATACCCAGCAGGATGGCGGAGAAAGGGAGTGACAGCGACAGCCTCCGTGTCCAAATTTAATCTGTTATTGCGTGCCTGTCTGAATCCTCACACCCCTCCCAAGCAGCGCCGGTGCCGCTGTGCTCCGGGGACAAGATGCAAGCCAGCCGAGGAGTTCCTAACAAAACGTGAAAAGCCAGGGGGAAAAACTACAACAGAAGTAAAGCCGACCCTCTTCCCACCCCCAAAGCTACATGGAAAACCGCACCCCAAATCTGGATGTTTTGGCACTCTTCCTCGCGGCTTGGCCCCGCTCCCAGGGATAAGATAATCAAAGCACTGGGTCGTGTTGCTCCATCCCTTGCTATTAGCAGCTGGATGCAGATTTCCTATTTTGGGTCGGCGAGACAATCCGGCGGCAGGGGCTCTCATAGCTCATTGCATCACACTTTTAAAAATAAAAATAATAATAAAAAATAATGGGACTTTACACAGTGGATGAATAGATACCTAAGAAATAGTTAACCAGTTGTCAGCATCCAACTCATCCATACTGCTAGCTATCTTGAATGATGGTTTCTGACCTGGTATCAACATGTCTCACAGCCTCCATACGCTCAGAAGCAATATCCATGGCTGAGAGGCAGGATGGGCTTGGGATTTACAACTATAACCAAACCGAGGAGGAGGACCAGCAGGAAGCACCAAAGCAGTTAACAAGCCGTTTGCAGTGGCGTGAGCTCCCCCGGCCAAATGGGGAATGCCATGAGCAGAGGCTGCAACAAGTGCTCAGGATCAGATGTCTCGTGAGCAATCCCCGGAAAAAGCCCTGCAAGCTCTGCAGCCGGGGCTGGGGAGCTGGTGGAGGAGAGGTGGCTGTGGTGGAAACCCGGGTTATTTCTGGGCAGAGGCGAAGCCCTGCAGCAGGCTAGAGGCAGATAAGCATCGCGCCTTGTGCCCCTGGCAGCTGCCTCGCTCCCCACATCCCCTTCCTCCTATTTCCCCATCGCTGTCCAATCCGGCATGCAACATTAATTATTTTTCCTCTCCCCCAACACACACGTGGGAGAAGCAGCCTTTACGAACCAGCTTTAACTGTTGTTTTTTTTTTGTTGGGGGGGGAAAGGACACAGAGGAAAAACCAGGAGCCAGCAAAGTGCCGCTTCCCCCCTCCCTAAGTACAAAACCCCACTGTGCACGTTTGCCTCCTCTGAGGGTTTTATTGCTTCCCCCGTCCCACAGCACAGCCTGGCTGGCTTTAAAAGCCTCCCGACAGATCCTGGGATGCACCAGGCACCAAAAAGCAGTTTGCAAGGGGAAAAAAAAACAGCTCCAGAGGCCAGCCCTGGGCTTAAGAGAGAGGTTCCCGAAGTGGGAACATCGTGTGCATGTGGATGTTGGACAGCAGACAGAAAGAGGAGGGCGTGCGCCTCTTTGCAGGGAGTGTCAGTTGTCGGGGGGGGGGGGGGGGGGGGGGGGGGGGGGGCGGGAAAAGGAAAAGAAAGGAAAAAAAGGAATCCCAGACTTCAGGCTCAAGAGGGCTGGCTAGAAGAGGCAGCAGCTGAAAGAAATGCTCTGCTATTATTACTGCATGGAAATTACAGCCGCCAGAAAGAATCTGGGCAGAGCTGTTGCTGAGTGTAACTTAAAAAAGACAGAAAGCCTCGGGGCTGGGATGTCCAACGCACCAGGAAGCCAGCGAGGTGGTGGGACTCATCCTGCTCCTGCAGTGCATTCCTCATTGCCATCTAAATAGCAACGGCCAAGGACGAAAACGAAACAAAAAAGGGTTGAAAAGCAAAGGATGCTCCCAGGTTTTGGGAGAAATGTGTTTTGGGACATATCAGTTTGGCCTCAGAAGGAAGGAGATGTTTGGACCAGTTCCTGGAAAGGAAGGAGTTTAACTTTTTTTCTTTCTCTCTCTCTCTCTTTTTTTTTTTTTTTTTAAAAGTTTAAAACATACAAAGGGTAAATGCTCTAAATACAGCTCTGGGTATGAGGCGGGGGGAGCAGGCAGCTGCCGTGCAAAACCCGCTGCTGCTTACAGCATGAGCAGCTGGGCAAAAGGGCTCTGGCATGCTGCTTGATGGGCAAGGAGAGCAAATTGCAGAGAAATCCTTCCAGGAAGGTAACTCCAGCTACAGGCAAGACAAGGACATTGGTTAGGTGGGTCCAGCTCTGCATGTTTCCTACACCTATATCCTCAAAGCTAGAAGGGGTTCTGTCCACCTGAATAACCCCACCAGCACCCTTTGGTGAGGAGTGGTTTTTGGCCTTCCTGCTCCTAAATATGTTAAAAAAAAATCTTTTTAAAAGAAATCTTTTCTCAGCAAGTAACTGGTCTTTCAGGCATAAGGGAACACCACTGCGCAGGACGGATGCTCCCCTCAACCCCATGGGGGAAAAGCACAGCATCGGGACCAATTTTCATTTGTGGAAAGGAAAAGACTCAAACCTCCTCCTTCCCATGACATACAGGTATGTGCTCTCTGTGCCTCTTATCCAAGGAACTCAGGAGGGACCGGCCCTCACCCCTTCCTGGCTGCTCGCACCCTGAGTCCTGCCCCACAGCCTGCAAAAGCTACTCTCCCTCGCCCACCAGGGATCACTGGAAAATAGGGCAAAATATGGGTTTCATCTTCCTGCAAGCCAGCATGCTGTCAAATTAATAAAGATCACGCTCAACCATACCCAGACATTCCACCTTCCCCTCCTGGAGAACATGAGTCACGAACTCTCCAAGTTTTCCTTTCCACTGCCAGCCACTCCTTCAGCGATTTCATGTCCCGCTGGGAGAGGAAAGGAGACTCGCTTACAACAAGCCTCCCTGATCCCCAGTCACGCACCCTCTCCCCAGGAGAGACTGACAAAAGGCGCTACCCAGTGATGAAAGGAAGGTCCCCCTGCACTTTTAGCTGCCGTAACTTCAGGTTCCACCTTTCAGGTACGGCTGGCATTTAATCAAGGCCTTGGTCCGCATAGTAGGGGAACATCGGGGAAGCGCTGGGTATTTTTAGTTCTGCTTTCTGCTACTCACCGACATAGAAGGTGTTGGGGGCCTGCTTGTCCCCCAGCTGCAGGTAGAGGATGCTGGTGGTCTGCGTGTCATGGCGAAGCCACAGGGCCACTCCCAGGATGATCCCTCCGGCCAGCTGGGGAGAAAGCAGAGGGAGCACGCTTTACCCACAGCCAAACCTCTCGTGCAGGAGCTTTGAGCCGTACGCCCCGTGACTCACACACCCTGCACAGCGTTAGGAGCAGCCCTCATCCCAAGCAGGTGCACAGTGCCTCCCGGCTCCTGCCCGTGGTTTCCTTTCTGGAGCTGTTTTATCACTCGGCTACCACGGAAGGCTCAGTCTCACCTCTGAAGCACAAGGTGTGCAACCCAGGGGATTTTCGACAGAAATCAGGATCAACCCTCATTACCCTCTGCTCCCAACAGGCTGTTACCACCTGATTTCATTTATCTGCAACGAACAAACAGGGTCGTGGGTTTTGTTTAAAAGCAAAACCAATACAACTAGCTATACCCGCAGGGATTTATAAACCAGTCCATCAAACTTGATGACAGACAGGGAAATGCCCGTCCTCAGCAGCATTTGGCAAAGGGACTTGTTCCTTTCCCCAGAAAGCTGGGGAAAAAAATAAAATTTGTACATTATGTTCAGGTAATGGAAAATGTTATGAATGGCTTCCTTAGTGTTTTCTCTTCTAGGGGAGAGGGCAGGGAATGGAAATGGGGGACAGGAGCAGGCTTCCAGCAGAACCCGCTGTGTTATCCCTGACATCCCTTTCATTTAAAACCATCAAAGAGAGGGGGGAAAAATAAAAACACAGGTTAAAAAAAAAAAAAAGTGACTGAAATTCTTAAGGCTAAGAATTGCTGGACGCGTCTGCCCATGTGAGCGTCCTAAATCCTTCAAGCCATTTGTTTTTAAAAAGAGCCCCCACATGAAATGGGAAGATAACTACTGAAAAGTACAGAAGCAGTTACAGAAGTTTTTTGTAAGAGAGTCTGAGCAGGGTCAGGTGTGAGCATGAAGGTCACATTAAAAAAAAAAAAAAACAAACAAAAAAACAAACAGATTTTGTTGAGCAAAAGTGCAAAGTCTCCAGCTGTGCAAGCCCAAGTGAACACATGTGGACTGGGATTTCCAAAAAAGGCTCCCTGTGTTTGCCTAGCTCTGCTCCTCCTGAGGTCAATGTGCGTTTTTCTTCCTTGCTAACTTCTGCAAACCCCAACCAAGAGTTTTTTTTTTCTTTTATTGGGGTGCCACAGGAGCTTGGGCGAGTGCACACCATCCATGCAAAATGCCCAGGGCAAGCTCACCTCGCGGCTCCCAGAGCAAAAAATCCCCACCAACCCCACCTGGCAATTTGGGAGGATGAGGAGGAGAGGTTCTGCCAGCCCTTCTCTCCTTTTGCCTCCGAAGTAATCACCCTTAATGCTCCTGCCCCAGCGACCAGTGCAACCTCCCCGCTTGCGGGCTCTGTCAGCCCTGTCGCACTCGGGGCAGCCCACGGTTCTCCCAGCCCTCGCAACAGAAAAAAAAAAGCCATGAAAGCCAGCCAGCACTCCAGCTCAGCTCCAAATAAGGCAGAAAGTTCCCCAAATCCAGCCTGGCACTGCTTGTTCATTGTTTAAGAACATAACGGAGCCCACGTCTGCTTCTCCTCTGGGAAGATGGGGAGGGTCCCCAAACTCATCAGTGCCCCCCTTAAGGATCTCACTGTGGCTCCCGGGGGAAAAGAGATCCCAAAGAAAGATCTGGGATTCTTGTGGGGGTGGGGAGAGCTGAAGAAAAGATCGCAGCCATCTGTGGTGTTTTGGTTTGTTTTCATTCCAAAAAATAAACAAAAAGCAAACCACCAAACCCAAAAAGCGATAGGTTCACGATAAGCTCAGTGCCATGCAGCATCCCTCCACTCAGCTGGGGAAGGGTCTCACTGTAACACCGCAGTGTTTTTGGGAATCAGCACCACCAAGTGTGCACACTTGGACGGCAGTGCGTCAGGTGTGAAATGGCACACATCCCCTCACCGACATGTCCACCCTGTCCCCTGAATGCAGAGAGAAACTTGGCCATGCTGGGAATTCGGCAGGGAAGGAAACAAGACGGGGGGGAAGGAGAGCAAGGAAAGGAAAAAAAATTCACTGGATTGCCATAGAAACCCTGGCTTCCAGCAGAACAACTTCTTTTTTCATTAAAGAGAACAACCCAGAAAAAAAAGCTTTTTTTTTTTTTTTTTTTTTTTAAACAGAGCACCAAGGACCTTCGGCTGGAAGTTTCAATCCAACAGCAGCTGCGTTTCTTAAGAGCAAACGACATTCACTTACTAATGAAAACAGGATTTAGGCTACGCTGAGTAACTTTTTCCATGAAAACCATACATCCTTCCACCACCAGGCAGCACAGAATGTAACGAAGGCATTTTCCAAAGGAAAGAAAACAAGGAGAAAGCCTCGTCCCTTTGTCACGGTAACCCTGCCTTCTGCTTTTGTACTGCAATAGCATCTAGGGGCTCCAGTTTCTCTGGGGACTCTTCTGGTCTCCAAGTTGCATATCCTTATTTTCTAAATGTCCCTTTTTTCCTCTAGGCACCTAGCACCCTGTGCAGGTTACCGAATTTCTCTTTGCTTGCCCAGCTCTTCAGAGCGTGAGGTCTCAGAGGCTCATTGCAAACACATCTCACAGTCCTCAGTTTACATTTTTGGGGACTGCTTCCATGAGAGCAATAGTAAAAGCTGCAATTTCAGCAACGCCCATGCTGCATTATTCTCAGACATGCTTCCCACAACACCACCCCTCCAGCCTGCAATTCCCCTAACACGGATGGAGGGTCTCCCTCCTCCCTGTACTTGAGATTCCCTCCACCTTTAATTTAAAAATAAAAATTAAAATTCCCATGGGCACATCCCTAAAACCCCCAAAGAAAACAACCCCCAAGGGCAAATGACACCTCCTCCACCTCCCCTGCCCCTTTGCAAACCCACAGCAAGCTGACCCTGGGATTCACACCCCAAAGGGCACAGTGTGCTAGCACAGAAGAGGTGGCGCGGCAGGCTCTGCTGTTTCCTCCTTACTGCTCTTTTCCAGCTTCCCGAGATTTATTGCTTCTTCCCCAGACAGCCAGGCTTTTCCAGCTGGATCCTGCCTGCCCAGGGCATGTGCAAGACTTGTTGGCAGCCAGCACAGGACGGCGGGGAGGAGAGCAGCCCCCCGAGAGGTGCAATCCATGGGATGGGGCATCACCGGTAGAGCACCATAATAAGGATGCAACACCACGTGCAGTGATAACTCCTCTTTCACAGCTCGGTCACACCTCCTCTAGAAATTCCCGTGATTTAGGGGTGCAAGGAGTATCCCTCTTCTCCCCTTGAACGTAGGGCACCCCATAGCCAAGATGACCCCGCTTCTGCCCGCTGCCCCCCAGACGCTTGCGTATGCCAGGATGTGCATCACCCCTCGGTCCCTTCCGCTGCCGCCACCGCCCCTTTTCCTCCTGCTCCCTTCCCTCTGCCTCCCCCAAACCAGGCTTCCTGGCAGGGAGGAGGAAGAGGAGGAGGAAGCAGCTCTGGCTGCAGCTATAGTGCGCCTTGACCAAAGCGCAGCAGACATCCTGCAGCCAAACCCCGAGGAAGAGAAGGGAAGTCCGGGTGCTGGCAGTTTCACAATGCTGTATTTTTAGCAGCACGGCTTCCCGTGGACGCGGCCTGTCCTCCCGCTGGGACGCCGCTTTCCTTGCCCCTCTGTCACCGCCAGCATCAGGGCGCACAGCAAAAACACAACCGAAGGAGTTTTTGCAGCAATGCTGCCTTCATCCCTCTTGCACAGCCCGGGCAGGCTGCGTATTGCTTGCAGACAGACTCACCACAGTGACCCCAAACCACCTCCCAGAGTGGAGAAACAAAGCACTGACATCACCAAGCCCATGTTTTGGGGTGTTTTAAGATTTGGGTCGAAGATTAGAGATGTTAAGTTTTCCTGCTTGTAGCAGCTTCCCTGAGCCACTGAGCACCGGCACCACGCGGCTCCTCTCCAACACAAGCTGCGAAGTGGCCGAGATGATGCAAAACCAGAGGTCCCCCCTCTTTGGGTGCTGGGAACTGGGGAACGGAAGGATGAAGCAGCTTGCCAAGGCTGAAGCGTCTCATCGCACAAGCAGCCAGGAATTAATTGCTAAATTGGGGTTGAACGTTTTGCTCCCAGCTCTTACTGGGCTCTAGATGGAAAAGCAGATATCATATTATCTGGTATGTGCAGCATAAATAACGAAGAATCATTTTGTAGCTGCATCTTATGCATCCAGCGTGAGCGGAAGCAAAAAGTAAAGGAGACAGATTCATAAATTAATGAAACTCCATCTCTGGAAAAGGCAATCCACACGTGCACACAGCCTGCCAAGACGTGCACTAGGACCTTGCAGGTTTTGCAGCAATACTTTGATGGATCCAGGGCCCAGAGCAGAGCATGTTTGCAGCAGGGCACAGGCGTAGATGCAGGCTGTGGACGGGCACTGCCAGGCTGGCATACCTGCCCCGCACCTCACTCCCCACAGAGCAGAAGCCGAATTTCTCAGCTAAGGTGAAGAGATTCACCCATGGAAGTGCTTAAGGAGCTCGGGGCTCAGTATCCCCTGTGCTAAGAGCTGAATGCCAAAAGCTAAGGGCAGCCTGCAGGAACGTGGGTTTGATGCTGCCGTGGTCCTCATGTTGAGATAGCAGAACCATCCATTAAGGATATGAGTGCTGTGGATCACGCTGAGTTGTACTGAGTGCTGCTCAGTGACATGGAGGATGGGGTGACCATGGGATGAGCAGAAGCACCAACCCATCAGACTCATGCAAAGATTTTGGGGGGATGAAAGCAGGGTAAGTGACTTAAATCAGACAAATTCAGGTGCAGTTGGACTGAAGACGGTCACAAAATGTAAAAACTTCATTGTCAAACTCAACACAGGTACTCGCAAGCCACAACAACACTTTTCTTGGAAAGGGCAGATGAGACCTTTCTGCTGTCTTCTGCAACTGTGACATTTGATGACTGGCAAAGATCAGGCCACACGGCAGAAAACACGCAGGCAAAGCCTGTCCAGAAACAGAGGCAAAAATGAGGCAGAAAGCCCCATTTTCTACACGCAGGGCTAGGAAGGCACCATTGCGCCCACACTCTGCTTTGAGAGCGGCTCAGCCATGGCCACCTTCCAGCAGTGGCTATTAATACAGCCACGGAGCAGGGCTAAATCCTCTACTGGTGCCTATAGTTACCAGCCCAACAAAACTGCACGGCTCCTCAAAACAAGCTGGAAGAAATGCTCCCGGAGGAGAGGCAGGCAGGGTGCCAAATAAAGCCTGAGGAGGAAGAAGAGGAGGAGGAAGAGAGCGGGAACCCGGTGTCCAATGCACCAGCAGGGTGCTCAGACCACGGGATGCTCTTCAACCACCTCAGCCAGAAGCAGCCCTACACATCGGCATCTACCAGCAAGGGTTAAGTGCCCTGGTGGAAAAGAAAAACAATTTCAGATACCGCTTTAAAATTAATTTGGCCACACACACAAGCGTTTAACTACAAGAGTAATACAACTGCTTTCCCTTTTTAATAACACAGTGAAAGGCACTTGCACAGCGCCTTTCATCACAGGATCAAAGTGTTTCTGAAGGCGCTGTGCGTGCCTTCATGCTCTTGCACAGGTGAGTGTTAGGTGGCTGGCAGAAGAACCACCCCAGGAAGACAGAATAACCCCCTCAGCTGCCAGAGATGCTGCCTCCTGGTGATTTCAGTGCAGCTCATGCAATGAAGTCAGGTATTTCTGATGACAGAGCACCAGTCTCTTTGAAAGACCCGGTTAACTAAGCTTCGGCACGCAGAGGTTTCGCAGGTGATGGTAGGGCTGCGTTCACTTGATAGTGAGCCCAGAAACACATCCCATGGAGACACCAGCAGGAAAGCCTGGATCCGGGTCCTGAGCCTCCACACACTAAGAAAACATTTCCCTTACCCTACAAAGAGAGGCATTAAATATCTGCGTTCCAAGGCACGTGGAGATACGCTGGGCTGTGTGTTGCCCAACCGCACCAAACCCCAAGTCACTGCAAGGAGATGCTGGAAAAGCACCGTGCCCTTGGCGTTTGCAACACCGTGTGCAATTCCCAGAGAGACCAAGAATAAAAACAAAAACCCCCGCTCCACACTGGAAAAGCCTGTGACACACTATGACTAATACAACTGAAGCAGTTTCCAGCACAGGCATGCATGTGGGGCTGCAGCCTAAACAGAAGTTAAGCTGTTGTTACGAATCCGCCGAGTTACTTCTGAGCAGTGCTTCAGAGCGCTGCACATCACACTAACCGCCAGCTCTTCCGCCTCATTTCCGTCACCTCGTTTAAACTCGTGGCAGCAGCACCCACCGCCCTCCTCGGCGCACCCAGGCGGTGAGGTCACCCCCTGGGGGCAGAACTGTCACCCTGGAACCGCCACCACCACCCAGAGAGGAGGAAGCGTGGGCTTACCGCCTCCCCCCGATGCCATCCCTCAAAGCCAAAGCCAGATACCTTTGTGCACGCCGTGCAGACTCCAGAGGATGACCAACAGATTTTTCCAGAGTTGCACAAGATGAGAAAATACCTGTTCCTCCAACCCTTCTCACAATGCGTTCCTTTGAGATCCTCGCTCTCAGGACAGTGGTTTTTCACTTTTGTGTTCCCTCTGCTCTTCTCTTTCGCACCCTACCCATACCACAGACAACACAAGCAAGAGAAAATAGTTGCGCATTGCCTGGAAAATGGCATTAGGACCGAGCTCTTTTAATTAGACGCCTCCGTGGCACAGCAGCCAGCGCTGCTCCAGACCTGGAAGGCTGCCACTGGCCGAATTAGCTAATGGGCTGGGCGAGCCTTCTCAGGGCAAGCCAATTTCTCCTTGGTTATGTTTAATTACATTTTAAAATAGCCATCTGGCTTCCTTCAGCCTCTCCGGGGACGCTTCGCCACAGTGGTCAGTCCAGCCAGGCTCTGTGGGCTTCAACTCACTTCGGTGGGCAGCCGAAGCCCAGCCGTCTGTGCAGCTGCTGCCAAGAGTGCGGTGGAGAAAGGGCTCTGCCCCACCACACGCCCTGCCCCTGCCAGCTCCAGGCTGAAGAACAAGCCAGGACCGCCTAGTCCACCAGCAAAACCCCAAGACCTGCGTTTGGCAGCTTGCTCCCGAGCCACCCCCAGAAAACCTTTATCCCTCAAAGTATCCCAAACCCAGTGCTTAAATCAGCTGTGCAAGGAAAACCAGAAGTACAGTTCAAGTTTTTTGTTGTTGTTGTTGTTTTTTTCCCTGAAACCAAGGTTTCAGGGCAAGTTTGCAGTGCACGAAACCTTTTCCCTTATCAGCTCTGTGTTTTGCTAACCGGGTGAGGCGCCTCAGGTGCTGCCCTTGGCCTCCTCCACAGCTTCAGTCCAAGCGATGCCGCCACGAAAGACGCAGGCACCAAGCTCCACCAGGAGCCCGGCCACGGGCCCAAAGGGCTCTACCAAAGAGCTGGAGGTGCAGTGGGGCTTCTGAAAGCTTTACAGAGCTTTGGGCAGCCTACCAAGCCTCGCGTCTCTCAATGGTATGCATGCTCCTTGAGAGTCACCACGGCACAGCTGCTTGCCCCTTCCAGGGGACAACCAAGCCCAACCTGGCTGCTTCTTCCCAAAACACACGCACGAGGGAAAAACAACACAAAAAATAGAAAAATCCCAGGCAAGCAGGCTGCCGAGGTGCCCCTGGGAGCTGGCACTGGGGCAGCCTTTTCCTTTTCAACACAGCGGCTTTGTTCAGCCGCACCCCCCACCCCGCACCCCCCACCCCGTGCTGCCAGGGGGAGGAAGCCGGGGGATGTTGGTTTATTTACACTCCAGCAAGACAACAGGGCCACTTCAGTAAGTTATCAGAGTTTCTTTCTCATTTGTTAACACAGCGAAGGTTTAGAATTGCTTCCTTTCTTCCTCCCGAAGACAGCTGCCTTTTAGCGAGCGGCGAAGCCCCTGCGCCTGCCAAACTTCTGGCTCTGCCTCGCGCTTGTTTTCACCAGCAGCGCCCAACCTCGATTCAGCGCCGAGCAAACGATAAGCAAATGAGCGCGAGGAGCCCAGCAGCCCTTGCATACCAAGCAGCTGCTTGCACAAAATCCTGCATCTCATGCCTCCCTTCGGCTTAGGGCTTGCCCCAGGGCTGGGATACCTGCATGGCCTCCCTGCAGAAAGCCTGAGCACCCTGCACGGGGGATGTCGGTGTTGCTCCTGACCTTCTAATGCCAGTTCTCATAGGGTCTTGATGCCACGGTGGTGACCAAAGCATCCCCCCCCAGGCGGGGTGCAAGATGCTACCCCGTGAATTCTGCTTAAAACCAGAAGGGTCTGCAAGCCATCAGACCTGTTGTTCACCCACTGTTGAGCCTGGCAGTGAGCATCGCTAGCACTAACGAAGCCCAGGCTCGCCATCTGCACAGGAGGCAGCCTGAGGGAGCCAGCTGCTGGCAAGCGAGCACTGGGGCAGCGTTTCGGGGAGCCGGCAGGTCGCAGCAGAAGCCATAAGGGGGAACGAAAACAGGAAGGAAGCAAAACGCTGATTTAATAAAAGGTAAGTTGTACGGTAAACCGCACACAAAGGCCTCCTGCACCTCTCCTGCCCCCCGAAAGACCCTTCCTCCCTTGCATCCACGCTTGAGCAGCAAGAATGGCAGGAAACGAGGCGCAGAAGGGATGAAAAAGCCCCCGGATAAGCGCTGTAAGGCGGCAGGAATGACATGGGCAGGCATTTCGGGGAGGGGGCTGCCAGGCTCCATCCTGCAGGAGGAGGAAGAGGTTAAAAGCAGGCCGGTCCTGCAGGCATTCTGCAGCTGGCAGAGCATCGGGTACCAATTAACGCCACTGCCGTCACCGCTCCCCTCGGTCAGCGCTACCCCGGGAGGAGAAAAGACGAAGCAGAGCCTGAATTCGGACCGGATTTGAGACGCGGCAGAAAAAAACGAGGCTGCTGACCCAGAATTGGGAAAGACTGGGCAGAAACCCGCTGACGGCGACCTTCCTCCCACGCGGGAGACCCTGCTGCCACCACTGTGCCCAGGTCCAGCCACCCCTGGGGAGGAATTATTCCTCGGGAACTTTCCCAGGGAAGCAAGCCTTCCCACCATGGGAAACAGCTGCAGACCCAAATTACTTCCTGGGAGGCATCGCCCAGCTCCAACCGAACGCGGGGTATCGAGGGGCAGCAGCAGCCCCAGCCACCCCTATTTTTAAGCCCCTTCTCCCCTCTAGCACCTCCAGGGCAGGGGGCTCACCCCATCCACCCCTGGGCAGTGGAAGGGAACCCCACTGGAACAACAGGGGGTCTGGGGGAGGAAATGCCCCCCAGCCTCCTGCTGAGAAGGGTGCACGTAAATATATAAACATATACGAATGCCATATGAGTGTGGAGATGTGGGTATATATATATATATATATAAATGCCATCTAGGTGTAGATGTAGATGCACACAAATAAATAAATATATCTAGATGTATTTGCACGCATTAAAAAAAAAAAAGTATAAATGCGGTCCCCCCACTTCTCCCCCCCGAAAAAAAACACAAAAAAAAACACAAAAAAACAATACCACGCAGGTCTTCGCACGGGGGGGAGGGAGGAGTGGAAAAAACCCGGCTAAAAGCAGCCGAGCCGCGCCTCTGCCCCCTTGGCAGACGCCCCCCCCCCCCTCGGCGGGGCTCACCCAGAAGATGAAGTTGAAGACGAAGAGGAGGTATTTGATGCACTTGGTGCAGCCCTCCACCCCCATGGCGGCTCCTGCGGCGGCGGCTCGCTCTCTGCGGCCGGGCTGGGGCGGCGGCGGCGCGGCGGGGAGAGCCCGCCCCCGTACCGCCCCCTGCCTTCCTCCTCCTGCTCCTCCTCCTCATCCTTCTTCCCCGGTTAGCAGGGGGGCCGCCTATCGCTTCCCCCCACCACTTTTTTTTTCCCCCTAATGGTTGCACTACCTGTTTTTCCCCAATGCTTTTTCCTTTTTTATTTTTTTTCATCCCCTCTACATTAAAACTCATCTTACCAAGCCTTGCGTGAAAAGATTGCCCCCAGTTCATCAGCCGACTGATCTGCTCAGTTGCTGACCATCTGGGGGGGGCCCAGGGCTCGCCACCCAAGGGATTTGGGGCACACATTGACATTTTGGCTCTGCCTGACCCAGCGGCTTAGCGATTTCTGTTAAAAACCATAAAGTTGTGCACCAGAAGCGTGCTGAAGTTTACCAGTCTTTGGGCCCATCTGTGCATCCCCAGAAATGCAGCTTGCTCTCTCCCCATGTTGTGCTTGCAGCAGGCGTGGCTGTTTCCTTTGGGGCCAGGATACCAATCTCCCCAAAACAGAACATAAGATGACTTCTGATAAAAGTCGGGACTTTACCGTGCTAAATATTTCATAGAAAAAGAGTAGAAATAGGTTTTTGTGCCTTCAGATGCTCAGAGAAACACCTGTCTGCCTTAGTGGATTTCTCAGCCAAAGGATGAGGCAACCCAGCTCAGCAGGTGATTGCAGCATTGGGCATGGAAAAATGCCCGGTTTCTGCCCGGGCACTTTCCTGTAGCAGAAGCATTTCAGAGAACAGCTTCTGAGCCTAAAACCTGCAGCCTCAGAGCGTGTGCTGCCTGTTGGTGGGGTCTGAGCACACCCCCTCAACAGGGTTTGACCTGATAGCTAAGCACATGTGTCCTACACATGCATGCTGAAAATTAAGTCAATTTGTTCCAAAACTGTCCCATTGCCCTGGTGGATGATTTGGCTGGGACACCCTTCTGAACCCCTCCGGACCAGCTACGGCACTTGGTGGAGGTGGGGACCAGGAGTGAACAGAAGCTGGCCTGGTTCCCCCATTACTGATGCTGAATATGTCCCCCGTTGTGAGCTTGCCATGGACTCATAAACCCTTTGTCTCTCAACCCTATTCACTCATGGGGCCTAACCAACGAAGCCAGAGGCTCACAAGGCACGTAGCTGCTAGCCCAGATTATCAGAATAATCCATCAGGTGGTGGCAATAGCCCAAATCCCATGCAGCTCCTGCCCGTTGATCCAAAGGATAACGGCAGGATCCCAAAGTCGCTCCCTCGCTACAGCACAGGACCCCAACACATCTTTTTTTTCTGCCCAAACCACGAACTTTTCCCAAAACAAACGTGGAGTTTGTGGCAGGGAGAGGAAGGAGCTGGCTGCAGACCGATAAGGCCTTTGGTAGCAGCACACTGAGCACCGGAGGTTATAAAGGAAAAAAAAAGATGCTCAAATCATGCCTGGGTGCTGGAGAGCTGGCGGCCGCAGCTGCAATCACTGCCACAAAGTTGGCATTGAAGCTTCCCTCAGGGAGCTTGGGTTTCCTGGAGGGTGTGGGGGTGTCACTGTTGCTTTTCTTTTCTTGCTTTCTTCCTTTTATTTTTTTCATGTGGAAAGTGGCAAACAACGAACAAAACTTCTCATGCACTCCAAAAATTGTATTAATGAACAATTTGGCTCAGAGCTAAGGTGGTCCTGTTTCTGGGATGCTTGTAGGCCTGAGCCATGTGCTTCCCCTGGCTCAGGCTGGAGGTTCACAGCCCCCATCTCCTACATCGCCCAGCTCCGGGCTGACACCCACTGCATCCAAGCCTGGCTGCCCCAGCAAAGTCCCCTCCATAACTCACCAGTGGGAAAGAATTTCAACCTTTGTCCACATATTCCTTTTTTTTTTTTTCCCCAAACAGCTCAGCAACAAAACCACAGAGATGGCACAGCACCAAGATAACAGAGCGTTTCCCCAGATTGTATGTCGGTTCAGATGTTGCATATTCCTCGTGCCATACTGCTGGCCCTACAGACCTTAAATTACCAGAATGTATTTCCAAGTTTCCCAGCAGTGTTACCAGCTCTTTATAAAGAGGCTGTTATGAAAGTAAAACTAATTTGCACAGTAAGGGCACACGGGTGCATGTGTCACACACGGGTAAGGAGTGCAGGTGCTGCGGCTCAGGCTGGGGATTTCCCTCTCTTGGAGGAGGGTTAAGGTCAACCTTTCTGCAGGGCACTACGCTAACACAGATTTGTTTACCCAAAAGGCAAGCCTGTGAAGCAGCTACCTAACTTACAAAGACTGGGGAAAGCTTAAAATCAGGGCCTAAAAAGAGGTGAAGAAGAAAAACAGGCCTGAAAGACCAAAAAACCCTGCCCCTTCCCCCAAGAGTGGCCATTTAAATGTGCTTTCACAATTGCATTTTGGAGCAGAGTAAAGCAGCAGAGACTGGAGATGCTTGCGGTGTTTTTCCTCCATCTGCTGGGCTTTTTTTTTCCCTCTCCCCTCTTTTTGACACTGTTTCTAAAAGTCAGTGTCGAGTTTGTGGGTTTCAGCACAGCCGACACCTACGGTGTGACTCACCAGGGCCCATTAAAGCAAGGGCATGGCTGAGCTGCCTCCCAGCCCTTACCACGAGGATGCCAGGAGTCCTGTCCCTGTGTCTCCTAGCCAGCTTCTCCAGGGGAGATGCCCAGCAGCTCTTTGAGCAGCTCTGTGTTAGAAAAACCCCGGTTGTGCTTTCCAAAAAGCAGCGGTGGCCTTTGGCTACAAGAAGAGTGACGGTAAAGATGGTCGGGTATCACCTCCCCACCTTGTACACATGGCTAGAAAGCCTGCTATCAGGGCATGAAATAATTAACATCAATGCTGGCTCTACACACATCACACTGAGGACCTGCCCAGGGCCAGCAGATGTGGGGGAGCAGATGGGAGTCCCTCATCCTCCGGGGACCAAGGGGTCCCCAGCCACGCAGTGTGCTAGGCACGTGGGGTGGATGAGTTCTTGGCATAAGTACCTGGCAGTCCTCCCTCTGCCCTCCTCCAGCACAAAGATGATGGAAAAAGGTCTAGCTATATACCATGGAGATAAAATACGTGCTTTTTTATGAGGTATCCTGGTTAGCTGTTAATCACTGCCTCTTATTTTCTGTGCCAAGTATGAAAGAAATAGCCCACGTTTCCAATTTAGCTGCCATGCTGGAAAACAACAACAACAACAAACAAACAAAAAAAGCAGCATCACCAAAAGTCTTTAAGTAGAGATGCATGCAAAGAAATTGTACTGCACAGAAATTCACCCTGCAGGAGGCTAATAGTCCCACATAACATGTGGATGACTGCTTAGGCTAATAGTCCTAGTAACATCAGGATGACTTCCTAGGCAGCCAACAATCCTGTTTTTCCAAGGTGCTAAGGGCAGGCGGCCTGGTCTGCAGTGACAGGGAGCTCTGTCATCTCAGGGAGTTCCCCTCTAGTGACATTTAGCTGCAGGTCATTATCCAGTTTCTGGGTAGTGGGAGATCATTTGGGGAAACAGCAGAGCTCGCCCTGGAGGTGAAAGCAAATAGCAAGGGAGATGACTTGCTTCCTATTTTTTTTAATCTGCTTTCCCAGCCAAGGAGCAGAAGGCCAAGGGTGCACAGCACCAGGGATGCAGCCAGCACTTATATTTTCAGCAGAAAAAATAAATAACGTCAAGAATCTCACCCACGCAGCTAAAGAGTCATCTCCAGGAAATCTTTTTGGGGATATCCTGGTGCCTGCTCATCTGAAGGCAAACTGGAAAATTCCTGATCTGCAAATTCAGCCCAAGCCCCACGGCAGCAGGAGGGGGGTTATGTTTTGGGCAGGGGACAAGGCAAGCAGAAACCTGTAGCTGTGCCTGAAGTTTCTGTTTCTAATAAACTCAACAAACAGTGCCAGTCCATGCAGGCTGTCTCTCTGCTGTCTTTAAATATTTACATCAACGTGTCTGTGGCAATGGTCAGGTTATACAAAGAGGAGGAGGTGCTGGGGAAGCTCCTGGTGCTGCCGGCTGTCAGGGCTGGTTCTGATGCAGGTGGAGGAGCTGTTTCCAGAAGGCACCAGTGGTGAACAAGAGAGAGAAAGCAAACCCAAGCTGGTTTCCCAACCCAGCACTGACATTTCCTCTTCTTTCCCAGCATGTCCGAGAGGGCTGAGCTGGGCTTTGCTGCGAGACGTGATGCAGGAGAGTGAGAGCCCAGCCCAGCAGCACAGCGCAGGAACTGCTGTTGTGTCATCAATGTATAATTCATTAGCAGGTGAATAAAGGCTGGAATAGCTTGTTGCTGATGTAACGCGGCTAAAAAGAAAATGAACGTGTCTGCCAGCAAGCTGGTGTGCTTCAGGGTTAGACGACAGCGGCGTTTAGTGATGCTAAGAAGAGCAAGGGGGGGATTTGCCTTAGAAGGGTGCACACAAACTAAGGGAAGGCTACAGGCAGAGCCTGGGCAGAGCCCTCCTGCTAAATAAGTTTAGCAGAAATAGAGCTGCTTAGAAACACTGTTTTGCCTTGGCAGGAGATGGCTTCCTTACCACCCAAACTGCAGAGAAGTCCACCCAGGTTTGCAGATTATAAGGCTTCAGAAGGATTTGCTCAGCAGTATAGCTTGCTCTGGGCACAAATCAGGGTTGTACAACAAAGGGAAAGTTTCATTTCGGTGCAAACTGCTGCTGTCAATAGGGCAGCTCATATATATAGAGGCCAGACTGCCATTGCTCAGCTGACAATAGTAGAACTAATTGCTGGAGCTTAATTGGCAATTAATTGAAGCACAATTCAACAGTTAACTTTGCACCTCTGTTCTCCTGTTAACTTTATTATTTGTTTGTTTATTTATGTATTCATTTTGCATCACCTATGCCTAGATAACCAGGGATTTCTCTCCTATTGCAGTCTGAGCACTGAGGTGTGTACCACAACCAGGTTCCCCTCGTGTCAGCCCCAGGAAGGCTCATGGGGCCTGCAGGTGTTTTGGTTGCAGGGTTTGCATCCCTGCTGTTCAGCTCCGTGCTTTATCCTGACAAAACCACTCTCTCGCTCTGCTCAGCACCGGGTAAATCTCTGCAGCACTTACAAATTGCTTCCTGGGGTTTTGCTTTCATTGTGCAAGAGCTGTAATTTTGCCCATAGCAAGCAGCAAATTCGGGACTTGTAAGTGCAAGCACACTGACTGCAGGGCAGAGAGTGTTTTTTTTTTCTCTTGCTGTTGGTGCAGCTATTAAAAAACCTTTGACACCTGCCCTCCTCACAGCTTCCACCAAAGCATTCCTGGATGGTGCCATTTTTCCAGCTGTGAACAAAATGATAACGCTGCACTTCCGTGCAGTAAGTTTTGACCACAATTTCTAAAAACAAGGAATTGAAGGTGTCTGCTTTCCTGCTCCTTGGTCTCCCTTCCTATCCCTCATCCCATGCTAGGGAAGTCCAAGTGGGTACTTCTACCCCCGGGACAAGAAATTGCACACTTGCAGTCTGTGTCTCATTGGGCAGAACTGACTGCTCTCTAGGCACTTACTTCCCTTGTGCAATGGCTCAGTGCTTGTCATGTTCTCCCTGCTGCCACCATGGCAGAAGTCATTACAGAGGTGTGGAAGCAGCGGTGATGTTCATTCACGCCTTCAGGCAAGTGCTGGCCACTTGCTGCTCCTCCTGATGAAGTTTTGGGGAAGGGGATACTGCAGCCTTTCAGGCTTCTTTATCATGCATGCGCTCCTCCCATCCATAATCATCCCTTCACATTAAAAATGGGCCTGGAGTGGGCTGTTAGTGGTCACGGTGGTAAAGTTTTAACAGAGATCTTTCCTACTAGGCTTTGGAGTTGATGAGGTAGCCCCTCCTGGTAAAACTGCATTATTTGCTCAATCCCCTGTTTTTGTTTTTGTTTTGTTTTGTTGTACAGCAGAACTTCATCAGCTGTCCAGCCAGCAGAGAGCAGTGGACAAGGCCTGACTACCTGGAATTTAAAAGAGAAGCAAAGCCCAAAATAAAACCAAGAACCTTTCTGCCAGGTGGCAAGGGAAACCTTAGCAAGTTCTTTTATAGAAATACCTTGCTCTTTCCTTATTGCCTCAATATGTCCTTAGGCTTTTTTCCTTGCCCATGCTTGCATTACTGCAGAGGTGGCTGAGGGGCAGATGAGGATGGTGACAAACACGAGAGGATGGGTGGTTCTGCCAGGCAGGTTCCTTGTGGAGGAACAACATGGTCATCTCCATCTTCAGTACTAAGGCAAGTGCCAGCTGCACAGGGAATATCTCCTCCGAGCACTGAAAGACTTACTGACAGCAGCCCATTATACAACTGAGCACAACTGTATGCTTCATGCTGAAAAATAGAAGGAATGACAGCCTTCTGCAAGAATTTCCTTTTTATTGAAGCAAGCAGGAGTCACGTGAGCTGCCAGCTGGCCTGAGGAATGACAGCAGCAGTAACCTGGACAATAAGAGCCAGAGCTCACAATGGAGATTGTCTCTCTCTGGAGAGCGATGCACTTCAGAAAACATATTGTATATACACATGCATGTATCTGAATCGCTTCCCACTACTAGCAAGTGGCTACATTTGCACGTGCAGCTGCTAGGCGAAGCATATTACCTCTAAATCCCTGCTAGACCGAGGCGTGTTGGTGGCTGTCAGGAGGTAGCTGGTGATACTCTGGATCACTTTGAACTTGATCCTGCTTCCAAAGTCAGCGGTGAAGCTCCTCTCATGCCAAGGGAGCGGGATTAGGAGCGACAGCTCTCCTCCCTCAACGCCTTTCCTTCCACTGCAAGATATTTGCAACCATGCTAGAAGGCTAACCAGGCGACGGAAGATTCTGTAAGCTGTACTGCTGTTTTCACGTGTGTAGCAGTCCTGAATATCAGCATGGGGCTTTCCTCTTTTATCTCATTGAGATTATCTCATTTTATTCAATCAAGACAATCCCAATTGCCACTTACTCTTTTTTTGTGGCTAAAAGCCACAATGAAGGAGAGGGCTGAAAGCTGGTGTTTGTTCAGACAGACATATTCCATAGCCACAGTTCACAACAGATTTTCCAGCTACATCTATTGCAGTGATGGTTTTCAGCTCAGAAGCAGCTCTGTCTCCTTGCAATGAGGGCAAAGCACACCGGGAAGCCATCATTTTAGCAAGGCTGAGAAGCTGAGATCTTCAGCTGGTTGAGGCTTTTCAGATTTCTGCTTATTGTTGATAAGGAGATGTAAAGAGGAAGTGGACATTGTCTTGTTTGACCTGGCTGGGGATCAGTCCGCTTCTCTCAGATTTAAACACGAGCCCTGTATATGTTTAATATCAAAGCCTTTTTGTATTCCACAGCAGTGTGGTAGGTCATTGAAGCTAGAGAAACACAAAGTTAAGGCAGTGTGGTTGAATGTGCTGGTATGAAATCAGCGCAGCACCTAGGAGGTTGACCAAATCCTAACAATTTTAAAAATGATGCATATCACATCAAAAAGGGGAGTAACAGAGGGATGTGTCCTTATTCTGGCTGGTTGTTTCAAAACACAGGCACTACTCCCCCCCCCAGTTTCCACCCCGAGCTCCAACAATACTTTAATATAGGGAAAAAAAGAGTTAGTGGTGGTTGGATACCTACATACTCCAGGGATAACTCAAAACCTGCCCAAAGTCAATAATTAGCAGTGTTCCAGTTAGGAGAGCACATTTCCCTTCAGCGGTGCCACACTGTGTCCATGTATTTGCTGATAGTGAACCAGTCCCAGGCTACGGTCCAAAGCTATCACCCTAGAAATGTCACATCTTTTGGGGTCACACAGAACAGTGCAAGAAAAGTTCGGTTTAGCAACGTGATTCTGGCTGGGCTTTCCTTTCTGGATGTATCCAAAGGTGTGTGTGTCCTACTTGTGGAGCTACACCCTGCACTGCACCTGGCGAGGCGATCTGCATTTCCGAGCCCAGTTGCGCCTTGGTCCTCATCCATTTTCAGTGAAGGTGCCCTTCCACAGAGTGTCACCCGGGCCGATCAGCTCAGGAATGCACAAGGGCGAGTGATGCAGGAGGGGGAAACGTGCAACATGAGCAGTGGTGACGCCCATCCCTCCACCTGTCCCCACACAGTGCCATCTCAGGGGATTTTGGGGAGGTCTTCAGGAATCTTCCTGCACCAAGAGCTTGCTCTACCTGGTAGGGAAGCCCAGGAGATGAGTTTCTACCTTGCCCGCAGGATGTATTTGCCTTTCCGGTCCAGGTTGTTGCTGAAGTGGATGGAGAACCAGAGGAATGAAGTCAGAACCATCCCGT
Source organism: Cygnus olor (assembly GCF_009769625.2). Lineage (NCBI taxonomy): Eukaryota > Metazoa > Chordata > Aves > Anseriformes > Anatidae > Cygnus > Cygnus olor. The sequence goes on along the minus strand of NC_049173.1, from coordinate 28,679,505 downwards.
AAACCTAAAAGTAAATAAATGAAATGGGCAAACAGTTAAATACTGAACTAATGATGATGCTCCCTCTGCATAAATAAGGGATTATAAGAGTTGCCTGCTAGTCTGCTTGGCACTTCCGAACTTGTTATGTATGAAAATATCAAATTTTTCTTGAAGGAGCTGTTTTACACTAAAATGGTGAACACCAATTCCAACATGAGATAGGGGGGAAAAAAACATGTGGTTAAAGCATCTGATTGGAATTAGCACAGCATGGCTCAAACTCTGTGCTAAAAATATCCAAAAGTGAGAAGAAGCCAGGAAATTCAGACTTCAAACTCCTGCCACAAAACATTCCTCCACGCAAACATACATCTCTCATAATAGCCTTTTGTATAAATAACAGAGAAAAAAACCTTCATGCTTTGTTTGGAGTTAAAAAAAAATCAACAAAAACCAAAAGGCCACCACGTGCACGCTGCGAGGACAGTATGCTTCCTTTGTACTGCAGCTTTCTGATGGGTCCATCACCCTGAGCAGTGGTGGCTGGTCACGTATCAAGATTTACACAGGCAACTTATCAAAGGTGAGGATGCTGGGGGAAGAGTAACGAGGGCTGCAAAGCCCTCTGAAAGCTTGCCTTATTGTGCAAGCTGAGCGCAGCTCGATGGAGGCACATCTGTGCACGTCGCGGTGCTGGCCGGAGGGACAGGGACACGAGAGCAGCTGTACCAGCCACCAGGTTTTCCTTTGCATCCTGCCATCACAATAGCCAACCTTGCAGTGAGACTTCCTGTAATGTACACTTCAAAGACTTTCTTGCATTATCTGGCTATAGCATCAAGTTACAGGGAAAAAATATAGAAGTGCTCCTGCTTTTGTCTGGGTAGTGAAATTTCTTCTACAGCCAAGGAAAGTTAGGAAGTGACACCAAATATCCATATGTGGCTTTGCGTTACGCATCAGCTACATGTCCCAAAGATTTTCTGAGCAAGAGCTCAGCTGCACTAAGATCCAATGAAGCTTTAATGCTAAAATTCTGTCTGCAAGTACGTAATTTCATCTAAGTAGAAATATACCTCTGCCATTGCCTGATGGCTTTCCACATTTACTACGAGCAGTACAAAAAAATCTTTGTTCCTCTGGCTTTTCTTGAGATAGGGAAAAATCTTCTAACCCATATTGTGCTGAGGTGGACACAAGCACTGAAAAAATCCCTAAACACACACTGGTTGGGAAAACTGTCCCTGTCTGGGGAGCAGTGTGGAGATATCAGAGCAGACCAAACCTAATTTCATGGTTAAGAAACAAAGCTTGTACTCTTCTCTGGCATGTTTCAATACACGTGCAGGGCCTAGTATAGGGGTAATTACAGTGGGTGGACCTAGGAGCAGGCTTGTTTTAATCAGGGGCACTCTCCAGCTTCCAATGAACTGTCCCCACGCAGTCACTGAGCAAGCACCCTCACTGCCTTCTGCAGTAGGAGCATGTCCTTTTGTGCAGCATTTCAGGTTTTCCTTCATCAGAGAGGCACTGAGCTGCCTGGCAGATGGAGCGTGGTGGGCCTCCTACCCACCCTGCAAGCCCTACGCCAGGTGACATCTCCTCTAGCTTGCAGGGGAGGACACGCCGAAACATCTGCAAGGATAAAATGCAGACACCTCTCCCCATTCCTTGCTGACATGATGAGTTTGGGGCAGAAAAACTACTCACCAAGACTATTTATTTCCTAATTTCCAAGGTGGAGTCCACCACCACTTGTTTCCCTGCTACCGATCTCCAAAATCATCTCAAACCCTTGCATCCTGGGGCTAATTCAGAATGTGATTCCCTTGCCTCTCAGTGCCAGACACAAGAAGGAATAGGTGCAGTTACCGTGAAGCAGATGGTGATGCCCAGGAGCGTGGAGACAAGGTCCATGTGCTTCTTCAGGAAGCCCTGGATCTCTCGTAGGCAGTCCTAGGAAGAGAGAGACACCCCTTGCAGCACAGCAGGAGCTTAGGAGGCATCCGTCCCCCTAATAGCACTTGCTGTGACCCCAAGTAGAAAGAGAGGGATCATAGATAGAATATCCGAGTTGGAAGGGACCCACAAGGATCATCAAGTCCAACTCCCAGGTCCCCAAAGGACCACCAGGGATGCAACATTGCACTGCAAGACAAACACATGCAGTATATTTTCCATCACTACAACGTGCCTATGATTTTCTTACCACGATGCATTTCGGAGTGTAGAGGATGTGTGCATGCACAGGTAAGTGTGGTCATACACAAATGTTCCCCACCCCAATGGAAAATGGACGGGGTGAAGTGAAAAGATGGAAAAGCAGAGTATGCCATAATGCTGCTTGTGTTCCCCAAAGGTACTAGCAAACAGCTCCATACTGCAAGGTGTCACCAGCATTAATATATATGAGCGGTAAGCATGCCAGCAACCCCACTGAAATTCAGTGGGTGCTAGCCAAGAGAGCCATTTCAGAAATGCAAAAGCCTGCCCTTGATTAAGTGATTTGCAGAGCGAGGTAGAAGTGCTCACAGCCCCACAACATCAGTGCCAGAGCAAATGCACTGCAGCTACCAAATGCTGCAGGTTCCCAACTGCAAGTCACATCCTCACATCCTCCTCTCTGCTAAATTCAAACCATTAGCAGAGGTGAACAAACACCCACACATGGTGACCAGGTCTGCTTTCATCTTCCTTCCTCTTCTCTGAGCTGCTGCCTGCCCCCACTTTGAGATTGGTTTTTCCAGGAGGTGGCTGGAAACCAGGGGTTGAGGCGTGCTTCTGCATCACAGGGCTGCGTTAGCCTCTGATGTAACACCGATGTTTCTGCATAGCTGTAGCAACATGGTTTTGTTTTACCTAGAGACAATGTATGGTATGACGCTTGCAGCTTCAGCTACACCAACTGATTTGGTTACTTCCATAGAAAAAAGCACACAAGAGATTTGCTCGGAGTATGAAGATTGCATTACACCTTCACTGCATACACAGTCCAGTACTGGTGACTTTTCCATCACTTCACTGGAATGCTGCACAGGAGAGGAATCCAGTCTACACGGTGCAGCTACTGCTGGACAACATTATCCTGCTTTATGAGTTTCTCCTTTTAAGTTTTAATACCTGACTAATGCCCACAGAAGAGGGAAATAGAGTCATTGTGTGCACCTTCAACATTTGCTGTTAGCAGAACACTTTTTAGGTCTCAGAAGCTAGAACCACACGGACAAGCCCGATAGCTTTTTGAGGTCAGACACATGCCTGTGGTATCACATCATCCCCACACAGGTAGAAGATATAGAGAAGGCTGGAGAGAAGCAACAGGCTGCAAAAACAAGCATTTTGGAGGCTTTCTCGGGCTGCAAAGCAAACCGCACCTAGAGATACCTTCCCGTTTCTGGTTAAAACAAAAAAAGAAACAAAAACCAACCTAACCTACAGGAACCAAACCACAAAAAGGCCATAACTCTGGCTTAAGTCTTAAAAAACAGTAAGATTTTAAGCAGCACAGTGATGCTGGTGGGGTAGAAGAAGCTTTGTGCTTACCTGTCTGGCAGCCTGTGCCTGACCGGGAGGACACGTCTTGTGCTCAACGGCAGCTGTGTCCCCAAATGGGGAGCGCTTCCCACAGCACAGGAACTGGAAGAGAGGGACAGGGCTTCATGGAAGGAAAGGACCAAAGCGGGTAGGCATGCAATCGATAATTGCTGTGATGGAAGTTAAACTCCGGGAAAAATAAAAAAACAAAAAACAAAAAAACAAGGACTGTTTCTTCATCAATTAAAGTGGCTAAAATAAGCACATGATGAAGTTGGGTGGTTCTCCTTGCCAAGGGTGGCTTTGGACATGCTGCTCCACAACCCTGCAGCAAGCACTGATGCTCTTGGTCACAGCTTTAAGGCCACTACTGTCATAGTAATGAGAAACATTTGCCCTTTTCTGCGTTTTGAGATGCCTGGATGAAAGCAGCTTTGGAAAGCGCTTGTTACAACAAATTAAGAAAACAGAGGAAGCTGTATGGGAGAAGCCTGGAAACAAGTGAGCAGACCTGACCTTCCCACCCAGCCCCGCTGCAGGCCACAAGCTCACTGCCCAAGCAGGTCCAGATGCAGGAGGAGATGCACAGCAAAGGGCCGGCTGAGACAGGCAATATGTACCAGCTATGGCACGAAAACTTTGAAGATTTCATACCAGAGAGATGCTCAAGTAGGTGACCCTTGGATAATCCAGGTGGGAAGGGGAAGGGGAAAGACTTCATAGCTGGCTGGAGCCTCTGCTTCCCAAGATAAAACGGTTTTATAGCATTTGCAAAGCATAGCCAGGCACCAGCCACAGCTTGCTGAAACCAATGGTAAGATGCTCCAGGGCAAGGCTGTCTGTGAAGGCTGGAAGATACTTACTGCTTCGTGGATGGCAGTCAGCTCGTGCCTCCTGAAGCTGGAGATGTTCCTCCTCACCTCCTCATACACAAGGTCGTACACGTCCATCATGCGGTCTTCCACCTGCAATAGAAGCAGATGTCTGTACAGGTCTCTCCCAGGTATATAGCAAGACAAGTCATGCAGCTACTGAACTGCTGCCACATAGCAGCAGCTGCTGTACGACCCACCACGCACCAAGGGGCACCCACAACATGGTGAGTGCCACCATGAGCTGTGATGCTGTAAGTGTACCACTTTCTGCTACATGTCACGTCAAGGTCTCACCTGCTGATGGCTGGAGCTTCTGGCCAGTTTGGGAGTCAGTGTCAAAGAAGAACAGGGGTGCCTATGACCTATGTGCCTCCAAGTCCCCTCATGTCCTGCCAGGCAGGGATGACACCACCTCCTCGTTCTGACAAGGGACTGCGAGGACAAGTATTGAGTATGCTCAAATACAAAGGCAAGAGCTCCTCAGATGGGTAGTGTCATCCCAGTGACAGAGGATTTCCTCTGAACTGAGCCAGAAGTAGTAACGGGGTGACTCAGCGGTGAATCAAATCCTAAATATTTACTAAAAGTGTGAGAACTCACAGCTTGACAAATCCCAGCCCACTCCTGCTTGGGTTTCAATGGAAAAATATGACAATTACATTTAGTGCCTGGAGTGAAAAAAAAAAAAAAATTAAAAACCAAACACAACAAAACATCTATTTCTTCCATTCATTTTCCCTTGCTTCCATATCTACGTTAATTTGAGTGGGTCTGAAGGCAATGCTTGGCTTTCGGAGCAGAAAGTCAATCTGCGAGACAGACAGAGTGGAGTGGGTGGCTGCATGGGGAGGAACGAGGGCTCTTGGAGCAAAGCCACCATTCAGAGAGGCTTTTCAGTTAAGTCTTAAGGGGCTGCACTAGAAATTACTCTAGGGAAAAAAATTACAGCACTGCGTGCCAGCCCCTGAACATCCCAGGAGTGAAGGCAGGGCTGTTTGAGGTGATTTATAGCCATTACTGCAATATTGTTCTGTCCCACGTAGTTGTCCAAAAGGCAATGACTGACAAGGAAGGGGAGAGAAGGAGGCTGAGGAAATTACGAGATTACTTGCATCAGACTCAGCTCCATGTCACCAGGGATAAATTTAAGCACCATGTCCTTAGGAGATATTCCAAAGCTATTGACAGGAATAGCAATGGGGAGGGTTGGAGGTTTCTAAGCATGACCACGCACCTGCATGTCCACCAGAGCTAGCAGGTGATGAGCCATAATCCCACCATCAGATCTGGGGTTGCTTAAACTGCAGCAAAGCCTCCATCCCTTGGGATGCTTGGCAACCAGATGGTGAGGCAGGAGCAATCCAGTGTCTTTAATGAGAGAGCTCCAGTGATGGGCAGGGCACAGAGACGCTGAGCCGAGGTCTGTCAGACCTTAATGTCAAGGTCCACACCACTGAGCTGTCCCACACGGGTGAGGAGGAAGGGCAGGCACCAGAGTAAAATGAGATTACTGGTGGATGTGTGCACCATCCTGCTTCTGAGCAAATCTTAAACCCCAATAAAAAGCAAAACATCTAAACTTTTCTAACTTCTGGTGGGCCATGAAGCAGCTTTCCAGCAGCAGCAATTAAATAAACGGATTCAGTAAAAAAGTTTCCATTTCCACTGAAGAATTGGATTGAGAATAATGAAAAATAATAATATTTCAGCCTCCTCTTGTGGCCTTGTGTTGCTGAGAAAGGAACAGGAGCCGAGCAGCCTGCTTCTTAACCCACAAGGTTATCAGCTGCTTATGAATATCCCAACTCCCATCTAGGTTGCAGGAATACAACTACTCTGTGTTATAACTACATACATACAGATCAAGGGAAGTTAACAGTGCTACATGTGCAATTTTGCCTTTTCATATTTACTATTACATCCAGACGCTGAGTTTCCCCTTAAGAGGCCTACATTTGGATTTTATTTACTTTTTTTTTCTTTCCCCAAGAGGGTTCAACTGACTTGATAGCACAGGTTCAAGGTCAGGCTAGATGGGGCTGGGGGCAGCCTGGGCTGGTGGGAGGTATCCTGCCCATGGCACGGGGTTGGAATTAGATGATTTTTAAGGTCCCTTCCAACCCAAACTGTTCTGTGATTGTACACAGTGTCTACTGTAAATAGCATGTACTCTCCCCTGTAGCATCTGTGCAGTGAGCAGTGCAGCTGCGCACAGTACTTCACAGAAAGCAATCTGATAAAAGCCATTCCCAAAGAGACTTCTTATTTTAGGAGCCCCACAATGATGCCAAGCGTTTTCACCAAGGCTGTTTGAAGGAAGGGGGGCGATGGGAGAGGACTGAAGAAACAAGATTCCCATAAAAAAGACTATGGCAGAAAACTATTCCTACCCTAAGAAACAACAAGGGAGGAATCCGCCAGCAGACACTCTTCACAGTCGTCTCAACTACAGCAGTGGTGGTGATGATGATGAGGGAAGTGTAATCTCCAGACACATTAAGACTACTGGAGACTTAAATTACACAGTGTTTCTGAGCTCACTTAGGAACTGGATTCTTAGTTATTTACTGATTTTTCATTTTCCCAAGCAGCCTCCAAGAAGTTAAAGCACAAAGGATTAAATGGAAAATGTTTTATAGCAATAATTTCCTTTTAGGATGTGTGTCTAGGCAAGCCTGAGAGTACAATTTGCTGATTAGTTGTTCTCAGCACTTCTATCTAGCAATTACATCTAGCATTTATATCCAGCTATTATCTGAATACACTATTCAGATCATAGTAAGGGAACATCAAAGTACAAAGCTTTTTTTTTTTTTTTAAACTGATTTTACTGGAGTTCCTCCATATCATCTTCCTGATTTTTGCTAGAAACATTTGATTCTGGAGGGGAAAGTTGCTGTCTTCAAGCAACATAGAAATTTGTTTGCAAAGATTACTGCAGAGAGCTTTCCAGTTTAAATATTTCAGTGGTGGATGTAAAGTCCTAAACCTCCGTATATCAGGGGCTGTTCCTTCTGTGCAGGAAACTGTGCCATGGAGCATATAAGGGGGCTGGTTTAACAAGAGGAGACAGCAAAAGGTTGCACTAATGAGCCATCATCCTAGCAACTTTTCTGCCCGAGATGGGGTTATATTTGTGCTCAGAGCTGCAGCCAAACTCTGAAACACCAGCCATGCATGGCAGCATCTACCCAGGCCAAAAGGGCATGAAGCCTCATGCATGCCTAATGATGTAACAAAAATTAAAAACTGAAAGCATGAGAGAGTCACCAGATGGTTTCATGACCTAGCCTTTTTTGCAATAGGGCTTATTTTGTTCACGATGCACAAATTCATCCCTAAAGTTTCCTGGGAGCTGGGACGTAGCACAGTGAAGAGCTCGAGTACTTCTTTGCTCTGTACCAAATTGCCATCCTCAATAGATTCCCATCGCACACTCCACTGAAGGGCAACTTTCAGTCCATCACCTCAGAATAACTGCTTTTTTTTCCCCCCCGTTTCTTGCACCAAGTGTTGGAGGAAAAAAAAATCAGGGTGCTTTTTCTCCCATTTAAGCAACCGGATGCTTATTAAGTTTGAGTGGTTATGCTGAAACTGTCAATAACATGTTAAAAAAGCCACAGCTGTGCCTCATCCCGTAACTCAGGCAGCAGTTCGCATGTGATGGATGGATAGATGGATGGATGCAGCTACAGAAGAGAAGATCTGTCTGAGCTTCTCCTTGAGAGGTCTTATGCCCCCACTACACATTAGCACCACGATGGCCACGTGGATTTTCCTGTTCCCAGTGACATGCTGCTGATTTTTTGCATGGTTCAAAACTAGTTAGCATGCACACTGGGACCTGTTGCTGGAGGGGTATTTCTGGGCAAAGGTCTCCCTTGGAAGGAGAATGTACCTCCAGTGCTCATCAGTAAGAAAAAACAACAGGGAAAGCTGAAGATGGAGCATCAGCTGGACTTTGGCTTGACAAAAACCTCCAGGTTAAGTGGTATGGAGGTCACACCTTACACTAATTCTTTTCCTGGAAGAAGCTTGGCAAAATGTTCCAGCTCTAAATTAGTCAAATAATTGCTGTCTCCCATTTCTGTCTGCATTCCTTAATGAAACATTCATTTAGGGGTGATAGAGTTAGTGGATACAACAAATGGAAAAACACCACTGAGATTGATGTGGCTGACTCCAAGTGATTTAGTAGAATAGCATTTTTCACTTAAAGTAACAGAAAGAAGGAATTTTGAGATTGTTCATCATCTTCTAAATCCTTTATGCCCCCCAAGAAGCAGAATTTATGATTGCAAGAAGGCATTTACTCTATTGAAACCACTACTGTTCTTGCCCTTGGCTATTAGAAACTAAAATAAATTTCACTTGTTTCCTCCAAGAGAGAAATTCATGATTTTGCCTTGTTATTCACCAAAGAGATTTTTTTTTTCCCTGTAACTGTACTTGGAATGGATACGTGTGACAAGGAGATCAGTATCCAGATCTGATCCCTTTGCAAGCAAGAGATGTCAATGAACGCCCCTCTATATATACACTTCTCTAACAGCATGTCAGCTCCCTTCCTCACCTCTGCTTCAGGCTTCCTCAAGCCAGTCAATCCCAGCTGCAGAAATCCTGCCGGCACTAGAAAGCAGAGCAGCCTTGGAGCCCTCGCCTCCAAAACCTGCATAAGATCAGAAGGCGCTGCTCCCCCTCTGATGTCGGCAGTCACTGGAGACCACTGATGCAAAGAGAGCAGGGAGATCCAGATGAGACTTTTAGCCAAGTCATTTTCATGTTTTCTTCTGATATATACATATATATAATTTTGTATTATTGTAAATGTATTATTTTTTAAACTCATGGATTTTCCTTTCCTTCTCTTGCAGGTTTTGGGACAGGCACAGGCAGCCCCTGTCTTTTGGTACATCACTGAGGGTTATGCAAACAGAGAAGGGAGCAAAATCCATCATGAAATAACGAAGCAGGAGAAGCAAAGCCTTACAAAGCTATTTCTCTCTGATTCCAGCACTGCCTCCTGTTTTGAATCATTTGCACAAGGAACTGATGAAAGTGCTGACCTGTTTCACTGCTTCCCTCCCGCCTCAGTGCTGCCTTCCCAAAAGACAGATGCAGACAATGCTTCTCCAGGGGCACAAGCCAGCTTTGAACAGCACGGCTGGCCAAAGTGCTCCGGCAGCTGCCAGCTCCCATTTACAAGTGACTCATGCCTTCCTACAGCTCTGCTCGCTAAATGGAGGAACGCTGCCTGGAGTTAGCTGAGCACCAAACCACAAGCCAGGTCTCCCTACTTGTCACTGAAAACAGCAGATCACATATATGCCTTTATATACACACACACATATTTCTTTCTCCTTTCAGCTGCTATCTTACAAACCTCCTCCTCCTTTCTCACCCCCACAGCCCAAACCAGCAGCAGAAGTCCAGCAGGATGAGCAGGGCACATAGCATCCAGCCAGTGGGCAAGGGAACACCACAGCCTCTGTGCTTCTCAGATGAATCCAGGAGCATCAGTTTGTGCCTGTGGCAGGGTATGAGATGCTTCACAGAGAAGTCCAAAAAATAAAAATTAAAATTAAAAAAAAAAAAAAAATCAAAAACCAGTCAGGCAGTTAATAAACACCAAAAGGGTTTTTTCCCCTAAACCCTCCAGATCTGAGGCTGTACCTCCAATGAGTGACACCAGCATCAGTGTGTCAAGGTCCTCTTGTTTCCTTGACTTAGTATTTTTGTAAAGCAAGAGAAGTATTTCAGTCCACATTTTATAACAGAACTGCAAAACCAGTGTGTTGCCAAGGGCCCATACTCCTCCTTCATGCTTCCACAGTTCAGATGCTACACCCAACTATCAATGAACCTCCCAAAACTACCATCAAACCATCTCTTGCCCATAGCACGTGAAACCAGTGCCAGTCAAGACTGCTTTCCCAATAAAAACATAGACAATTGTTTTTTAAAAAATTATTTTTAACTTAAAAAAAAGTTGTATCAGCACTAGATCCGATCCCCTACGGCCACGTGAAGGTTGGACGTGCCACTTTGTGCTGGGGTGCTGAGGACCATCCGAGTGGCCTCAGGCACTGTGGCTGATGCTGGAGACAGCAGCCCCAGCTGTACCACAGGAAGCAGCGGCAACAGGGCCGTGTGGGTTCAGAGCCGGGTGGGTTCAGAGCCGGGGCAGCGATAAATTATAAAAAGCAAAAGGGCAAGCGCCTGAGCATCGCGTCAGACAAAGGAGAGCACTGTCTTGCTGAGGGAGCGGGGCATTTGTACGTGATGGGAACGCAAACGCTGGGAAAGATTCATGATATTTAAAAAAAGGAGGGAGGGTTTTCCCCCTATTTATTTATTTACTCCAATTTTGCATGCTTCAGAGACGGGAAAAACTCAGTGCTTATGTTAAAATGATTGTGCCTGGCAATATGAATAACATCAGGAGCAAGGAAGACATCAGATTGTTCACACTGTTTTAACAGCAAAATCCCTGCTTTTTGCAAAGGCTCTTGAAAGGCCCCTGTGAACAGCTGCAATCCTGTCCCAGCCCTGCTGATTCAGGAAGGAATCTGCCTGTGCGCTTTGGTTCTAGCTTCAGAAAGCACCTGAACACACCTCCAGCTTGTGTTTAAGTCCAACAGAAATCATGGACTTAATCTTGCATTAAAGCATTTCCTTAGGGTAAGACCATCACCCCAGACCAGACCCTGTAAGAGTTTACCCCAACATAAACAAGTACAAATGACAGAAACAAACGCCCTGGGAAAACAAACAAACAAAAAGATTTTGCTTGCCACCAGAAGAACCTCTACAACCTTACTTAAGGAATTACCTGGAAGCATTTCATCACTTCTTGCATAACTGCAGAAATGAGATGGATGTGCAAGGACAAGGCAAACTCTCTGAGTACGTGCAGTCCAGCACAACCCAAAGAGGCTGATGCCTTTCTGTGCACATGGAGGGAAAGCTGCTGGGGAAACCTCCTTCTGAAATCACCCAGCAACTTGAAAATTAAGAGATTGCCTCATCATTACAGCCAGTTCAAAGCCAAGCAACCTTTTCATCAAAAAGGACTCAGGAAATTGGGCCTGCACACCAGAAGTCGGGGCAGATAAACACCAATGCAGGAGGCACAAAGCAGCTGCTTATATTGTCATCTTCTGGCCACTCCACCCTCAGGACAGGATGCTGTGAGACGTTTTGGATACACCAGCATTTTTTTCCCTGGTACCTTGTGGCAAAGGGAACAGGTCCTCTGGTCCAAACCAGGAGAAGCCTGGCACAACCATTTGCACCAATGTTTAGTTTCAAATTTTCCCCCAAGTCAGGAAATCGTAAACTTACTTGGTTTTAAGCTAACATTGACCTGCTAACAAACCCCTGTAATTAAGAAGCTCCTTCTGCTGCAGAACTCCTTTTGAGCTGCAGCGATTTTATTTCTACTGATTCACCCTCCCGACCCCAACAGGCTCATGGGCCTGCTGGGAGCACATCCTAAGCTGCTGCAGAGAAAGGGAAAACCAGAACGTGATGTGACGTTGAAGCTCCTCTGGCCTTTTCTGCAGCAAAGCCCAGAACAAAACCTCAAACCCATTTTGTATTGGTTAGCAAGAGCATCAAAAGCCCTCCTTGTCTATTACAGCAGGGGCTGGGTAAGGCCACATGCTGCAGACAAAGTCAGATGCACGTTCAACGCTCTGATTTTGGACAAACTTTGTGTTTCGGGGGCTTCTTCGCTCATAACTCCGCCACCAACCTTGCTACTCATGAGCTGGGCCAGAGCAGGGACATTGTCTTCCTTTCTTCAGCAGTCAGCGTTGCCTGCTAATTACTGCTGATCCCTATTGATTTCATAGGAACTAAGCTGCATTGTACACATCGGAGAGACAGGTATAGGATCCAAGATATTATTCTGATTTATTTGTTCTTCCCCATTTCATTCACCATTTTGTGACCAAACCTACCAGACAGGCATACATTGGAAAAGGGAACATTATTTCTCAACAGTAATTTCTCTACTTTAATGCCAGCAGATGAATGCGAAGCATCCTCAGAAGACAGCCCAAAACCCAGTTATTGGCCATGTGGACAGGCCAATGGAGCAAAGGCTAACTACAGTGCTGAACAAAGGATTCAAGTTTTTGTGGCAAAGCACAATAAATCCCAGATTTGTGATTTTTGCACAGCTGGGATAAGCTGTTTTACAAATAAAAACTGGTGACACTGAGCCTGTCTGGAAAGTGGGTAACTTGAAATTAAAAAGCCGTGACAGATGTCTGAAAGAATTCAATCAGGAGGGATAGAAACTCTGAAAAGCAGAAGAGAATGGGAAATGAGAAAGATTCATGTTTTGTTTATAGTGCCGAGGTTCTATACAGTGAATATTTACAAATGAATTGTCTTTTTCTCCTGTCCTGCGTAGCTTCTCTGCAAGAAGTACTATAAATAGGTCTCTCAAGAGTCAAAGGCAAGAAGGGAATCTTGCTTTCATCATGTTCAAACAACACTTCTATCTACTGCCTCTTGAAAATAACCATCAAAACCATTTTTCAGCTGAAGATTGGGCTTTTCCACTCTACCTGGATGATTTTCAGGAAGAGGGTTCTGTTCTATAAAATTAATAAATAAATAAAAAAACTTTATTTATTTTTTGGATCAAGTGGAATAAAATACTGAGAGCATCTGCTGTGGATCAGGGGACAAGAAACTTCCCAGTTCCTACTTGCAGGAGGAGGAAAGGGCTCATCCCAACAGACTTACAAGATACTGGTGAATTTGACTGATTTCTCCCCATATTACCACTACTTCTGAAAACGCCAACATGCAGGAGGCTGTGTGAGGGCATCTGGTTTAGTTTCGCTCTTTACTTTAAGAAAATCAGACAAGCAAACTGCTCTATAATGAAACCTCTCAAGCCTTTTGAATCCCCCACCCCACTCAGCAGTCTGTACCACTGCACTGTCTGTCCTGGGGAGGCAGTCACATCTGGCCTTTCTTCCTCACTGGTGAGACAAGCTATCTTTCAAGCCAAGCCAAATTTCCATGTGTTTTGTAAGTGACGTTCCTATAATTAAATCTTTCCTCATTTTTAGTCCCTGCTTTTCTTTGCATTTTAGCAAGAAGAGAAACTCAAGGGGATCTCCAATGGTATTTTATTTTTTTCTGTTGTCAGAAATACTGCTGTTTTTCCATATCTGAAAAGTAAACATCTTGAAACAAAAACAAAAAACATTTTGTCTTGTGAAAACTATTTCTGTTTTGCTTAAAACAAAACAAAAAAAATGAGTACTAAAGCTAACCATAACACATGGGCGCATTTATGGGCAGGGCACTCAAAGCAAAAAACAGGATAATGATTTGAAATAAAAACAGATGTAGCGATTAAAACATTTACAGAGAAAGTCTTTAAATATTTTCAGCTAAGTGTTTTGTTGATTGGTATCGTTCTTTAAATATACTCAGCTAAATATTTTGTTAAATGGCACATACCCTTATTCATTCAATATACAACTTTTTCTTGTGGTCTTTTCACAGCCTATTTCACATTTTTGGAGCAAGAATATCTAAACAGCCTGTTCACATACTGCAATTTCCACAGACCACCCAGACACACTTTCTGGTGCCACTTCTCCTTTGGTAACACTGCTTCTGTTTAAAGCTCTCATTAGAAACCTGTGCAGAAGAAGGAGATGCCCTGCTTGAGGTCTCCCTTTTGTGTTGATTGCAAATTATTATTTCCATATTAAAATGCTAGTGTGAAAATAATGTATTCTCATAGTTTTGCCTGAATCCAAGGAAAATTTATACAGAGGCTGTAAGAGGACTCTTTGCTATGGATGTCTCAGCTCTGATGGACATTGCTTTAGCCAGGTAAGTGTGGGACCTTTGGGCACAGGTGGTGCTGCAATAGAGATGAACACTGCTGCTATGCCATCAGTATTCACCTGATGTTTTCAGAGCAGCTGGACAAATTCATGGAGGAAAAAAAAATCCAGAGGACATCACACACAAAAGAATCAGCAGCTCATCCCTAAGTGACAGGCTGTTGGCAGCTGGAAAGCATTGCTCCACGCATGCTGGGTTTTCGTGCTCCTGCCTTTCTGAGATCCGGTGCCTTTTGTCTGACCCTTATTGCAGAGGATCTTCAGCTCCTGGTCAGCTGTGGACAAGCTTTCTAGAGAGGCAGGAGCTTATCCCTTACTGCTTCCCAGATGTTGCCCTTTTGTCTTACAGCCCCACAGGGACAGGATTTTAACCTCCCCACAGGACACCAAACCATTACAACATGGAGTTCCTACGAGCTGTGTTCTGTGGGTCGAGTGTGAGCACAAAGAGGTGCAATTGCAGCAGCCTGAGCACAGACCAAGTCTCTGGGGTTTTGGTGGAACTATGCTCCACAAAAAAAAAAAGTTTTTTTTTTTTTTCAAATCCCAAATCTCTCTCTTTTTTTTGAGCATGGGTGGAATTAAGACCAAGAAGCAACAAATTCACCTGAATGGGAAGAGGAGTAAACATGTAAAGCAGATGAAAGGAAATGATATCGGCTCAGGAAAGAATTAAAAGTCTAGCCTTCCTGAAGTACTAAGCCCCATTTCTGCTTCCCCAGCAGCCAGCACCCTGCTGCCACGTACCTTAACTCCATCTCCCCAGCACCCTTCATCTCCAGCACCATCCAGCACACCAGCAGCGAGCTCTGGGGTAACAATTCAGAGACCTGAAAATCCAGCCTTGTGCAGTCTTCTCCTCTAGACCATGTAACCCAGCATGACATCAACCACAAATGCTGTTTTTCACACTAGCTATTTCACTGTACCACTGCTGCTGGTTAACAGGCACAGTTCCTGGGCGTTTCTCATGGATCTCACCAGAGACAGAGACAAGCCGAGCAGCCACAACCTTTGAACTGAGGCTTCCAGGTGAAGTTACCAGGAATTAGAGCTGGCTGGAAACTGCCCAATATTTGAGACAAAAATAATAATAATAATAATAATAATAAAACCTTTTCAAAAGCCAAGCACCTTATTTTTCAAAAAATGAAAACACCCAAAACTATTTAAAACAAGACATGCATTTCAATTTACCTTCAAGAGAAAATGTTTGTCCTGTCCAAGAATTTCTAGGGCCAGCACCCCACATTCCCTTCTCTCCCTTTAAATGACCTATTTCTTGCAGAGGAGGGGTGTAACACAACATGCATCCTATAGACCTTGATGAGGATGGCTTAATTACCACCAGCTGTCCCTTTTAAAGGAGAAATTGGTACAAAACCTGCATCTGATGAGAGGCTGCTGGCGTTTCCTAGCAGAGGAAGCTTACCTCTGTGCTGCGTGCGTACCTCCAGCAGGCAGCTGGTATCAGCCCGCAGAAGGCGAGAGCAAAGCAGAAAAAACCCTGAGGATAAAGAGAAAATTGTTATCAGTTACACTATGGGGAGAAGACATCCATGTGAAAACATGCTAGGAACATATTTAATGTGTTTGTTCAAGCAAGTTTGGTTAAAGTTAGAGCTAAGCATCGCTTTCTCTTGGTATGCTTCATAACTTGTAAGAAGTTAGATGCACAATAGCGTTGTGATTCTCCGTTGGGAACCCTCTGATTACAACGCGGCCATTTGAAGGAGTTGACCAAAAAAAGCACTCTGCTTCCTGTGGAGCAGTTAACCTAATCTGCCCAAATTCCTCTTAAAAACAGAAAAAGAGAGAGAAAATTATATTTACTTGTGCCTCTTCTGAAGCAGTAGCATGCACAAAAATAGCACCTCTCTCAAGGGATCCAATCCCCCACGTCTAAAAGTCAGTTGTGGGTTTCAAGGAGGGGAAAACTCATAAGTCCATAAATAAATAGTCCATAAAGAAGTGGGATGGAGAGCAACCAGTGTTGGGAAAGGAGCCGGACTTGCCCTTGGCCCGCATCTCAGCGCTGTCAGCTATGTCGGAGCTGCACGGCCACGTTGACCTGCTTAGACAAAAGGATGACAGAAATACAACCAAGGCCAGCAACTGACCCTGGAGAGTCCAAACAATGACAGCAATGACACAGGAGGCAGCCTGACTTTTGTCTTCTTCCCCAGGCTCACAGAGCTGGAAGTCAGATGTGCCGTCTCTTTATTTGAAGAAATTCAATCCAAAACAAAAAGCCAACCCTGATGTAAACATCAGTGCCTGTTGTAACAGCTGGACCAAAGGATCTTGTTCACATTAAAATGAAAATAAAAAGTGCCTATAAAATGTTTGAAGGCCAAACGGATTCATCAAATATGAATCCACAGCTTAGTCTGGGAATGGCAAGTGATGATGAATAAGTAGCAGTTGTAAATTATTGCCCTTACAAGCTTTTCCATGAAACTGTCCCTCTTCCAAAAAGGAGTCATGCATCAGGGGAAAGCTACTCATCTGACTATAGCTTATTTTGTTTTCTTTCCCTTTTTTTTTTTTCCAGCTGAATACTTCAATAATATGACCTAGTTGAAATCTCTTGAAGATTAAATATTTCATGAAATTTTACCAAATTCAAGCTTAAGGGAAGGAAAAAGAGTAACTTTAGCTTAAGAAGTATAGCTTTTTTTTTTTTTTTTAAAAAAAGCTTTCAGAAAAAAAAAAGCCTCCATATACTTTAAGAAAGGAAAATGCGTTACTTCAAATCCTGGAAATGAATGAGAACATGCCAGCAGAATGACTTTTCAGATTGCTCCACAGTGGAACCAGCCCTGGCATTTTGCTGCCTCTCTACACCACCCTCAAACAAACAGCATAGCAGAGTCAACGTTTTCATCCAATTTAGGACCAAAACCAGGCTTGAAAAAAAAAAAAAAAAAAGAAAAGAAAAAAAGAAAATTAAGGTAGATGAAAAACCAACACTAGCAGCAATGGGAAAGCTTTCCTATGACCAAGAGGACCTGCCGTGAACCTGGAAAGCGGGAACCCCAGCACGCAAGTGGCACCACCCGGATTTCTTCCCTCTCACTCTCCCATCCTTCCCGCACTTACGACATCCCTCTGGGGTCAGAAAAACCAGCAGTATCAAATCCGCCTGCTCATCTTCCCTTCCTCAACTCCAGCCCCCAGTCCTTCAGCATCGGCTCTCCCTTTACTTCTGCATAGTGTCTCTGGGAATAGAGACGCGGCCCCTTGGGGACCTCCAGCCGGTGCAAAGCAATTACATGGCTCCCAGAGCATCTTATAAATGAATCATAGGCTGCTCTCTCCTTTTCCTGGCCAAAAGCACTTGTAGAAGCGCAACTTTCTGATTATATTAGAAGATATTTGGAGGAAAAAGAAAATAAAAATGAAAAGGCAACACTCAGTTTGCACGCAATGTGCGGAGGGGCTCCCTGGAGGAGGACACAGCCCCACTGTCATCCTCTGCCATCAGTCCCTCTTTTATGAATGACCTCATTCCTGTCCTCACTGCAAGGAACAATTCAGCCCCTAGAGACTCAGCAGCATCTGCAGAAATGGTGTGCCATCTCTCGGTGAGCGTAACTTTTAATTCACCCTTCTCACGCTTACCCTTCGGGTAAAGCAGTCCCTGAGCCTCAGCATCCTCCCTGTGCCACGCAGTCAGCAGCATCCCCAGCAGCACACTGCTGATGCTTCGGGAGAGCAAAGGGAAAGTTATTGGGGCTGAGGGAGGGATGCTCTGGCTCCAGGTGGGCTGGGCAGCTCTGCCAAGCTGCCTCCCAGCCAGGGAAGGAGCAGGTCTGTGACCTCCCCTGTTCTGGCTGCTTTTTGGTGCCACTGTGAGAGGCTGCCCCCTGCAATAACTCACAGCCTAGGGACAGGGAAGGGGGTAGATAATTTCGGATTGCATCCATCAGATTGCAGCCCTCCCTCCCTGCCCCAGTTCACCTAACAGTACGTGGCATGCTTGCCTTTCCATGCAAGCGTTACCTGCAATCTCTGTCTGCAGGAGGAACCCATCCTCAGCTCCAGCTGAGCGCAGCATCTCTGCCTGCTCCTGGGGAGTGCTGTCACACAGACGTGTTACAGCACTATGAAGACACAAATTCACAGCAAAACCAAGATGTTGAAGTGTGCTGCTGGGTTATTAAGGACCCTCAAAGCACTTGCCTGCAATTACACACCGGGGGGCAGTAAAGCAAACAGCCTGTACTGTGTGCTAGCCCTGCTGGCACATCACTCAGTGAGAAGCTGGGTTACACTGCGTGTCCACCGAGCCTTTTCCACCACAGAAACTGCTTGGAACAGTTGATCCATCCCAAACACTTATTTTGAGTAGTTTTTAGGCTGGAAAGTTCAGGTGTGAGAGTTTCAGGTGGGATATTCTGGTTGTTCTCTGCCACCCCCCCATCCCCCACTCCTCCTTGTCTGACCAGCTACCATCACACGGTGCCTTAAACACTGTCAGAGCCAGTTCCTTTTGTACAAGTAGTGCTAGCAAAATTGCAGTTTTCCTTCCTTTTCCTCCCCTTCAATAGCGGCATGGCCTTCAGAGGCCGTGAGAGCTGCAGGATGTTTACATTCAGGGCTGCCTGCCTGGTGCACCGCGTATCACCAAAAAGCAGGACTACAGCTGGAGGAGAGTCAATAAACCTGTCACTGCTCCCCCATTGAAGAGGAGCTCTGGGAATAACAGTCCAGGATTTTAGAAAGTAACATTTTATCTCTAAGATCTCAGTCATTCTCCAGGAACCAGCTTCCTTGCAAGCATCGGTGTGTGCATGGAGGTTTCTGCCTGGGCTGGTGCCGCTGCTGCAGCTACGAGACGAGCTGCCGATTCAACCCATTCTGGTTTCTAACCACCCTGCACCCATCGTTGTCATTAGGACAAGAAAGACTGAGGCCCCTCTTCGGCATACACAGCCCTCCCGAAGGAGGAGACTGTTCAGAGCCCCAGAGGTCTGACTCGTGCCACTCCTGCCCGCATCACATCTGACCTCGGAGGCTGGCTCTCTGCCTTCATCTCCCGCTTTCACATCTGAGATCAAATGTGGGCAGGGACTAGTGGCGAAACCAGCTGCGGAATGGTCCTTGCTGCAAGATATCAACAGCTTTAAAGGGGTGTATGCCAACGTAGAGGTCTGGGAAAAGCTCCCCTATAGAAACCTTGCGATGCA
The DNA here is from genome assembly GCF_009769625.2 of Cygnus olor. NCBI lineage: Eukaryota > Metazoa > Chordata > Aves > Anseriformes > Anatidae > Cygnus > Cygnus olor. Next base: position 28,660,038 of record NC_049173.1, on the reverse strand, counting down.
AGTTGATACCACATCGGTGAGCTGTTTGCACAAGGAGGAGCAGTGCAGGAGGTGCTTCAGAGCTCTCCAGGGAGGACAAGCGCACTTTTCCAGCCCTGTTCCAAAGTTAGGAGAAATCCCAGAGGGTAAACTGGCCGCCCAGGGCTATTCCCAGGGCTGTTACCCAGGCACGGCTGTGCCCTGCCCAGCGCCAGCTCCCCGGCCCCCCCCAGCGGCCAAAAGGGGCCCGGAGCCGGCAGGAGCCGAAGTGAAGGTGCTGGGACAATGCCAGCAGGAGCCTGGAGAAATAGCAGCCTCGTGGGGAGCATGTCACCCCAGCCCCTAGGCACCCATAAGCCAAAATGGGAGCTTTTCTCCCCAGAACTTAACGAAATCGCATGGCTTCCTGCAAAGCAGAGCTTGCAGTTCAGTTTATTAATGTTGATATGGTCCAGGCTCAAACATTGCTCAAAAAGTGGATCATCTCTGCAATTGCTTTGGAATAAAAAAAACCAAAACAACAACAATAACAACAACAAAAAACACCACCACCACCACAAACCAACAACAAGGTGCATAAGGATGCAGTCCTCAGCTGGAGGAGCCCCACAGGGTCAGGCCAGTCTCCGCATTATAAAAAATGTCCCCTTGCAGCATGGAGTGGTGTAATGGGATGTCCTAGCCCTGCGTGCGTGCAGCAGGTTGAAGGTGTGCCTGCATGCCTCCCACTCCCAGCCGGCCCCTCAGGAAGGATACGCACCGTCGCTGTGAGGCACTGCGACTCCCGCACCGTGGCGGCCGAGCTCAGCAGGGCTGCGAGGATCAGGGTCATGCTGAGGCAGATGCCAATGTAGAAAGCTGGAAGGAAGCCGGACACGGGATCTGCAGTCAGACACCAAGACTTCGAGGGGACTAATGGCGAAATGCTTTTGCTCGGGGAGAGGACAAAAAGTGTGTTTTGGGAATGTGGTGTAAGAAGACCACTTTGCAGAACTCGAATGCTTTATAACTTACTCATCATTCCCCAGCTGCTTTGCTCGTCTTGCAGACCTCTGAGCAGCAAACCCAGCTCCGGCAGAGCCAGGCACCCTGGGAGGATGCCCATAAGCTGACAATTACTTCAGCCCTCTGATAAAGATGCCCCCGAATTGTGGATGCTGAAGAGCAGCAGATGCCCTGCGGCCGCTATCGGGGCTCGGCGCACCGCTAATCTCCTGCAACACTCGCCTGCTGGTTTCCTCCCAGCCAAGGCAGGGCCACAGCCGGTACCCGAGTGCTTTCCAGCCCTGACTAGGGGCTAAGCATGCAGTATCAGGCTGTTCTCGTCTCTTTGCTCTAACCTTGTATCCAAGACTCAGTTTATATTTCTCCTTCATTTAGTCTTTCCCTATGACCTCTGTACTGTCCAGGGCACAAATTAAACCAGGGGAAAAGAAACGAACAAACATTTTTCCCCCAGGAGGTTTTTCCACGCATTTCTCCTCTCCCATTCTTCTCCCAGCATCATTTTTCATCATATTCAGCCTCAACCCCTGTAGCAGACCCTCTCCCCGTGCTCCCGTGGCACTTCCAGTCCCACCACACCTTTGGGTTCACCTACATCTGGCTGAGCTGCCCCTGGACTTTCTCTGCAGCACAGGGAAAAGACGGGGAGATGTGGTGTGGGTCCAAAAACAGTGAGAAAAACAGTGCCTGCAGGACTCCTTTAGCCCTAGAACATCCTACAGGCCCTGAATCCTGCCTTCGCCAAAGGTCTCGCTGGGGCGTGACCGCGACGTACCTGCATGGTGGATGACCCGGTAGGAGTTGCTCTCGGGGGAGATGTCGCTGATGACGGTGAAACGCAGCCCGTAGTGGGTGACTGTGCTCAGCGTAGCGATGGACAGCCCCAGCAGCTGCAAAGGAACGTTTGGAGGAAGGGATTTACACGGCGGCAGGTCCCGCTGAGTGCACACGATGTGTCTGTATGCACCCGAGTGCTACCCACAGGCAGACAGCCTCAATATCCAAACAGCACTGCACAGACCCCAAAATGCACATAGTAGGACAAATCCTAAAATGACATTATAGTTTCAGAGGCTAAGTTCCTCCAAACCACAGTATTTTCTGCTTGCATATAACCTAATTTATGGCACCTATGGTTTCCTCATGCTGTGTGTTATTGCGTATCTCGACCCACGCCCAGCAAAATGCTTAGTGCAATGTCAGTTAGCTCAGATTTCTGAGAAACACCAGCCCAAAGGAGTCCTCCAACACAGCAGTAACGTGATTCTAGCCACCCACGGCAGCTGCGTTGTAGCATCTCCTCTGAATGTGTTTGGTAGCAGTCCTCCTTTGACACCTTAGTTCATTTGGAAGAACGAGCAATATACAGCCACAAGTCTCAAAAAGACTAAATTTGGACAAACTTTGAGTTTCAGGTGTGGACTGAAATAAGGTATTGCCCTTTAATTACACTCCTTCCAAGCCACCAACACTTTTTGTACTAAATACAGAACCTAATTCTGTTTTCTTCTGAAGCTTGGAGATGTCCATGAGGTGAAAAGGCAGTGAGCCTTTACAACTCAGAAGCGTCCAGGAGAAGCATTCCCAAGTGTCCATTGCTTCCCACCAGCTCTAATGGTGGCGTGTTTTCCCCTGAACTCCTTGTGACATGTCAAGAAGCGCCTCTCGAATTTGTTTCAAAAAGCTGTTAAAAAGGATCCCTAGAATTGCTTTTTCTTTGTGGGGCAGGTTTGTGGGTCCTCGGAGGGAACACCATCACACATGCTTCCACCAAAGCCCTACAGTTTCACATCCTCACACATCCCATCTCCTGGTGACCACCTCCCAGAAACGAGTGAAATTACACCAGGACTCTCTTTCAAACCCCAAAAGAGAGGAGCAAACATCTTTATTTTTTGCTGAAAGCTACCCATGCTGCTTTTCTTTCCCCTTCCAGTTGTGAACCAGCTGCAGCAGCCCTGAGAAACCAGAAGTCTATCAGCTGCGGGGCAGTGATGCTGGTGGCCCGCGATAACCATGCAGGGCGCAATGATAACTCAGGCAGTTTGCTTTGCTTGCCCCTCCACACCCAAAAAACAGAACGTGGGAAAAGCTGACCCTTTCCGAGTAGGGCTGGTGAAAGCAGTTGTTCTCCTCACCCCAGTTTTTCGGAGATCCTCTCCCCTGAAGTTGCTTGCTTACCATGATGCAGAGGCTGGTGGCCATCAGCTGGCACTTGGCGGTCCTCATCCCGCACCTTGGCCCCATGGCTGCTTGTCCCCAGGGAGAGCTGGCTGTTGGTCCCTCCAGCTCTTGATAAAGCCACCGAAGGGAGGCACGGCCACAGTGGAGCCTCTTGGGAAGTGTAGTCCCCACCTCTTCCTTCTCCCCTGTTAAATCCTGCCCAGAGCAAACTGCTGGCAGCCCACAAATGCGGCCACGCAGCTAGGTGGGAAACGAGGAAAAACAGGCAGAAAAACGGCTTGCCATGCAGCTCAGAGCAAAGTTCTTGGAGAGGGGAAAAAAAAAAAAAAAAAGCATAAATTATTTATTGGTAAAAAGATTAGGGAAATTTTATTTGCAGATATGTAGATATAAGCCTTGCTTCAGAAGCAACCCACCACCCTGTGCATGCACATTTTGGCTCTCCTCCCCTGCCCTGCAGCCCCATGGACCCACAGCTACAGACCCTCAGGCCCCAATGACTTCTGGTCTCGTGCAGCATGAGAATCACCCAATTCCTATTCGTTTCCCCTCAACTTGCCTTTCTGCAGACCTGGAGCGGTGGCATGGCATCACTGGGAACAGCTCTTACAGGTGACAGGCTTGCAGAGTGTCTTTTTTCCCCCTTTGAAAACAGGGGACATAAAAATACAGCATTGAAGGTGACACTGGCAGCTTCACAGATGCCTTCCAGAAGAGGTTTGTACTTCAAAACCGGCTGCCCGCTGGATGTATCCTTCCTGAAATTAAAATTGTGAAGATGCCTCAAGAACAACCTGCCCAAAGGGAGACTCGGTGACTGAGTGCTTTAATAATCCTTGGCTCCAGAGCTAGACCACGGAGCAGAGCAATGGGAAACAGCCACAGTCCTCTCATGAGGCAAAGAAGAGGCAAAAAGATAAAACCATCCCACACCAGCGGCTACCGTAAAATGACAGAGAAATAAGAGGGGAGGGGAAAAAGGAAGGAAGATGCGCTTTGCAGAACAGAGATGCAAGACAAAGCACATTGCACAAAGCCATGCGCACAGGAAAAAAGCACACCACGCTTTTCTTACTCCTTTGCTGCCCGGGAAGGGAAGAGCTTTCTTGCAAAACATCTTGGTTGCACCGCTGGAGACACCACCAAGAGCTGCCAGAGCAGTCCCCGAAAAGATGGGTCCCCTGTGGCTGGCGGGTCCCTGTCCTGCTGGAGTTCTCATCCTAAAGCCCCGTTCCCTTCGCCACCCGCAGCGCCCGGCTGCGGAGAGCCCCGTGCACAGACGGATCCCACGCTAGAGGTCCCCACAGTCCCGCAGAAACCCTGCCCGGAGCCCCAGGGGCCTTGTGGAGCAGCTCTGCCGGGCTGCCGGCCAGCCCTGCGGGGTTCGGAGAGCCTGGGCGCAGCACGCGCAGGGGCTTCAAGGGCAGCACCATCACCGCCCTCGGAACTCGCTGCACAACACACAGATCATCACCTACGTACCCCCTTGAGGTGCTGCTCTTCTCTCCCTAAAGAATGCTCTGCCTCGTTTTGTCTCCAGCCCTAAAACTCAAACACGTTCCCTGCCTCGCCAAGCTGGTAGGGCTGGAGCTTTAACCACCCGGGTCTAAGCACACCTTTTACCTGGTTTGGTTGCAGATGCCTGTTCCTGGTACCTCGGTGGGATTTTCAGCTGTTTCTACCACATGTGCTGGCCGTCGGCGTGGTCTTTCCTGCAGCCCTCCCACCCCGCTGCCAGTTTTTCTCAGCTGCTCTCCTTTACGAAAGCACAGCTTATTGCTCCCAGCTCGCTGCGAAAACCACAGGTGACCACAGCTCCAGTCTGTGGCTTCCTCCCTTATCTCTGGTTATCAGCCAGAGCACGGGAAGGGGGGAGCGAGGCTTAACATACCCTCGGGGTGTCCCAGGTGCCCTCTTCCTTGGTCCTCACGGCAGGCTGCAAGCTTCAGATCAATGGGCTGCAAAACCAAGCACGGGTATCCCCAGCTGCAGTGGCATCGGAAGTACGCAGCACCTCAGCCAGAAGGAAAGGACTGATGTAAAAAAGAGAAAAGAAAAAAAAAGGAACAAATTGAGAGTGTGTTTTTGCTGAGCTGAAAAACCTCCAGCCCTCTTCGGAGTTGGAGGGAAATGCTGCCCATGCTGTCAGATGTGAGCGCTGAAGGAGCTGCGAGATTTGCTGTGGGACTGAACAGAAGTTTAGGAGAAGAGGCTGGGTTTGTGTGGGCACTTTCTCGCCTTGCACTTTTCTAGGTCTCTCGCTGTCGGTGTGGCCATCAGCAGTGCAACAGCATCACTGCAGCCCGAGTCATTCACAGTGGAGCCCAGCAGCAGGCAAAGCAAAACCTCCTGCAAAACAGCAGGTGGGAATGGCTCCAAACGTGGCAGGTTCACTCAGGAGCCCGTAGCCCGGCTGCACTCGTGAGCACACGTGCAGATAAAACGTGCCTGCATGAAGCCTCCCTGCACTGAAGCGTGCCCAGGCTGTGTGAATCCCGGGATGCAAAGCCTGCCTTCCCCCAGGCACCACAAGGATGCTTTGTGCAGCCTGTTTAGCATTCCTATGGCACATGGGCACCAGCAAGCTGAAACCCCAACTTTTAAGCCCATGGCTGTCTCTTTTTGAGGAGGGAAGGAGAGGGGAGAAGGGGGAGGGCACTGGGTTTTGCCAAGCTTAGGATGGACCGTGGGACCATGGTGGGACCATGCTGTGAGTGGAAGCAAGGCTTGGCTTGGGAGAAGCCAAACCAGCAAGAAAAAGAGCGTAAGCTGAAGGCAGGCAGTTCCCAGACCAAACTCAACTTTCATTCCCCCACTCCCAAAATCGAAATAACCGCATTCATGGCTCTAAAGCCCACCACCCTTCTCAAACTCAAGTCTTTTTGCTTCCCCACGTAGCATTCGCATTGCAACCTGGGGCTGCTCAGAAGCCAGCAATGCCAGCGATACATCCAAGCACCAGCTCCAGCCCTGCTCCAGCAAAACCAGTGCAAGAAGAGCCCAGGCAGCATGCACCTGCTCGCCAAGGATGCTCAGTCGCCCCTGCCACTTATTGCTCACATTTTCCCCTCTCCAGCCTTGTTGTGACGGGCCTCTGTTGCTTTCTGATGAGATGCAGAAGTAGAGGTGAAACCAAGCGCAGCAGCTCCGTGTGACAGAGGGCTCCCTTCAGGGGTGAGCCCAGCACCTGCTCTGCTGGACTCCCAGGTGCCTTTTTGTGTTACCAAGAATAATAAAAGAAATCCCTGTAGTTATTTTTGTACCATGAAAATCCGGTTATTACTCTTGAGCATTGCAGAAAGTTTTCTCTTGAACAGCTCCTAAGAAGGTAGCTTCCTCTTTCCTGAGAGCAAGGCTTGCACCAGCAAGGATTTTTTGAGCACCCTGCTACTAAAAGACCAGCAACGCTGCCCCGCGGCAGCACTGCCCTCTCTGCCCAGCCCAAACCCCCAGCGAGCGCGACACAAACCCCGGGGCAAGCAGAGACAGCTTTGCACAGACAGAAGCCAAGCACCAGCCTGGAGCAAACCCTGCGAACACTGCACACCACTTCGTTTATCCCTGCAAGCAGCTCCCCTGGACCTCCCGCAGCAAAATGCACCCCACGCCGTGAGCAGACCCTGCTGTACCTACCTGTGGGGAGGCAGCTCTGCATGGCTGTGGGCATCACCTGCTGCCCGGGTCCCGCTCCTTGCCCAGAAATGCAAGCTGGGGCTGAGAGCAGGAGGGTTTAATTCTGCATCTCTCCCTTTTGCTTAGTTTGCATCTTTTGTATATTTTTAGCCAGGCCCCGCTCACACATTTCCCTATCGCCCCCTTGACCCCCGGGTTTGCCCCTTAACCCTAAAACCCTCTAGCGCCCGCAGCCCCTTCGCACCGAGCACTGCAGAACCACTAATTTTTTTGGGGGGAGGGGGTGCAGAGAAGCGGCAGAGCCCCTCCCCGCCGTGCCCCCAAGCAGCCCCACACCTCCCCTTCACCCACCCCCAAAAGAGAAAAAAACAACAAACCCAACCCACCACCCGGGGGCGCGGCGCACGGGCGGGGTTTGGGGCTGGGGATGGAGGCGGGGGGGGGAACGGGACAGCACCGGGGGCCGGCGGCGCCACGCGCCGGGCGCGCGCGGAGGAGGCGGGGGGGGGGGGGCGGCACGGGGGCGCGCGTGGCGGGGCGCGTGCGGCCGGCGGGGACTCGCGAGCGGCGGCGTTGATAAGCACCGGGCGGCGCCGCGCCCGCCGCACAGCCGCGGAGCCGGCAGCGGGAAGGAGGCTTGGGGAGGAGGAGTGGGGAGGGGGGCAACACGGCGCTGCCCCCGCCGCGCTCCCCCTCGGTCGGGGCTGCTCCTGGCCCTGCTTTTCCTTTTTTTTTTTTTTAATTCATTTTTTTTATTTGCAGTTTTTTTGTTGCGTTTTTATTTGCATTTTACGCGCGTCGCCGTTTGCATTTTTCTCGCGTTTTTGCTCGTATTTTTTTTGCATTTTTACTCTCATTTTTCTTGCATTTTTACTGGCGGGTTTTCCTTGCGTTTTACCCGCTTTTTCCTTGCGTTTTATTTGCATTTCTCCTTGCTTTTTTCCCCGCATTTTGCTTGCATATAATTTGCATTTTTTCTTGCATTTCCTCCGCATTTTTTTCTCTTGCATTCTGCCTGCATTTTCCCCACACTTAGCTACACTTTTCCTTACATTTCACTCCATTTTCCTCCCCCCCATTTGCATTCCCCTCGATTTACTTTTCCTCGTCTTTCCCTCTCAACTCCAACCTCCCCCCCAACTTTCTCCCCCTTTCCGCCGCCGTGGCCTCACGGCGATGAACAGCGGGGCTCTGCCTCCGCTCCCCCCTCACCCCTCCGCCCCCCGGGGCCGCCGGCGGCCCCCATCCCCGGAGCTGCTGCGCTGCAAGCGCCGCTTGGCTTTCGCCTCCCTCCCGGGCACCGGGGGGGCCGCGGCGGCCGTGGCTCGCCGCAACGAACGGGAGCGCAACCGGGTGCGCTTGGTCAACCTGGGCTTCGCCGCCCTCCGCCAGCACGTCCCCCACGGGGCCGCCAGCAAGAAGATGAGCAAGGTGGAGACCCTGCGCTCCGCTGTCGAGTACATCCGTGCCTTGCAGCGGCTCCTGGACGAGCACGACGCCGCCACCGCTTTCCCCGACGGCCGCCCGCCCCGGACGGGGCGGGCGGCCGTCGGGGAAAGCGGTGGCGGCAGCGGTGGTTACTCCTCCGCCTCCCCTTGCTCCTCCGAGGAGAGCGGTTACGATGGGGAGCTCAGCCCCGAGGAGCGGGAGCTGTTGGATTTCACCAGCTGGCTCGGGAGCTACTGAGCTGCCGAGAGGTGAGCACGCTTTGGGGGGGCTGCTTTTTCTCGGGGTGGGGGGCTGTTGCTTCTTCACCCATGCTTGGTGATGCTCCAGGGATCAACGTGGGGTTTGCAATCTCTTTACAGATATACCTCAGGGCCCTCCGTCTTCCATAGCAGCCAGCATCGCATCACCACCCCCCCAAAAAAACCCCACCTCTTTCCCCCAAATCCTCTCACCCAGCCATGGTGGGACCCCGCTGGCTGCGTTCCTTGCCAGGCTCCGAGGCTCCCCCAGCTGAAGTGCAATGATGCTCATGACCTCGCTCCAGGGCAGCCCGATGGAAAAAGGTGCTCACCTGCTTTCTCCAGAGAAAGATGCCTGAGCAACCTGTGGAGTGGCAAAAAGCAAGAAAAACAAGCCTACTTGATGCTTCCTTGTTTCTGGAGGGGGAGGGAATTTTTTTTATAGTGTCAGATTCTATTTTATATGCAACTTGAACTGCCTATGGGAACAGTGGTGTATGAAGACTTATTTTTGTACAAGAAACCTTAGGGAAAAGGGGTGAGGAGACAGCTCTATTTTTAGCAAGTCCTATTCCCTTGTTCTTGAACACTGCCAGCTAGAATGTTTTGGCAACATACATGGTTTAGATAAAAGGTGTTTTTTCTCCTCCAAACACTAGTAAAATACTGTAAAGTTACCTTGTGTCCTACAACAGTGTCTGAGATTGCCTGGTGTGAAGGTTCACTTCTCTGAAACTGAAGTTTTTTTAAAAAAATGTACTGAAGGCATTTTTGTATGCACTTGCTAGGATTTAAGTTGTACATATGCAGTTTTTAAAAAGAGTATCCTATTTTATGTAAATTGACTTTATAAATAAAATCTATTTATAAACAGTTCCTGGGCTGCAAGATGCATATATTTGCCAGATGTGCCTAGGGGAACTCCTGCCTCAGGCTGGGGGATGGACAGACAGACAGCTCCCTGGGCCACATTTCACATGCAGCCTGGAATTTGCTCAAGATTGAGCACAGCTGCATGCATTGCTGCAGATTTTGCAAAGATAAGGTATAGGGGAGAAGCAGGTGTGCAGCAAGGTGGCTTTGGGGCTGCTAGCTCCTCTCCTGGGCATGCAGAAGGAGCTGCAGGCTGTGCTGTAGACCTTCTGAAGACCTGCTTTAGTGGAGGCAAGCCAGAGGTAAAAAGGCTGCTGTGAACCAAAATGTAGCAGTGATGGCATGGAAACCTGTGGCAGGGGGCTCTTACTGCCCTTAAATAGTTCTAGTTAATGCTATTAATTGAACAGAGCAAAATGGGCTGGTTTGTACAATTTGCTGAGTAAAGCCAAGCCAGAATGGGTTAAAGTTAACCTACTCTGCAGGGACTTGGTGTGTAACCTCCCTGCTTCTTGAATAATGGGAAGGTAGCATTTCTCCCAACCCTGAAGTTTTGAGGGGTATGGTCACTCAGCAGCCCCAAGTCCAGCAGTTACAGTGGGTACTTTGTAATCCAGATCTATGAATGTATCCCACACAACTCCATCTCAAGAGCAAAAAACCCATGCCCTAACAGCAAGGTAGCATTTTGGAGCCTGCAGGCAAAGAGCTGCACAGAGGACTGGCTATTGCACTTCACGTTCATTCCCTTATCAAAGTTGCTCCAAGAAACCATCCCTTGGAAAGGCCCTGGGAACTGAAGTGCTCAATAAATTGCTTCCAGAGGTTCTGCCTCATGGGGCCCTGGGTTTAAATGACCTGCTCCACTTGGAGCCAGTGGGTGACAAGAGACCTTCCCCTGGTGTTGGCTGAAGGGCTCCATCCTCACAGATGAGCTCTAAAAATTTAGTCAGACATTGAATCATTCAGGCTAGAAAACACCTTCAAGATCACCCAGTCCAACCATCAAACCCCTCGTCGATCACCACATACTTTATTCTCAGCCTGAAAGAGCTTACCATCCTCTGAACATGATTTAGAAAGCAGGACTGCTGCCTTTACCCTCACAAGTGTCCCACTGTTGCAGAAGGCATCTGTTCATACAATTTTACTACAGCTTGGCAGTGTGTTTGTTTTCCTTCATTAGGAGCACCGATCACTTCATTATTTCCAAAAGCAATGTTTGGCTCTGAGTCAAGTCACTCCCAGCATTGTTATAGGTTCATCAGATCACCCAAAATACTTTTGCAGCAACATTAAAGGAGCATCAATTGCAATAGTATTGGCAAGAAATGAGCCATGGACAGTTTTCACTTAAGCAATATTAATATTAGGAGAAAATAAAAAGAACTGAGCTCAGTCAGCATCAAACTACCTTAACACTGTCAGCCAGCATTTCAGTAGAAATTAAATAGAGGGAAATCAGGAATGTGCAGGAATATTCACTTGGGGTGAATAACAAGGTGGTCATGAGTCTTTCCAGTGCTCGAGGGGAAGGAAAAGAGTGGCAGGAGAAGGATCTGTCCCTATTGTGGGAGCAGGAGATGGACAGAGGGACTTCTGGCCTCAGCCACGGTGGCCACAGCTCACTACCAGGTTCTCAGATCAAGCTGCTAAGGAGGCTGCCCCAGAAAGCAGGATACTGAATCATTCTGCTCTTTTAAAAAGCACTACAGAAGATGCAGGATGAGGTCTCCAAGAGCTGTGGAGACAGCAGGTACTTTCAGCAAGCCCTGCTCACTCCCATCTTCAGCTGCAGCCACCTGAAAACCGCTTGGACCAAGCTGAGAAGATTCCTGACCCCAAAGGCACACTCCTAAGCTTCTGCTCCATATACGCAAAGTGCTGCCGGAGTAAAGACTTGGAGATGTAGCCCTCTGACCATGCAAGTCACCCGTAAACAGAGCCACCTCCATGCCACAGGGGGACCTCCGGTGCCCAGGCTTGCTGCTTTCAACCAGGGCTGCCAGGGAGCCTGACAGAGCAGCTCCCCGAAACTCCAGGGACAGGGATGGAGAACATCTCCAATGAGCACATCATTTCTCTTCAGTGGATTAACCAGGAATTTGGTGCCTGAAAGGGAAACTCCACAGAAGACCCAAACCCAGCTCTAAGCTACAGAGCTGCAGGAGAGTCAGAAGAAATATGCTGAGGAACCCTGGTAATTAAGGGGAAAAAAAAAGGCCATCCAGCACTTCCAACACCACAAACACACCTAATGAATCAGAAACAAGTTGCAGGACAGTGTCAGGATTAGCAGCCCCTTCCCCAGGCTGAAATAACCCTTCAATTTTCCTTCACCTGTCCTTCCTTTTGCATTTTGAATTGCTCAGGCTGAAGCCTTCCTCATTAGAGAGCACACTAAGCCCAGCACATGTTAAAGTAGTTCCTTGCAATGAACCACAGTATTTCAGGGCTTGTGTTTAAATGATGTTGCCCTCATGGGCAGCCTGAGGTCCAGCTCCATGGCCACCTTTCTTCCAAATGTCTGTGTGTGCTATTTAAAAAATGAGTAATTTCTTAGGAAAGGGCTACACAGGCTGTTTAAAACCTTGTGCACAGGAAGTGCTAGGTGGCCCATGAAGGTGCCCCCATGCAGCAGGACAACCCAACCTTGGAGAAGGACTAGCAATGTCTTCCCACAGTCCTACCACCTTGTGGTACCCCCAGCAAACACCAGGGCTACCACAGCTCCTCTTGGGGACAGGGACCAACAGTTGGGCTCAATTCATAGCAATTTCTTCATTAGCACCTCGTAAAGACCTTGCTGCAGAGCAAAGCCTAGCACAGCAGGCAGCAAGACAAGCTTCTGCATATCAGCTGGCTGCTGCCTCCCCTCCTGTCTGCAGGGATCAGCCTCCAGAAAAACGCTTATCTTTTCAGCCTTTGGTCCATGTCCCAAGGCTTTTAGGCTTGCCACAGTTTGTGGGCAGACAGCAGTGTGCTAGGACTAGCCCCGAGGTCATTTCAGTCTCTTCATGCAGGGCACAGGATAGCCAGGTAGCAGTAAGTATATTTCAGTCACTTATCTGGATTGGATGGGCGCCAGGAGGCTGGCAGGGTTCCAGGGGAAGAGAAAGGCAGCCCCTCCAAAAGTCAGCAGCAGACAGAGCTGGCCTGACTTTGCCCACCTTGGGCATCAGCCAGGAGGGCTCAGTTTTATTCCTCAAAGCTACCACCAGGGCAGCAGCAGCCTGAAGTGTATCTGGGAGCAATGGGACTAATGATATGATCGCAGCAGCTGTTGTCACAAGCTGATATTGGGCCCTTATGGAAAAGGCAGCCCCTAAGAGGCTATTAAGCAGGATAATAAATGGTGAGCTCTGTGGACACCACGAACCCATGGCTCTTTCTGAGCAGCTGATGTGAGCACAGAAGCTCTGCTGGGTGCTGTCAGAGCATCCCCTGGGACATCTCTCCACCGGTCACCTCAAGCAGCCCACTGGTGCTTGCTCTTCAAGGTAGTGGGCTGCTGCTCCAGCACCTGCATCAGAGGACACACACTCTTACTCAGTCTCTAATACATCCAAGTAACTTCTTCCATCCATTATTTTCATGTAATCGAGAAGGTTGAAGTCTGCACTGAGATGCAAACACAAGAACAGAAGCCCAGTTTTGTCCAGGCACTTTCTAGACCACTCTGCTCCTGCTTTCTCCTGCTGTGCCTATCAAGGGGTGGGGACTAGAAAGACAGCAGTGTCATCAGCTCAGCAAGGGAAAACAAGGAAAAGCCAGCACCTGGGTCTAGCATTGCTGCTCTGTTTTAAACAGAGATTCTCATCTGGTCCTGAGAGCCTGCAACTCAGAGATCATTGATCAAGTGCTCAATTTCTTCAGGGTGCTGCCTGCCCCCTCCCTCCTGTAGCCACCTCTTGTCCCAGGACACCACCACCACCACGACCCACACAAGTCCTAGCACAGCTGGGCTGCAGGTGAGGGCTGTTTGACCCTCAGCCCTGTAAGTGCTTCTTTTTGTGGGTAGACATTAGTAGGATTAGAGGCATAAACAGCAGAAAAGGAGAAGCTTCTGGTAACATGTTTTTTTTGGCTGCAAAAACCAGGGCAGTGCTTTAAGCTTTGGCCTGCGAGCATCTACCTTGCTGCCGGAGAAGTCTCACTTCTCTTCCTTCTTCATCTCCTTTCATCTCCTGGCCTCAGCCCCACCACTTCAAACCTACAGCACAATAGCTACCCAGTCTCCAGACCCAGTAAATTGTGCTTGCTTTTTAAGTTGTTTGGTTTCTTACTTTTTACAAAGGAGAAGAAAAACCAACACAGAGCAGCAGATAGCCCCAAGGGGAATTCTCTGTTAAAGCCACTGCCAAAAGAATGACCAATCTGTAAGTGAGATGTTGACACTTTTATAACACAACAAATATCTTTCTATAGAGTAAAACACTTGATTTTTTTTATTATTGAAAAAAAAGATTTTTGTCAGGATGTTAAATACTAGGAGGAAGTGTTGCAATACCCTAACACATTTTCCCTTTCTCTCCGTTTCCCGGTTTCATACACACAATTCCTCCAAGACTTCACAAAGGAGCCCTACTCCCCTTAACAGAACTATGCATGCAAAGAACAGGTGAAACCCACTGAACAAATACAAACCCATGCAGAAAAATGAGCAAATACAGCCATTCTCTTACCAGCATAGCCCACACAGAAACCTCTCTGCAGCACCCATCATCAACCTAGCCCTACCAAGGGCTTGCTTATATTTAATGGGAGCCAACTAGTAGGAGTGGAAGCATCTGCTTGCCTTGGTGAAGCACCTGTGTGCAATTGATGGGGCTCTGCACCTGTCCCTGTCCCTGCTTCTGGCCCAGGAGACACCTGGCACCAGAGCAGAGTGGGCAATGGAGAGGGTGAAAAGTGCTTAGAGCAACTTGGAATTTGCAGGACGCGCTGCATTTGGGTCCGATATGAATGGAGGCTGGGAGGGGTGCACCCTAATGCTGCTCTGCACCATCTCCTTGCCTGATTCTCTCCCCAAACCCTTTCCTGCATCCCAGCTGCTGTCCTACACGCTGCCTCCCCATGTGCTGCATGGATCTAGGACAGCACAGAGACAGTTTATACCCTTCAGTCTTTGGTCTTGCTGCAGGACAGCCGGTAAACAGGGGTGAGAGCAGAGAGGCTTTTGAAGTGGGGAGACCACAAAGCTCATTTAGGATGCATACACTACCAAAAAAACCCCAACCACCAGACACTAATAACTCCAAACCAGTACTGACTGGAGTTGAAAACAGCGATGTACTGGCAGAAAAAATAGCGCCTAAGCCAAGTTCAGACGTGGTGTAAGCTGAATTTGACTCTGTTTATGATGCTGAAGAGAACTAATGGTTGCCAGCAGGCAAGTCTTGTCATTAAAGAGAATCGCACCACTAGTTAAAGGGACCAAATCTTCTCAGCACTCTTTCAGGTCCAGCAGAAATCATGACAAACAACCTCTGTGCTGTAAAGCCAGATGGAGAAAGCAAGGCTGGTGTCCACATCTTGCACATCGCAGGGCTGGTTGGGCTGAACTCTGTGGACAGGATCCTTGGTGGCATCTGGGGTGCTAGGAGAGGAGATGGACTTGGTGTGGGGGACTGCCCGCAAGTTGTTTGCTTTTGGTGCCTTTGGGGAGATAGGAGCAGGGATCGGTCCTCACAAATGTACCGAACACCCCCTGCTGCCTTCTCAGACTGACTTCTCACCACTGTCTGCCTTCACTCGGTGAAGCATCATCACCACTGCATCCCTCCGTCAGTAGCATCACTGTGTGCCATGCAACAACCAGTAATGCACTTCCAAATGAGCTGAGCACTACAGAAGCTATTAGTTTGCCACAGCTGATTAAGTTATTTATTGAACATAAACTAAGTGGGGAATTTGTTGCTGCTTGCTTTCCCCTCATATTTTATAATTAATTGCTTGACTGGAGACTTTTTCCTTTTTTTTTGATGTGTGTGTAAGGGGGATATAAATCCAGACTAAGAAATATTTTTTAAGTGCAGAACTGAAAAATGATCCTGTGGGGAGTTTTTCAAGTGGATCAACTTTTAATTCCAAAGTGTTTGACATGTTATTGAAAGCTCCAAAGTTCCGCATGGTTGCAATGTACAGCAGTGTGCTGAAGTAAATGCTCTGCTTTGGGTCAACTTATTTCAAAATTTCAGTCTGTGGGAAATTTTGAAACATCACCATTTGTCTCCTTACCCCCAACAATCATAGAATGGTTTGGACTGGAAGGAACCTTAAATATCTAATTCCAGCCCCCTGCCATGGGTAAGGACACCATCCACCAGACCAGGTTGCCCAAAGCCCCACCCAGCCTGGCCTTGAGCACTTCCAGGGATGGAAACATTTTTTTTTCTTGGTTCCTTTGAGTAGATGCCCGACGTCTCCGTGCCTGTTCTGCATCAGGTATGACTGCATAACTGCTTCCTTGTGCTCCTCCAGCCCAGCAAGATGAGGTGACCACTTCAGCTGATGGGGTACTTGTCTGCTAATTGCTTTGGCTCACCATTGCAGCTGCCCCTTCAAGGTGCCAGGGTCAGACCTGCTCTCCATCTGATCCCTGAATTATGCCATCATAAGTACAATGATGACATCTGGGGATGCATGGGGATGCTTATCCCCAAACTACTCCAGCCATGAGGGTAGCTTGAATGCTCCAGATTTATACTCCTAAAAGAGCACAGATGGATGGGATTCACCTGGCGTAACAGCCATAAGCATCCCCTTGTCTGCTCCGAGGGCCATTTTTCTCTGCTACTTCCTTCAGTCTTCCCCCTTCCTGCCTTTAAATTAAGGTCACATCATATACCATCCCACTTTCTTTCTTGGAAAAAGGGATAGAAATTGGAGGCAGAGATCGGGGGAGTGAAGGAAAGAATGAAAATGGAAAAAAGGGAAGAAAGTGAGAGGCAAGGAGGGTGGGGACGGGCAGGGTGGCCCCCAGCCACAGTGAATTGTGCTGGGCTCCATCCACCTAAATAAAGAGACCATCCTGACTTGTGTCCCAGCTGGGAGAGGTTTTGTTGTCTTTTGGGTTTTGGTGTTGTCCCCTCCTCTCTTCCCCCCATCCCTTCTTTCATGCAAACCACATCAAAGTGCCACCGTGTCTCCCCAGGCCTTTCCGCTCCCTCCCTGGAGGCACAACGTCCCCTTTTGTGACCACCACCGAGGCGACCTTTCCTTCCTCCTTCCTCTCATTTATCCCCATGTCCCAATGTAATTAAACCCAATGGGGAACGGGCTGAGGGGAGAGAGAGTGCCCATGGGGAAGGGGCAGATTTGGGACAGAAGTGCCCTTTTGCCCCCCACCTGCCCCAGAGATGCAGTGGTGGCACTGGGGACACGAGCATGGGGACATTATCAGAGGGTGGCATGTGCTCAGGGGTAGATCAGCCTGCCCAACATCCCACAGCAAGCCAGGGGAGGCAGGATGCAGAGAGATTTTGCAGATTTAACCCCAGATATGAGTGTAGCTGCTTTTCCACCCTGTACAAATGCCACTAGCAGCTGTCCCTGCAGAGGGTGCGGTGGCAGGTATGGGGCTGGGGTGGCAGAGGGCACCCGTGCATGGGCACATGGACCTGCAAGGAGCAAACACTCAGTCATAGCCTGCACTGGGGATTTGTCCTGGGGAAGAAATCCCCCCAAACACCTGCACCCTGAAATTTTTACAGTAGGTATTTTCTTTCAGAAAAATTTGGAGCGTTTCTTTGGAACAATCTCCCCGCAGCTGCAAATAGCACAGCAGCTCCAGTTCTGATGGCATCGTCCTTGCTGTCCAGCACGATATTTTTCACTCCTTTATAACAGAGTGGCCTGAGAAGAATTAAAAACCAACATGGGCTGGGAGGGAAGGTCCTCACCACCTTTACCCCAAGCCCCACGTGCGTCCCTGAGCAATCCGAAAAGCATGGGGGCACAATACAGTCCTTAAACTGTGAAATCCCTGTGAAAGCCCTTACTCCCCGTGCTTGATGTACCGGGTTGTTCAAAACAGAGGAGACCTCTCCACCCCAAAGTCCTTGTCTCCCCGTGTTTCAAATCCTATTTTGGCTGCCCAAGGTGATACAGTCAGATCCTAAATTAGCGTCTTATAATCTAAATTGAATTTAGACCCAGAAAATCCCCTGCTTTCAGATGTTTCTGGTTACACAATAACCCTGGCTCTCCTTCTCAGAGGAGTGAAATGGCAGGATTTTGAAATTCCTTGTTGGTTCATGTTTGCATATAAATGCTGATTTTATCTTTTCTGTACACAAAGTAAACACAAAGCTGTTTTACAATAATGTTGCCGTTGAAACATGCACCCAGGATGGCAAAACAACCCCGACTTAGAGATGTTTCCAGGCCCAAGGACCATGCCTCCTTTAACAAAAAGAAGCCACCCGGTCCAAGATGCCCAGCCCACCCTTGTCGCTGTTGATTTAGTTCAAGACGCAGATTTCATCAGGCAGGAATAAAATTCAGAAGGAAAAATGAGGCAGTGATGGTAAAAGATGCCAATTCACCCAGGCCAGTGAGTGGAAGCACAGGTTGAAGCAGGAGCTTTCCATAGACCCCCATGAGATGTACACCATGCTGTAAGGTCCCAGCCCCACAGAAATTTGGCAATGATGGCGCTCACTGTAACAGAGACTTATATCTCTTATCTTTTTATTATTATTTATTTATTTATTTAATGCTGTTCTACATAGGGAATGTAATTTCGGTTGAAACAGGGGCTTAAAATAAGGTAGGTATTGATGATTAACTCATAAACTCTCTGGCGGAAAACTCTTCTGTTAGAAGTTCCTCATTGGGAAAGAACTCAATGCTGTCCCAGACAGGAGCAATGAGAAGAGAAGTCTTGCTGGGCTGAGGTAACCGACATACATAAGTTAATTCAGAATAATTCCTGAATTACACAGCCCTACCCAGGGATCAGAGGCAGTCATTTGGAAACAAAATGACTGTGTTCACAAGCCTGACAGCCTTGGCTACTGAAAAAGATATCATAAAATCAAAGTAAAACATATGTTCTGATGATTTTTTCCCCCTAAGCAGAAACCCCATCTCAAAGCCAACCACCCTGGTGAAAGAGGCCCTCCTGGGTGCGACAAGAGATGATAAAAATCCAGCACAAACATCTCCCTTCGGCCATCTAGGAGTGTGGTGTCTACTTCAAGTTAGTCATTTAACTAGTCATCAGCTTTAATAGCCCATGAAGACAGAGGTGGTCATTCTGCTTGCTCTAGGATGACTATTTCACATGGGATCAGCTGCCCCTGGGTGATGCCCGTCCCTCCTGACTGCTGTAGGTGGGTCCGTGGTGAGCAGATGCATCAGTCGTAGCCACTTGTAGGTGGTCAGATGTAGATGAGTTGCCTCCTGCCCTATATACCTGAGTGCTCATGGAGGCTGAAGCACTTCCCCTCCCAAAGAAGCCAACTCTGAAATAGCACGTATTCAGCCCAAAGTTCACTGAAGTCCAGGCTGGCACAGCTTTCAGTGGTCTTTGCATCAAGCCTGTAGAAATGTGTGAGGCAGTATCAGAAATGGACCCTGCTTTATTGCTGGCTGTCACTGTACCTGATCTACAGCACAGATTAAACCAAAAAACCCCACAACTTCACCCACTGGCCATGAAGCCCGTATCTTTAAATGGCACTAAATGCATCCAGTGGGAGCTGGCTGGGATGTTTTTCATGTCCAAGCAGCCATATAGGATCCAAATCATCCTGTGTTTGACACTGCGGGAGCAAAACCTGAAAATGTAGCCATCTCCTGAGGCCACGAGCTGCTCTTCAGCCTGTGTTGGAAGCAATGGCATCATCACAAGCCTGCTGGCATGGCCAGCTGAGCAAGGCTTATATGTCTGTAGTGGAAAGCACAGCTTGCTGCTGTACCACAGCAGGTTAAATCGCAGCACAGCAAGCACTGCTGCAAGTCCTTGCTGTCATTTGCATCCAGGTAGTTAACACCGATGCAAATGTTATTACTGCAGGCAGAGCCTGACCAGAAGTCTGAGCAGCAGCTAGGACCAGAATGAAAGAAAAAGTGTATGAAGTTGTCAGGAATGAAAGAAAATGCACATGCTGGTATCCAGCCTGTAAATTCACAAGGTCCTCAACTGACCTCACCTGTGGGGCTTTTACTGCCTTCATTGTTCCTACAAAACTCTCAACAGATTTCAGTCCATATAGAGGATGGAAAGTCTGTTAATTGCCTTATGGCTGTGAGACAAACCCACCCCTACCTAAACCTGGGCCCTGCCAGGATCCCAAATCCTGACTCCCTGCTGGAAGCCAGGGGGGATTTCCAAGGGCTGGAGAGACCTGCTCCTTTTTGCCTCCGTTGCTGCAAGGTGCCATACACTTGTTCACCCACAAAACCACCCCGTGATACCCATTCTCCCCAGGCTCTCGGTGCTTCCAGCAGCACTGGTTGGGTGTCACTGTTCCCATCCTGGCACGCTCTCCCTGTCCCCGCAGCTCCTGCATCCCCTCCAGCCTGGCCGGGGAGTGATTAATGGTGCCCATCAATCAGCCGCTGCTGCGATGAGCGGTTTGCGATTAACCTTGGGGAACCTTGTCCCCCCGGCCACCCGTCCCCCTCCGGAGCCCCCCGCTGAGGTTATCTGCAAAATGAAGCAGGATGCACACAGTGGCCCTGGAGAACAGGTCTCCTGTTCTTTTCATATGGAAATGGGGAGGTCTCCATTGCTCCTTTGAAGTTTGTCCTGTGGGGGTAAAAATAAAAAATAAAAAAAAATCCCACAATGTTTTCCTCCGATAATGCAGAAAGGAACCAGGTTTGGGAGTTTGGGACAGTCTGGGTTAGTGGAAAGTTTTCGTTTGGGAAGAGAAAACATCAAACCTTGGGGCAATTAGCAGAGAGGACGGAGCTTTGTTTGACCTCATGCTGGCTGTGCTTGTGATTGGGTAGTATCAGGACACCCTGGCTGTGCTGCACCAACGAGGCATGAAATAAGAGTCCTTGCTTTCCAGAAGTGATGGCAGTGACTTCTTAATTGGGTACAGTGTCATTTAATGGCTTCAGGCTAGCTGGCTTATCCCTGCCAAGTGCTTATATTCGGGGATGATGGCTGAACCCAGACTGAAGACCTTGCAAACATCAGTATCCAAGCAGGGTGGTGGGGACTTGTGTCTACACTGGGGTCTGTCTTGGCATGAGAGGACCACAAAAAAAACCACTATTACACAACGCAGTAAGAGTCAGGTCAAGCCCCTTATTGCATTCAGCCTACTCAAGACCTGCATTGTTTAAAGCCAAGGGCAGGAGCAGATGCCAAACACAGGTCAAGCTCCAGAGCCTTCCTAACAGGGGGGAAATGTTGAGGGTAATTGGTGCATGGTGTTGTCTCCGTCCAGAAGGGAAGCTCTGGTCTGGAGTGACTAAGCTCTGGCAGGTGGGAAGCACTTCTGTTTCCCCCCTCCAACTGTCCTTAGCACTGACTTATTTGCTTATAATCACCAAGAGGGTTTGTTGATAAGAGGAAAAGCCCTAAGTGCTCCCATTCGAGACCTGTGGGGCTCTATTTGGTCTTGTCCCCCGCTGATAAGCATGCAAATCAACAAACAGACTGCAATTAATATCCAAATCCCTTTCAAGAGACACCCTCGAGCATTTCTGAACTGGGCTGTACCAAATATTTGTCTCTTATTTGAATGGACACGTTGAGCAGTTGGAGCTGTGCTGTCCATGTATAAATACAGGCGGTTGTTCCTGCATGGAGCCCACGAGCTCAGATCCTGCCTGGAGCAAAGCCCTGCCTGGCCAAGTTGGGTGCTTTGGGCTGAGACCTGCACCGAGATCTCCAGCTTACCTTGCAGTGGGATGACCCTAGGGGATGGGCACACGTGGAGACCACCATGGGCTGGTATTTTCAATTACTGGAGCTTAATCAGCTGGGAGAGATCCCTGGGATCACGAGCACCTCGGCAGGCTGGTCAGGCACAGATCCCACCATAACACTGGAAAAGTAAGGCCAAGCTTCACTGCTGCACCCGTGGAGGTGGGGCGAGGCAGGGAGGGAGCCCAGCTATTAAGAT